>NC_092816.1:38617500-39275000 GCF_023375885.2 Dermacentor andersoni
ACACTCACTCACTCACTCACTCGCTCGCTCGCTCACTCACTCACTCACTCACTCACTCGCTCACTCACTCACTCACTCACTCACTCACTCACTCACTCACTCACTCACTCACTCACTCACTCACTCACTCACTCACTCACTCACTCACTCACTCACTCACTCACTCACTCACTCACTCACTCCACCCCAACATTCACAAATACGCACGGACACCTTCACGCACACGCACAGAAATGTACACGCACGCACACTTGCACAAATCCACAGGCCCGCAAGCCATTACGTTATCACTGAACGAACTGACTCATAGCAGACAAAGGCACCGAAAAATCACAGCACGTGTAGACTACGCGGTGGCCAGCATCGCGAGGTCACTCTTTAAACAGCGCGGAGCCATATTACGCGTGCACCGAAGTGGTGGCTCGCCGTTGATTTCGTCTGGACGTGGGGAGTGGAGGTTCATCAGAGCGCGTCTTGGCCATTAGGCTCATTAGGAGCGGCGCGCCTTTGCAGAAGTTCCGCGTTGCATGCATATTTGAGAAGAGCCGGCACGCCTGGACCGCGGGGTCGCGCGCCTAATGACCGGGAACCCGCGATCTTCGCTGTCGCGGCGTGCAGCAGTTAATCGAAAACCTGACGCAGCAAAGCGCTCGAGCGAGAGAGTGGCGTTGCGAGCTGTAATGTGCGGTGACACGTTCTCTGCACATGCCCGCGACTCCAGTTTCAGTTTCCGTCACCCTGCGTGTCAAGGTCGACCGACTGCCAAGGTCGGCCGCCGGAATGTTGTCCGTTTCGTTAATTCCCTGCACTGCTGGCGATGCTAGAGCTGGCATGAGCGTGTGAGTGAGTGAGTCGGTGAATGAATGAATGGATTAGTGAATCAATGGGGGAATGAATCAATGAATGAGTGAGTAAAGGGGTGAGTAAATGAGTGAGTGAGTGAGTGAGTGAGTGAGTGAGTGAGTGAGTGAGTGAGTGAACGTTTGACTAATAGAGTGAACGAATGAACGGATAAATGAGTAAGTGAGTGCATGAATCTATGAATAATTGAGTGATTGGCCAAGTGGGCAACGTAATGAGTGTTACGTGAGCGAATCACAGATTGAAAGTTTGACATGTGGAGCTGCTGTTATCTGTCGCATTAGTTTTGCAGGGTAATTACGCCAGAATTACCTAGGTTAGGTTTGCAGTGCAGCCTTTCACCAATAAATGAATGAGGGGAGCCTTCACACCGCTACCTCTACCGATCAGGCTATAGCATATGCTGTCGTCATTTGATGCATCTCGAGTGCTTAGAGGGAAACTGGAAATACGTAACACCAGAAGAAAAAACAACACAGGACAGGGAGCTAGTACTCTGTTGCCTTTCCTGTTCTAGTTTCTACTCTTGTTATTTCGTGTTTCTCACTAAGCGCTGGAAGCACATCAAATCTAAAAATTCCATCTAGCCGAGCTCTCTCTCGTCGCTTGGTACTGTGCACTAGTTATTCATTGTTTGGGCTTTCTTTCCCCATAGGCAACTCGCACATGCTTTCCAGCTAACACAGCGGCCACAAGTTGGCCGCCATTGTAATGACCCAAGAAGTTAGCCAAGAGGGGTATGCTTAAAAAGGAAGTTCAACCTCAGGAACTTAGTCATAGGCAATGATTAACGTGCCGATACCAGGATATAATTATGAGGCATGCCGAATTGTGGGGGCTACGGATGAATTTCCATCAACTGCGGTTCTTTAACATGCACGAAATGCAGGATATATACGGGCGTTTGCTGCATTTCACCCCAATTCGAAATGCGGCTGCCACAGCCGTAAACAAATGAGGCCACAAGTCTGTAAACTGCACCAGTTGATACGTGTAAAGCATTGTGCATCGCTCTCAGTTATATACCATTAATTTATGAGTAGAACTTTTGCAAAACTCTGCGTAAACGTTGTAACAATTTCACTTAATCAGCTGTCAACAGAATATGTCACATCTGTCCGTTTCAGATGCGCTAACGGGTGCTGTTTACAGAGGGCGTTATTATCTGTGCGGTGAAGTAGAATTGCGGATTTTTAAACTTTGTCCTTTAGGGTCCTTCAAGCTTACTGATTATCGGCGTTCACTGTGATGTCCTTGAAGCACTAAATCAAGATTTTGCTTCCAACAGCCGCAGGCGTTTAGCTTTCCCTCTCAAATGCAACAAATTCTATTCAAATAGATTATAGTCGTCGCCAAACGAGAGGAATTGCGCATTTCGCACGCACTTGTATAGGGAAATCCATAGAGTTTCTCACTATAACGCTTAGAGGCAAATCTGGCGCCACTGTCGATGGGAGCTTCCTAAGGGGCGCTGTGCCGTCATGGGAATGACGGTATGTGTCTGCGAGGCTCGTGTTGGCTGGTGTTGTAAGAGGCTTCGTCTAGAACGTGGATGTGGCTACAGAAAGAACGCGTTGTTAGAGTAAAATCGTCCCTAAATGTTTCTATTCACGCATATTACATCTTCCAGTGAAGGTTACTCACCTGCAATGCATAACCGAGCGTGGAAAAGGAAGAACAGACGATAAACTGTTCCAGAGCGAGCGCGAATCTTGTCGTCTTTCCTCCAACTTTAGAAGCCCGCTGATACTTTTTACGTTTCACATAATTGTGCGCGCAATAACGAGTTCTCATAATTAAACAAAACACGCTTTTGTGTAATAATAAAGGTAAAACAGCTTTTTACGTGCTGTTTTAGTAGGAAATTAATCAATGTTACAGACGGAGCGGTGCTTGCCTAGGTCTCCGAGAATGATGCCAATCAGAAGTCACAATATACCGTAATTCCCATGCATCCCACAGCGCAGCAGCGCCGGATTTCCCTCTAGGTAATATAGTGAGAAACTCTATGGGGAAATCAGGGCCGGCTCCATGCTCAAGTCGTCTTATTATCGAGATATGCTCTTGTGCTTACTACGACGTCCAGCACAAGTTTCTCCGGACTGCGTTGCTTCAATAAAAGCACAAATTGCTGTATAATTGTCTGTTAGTCACTGTACATTTGCAAAAGCCGTCGACCGGCCTTACGCGTGCCGGTATAGCTTTTTTTTTTAATGTAGGCATGGCTAACGCCAGTAGGGCAATCTACAGACAATGCACTCTTGCTTGTATACACGGCGGAGCAGAAGGGAGGGGGGTGGGTGGATGTGGTGGAGGACGTATTCCGTTCTTTCTATATAGGCTAAGAGAACTAGAACGCAAAGAAATGTAAGTAAGGTACGGACGTCAACCAGACGAGCGTCCGGTTTGCTACCCAACACTGTGAGAAAGGGAAAGGGCAACAATAAAAGAGAGGGAGGGTGAACACTACATGCATGCGGGAGGATGCACAGGAGGACTAAGAACGGCTCCTCTGTCCGGCACGCTTCAAGAACTCGACTACTGCACGCATAGCTTTTTGCGGGTGTAGCGCACGCGGCCATGGCTCAAGCATCTCCGAAAGTGGTTTCGAGTCCAGCACAGACGACGAGTGGTGAATAGCGTAGACATTGTCTGAGAGGGGGGGGAGGTGGGGGGTGAAGGCGAGGACACACACGCACACACCGTGTCCACGCAACGCAGACAACGAACCTTGCTTGCACAGCGAGCGCGCTTGTGTGGCCGCACAGCGCGGAGGAGCTTGGCGCGAGAGAGGCGCCGGGTAGCCTACTGCCCGACACTTGCATAACACGCGCGCGTGCTGTGTATGTGCGTGCGCAAGGCCGGCGCGTAATAATTAAAAAACCGGCCTTGGCCCGACTTGGGGACGGGGCTGTAAAAAAACGCGTATGCAAATGCGCGCGTACGCCCGCCGTCGGTCTAGACAGCTTTGTGTGTCTGCGCAGAGAGGCTGTCTCGTCCGCCCGCGTGTAAGGCGAGTGTGTACACGTGGAGTATGCATGCGTCTTTCGGCGTGGGCCGACGGTGCCGATGGTCTGCGAGGAGGCAACGTTGTCGTATGCGGGTCTTCCGCCTTGCCGCAGTAAATGTGTGCACCGTTTACGAAGCCAAGACTGTCGGCAGCCCGACAGCGAACAAACCTTTCACTGGTCCTCGTGCTTGTGAATGGCCCACGTTCGGTCGGTGCATCGTTGTCGGCTACACCGATAAAGCTTCTCGTCACAATCTCGCCGGGTACCGAACCCGCGACCACGCGCTCAGCAGCGCAGCGTACGTAGCCACTGAGACAATGCGGCGGGTATGATGTTAACCCCCTATAGTGCCGGCAAATCGATGAATTCGGCTTCCCCGCCCAACTCACGTTAGCTTCCTCACACTTGCTTTCCATTCCGCAAGGCTGTATGTACGCTTCTTCAGTGATGCAGAATAATAATAAAAAAAAGCTGATGCTGCTCTTTTCCTTTTTTGTTTCTTTCTGAGGAGATCAGCGCTGCAGAACCAGAAAGAGAAGCTAGGCAGAGGGGGAAATGTAAATTAGGTTTCAGATGGCTCTTATCTAAATAGGCACCCCGTCCAGTGTGCGGGCTGCTAATCCTAAGTCACCCGCTGGGTTTTCGCCACCTGTAAAAGAAGGCTTCTCCTCGCTTCGCTCGCACGAGCTCTGCTAATGGCGCGCACAGCGCCTTTGTGAGCTCCCGCCTCCGGGGAAAGCCGTGTCGGTCACGTCCGTGTCCTGACTGAATATAGTGGGCGTCTTTAGAAAGAAAGAAGCATAGCTGTAAAAATGTTCATGGCGTTCCGTGCTGACCGAGGTGTTTGATGCTCACGCAATGACTTGCATTATGTTGGTTGCCTATGCTTTGTTGTCTCTGTTATTTTTAACCTTCGCGTATTGTTACTCGGTAGGGAGGAAACGCGATTCGGGTCCATGTGCGCGAAATTTTCGGGTTTCAAGAGAATACTTCTTTTAAGTGTGGATATCGAGTTGCACGTCGCGGGATATTGCGAAAGTACAAGCTTGCTTTCGCTGGATGTTTCCTGACATACGCATTTAAAAGGACAAAACAGTGCAAGACGCAGTGGTGTGATACTTGTATTGCGTCACCCTCTGCTATTGTGTTTTGCGATATAACGTGATTTATCTGATCTATTGTGACAGGGTTATAACGTCGATGGCGCTGGTGGTTCCCACATGGGTGCGTTTGTATGAATTACTTGCACAAGAGGTCCACATACTGGATGCATTGCCGAATGGAGCAATTACAATGGGACTACAGTTATACTCGATGTAACGAAACCCGACTTTACGAAATTCCCGATCTAAAGAAGAAAGTTCCATTCCTCGGCAAGTACCCTTAAGGTTCAGTGTTGTCATCAGCCCGAATTAACGAAACTAGCTTGCATCAAACCCGATTTAACGAAGCTTTTCCAGAAAAAGTTGAGCAAAAAAACCTGTGATTTCTTTCTAATTTTGACACAGATAGGTTTTTCTTCGAGCGTGCTTTCTAATGCTTTCGCGTTAAAACATCTAGGCACCCTAGTCGCGGCCCTAGCTTTATTTTGACGAAGCTGCCCGCCGCTCCCATGCACGGAACAACGGGCTCAGCAGTCGCTAGCGTTCTCGCGTACCAGATGGCCCTAAGGGCGGCGGTATTTGCCATTCCCCCCCCCCCCCCCCCCGCCCTTGCGGACGTTTTACGCGCGCAGGCGTGGGTTAGCGGCAAATACAATGCCGCGGTACCTTTTGGGTGTCGCGTTGTAATATTAGATTTCGAAGGCCCGAAAAATTCCTTAATCGATTTTCCAAACTTCCCGATTTAACGAAATAATTCGAACGCAATCATCGATTCGTTAAATTGAGTTTCAGCTCTGTAGCTAAAAATTGTTTATATCAGTAAGGATATGTTGCTCTTCTACTACTTCTTCTTCTTCTTCTCGTTATTATTATTATTATTATTATTATTATTATTATTATTATTATTATTATTATCGTGTGGTAACGGTGGTACTGGCACAGCGCTTTGCTTGGGGTGTCTTCTGGAACGGCCCTATACGCACAATTTGAAAAGACTTATTAGATTCATGAATCTGTCGTAAGCTGGAATTTAGTTTTGTACAAGAACCGCCCACAAACGTATGCTTAGTTCTTCCGAAGAGCGCGAGAAGTCGCTTATCTAGCTTCACTGTCTTTGGTGTATCAAATGCTCAGATTCTGATACATCTGCGGAGCGTTTTCCATTCTTGTCTTCCCAGCAGTCACTCTCACGCGGCCCTCTGTCGTTCCATATACAGTTGTTTAGAGAAAGTTTATCCCAACAAAAGACGATACGAACATTTTGAGTCACAATGACTGGACGATAACACCAGCCGACAACACAGGCAAAGAATTGACCACTGCATATCAATATCCAAACCTATATGGTCTCACTAACATATTTCTACTTGGATCCGTAAATATAATAAAACAATAAGGTTACACAGTTACTGAATGAGGGGCGTGGTTTCACTTCAATGCGCATGTCTTATATACCACCAGACAGGCATAAAGGAGCGCGAAAAAGCCGAGCTGACATCGCCAACTCTCTTCCTTAAAGGGAAGTTTATTTGTACAGAAATACTGTAACCAAGATAGTTGGAATACGTACTAGTGAATATTACGTCTTTGTTTCCTAGACTAGTTATTGCGACACGCTGGTATACTTAACGGTATATCTTAGTACAGAAACCTCACCATGTTGGGCAGGTTACATAGTTCTTGTGTACCCGTGCATGAAATAAAAATAATAATGTGAAAAAATTGCTAAAGCAGACGGCATATTAATACGGCAATATCGGGAATACCATTATATCGCTTCTTGGAAAACGACGTGTGCCATGGCCTCAGAAGATGCTCTGCTCCAGCGGTGTCGACTGGTTCAGTGAAGTATTTCGCTATAATTCTCCCTAATAGAGAGTTTTAGCACATCCGGTAATCGAGTAAATGCAAGCGGACTGGGCGTTTTACCGGATGAGTGGAGGCACAAACGGGAACAACCTGCACGGTGGAGCCACCTGGTGACGCAGAGCTCAACTAGGCAGGCACAGCTATTATTGCAGTAACCAGGTATATTCTACTTGGTTACTGTTCAAAATTTTCGGGATCGACGTAGGATCTGCGCTAGCTCGAGCACCGGAGGCATGGTTGGTCATGTGCTGCACACATATTATGGAAACACTTTTCGACATTTATATGTTTGCTCCAACCAGGACTGGCTGAATTCTTGAGGAAATATTTAATAACAATTAATTTTCTCTCTTTCTTTTCTTCAAACCATTTTTAAACCACCTGTAACACCGTCGTGTTCACTGCAATCTTGTCATGCCGCGGAACAAATTGGCCGTTGTAGCCCACGAAATCTGGTCGCTAGTGGTTTCTCACACCGCAGCAATAACTAAAGCCATTCGCTGAACTTAGTTCTGCTCAGATCGTTGGTCGCCCATGCTAGGTTCTATTCTTTTAACCTTTACTTCAGTTGCGCGTTCTAAAAACATTGAAAAGCTTTTGCGCAAAGAAGCCTGAATGAGGCATTCATCAAAAATTACCATGATGCGTTCGTCGACGCACTAAGACACTTGTATTTTAGATTGATTACTTCTAGCCGTCATGGATCTCAAGGCTTTGATATTTTGTAGCGCATTATTTGGGTAACTTTTTGTGTTGATGTCTCTTAAGCCATGTTCTTCAATTGATCTCTTTTCTTCCTTTAAGCTATGTGAAGTACTCTCTCTCGCGATTTCTCTGTGTGCAAGGTGTTAGTATGTTTGAAATAAATAAATGAGAATAAATAAAAGAAAAAATGCCGTTGTTATGTTGGCTCTCACGCCCTGCAAACAAGCACCGATAATTTGTGCCCTAATAGCCTTGCGGAGCACTCGATGAAAGACGCGCGTGGGCTGAAATTGAACGAAATCCTTATTCAGTCGGACGCGTGCCTTTAGAACGAACGCCTCTACAGCGAAATGACCTGTATAACGAAGGGTCGATTATGTCGCGGGAGAATTCCTGTGTTTAATGCTTATTGCGAACGCCTTTACAACGAATCCACCTGCCCAACGAAAGAACTTAGCGTCCCCCTGCAGCTATAATCTTTGGCTCTACAACGAACGCCACGTAACGGTTCCGCAGGTGCTCTCCGCAGTCGTCACCGAAGTGCGGTCTATACGATAGCACTTACGGCAGCGCGTTAACTACGCGCCTGACGGGCGTGCGTCCGATGTCCCAAGTAGTCCTGCGGCATTACTTCAGGAATCGCTTGTAGCGCGTCATCGGGCTCGATGGCTGACGAATACGTCGCATTGAACGACGACGGGACGGTTTAATCGTAACTGACTGTCGACGACGTTTTCAACGCCATCTGTATGTTGGAAAGGACGCGACTTATCTACGAAGGCAACAGTGACGAACATCCTGCAACCGAACCACGAACTTAGGCGCAAAGAATATGCGATAGCAATATTCGACGACAATCCGCGGCTTTATCCATCGTCGCTTTTCGCCTGTCGCTGCTGAGCGTACTGTGAACCTCTCTGCAATAAGGTTGGCAAGTGCTGTGACATTCTGTCGCACGAACTGTGTGCATGAATGATTAGTGGTTTGTTTCTCCAAGTCTCTCTTGAATTTACGTTAATGGCGCTCTTTTATCGAACTTACGGGATTAGCCTGCTCTGTTGTTAGGGTTACGATGCGCTGCCTTTACAACGAAGTGACCTGCCCTAAGGAAGGATTTTGTATAGGTCCCGAGCACTTCCCATATACACGCGTTTGATTTAATCGGCTTTTTTTTCGGTTTTGCATTCTTACGCAGAGTTCAGTGCGCTGCTCACTGGCCGCGGTTCGTACCCCACCGTGGCTACGACCGTCGCGGCTGTCGGCTACCTGACGTACATCAAGAAGGACCTCCACATCGGCGTCTACCACAACAGGTGCAGTGTGTTTGGCGGCTTACGCCGTTGCTCTTTGCTTTGTGTGTCCCTGCCATCTTTTAACTTCGTCTTAGAACACTGCAGCGGTCCCATCAATAATCTCACAGGCGTGGACGTCTTTACTTAAGCTCTTGCGAAAGGTAGATAGACGAATAAGAAGCAGGGAGTTTACCCAGGACTTAGTTTGCACCCTACAGTGCGGAAGGGGAAGACAGAGAAACTGATGAAGAGGAAGGGGAAAAGGATTTAAAAAAATACTTTAACCGGAAGTATACATTTGGTTGCCTTTCCTGGGTGGATGCGTAAGGGGGAAGATTGAAAAAAAGGAGATAAGTACTGGGAAGAAAGAAAACAGAACAAAAGAAAACACAGATGCTATCCGGGAGTCACACGCTATGTTCTCCGTTGCTTTCGTGTTAGCCTGCGAACCTGAAGAAGTGCAGCAGCGCATTGTGAACAAACTGGTAGCGTGCTAACTACAATAAATCGCTTAACTAAATTCTGATACGATGCTATCGTAGCGATGATGAACTTCCCTGCAGCTCCTTCTGGCAAAGCTTTGTGAAGAGCTTCTGAGTTGCACACATGCGTGAAAGCAGCACCACGTGTTACATAGAGCTTTGCCTTAGTCGTACCATGTATCATTATAATTTTCTGCACACAAGTCGCTTAACCCATATATGCCTAATGTACTACGTGTAGTACATTTCTTTGAGTGGCACTATGTCCTCGCATTTCTTACGCAAAAGCTTGCGTTTGGCAGCCTGTAATCATAAGGTCATATCTCTTCTCTGTGCAAACTCTGATAAGTGTGCATCTAGTCTTTTCTGCGTAACGACCGCTGCAACACCGCGGATTTTGGTACTTGCATGGGGGCACGTCCTCATGACAACAAACTTACCAATAAGAATTGAAATGTAATTGATTGTTGCCGAGAATGTGATTACATTCCATAAGGGACAAAATTCATATGATACAGTATATCTATTCTCCGTAGTTAAAATTTCGTAGCTTCGTCACTTACAACATTTTAAACAGCAGTGTCCCACATATGGGCGACTAGGCAGACGGCGTGCGGTTTCGAGAGCCTATAGTAATCGGTGGGCTAAACATCTTACCGAGCACGAAGTAATGTAAGCACGAATTGTATTGGTCCTTTCAGGAGGGCCGATATGTTTCGATCAGGCTATTGCATAGAGGAATCGGCCCCCACCCCTCCTCCCCACAAAGGCTGATGATAACTTTCAACCACATTGACACTCGTGACGAGGTGCTCGTAACAGTCTCCGTTATTCCGCCTGAAAGTACGCTGCACTAGTGACAGACGGGGAAAGCAGTTATGAGTACGCCACGGCCATGAACTATTCGCTGGGCAGCACTCTTGTGGATGAAGCAGTGTGCAAAGAATTTCGATATCGCGATGTCCGCGAACGCGCCCAACAGTTTCGTCCAAAGCGTAAAATTTCGACGCACAAATTGCAAGCCACGTTGAAGCGGGCCATGAACGATGCACGGAATATTCTCGTACAGTCGTGCAAAAGAAGCCGTCGTAACCACTGGCCTCGACGCGCTGCCACCCATTTATTCCGACGGATAGGGAAATCGAGCCTATAAGCGCAATTCTTGGTGCGGCCCATTTATTATTGCAGCGAAGGCGGAAAGAGGAAATGTGGGAAGGGGCACATTTCTTTTCTCATTCCGGCGGATGGCACCGGAGTAATTTTCCATATCCTTCAGCTCCGGGAGGACCATTTGGAATGGCCCGCGCGGGAGTGCTTTGCGCAGGCTAAACAAAGGACGTCTGCGAGAAGAGTAGATATCCCGCCTCTTTAAAACCGCGCAGTGTTACGGATGTCAAACTGCGCGTTGCCTGTCCGCTGATTGCGTTCACAATGCTGTTTCCACCGTAGGAACATTATTGTTGCTGGCCGGTTCCTTGCTGGCCGGTTGCTGACCATATCACATACACACACACACACACACACACACACGCACACGCACACGCACACGCACACGCACACGCACACGCACACACACACGCACACGCACACGCATACGCACACACACACACGCACGCACGCACGGACGCACGTATATATATATATATATATATATATATTATGAAGAAAAGAGAGGACGACGTTGAATGAGCACAGTATATTGCACTGACGTTTCGGCTGGTGGACCAGCCCTTTTGACGAAGGCTACTCCTCCAGCCAAAACGTCAGTACCATATACTGTGCTTATTCAACGTACGTCGTATTGTTTTTCTTCATTCTACATATATATATATATATATATATATATATATATATATATATATAGTATGTGCACGTGTTGCTGGTGATGAATCCTCATGCTGACTAGCGGCCATGTGGCAAAGAGCAAGCAATACGTTTGACTACGTTTTGTCAATTCGGCCCCAGGTTGCATGCTTTGGTACACTGCGCACTGAGGAACCGGGGAGAAGGAGGTAGTAGGACCAGAACACGAAAGAGAGAGAGATACATCGCACAAGTATACGTGCGTCCAGCCACCTTTACGTTAAAAATGTCGTCGTCACACTTTGCTGCGACTAACATGGGGACGGCATTCCAGAATAATTCTTGCATATAATGTGGTCGCTTATCAACGCGAGATTGCAATAGTCTCTGCACCTGGTATCTTAAAGAGAAAAAAGAATGAGCTCAAAAGTCTCCTCACGACTACAGTCATCAAACGCAGCGTTGTCGGCCACTCCAGTGTGAATCGCAGACGAAATCGCAAAGGCTACAGCAGGCCTGACCGGGTACGCCAAGCTGCCAAGCATCGGCGGAGTCCAGACGGAATTGGTCTGCAATGCAAACAGGCCAGGCGGTCTTGCTGCGCCCGGTTACAGTCCACTGCCGTCCGTCGTGTTGATTACTTGTTTCACACAGACAACGTGACGTCTCTTGCAGACACACGCGGAGTTTTCTTTAATGTTTTTCGTTTACCTATATCTGTCCTTCACGACAGAGCAGTGGTTATTGTGGGGAAGGAGGGAAGGCTAGCACTATTTTCTGCAACCCATGCGGGAGCACGGCTGAGCGTGCTTCGTGAGCTGACCGGCTAGGATAGAGTAAGAGAATGCGTACTTCGAAAAAAATAAAAAAAGAACACCTCTAATAGTTGATTCGAGACATAGCCACTAGTTTTGCTCGTCGCCTGGCGTCCGGGATATTGACTGTGAGTATTTATTTGTCCGCACTGGTCGTTACGAGCCACCTCTCCCTATACCAAATGCTCGGTGAATGCGAGCCTAGGTCCTCGATTCTGTCCTGACCGATCTGGCTATCGCAATATTGCGCGGCTTAGCGAAATCGAGTGCAGACAGCGAGCAGCTCCAAGAGTCTGGACGACTCGGCGATGGCTTTCGATCCGACCCGGTTGGTTGGCGCGGTGTGGGGCCGCGTAACGTCGTTAACTGTGCCGGGGTCCTTGAGAGCAGAGGGTGTCGGCACCTATAACGATCGTCGTCGGGTTGAAGGAAGCCTCGGCAACCGTCTCCGATACATCAGAATCGATATTGCTCCCTCATTTTTTTTTTCTTGTGACCACGCTCCATATAGGTAGTGCTGTCGGGAACGGAACCTTGACCAGCAAGCTTTTGGTGATCGGTGATAGTATGAAAAGGCAGGCTTGCAAATATGGCTAGAGAAGGACGACACAAGCGTCGACGATCAACTCAAGGGTCGTTCTACTTGCGTCCGTGTTTTCACGTCTGCCTTTCGGCACCGTGAATTCCTGTGAACGTGATGAGATTTCAATCATTTTACGTTTACATTGCTTCATCCTCTGTAAGGGGAGTTGTCTTCAACTTTCCGTATTGAGTACGCCGGAGGTTATGACTTCTGGAAAGTCCCGTGACCGTGAGGTCACGAACACCATCCAGTAGCGGTCGTTATGACTTTATGCCGAAGGAAACATAAAACATACAGGAAAAACATCCACCTCAGGCTTTTCAAACTTAAGACCACCACTCCAGGAAGTCGATGCTCATACATACTGCGCCTTTAAGAGGAAGCTTTAGCTCGGGTGCTCCTATCTAAATACATGTAAAAGGAGAATTCGTTTTTCTCAGCAACCACGGCACCAAATTAGACGAGGTTTGTTGTATTTAAAAGAAAAACTTAATATCTAGTGACTGTTGGTCTCGAATTTTCGAGTTAGGTTGTCAATTATTTATTAAAAATTGGCAAAAATCGAAAATTAAAAATAAAGAAACTATCAAGTTTACAACTCTGCAACACAACAACGAAAAATGCTAATACAATTCTGTGAATTGTATCTAATGGTACATCTAAAGAGGACAAAATTGATATGTTACACATGAATATAAAAAAATTAGTAATAGGGAAATACAACTTTTGCAGAACCCTTGTAACCAACGTAACAAATTCACGTAAGATGGAAAATGACATATCGAATATGTCCGCTTTGAATGATCTAATGGATGCCGTTTACAGAACCGCGATATCAGTTCTTTATGCAGAGCTATGAATTCGTAAAGTTCGCGCTTCTATATTTTTCAAACTGTCAAACATTTGAAAATCCTTTTAAGAAAATTCAAGCCCTAAATCGAAATTCCGCTTCTAACAGTCACGAGAATTTAACTTTCTCTTTCAAATGTAACAAATTTCATTAAAATCGGTCCAGGGGTTATCTCATAAAAACGTTTTTGCTTTGCACATGCATTTGAATAGGCCGCGTCGGAGTTGGGCCCGAGCTGAAGCTTCCTCTTAAGTGCTACTTTCTTTGCTGTTATTATTACCCTGATTAACCAACTTCGGAGATTGTTTGATGCCCTGGCGGAGGCGAATTGCCCTTGTCTAGAGGTTTGCTTCAGGTGGAGACTTCTCTACCGTCCTCTGTTTATCAACAAAAAAGTTAACACGGAACTCAATATAATCTCACAGTAGGCCTTCAACTCTGCGTGTAAGTCGTCGCTGAAAACCTGCAAAATACGACAAGCGTTTTTGTACATTTTCTTTGTCTTTCCAGCATTTAGGCGAAATTGTATGGCTGTCAAACGATTGATTAGTCGCCCGACTTGTTACCACCACCTTATCGAACAAACGTCCAATCGATCGTAATCTGTAAAAAAAGGACGCACTGAGACGAAGAAGAAGCCCACGCCAATCGATTTTCTGGTTTCGTAGAGCGCGCGTTGCAGACCATAACATTAGAGAAAGGAGAAATATACACGCATACAAAAAGTGTGAAAGCCTTTGCCTTTGTCACGTTTCGAAAAAAAAAAAAAACTTTGCGCGAGAAAAATAATAGAGCGAGATAGCCCGTGGTGCTGCATCTTGGCTCGTTTTTTTTCTTCACCGCATATTTCGGAAAAGCTTCCCGTTACCCGCGGTATCCGAGAGATCGTATGCTTCCAATGTTTACCTTTCTCTGCTTCGGTTAGAAAACCAGACTTCTGCTTAATGGAAGCTGCGCTATCGCATAAAACGATCGCAAAAAACCCGTAGATATTACTCCAGCTCACATTTCCTCTTTGTTGCTTATCCTGCGCAGCGCAAATTCTGGACAGCTTTGTTTTTGTTACCCTACGTCTGCGACGCCCTTCCATATACAGCATTAGTGCGAAGTTTGCAGTCTGACTGGAGAAAACATCAGTTTCTTTCATATTGTACTAAAAGGAAAACTCCCGAGCCGTCAGGAAGAAGGGCACAATTGTTTCTTTACGATCCTGTGTTTACTGCTGTGGCCAACCCCAACCTGAGATACCCGCAGACCCTGCGGGTAGAGCGAGACAAATCTGAGGCGAAATGGAAAACAGATTTCGCTAGGGTGTCTGGAGTCTCCTTTTCAGTTATCGTATTGGGCGAATAACAATAAACTTACGCAGGATATATATACCACGCAAGCACCTGCACACAGACACATGCACATATACAGAGAGAGAAAGACAGACAGACAGACAGAGAGAGAGAGAGAGAGAGAGAGAGAGAGAGAGAGGAGAGAGGGAGGAGTGGGGTCTAATGGGAACCTCGAAGGTATATTTGGGGTTCGACAAATACGGAACTCGGGACTATATGGCAGCCTATGCGTTTCACAGCACGACGTGTGTGCCTTCCGGCGACGATCTCCCTAATGCGTCAAGACGCACAGGAACGTGCTGACAAAAAAGAAAAGAGAAATAACGAGTAAAAAATTACTTTCAAGTTCTCAACCTAGCAGGGATGTGATAATATCCAAAATTTTGAGTACGAATACATCAGTTTTTGCGATTCGATTCGTAATCGATTCGATCATTCACTGTCCAAAATTGTCAAATGTATTTTTTTGCCAATATCTAAGGGTTAATAACGCTTATAGGAGTTGCAAGGTAGTGAGAATGATGGTAACGATGGCAGTTCCGAACGACCCCGCTGCGAAAGAGCATGCGGTTGCCGCGCAGGGCACCAGTTATTTTAAATCCGTCTTATTGGCAACAATATCATTATTATGGCATATATAGCTACGGCACTTGGTCAAACGACTTAGTGATAATGGCGCAATCATGTGTCTTTTAATTATCAAGAAATTCATGTAAGAAGCTGCGGCATGTCTGAGGTGTTGATAATGGCTTATGGCACATTAAAATGTACTTTGCTGGAGAAAATGGCGGCGATTCTGTACAAGGCGTTTAAGCGATGCTATGTGTATTGCGGTGTGACGACCTATTCGACTTGAGAGCCACCAATCGGAAGTTTCGAAAAAATTAACCTATTAGACACGCAAACTCATTGCACACTCTTGAACATATTGCATGGTGAAGAACGAACACGTCCATAACGAAAACGCATATCGTGCCTACTTACCTTTCATTAACCGCCAGACATCATTATATCATCGATGTCGCCGTCTGACTGGACATTCGTTCTTCGATGACACATGATCTCCTTACCGCTTAACTACTTTTTACATACATCTTTCCGTGTCCCAGTCAAGTGGTTGTCGAGTGCTTCGCAATTAGACATTATTTGAATATGGACTTTTCGCTTCTTAAGTGGCTGTACCATAGAATAACCTTCAACTCTGAAGCACTAATTGGGATTGCAACACCTACCCTACACTGTCGCATTAAAGTGGCTGGCGTTCATTATGCATGGTAATCTTCCTATATAGCCGCTACGCATACTTACAACGTTTTGTGCGGATTACCACATAAAGTTTTCGTAATAAGAGCCATTAGAAAACTCCTGGGGCTCAATTTGTAAACTTTTTCTTTGTAAGTTGCCATTGGCCGTCCCAGCATGTTCAGCATTGTAATTGGCTGTCATCTGCTCTTTCGAGCAGTTCTAGAATAATAACGTTTGCGCGCAAACGGGCCAGTTAAGAAACTGCTGTCTGATGTCGGTAACCGCAAGGTTTCCTTTACACTCTCAATTAAAGATGAAGCAAGAATTGATCTTACGTGAGAGGTGTTTCTCGAATAAGTGACCTGGTTGTTTCCCCTGTGAAATTTCCTTGTAAAACAAATCACCATACCATTTCTGTGTACTCTCGCTGAAATGGGCCACCATGCGGGTATGTGACGTGCTTGCCATGAAGGCTCACAATTCAGTACATATACCGTCAGCACGCTTTGGATTTCTCGTCTAAGAAAAAAAAAAGGACTGTACCTGATTGTGACAGCCCCACTGCCACTATTTGCACACGCAAGGCTTAAGGAGCAAGCGGAACATACGAAGAAAAACACGACATATGTTTTGGTTACTTGCTCTGTTACCACTTTAAGTTATGAATATATTTAAATGCTGGCTCAGTTGTCCACGTTTCTTTCTTTTGCATGCATTTTTCTCTCTTTCTTTCTTTTTTCCCCCTCTCTCCCCCATCGGCTTTACGCTTACATTTATGATCACACAGAGGGTGCTTTCCTTGTGAACATAGCTTCTTAATAGCTATTTCTCCAACGTAGATGCCATTCACTGTATATACATATGCAATGGCCTTCAACGTTTATGCTTGCAAAAAGGTTGAAAACTAATGTTGGTACGTGACTACGAGAATACTTGGGGACTGCTTGAAAAGATGGAACAAAATTAGACAACACGATTGCAGCTCATACTCCTGTTTATGGCACCTACCTATTGAGTAAACCTACACGGGCGTGCGCCTTTACCGTAATCACAAGAAATAGTTTTTCCCAGATGACTAGATATTGGAAAAAAGAACGCTACCGTTAAACGCTGTTTCAAACACCTTCTTTGTGCCTGCCTTGCTCACGAAGTAAAGAGAAGAAAGTAGTCGATCGTGGTGTTTGGCGATTCGACGTCCTGAAATTAGCTTCAGCACTTCTAATTTTATCTGCCCCAGGAAGTAAAGTAAGCTAAGCCAAAAGTAGGAGTCGTTGCCTTGGAAAATCCATTAGGGCTGAAAGCCACTTGGCAGTGTGCATATATATATATATATATATATATATATATATATATATATATATATATATATATATATATATATATATATATATAAACCTTAGTTCACAGAACGAGATTTTAAGGAGGGGTGATCGGAGCCCCCCAGTCCAGGGCCCCACTGTCCTCTGCCGCCTGCCTGACCTGGCTAATTAAAGACTTTTGTCCTGCCAAGTCGGAACGGGCGAGCTTTGCCTCCCATTGCTCCATTGTATCATTGCTATGTGGCCTATGAGGGCGCTTAGTGCACTCACAGGTTACATGTATTAGGGTGGGTATGCCATCGCACCAAGCGCAGTTGGCCCTAAAGCGAGTGGGTTACATGGACAAAGAGAGAAAGGGAGGCAATGTAACGGCTGCGAGAGACACGTGGTCGTGATTTTTGCCCCTGAAATGCTTTTTCCCGATAGATTACGCCGAGAAACATCCCAGAGGATGATGTCGAACTCGTGCCAAATTTGTCATATATTTCAGAGTTCATTGACCGGTCTTGAGAGAGCGGCGAGTTGCAGCGAAGAGCCTAATATCTGGTGAATGAACGGCAGGAAATCTATGCGTTATCCCTATTTTGGTTACGTTTCCGTCTGCGCCAGTCCTCCGTCTCTTAGGTTAAGGCTGCATCTTTGGGGCCAGGTTAACGGTTTTAATCCTATGTGACGGTATACATCGACGAATGTGGTACTAGCACGACAACTGTCGGAAAAGAAACACTCAGAGCTGTCAACCTATGTGGACTGATCAACCTGAAAACTACGCGCGATGATTTATGGACGATAAGCCTCACATGTCTATGCTGAAGCATCTGCAGGAGCCGAGGAAGATTGCTTTCACTTACCTCCTCGAATTCATTGTGTTTGTGGCAGTCCGTGCGAATAAACAAAGAACATACTCCGTTGCTTTAATGCGTAATACCCGGAAAGTGTCTTCAAGGGGTGTACGGTAGCGCGATTAAAAGACGGGACAAAAGAAGACACACAGGGACACAACCAGCGCTATGTGTGTGTGTCCACAGCGCTGTATGTGTCACTGTGTGTCGTCTTTTGTCCCGTCTTTTAATCGCGCTACGGAACCCCCCTTGAAGATGCATTACCAACAAGCCCACGTTGAAATGCCGGGAAAGTGGTGAGAATTATCAGTGTACTCAGGAGACTTTGGCTTTACTTCCTAAGATCAAAGTAATGGAATTTGGAAGCTTTTTCGTTCGTTTACAGGGCCGTATACAGATTTAGTCCTCGGGTGGCCTCGTTTCGAACATCGATCTGTAAAAGCGCACAGTTACCCAACTATTGCAGTGCACCGGAGCAATATTAACGAGGTCACGCAACACAGGGGATGTCCTTTCCGTGCTCTCGTGCAGACAGTTAACGCCAACCAGACGGAGGCGTGTTGCTTACGAGTCCCAGGACTATCCTGGTACGAAAACTTCAATTATTATATGGCCCTTTACCATGTTGACAAGGTTAGGTCAAGGTTTAAAAAATAACTCGAATGGGTCAAAATGAACTGGACTGTATTCTTAGAATCATCCATAATGTCCAGTCAACACAGCTTCTATCGTCACCAAGCAGAATTAATGAAGTTGTGCAGCACACTGAAAGTCTGGTAATTCCTTCTGATGTTATCGTATAAGCTGTAAACGTTTTATCAAACGACGATGCGATAGCACCGAGATCGGAGGTTACCAGAATAAAAACACTATAATTAAAGAACGCATGTTCACGTTCAGAAGTTAGAAATCGAAAAGGCCTTGGTGAACTCACAACAGCTTAATGAATGAATTCTCTGTAGGCTTTATGTGGCTGATTTATTCGTTGTCTCATCTTCTTATCGAAACGAACCTAAAACAAAGAAATTTGGCAAGTTTGCAAGGACAGTGCTGCAACTTTATTTTTTCACGTTGCAATCGTGAAAAAATTATACAATATCGGTATTAACGCTATAAGTTGCATGTAACAAGCTGCATAGGGCGCTAAGATAAATTATATCAGGTATCCAATATCGCCTGAAATGTGCAAAGGCTGAGTGCGCCTGCATCCTTTTTCTGATTGCTCGTTGCGGTGCCGACCACCCTTTATAAAAGAACACCGTCAAGCGCGCACAAATAAGGACAGAGGGAGGCGTAGACAACACGAGCGCTACGCCTCCCTCTGTCATAGTTTGTGCGCGCTTGACCTTGTTCTTCTACGCAAAACCAACTCTCCCAAAAGTCGGTGCTCTTGACCCTTTATATCTTCACTTTCGCTTAACACTTCCACACTTCCTTTTTTTTCCGTTGCAGTCCCACTCCCGTCACCAGCATCCTCATCACGAACGAAGAGGGCTATATTGTCCAGGAGCACGAAGTGGCCAACAAGAACACGCTATCCGCCGACAACAGCACTCAGGTATGTGTCTTTCTACTTCCGCTACTCTTATGTTTGCCCTCTCCCGCCTTCTCATCATACTACGTCTTTCTGTACAAACACGGTTTACCCCGTCTTCGGAGAGCGTAACTCTTAGGCTGTCGTTTCTGCGTTGAGCGTCGGCGTCGGCGCAACTGAACGAATGAGCACAGTGACGAATGAAAGAGCGAACGCGGAACGCAGGGGGCGATGAAAGACGGCGATAGCGACGAGAGCGCGAGGAGGTAAGCGGGGGAGGTGGATATGGCGAAAGTGTGAGAAAGAGACAGTAGTGCCGCGCAAGACGGGCTCTGCGGCGAAGTACGCTACGAGATGGCGCCAGAGTAGCGCGCCGTCGTCTGTTCACCGATGGCATGCGGCGAGCGCGTCCACCGATTTCATATATGGAAACAAAGCACTTCATGCTGCGGCTGCCGTGAATTGCGCCCGCGCGTCACCCACGCGCTGCCTCTCGCGACCTCCCGATTAGCGAGGCAGTCGCGCCACACTTCGTTCTGCTTGCAACCTGCCGCACGAGAAAGATTGTCCGCGCCAGACAACATATCGTGAAATGAAAACACGTATGGAGCTGCGCTGAAATTTGGCGTTAGTGAGTATCGTAAATTTTATGCTTCATGTTCTAGCGTGGTACTTTCCCTCTATCTGTCTCTTCTTCCCCTCTCCACCACCCTTCGTTTTTTTTTACTCTCGTTTTTCTTCTTTTTCTTCTCCTTACGTCTCCTCTTCCGCCATCTTCCCATTTACTCTCGATCTACCTGTCTCACCCTTAACTTCCTTCTTCTGTTCTTCTCCTCTGCCTCCTCTTCCTTATACTACTACTACTACTACTACTACTACTACTACTACTACTACTACTACTACTACTACTACTACTACCACTGCTGCTACTGCTGCTGCTGCTATTTTTAGTTCTAATTTTACAGCTCTACCTGCTATAGATTCATTCTAAACTTCTTTCTATGCTTTATGTTCCACCACTATCCTCTTTCCACACTTTCTTCGTCTACTTCCGTTAGGCGCACGCACGTCTTTGCCCCATGTACTTCCTACACTGCCACTCTTTCCTTTACAGTTACTCCTCCAATCTTCTTCTTATTCTTCCCATTATCGATCATTGTTTCGAAGACGCGCTCGCTGCGATGTTCCTATGCCTTTCGGGCCTGTCTAAAAGAAGGGCGGTGAGTGTTTTCGAGAAGGAGAAATGGGGGGGGGGGGGGGGTGGAGTCGGAGGAGAAGCGAGAATTTCAGCGAAGGCCTCGCTTTGTGTTTGCCAGTTTGCAGCTTCCAGTCTACCGGGCGAGCGATATTGAACTTCTCTCCATGGCGTCTGCGAGCTGGCCCATGTTTTTCCTCTACTTGCTGTGATAAAGGGTGGCGAACAACAGTGAGACACGTTATCGACGTGAGAGTGTAGTTTGGCAGGCGTGAACCGGAAAAGTTTTATAAAGGAAGACGCGCAAACAGTTGCTTATACACTGAACGCTTTTGTTAGTAAGGTAATGGAGCAGGAGCAGGAGGAGGAAAGGAAGGAAGGAAAGTTAGGGTGGTCAACCAGACGCGAGTCCGGTATGGTATCCTACGCGGAGGGAAGGGGGTTAAGGGATGAAAAGAAAGATAGGAGAGGGAAGAAGGAAGGTATTATCAGCGCTAAGACTTGCTGTAGTCCATCGAATCACGCCTACGATCAGTAACTAATGCCAGTTGATTTCATGAATGGTAGCAATGGTCGCGTCGCTTTGTGAGTCTGCGACGCGTGGACCCATGCTCCAAGCATCTTTGTCTATGAAAAAGGTCTGCTATCTAATCGTCTTAACACACTCCGAAGAACGTCGTGTCAGATGTCACTACGATCACAAAAGCGCAACAGGGGATTGATAGACTCTTCGCAGTTGCATGAGTCGCAGATAGGTGTGTCTGACATTACAATAAGGAACGAGTAGGCTTTCGTAAATGCCACCCCTAATCAGACGCGGCAGAGTAAAGTTATATCATGGCGGGAGAAGTGCGATAGAGTATGCAGCTTCAATGTAAAGTCAATTCGGTAGAGATGAAAGTTCGAGACGTAAAGTAATACAACGTGAACACGCGAGCGTATATAATACTGACGCACTTCTTATTATGACGCATATATATACAGTGGTCGCGCTTTTAATTTGTGCTCGGACAATGTAACTTAAGCGGGATCTTGTCACGGGGCCAGGTGTGCACATCGGGGGAGCAGTAACAGACAAGGGCGTGCATTTTTGATTTGAAAACATTTTGGTGGTCTGGCGCAGCCGAGGGCGACACGTATATTGTCATTCTTTTTTATGTAAACGGAGAAGCAGTGCATCCGAACTCGTACTAAACAATATTTAATACTTGTTCCAGGCCGTGTCGCGGCCTTCGTTGTTTTCGTTTCTTTTTATAGAAACCATCATATCTTCTGTACCCAGACCTACTGTTCCCACAGCTGTACGTGTTATGTACGTGTTTTTGTATGTGTTCTGATACTCTCTCCTTCGCTGTTCTTTGCTCGCGCGTATAACTTGGTGTTCATGCTCTTCGGCTGTTAATCTTAGTACGTGCGTTTTGGGCTTTTACTTACTTTTTTCTTTCTATTTGCATGGTACCGAGGAGTACCCAGCGTTGCATAAAGCGGCTAAGTCGTCTTTCAAATTCGTATCTATAAATAAAAAGCACTAATATAATCACGAAAAAGAATCTTTAAAAAATTGCCACCCAGAACTCTACAAAGGGAAGCTTTAGTGTAGCATCACTCATAAAGGGCGGCTTGACGAAATAAACTAACCTGACCTAACCTGTTACAAATATTCGTCTCCGCGCAGGTTTGCGCCGTGTGGAACAAGATACCGAAGGTGTACCGGCGGCTTCTCCAAAAGGAAAAGCTCCACATGGCACTGGTCACCAATGGTCATCCCAACGGGCTGGTGGCAGGCCGGATTGTCCAGTCCACTAGGCTCGAACCAGGTACGCGCTCGCATGTCCTCACAATCGCTGCTGACTGAGTGCAAAGAAAAAAAAAAAAAACCTGCCTAAAGCTGTTGCCATGCCGCCGACCACAACCCTGGACGTTCGCATGATCGACAAGACAACTCCTTCATATAAAGTGCATAACTGTTCGTAACACCGCCAACACTGTTCAGTTTATTCTGTCTTTCTGGTTGAATGAGCGTGGCCATATCACCAGAGCAGCTTCGCCTCATTACCTGGTGGTTCCTCGTGCGGAACACATGGCATGTTCAGGGAATTTCACGACGTGATGGCGTGACAACGCGGTACTAGTGCCAACGGCTTTCTGCATTGTCCTTCCAATGCTACTGCCCCACGGGCACTTTCGCGCACGAGCCCAACTCGATCGAAATGAAACCGAATGCTGACGGAGCGGATCCACGCGCATATTTTCAAGCATTCTCGACTTTGCTTCTTGTAGGACGTCGAGCAGAAACGGAAAGCCCCGTGGAATAGTGATGAGGCGACGGAGCGTTTGTGACCCTTCAGCTGCACGGAAAGGAAAATCGAGTTAACTTCCCATGCATGTGGGTTTGCGGTGGACCCTTGTCTTTTCTTTACGTAAACGAACGTCGTGCCTCAGCGCCCATCGACCAAATGGTGCTAAACAAAAGGAAGCGCTGCTGCTGTCCCCTACGTATGTGGTGAGTGGCCTTCGAGATCAGACCAGGTGCGCTGCCTCGCGCGCCGCTCGATCTCGGGGGCTATGCCTTCGCCAGATTGTTTCACGATTAGGACGTTTGATGGGCGCATGTTCCTTCCAGCAAGTTACTGGTCAAGTAGTGCGCCTGGAGGAGCTCCTCGAAGGACGAAGCTATCTTGGTGTCGCCTGAAAAATTCTTGCAATGGATGTGACGCAGCCTTCAGTGATGAATCTGAAAACTTAAAGAAAGCAGAAAAAGAAAACAGGAAGAAAGCATGCCTCTGTTACATGTTACATGCTACATGTTACAATCATTATCAATTCTGACGACGCTCCAAGCTATCAGCAGGAACGTGGTAATCAGCCCGACATCAGCGCACGCGTGCGGCATCATCTCAATCATACTTAATGGAAATGTATTGTCTTTGCTGCCCATTGTAAATAAGGGACGTGTGCGGGGCCTGAAACGGTTATACATTTTGGCGAATGTTTATGTTATTTCACCAGATGTGTCGCAACAGTGGCAGCCATGACACCAAAAGTTCTTGATTCCTCTGCCTCATTATGAAGAGTTGATCAAACGAAGGAATGGCACCTTTTTCAGGCAAAGTGAAGGTAATTAATCAGTAAGGGAGTCGATGCTAGTTCGCAGCGTAGAACATATTTTTGTGGCAGTAAACACTTGTAAAATTCTTGTGAAATTTCAGCTATCCACGACGGCGTTTAGTCTGCTATTTGGAAGATTGCTTCGAAATGCGCCTATATATAGTTACATTCTGACTCAACCGACCTGCATCAACAGCTTTATTTTTCTCTGTATTTTTTTAATGTCCACGTTAGTAGGTAAGAATACTTAAAAAGAACCGCTCGCGAGCAGCCACGTTGAAAGGAGCGCAGTAAATAAAGAAGAAAAAAAGAAACTGACGGTGGAGAAATAGGGAGGTGGGAACAGGCAGGTGATTAATTCCAGCAGCTCAGAGCCGCGCACATGCTCTTCGGCCATCGGCGCCGCTCGTTCGCGCAGCAGAACACCGGAGCCTGCGCGTATGCGTCGTCGGGAGCGGCTGGAAATGCGTCGCGCGATGGGCGGCACTCCGAATGACTCCGTCGCGCGCATAATATATTTGTCGTGTTTTACATGCACGGGTCGTATTACGGGAATCCGGCGCATTACGCCTTTTTTCCCCCGCCGGCGCCGGCACGGCACGCGAATCTCTCTCTCTCTCTCTCTCTCTCTCTCTCTCTCTCTCTCTCAGCGACACCCCACTTACGCTCCGGCGAACCGCTAGGGGGTGCCACGTACGGCAGCTCTCATTAAATTGGAATTCCCGTCCGTTCGTCGGGAAGCGCTCGCGCTTTTCCTCGGCGCTGCCTTTACGTACCCAGTCCCACCCCGACTTTCTTATTCTCTTTGCCCATTTTTGTGTCACTCTGGTGGCCGTATACTGCCATGCGTAGTTTTTCTTTCTTTTTTTTTGCCATTGCACGTAGATTAGCCAGTCGCGTATTAGCAGCTGCGCAATACTGTACCTTGTTTTCCTTTCCCGTCTAGTTGGGGAAGGTAACAGATAAGAGAGAAAGAAGGCGCGCGAAAGAAAGATACGTATGGAAAGAATAACATCGGCTAGGCTATAGCGATACGGCTAATGTGAATGCGTGCCAGCATGTTTTATTAGTCCGTGTGGTATACATTCGCGTGGAAGCCGCCTGAAAGCACCCATATGTTTGCAGGATATTTTTTCTCTTTATCATTCTATCTTACTATCTCTCTGTTTTCTTTTATCAATAAACACTTGTTGTTGCCCACCACAACGAAGAACGGTGCTGTTAATTTTAGAGCGCAGTGAGCCCTCCGAGCTCAAAAATTTCTAAGGATGGCAGCGTGTTTCATGCTCGCAATGCCCTTGTGGTTTTAGGTCCTTAGCATCACGCTATAGGGGAAATGCTTTGCGGAAGGGTACAGCGCATTTATTAGTGTGCGGCTATACCGCATAAAAATGTTTCTTATACGTCTTTGCAGCTATGTGATATGATCACATAATTAACAGAAAGAGAGAGAGATTCAGACTTTTTGTGATGAGCTGGAACTGTTAGCCTGGATGATCGCATGGCAAGAAACTCATGTTGTTCGGTGAGACGCACACAAGCGGAATGCGCACTCCCAGACAAACACGAGCACAATAAGACTATTCACGAAGTTTTACTACAGACGTATAGAACTTGGAAACACAAGCAGCGCCTTCGCAGTGCGCAGGTGCTGCTTCCCCACGGGTCGTAAATGCACCGCAGTTCTAAGCTAGAGTTTAGATGCAAGTGTAGTACGGCCTTCAGAAATTGCCCCTCTGACGAGTCGGCAGCAGTCACTCACACAGAATACGCTGTGAGCTTTAAGGAAAAATACGTGCGCACACCGAGCACATTTGGCGAATCCGTCCAGCGAATTTCACATTTAGAATATTTCGCGTATGCACTACTTATTTGTACGGCGTGAACACAAACGTGCAGCCGTAGAACAACAAGCAACCGAAGAAAACGGTGGAGGCAGAAAAGTGGGCGTCAGTTTCTGGAGCGTGGTGCGTTTGTCATAAGAAAGCAGCGCAGCGCGTTAATGATAAATTTCAATGTTTGCTTTCATAAGCACCGCCACTTTCGACGCCCGTGGAAGCACACACGCACGCACAAGCATACACACGCACAAACAAAGCGATAATTTCCATGCGGGCGCAAACCTGTTCGTTGCCATCGGAATCTTCTATGAAATGAACTTGAGTTCTTTCATTTCGAAGTTTTCGGCAGCACAAACTTGTCCTTATACGGCGCTTAGATTCTTCAAGCCGCCCCTAATCTGTTACGTGCGCCCGCGTGCGCGTGTGTACGACAGGCGATAATTAAACAAATGCGCGCGAAAATTGAAATAACGGATTTGCATATTTTTCCCCGAATGTCGTGCTTCCGAGCTCGCGATATTGTTCCTTTCGTTTTTAATCTGCTAGGTTATGGATAAGCCAAAGTAGTGACTTTGAGGAAGCTTGAGAACTGCCAGGCCCCATAGTTGCGGCTGCATGAGCTGGATATCATTGCCGGCGTCTCGGGAGTTAGTCCGAAAGCGTGTAGCCTGTTTCGTTCCGTTGTTATTATCAAGTGACGCCTTGCTTTGGACAGGCCCTGGGACAAAGACTCTTCGCGAAAGTGCATTTATGTAGAGGTGTGAAACTGAACAGGGATCAAGTTGAAGACCGTGAACGACGGATTGTGAAGCACAAATCCTTTAAGTCGCTGTTGCAGTATTTGCATGAAACGGGCCTGTATGCTTACATTTAATTTCGTAGTGACCTCATGCCGCGTGGAAACCCAAGCGAAAAACAAATAAAGAGGAAAGCGGGAGTTTCCGGAGCGCTCTTATTATTGAATCACGTTTCTCAGTTTCATTTATCTTAATAAGTCAATAAGTTTATGCATTCAGTTGCTTTCTGCGCGGGATCGCTGTACCTGATGCCGCACGATAGCAGTTTTGTTTCCTTGTGAGAAGCTCAAGAAAATGAATTTATTTGCTGGAGGGCGTTTAAAATTCACATTTGCACGTCGCAAAATAACTTTGCTGCTTAAGCCATGAGAGCTTAAAAGTAAGAAGCGCGCCTGGCTGGCATTAGAGCGCTAATCTAGATTGTGCGACAAAGTAAATGGGAATAATCACATTGTTTCAATGGTTGTGAGGCGGATGTAACTAATAAAGACCTTGACTAGCAAGTCCACAAGTAGCACGAGTCGCATGATAATCATTTACACCTACGGAGTACTCTTTAGGTACAGCAGCGAACTTGCAACGATGAAATCGCTGCGGTGCCTAAAATATTGCATTGTTCTGCGTTGTTTCTCACGCTTCCATTTCAAGCACTTTAATTAACCGGAATGATGAACAATTACCGCGTGTAGTGCGGAGATGCAGGATCTCTGCTCTTCTGTTTTCTTTTATGTATTTGCTTTCCTGCTGAAAAATAAGTTTTCCTCTTTAAAACGTCAGCACAATGCAGGGGCATAGCTTGCACAAGTATGCCCATTTCTGAAAGGAGCAAGTTTTCGCGACGTTCTATTTTTCTGCTTCTTCTCACCGGTCGGGAGTAGCCAAGCGAGCTGTGTCCTCGTTAAATTTTCTGTTTCTTTTATCTCTCTCCACATAGAAAGTTGCTGATAAAATCCTTACATCATTACACCCCACATAGTCACACAGGGTGCGTATCATCGGGACACCTGGACACGCCTCTTTCATTCGTAACGAACGCGCTAATGCGATAGCCCGAGAGCTCGCCAGCCCAGTGCCATTGGAAGAGCTGTCCGATCCCGAAAACGCACCGACAGAACCACTGAACTGCGCTGAAACACCACAACATTACAGATATAGCAGGAGACACTTGCACCCATCACATAATTGCCTTAACCGAGAAGATGCCGTTGCGTGACGACAGCTGCAAACTAATTCATTCCCTTTTATCTTCACGTCTTCCATTTTACACAATAGCCCTCATACTGTCCCTACCGCGGAGCAAATCCCACAGTATATCACTGCACCTGGGAATGCCCACACCTTTCGGGTCACTGCCCCATTCATTCACCTTACTCCTGGGAGACTGCGCTGACCAGATTAGACCCGCAAGAGCAGCGACGGCTGATTCGGCGGGTACCCGAAGTGGCGCGAGCCAATGGGGCCCTGAACTAAGGGCTCCACTCTACGAGGGAGTCTCCCCACCTCATTAGAAACAAATGTTTTCTATATCTCTCTCGCTGACAGATGCCTCCAAGTGACCGTTCATATAAAGGGGGCGGGAGTGCGGGGTGGCGTGCATGCTTATGATGTAACGAGGGGACAACGAGCCGCTGCGAACGTCGGAATTGTCAGCGTTAAAAATTTTAAAAACGAGTTAACCACGATTGTTTACTCCGCTGCAAGCTATACCTTCAATTCTTAGTGAAGTTCTTCCCGATCCCTTGCATTATGGCCAACGCAGTTTGCGTACCAAGTGGCGTCTGTGTCACGGACAGGCTATAGCCTGTCCGTGACACAGACGCCACTCGGTATACTATAGTATTGCGCCGTAATAGTAGGAGTGCCCCGAATCCGGTATACGCGGCTTATATTTGTATTAAGCTGCGTGCAAGATCCAGAAAGGAATAGGACGAAAGGAGGTGTACGGGGCTAGCCTCGGGCATAAACAAAGCGGCCCAGTTCTCTCAACAGGCCGTCGCCGCCGCCTACGTTTCGTTTCAGTTTGCGTCGACGTCACCCTATCTATTGCGCAGAGAGTTACACCACCGGGCATTATTGCGCTTAGCCGCCCGGCTGTAGACTTACGTCGCCACTTCGTCGGACCTTGCCGCTGTGATGCGCCGTCAACAGAGTATCACTCTTAACACCCGTAAATGGTATTGCTCATTCCTTGTCACGCCAAGCAAGTGGGCAACAAGCGACGGTAAGGCTGGGAGCTGCTGCAAAAAACAGCCCGTCGCCAGACGCTCATCAACATCCGCCGCCGCCAACGTCCTCCGCCGTTGTTTCAGGCGAGCAGCGTTTCAATTGTGCGTCTCGGCCGCCGGGACACGCACACGAGGCGTGCATCCTCTTCACGCGCGTTAGAGCGGTCGTTCGGTGCAACCGGAGGGGCGGCAAAACACTGCACTGCGTCTCACAAATTCAGTGCAGTGGAGCGAAAGCTACACGCATCGCGTCAGCCAATTAGAAACGAGAAACAGAAGTGACCCTCGCCGCGCCACACCGACTAGAGAGTTTTAGCGCGCCCGGTGTTCCTGTAAACGCAAGCCGACTGGACGTTTTACTGCATACTGCCGGTATGATGCAGCCACCTGGTGGCGCAGAGCTATGTGAGACAAACGCTGAGCTAATAATGCAGTAACCAAGCGCATCATACTTCGCTCCTGATATAAATTTTCAGAGGAGGCGTAATCTTGTTGCCGCCGAAAATTTGCACCAGCAGAAAAGTAATATAGACTTGGTTACTGTAATACTAGCTGTGCCTGCCTGGCTGAGCTCTTCACCGCCAGGTGGCTGCACCGTGCAGTACGTTCACGTTTGCGCCTCCGCTCATCACCGAAAACGTCCAGTTCGCTTGGCGTTAACGGATTGCCGGATGCGTCAAAACTCTCTAATGGCGAGTTTTTGTAGACCTCTAACGGTTTACGGATTACCGGGTTATGTGAGCGGTACACGGCGGTAGCAAACCTAGCAGCGACATCTTGCGACCCCCTGCCCAATAGCGATACGTTTGAAATATTCTTACGCTGCTTGAGTGCCCTCGTCGAAGAAAAAAAATCACGAAAGGACAGAACTTTAAAACTATTATGCCGCTGCCAACGTTTTGCGCCAGCAGTTGAGTAATAAAAGTGGCAGTTTCGCCCGAAAGGCGACGCATCGCTTGCTATAGCAAATTAGTAGACAGTTTTACGAAGTGAGGATAGTAGTTTTATTGGCCGTATAGATTCGAAAACATTCGCTTACTAATTGAATTAACAAGCACGGTGTCAGCGCGCACAGGCAAACATAAGCACATCACAATCGATGATCTAGGACACTCGAGGACAGCGCGGCAGCAGCAGCGATCCGAAGAGACCTTCATTCTATATACCGCTTCAACGCAAACAGCGGCGAGGAAACAACGCGCAGAAAGGTACGAGCCGTCTGAAGATCGCTTTCAAGATGGGGCGCATGGTCGCGTGCGCCGCCGCGCAAAGTACACATTCCTGGCGAAGTAAACCCACCCCCCATCCCCTCCGTCCCGCGCTGCCTCCGCACTTTCCTCTCTTACGCGCGCCAAATTGAGGCGCGATCGTCGGCTCCCCTCGCTTGCTTTCACTCGCACACGCAGCATACGGCGCGCGGCGACGGTGTTATCGCCCTTGGACTTAATAAGGAACATCACGGCGACGGCAAAAACGCGCCTGAATTGTCCATGTAATTGCTATCGCAATTAAATTGTTAGTTCATAGCAGTATCAGCTGTGTGTACTCGCTGGCTAATCTCGGTGTCGCAAGGTGTCGCTATCAGCGTTGTTGTTTCCGACGCCTCTCTTGTAACTCTTTATTTTGCAAACGCGGTAATGTGTTTCTATTTCACTTCGGCCGTGGGCCGACCCGCGGCCGAATCGAAGAAGGTGTTAAACACTCCCCATACATGAACCGATCCCAAACACAATGCAATGTCAGGCCGACCCGCGGCGGAGGTGAAGCAGGCTTAAAGTACTCTCCATAGGTTAGCCGATCTCGAAGGCAGTGAAATGCCGGGTCGACCCGGGGCGGAGGTGCAGTTCGCCATTAAAATCCCCCACACACACACGTTCGCTGTCATCCTTCTTCACAGAGTTGAAGCGCACCGATTTTTCTGGCTTCACTTAAGTTATAGTACAAAACACAGTGGGAGGACCGCCCTATACTTCTCTGGAACACGCAGCGCGTTCTGTTTACTGATTGCATGACGCCAGCTTTGTAGACAAGCTTCATGCTTCTAAACAATACAAAACAACTACAACGCGCGCGATCATATACCCGCCACGGCGGCCGAATTTCAATGCGGGCGAAATGCAAGAACGCCCGCTTGCCGTTGTTGGGACCCTTGGTTGCGCATCGCAGGGCTGTCATACATTTGTTGCGACTTGGTGTCCGAGCGCCCATTACGCTTTCGAGGCTCAGGATGTGCCAGGGGCCGGGAGATCGAGAGGTCTGGGGCGACGTCCGAGAGACGAGAAAAAAGGGTTCGTTTACAAATTTACGTGATGGTGGCTTACATGCACGAGCACGAGTAAGAGCAAAGGTAAGAGCCTGAGCTCACGTACGAGTAGGAGCAGAACCCTAAAGCCAAAACCATGAACATCCACTTTCTAAGCCCTTTCTTTTTTCCCCTTTCTGTCGGGGAAATTTTGTTCTTCTTTTCGGCTAATCACAATCGTTGAAACATTCACAAAATTCCGCCCATGATGTCGCACCCCTTCCTCCGGACTCAGCCTCCAGTGTTGCACTGTGGCCCCCGCATACGAGGCAACGATGTGGTGAACTGAGAGTTTGATATCGAAGTCGTTCCCGTGGAAATCCTCGACGTTGGCTCCTTTATCAATTAGTGGGCCATTAGTAATGGCCCGCAGGTCAGGTTCAGGTTCAGGTAGAGCGGTCTTGAAGGCAGTTATCGCTTCCACCAAGGGCGGCGGCTGTTGTCGCCTCGAAGTGAGCTCCTTTGTTTGTGTGTCACAGTCCATGTCGGGTTCAGGCGGGCGCCTGTCTCGCCCGTCAGCTCAGGTGACGATGATTTAGTCGCCAGCTGCCGGGTTCTGAGAAAATGACGATGCAGCGCGAAGGGCCTTTCATAGCTGCGCACTCACCGGTGAAGCATTAATCGTCGAGCAGGGATGCTGCGCATAACAATTCTAAACACCGTGCGTTGGGTTAAAGAATCCCTGATTGCAAAATATAATCCGGAGTCCCACTACTACGGCGCACGTATCAATCGTACCGTGGTTTTGGCACGTAAAAGCCCGACAAGTTTTTTTGTTGTTGTAAAGAAATGCATGGTGTCGCTGGTTCAGAACACAGGAGATACATTATTTCTATTTATTGTCGAGTCACTTCAACTCGTGGCCGCAATAATCTGCGGCTTTGGCAGTTTTTGTATGGGAACCTGCGGAAGATTTTAAAAAGAAAAAAGCTCGGGACCAATAGAATCACGCGAGTATTGGCAGAATCCTTACGTTCGCGGTATGCAAGGGTAGGCAGCTATCCGTGTGACGTCATGGCCTTTAGCAGCTCTTTATAAGCTTCCCTGCATTGCATGGTGCCAGTAAGACGGAGTACGCACATAGTACAGCGGTTCGTCCTGGCCTCCCGCGGTGCGAGACAAACAACGGGGTCGCGCTGTGCCCACGCTGGCTGCGAAGAGACAGCGCACAATGTGGTCGCGTAGACTCTGCCAAAGGCAAGCGCACGCCAGCGCACGCAAGGGTAAACACACCGCTTGGCCAACGGCATTGAGACTGGCGCCGGCGCGGCTCGAGGATAGGTGCCGGGCGTAACGGCCTACGAGACCTTACCGTATAGGCTTCGCTTCATTCACTCGAGCCGAGAAGCGTACATTTATGGACGTGCACTTGTAGTACATATGCACTCCCTGCCTTTTGGTGAAGCTGCGTAGTATGGTCAAGGATAACAGGCGTTATCAGGGTGTTGTTATGTTTGTACAGCAAAGTACAGAGCAAGAACAGAAAGGGAAGGCCGAATTCGGAAGCTACTGGTGCGTTGAAGTTTAGAGAAATTTATGACGCGACTATGGCGAACGCCATAAATCGTTTTTAGCAGCTTTTTCTTGCTTCGTTGGAAAACGGATACCCGCTTAGTCGATTTGAAGCAACGTCGGATACATTACTGCTGAATTGATTAAATTTTGTTTAATATTTACTGAAGTATGCTACCTTGCCCTTTTCTACAAACCAGGCACTGGCATCAGTGGAGCTGTAATATTTTGTCGTAAACCGGCCATTGTGTAGGATAGTGTAATAGCAAAATTGGGCAAGTTAGCGACGCCCTTAATAGTTAACCACGGCGGCTGACGCTCGCCATATTGCAAATCGCAGATAGGGAAGAGGGGTGTTCGACTGCATTGATGGAGTGCGGGCCTCCCTTACGCTGCCATATGTGAACATACCTGGTGCGAGCTATAAACGAGCTACAAAATGAGTTAAGATGCACAAGGCTCCGTTTTATCTCTTGCTTGCAACGGGTACGGCAGGGTGTGCGCGGTGTGCGGACAAATTATTGTTATTTTCTTTCTTGTCAAAGAAATATGAGAAAGATAAGGAAAATGAGAAACAGAGAAAAACAGGTAACAGGGCTCACACTCGCATGTTTCAGGGTTCCTCGATCGTTCCGGCTCGGGCGATCATATGCAGGCTCTAAGGATCCCGGTGGCGCTCTCGTCGTCTGATGAACGCGGTTCCTTCTCCGTGACGGCGATTCGGGTCTAAGTATAGGAGACTAAAGTGCTGTCTCGTGGTTAACGGTCCTCGCCGACACGACTTTCCGCTTTGATTAGGTCGTCGTCATGTTGCGAGCTAATGCGTGTCGCGTCCCCCTCGGCAACAGACAATAGGCGAGTGCTGTGTCGAGCTTTTTTCCTATGCTAGGATCAAAAAAGAAACATTCGTGGTTGTTGATACAGTGAGACAAGTAGGACATCTCGTAGCAGACCGGGAGAGAGGAAGCAAGAAGGGCGGGTAATGGCTCAAATAAGGTAACCTGCTTAAGCTTAATCTCCTTACTCGCGTTATTAAGGTTCCGGCGGTCTACGTAGCTTCACGACAGACTAATGACGCCCCCTACCGCTTTGTAGTGTACGCGTTTTGTTCGTGCTTGTCTCTCTTTCTTTCTATCTCTCCCTTCTGCTGCGTTTCTCTTTTTATCCCCCTTAACCCTTCCCCCTGCGCAGGGTAGCCAACCGGAACTACCTCTGGTTAACCTCCCTGCCTTTCTATACATTATTTCTCTCTCTCTCTCTCTCTCTCTCATCCTGCATGGTAGTCTGGCACTCGGTGTGGAAATGGAAGGTATTGGTCGCGTTTCTCGGTGCATTATGGTCTGCGTAGCTGTTCGTTTTGCTTCGCGCTGCATTCAGGCCATAATATAGACGATGACAATTAACCTGAACGAGTAGTAATTATAAAATGAAAAATCACAACGCAGCTTTCAAGCCTATTTTTAGAATGTGTGGCTCATGACGACAGGGATAGAGAGGGAAGGTACTTCGATTGGACCCATGTTTTGTGCACAAGAGAATTGGGATAAATTTTGGTGTGACAGGACGGTTCAGTCACTTAGTGGTTATGTTTGCTTCGAGTAATGATCGTTAGCAACCCCTAGAAAGAAGTTCTGTCGCTAGAGTAGGTGTTTACTCAAGATCTATTCTACGAGAGGGGCCTAGACGAAATCTGTTGAGAAGCTTAATTCCGACATATAATTAGAAGCGGGAACAATGTTGATTCTATACGAGGTCAATGTCATCTCGATGTAGAAGTAAGTATTCAGCAATAATACATTAGCCGATCTTGAGGAGAGCATGTCGGTACGGTTCATCGAACAAAAAATGAAAGGATATCACGGTATATCATGCGGAGTTACATGTTCTTAAGAAATTAAGGTATACGATATCACGTTAATGAAAACTTACTAACGACATAAAATGTTGTGAAGCCAGCCATGAAAGAATGTGCCTTCGTTTTTGTTTTTTCCTTCGATATACTTTGCCACGTTATCCGCGTATCCTCCTTGAGCGGCTAAATACAGTACCGCCGTGCCTATATGTGTCTCGCAAGAGGGCGAATAGGCGCGTGCAAGGGTGCTTTGGCGGGAGCGGAGGCACCATGCACCCTCTCAAGCAACACAGCGTGACAGCTGATCGAGTGGGCGTGACGAAAGCGCCTCGAGGCAGGGTCATAGAAATTGGCGGTGGGCGAGAGAAAGAGAGGAAGGCAAATTTAAAGGAAGGAAAGAGAAGAAGGCAAGGAAATAGAGGTAATTAGCGCTACAGCAGCCGATCAAGGCGCTGTATAGAGCTTCCGACGTTCATGCGACGCACAAACATATATTAGTAGAGATTTCCCGGGTCTCATCGCACGAAATATGACCTCGCGCATTGTGTGTGCACCGCCCCTTTATCATCATTTTATTCCCTACACGAACGCAACACACCTGCACTTTCGTTAGCGAATGAATTTTTCCCACGCCTTTATCTTATCTTTGCCTCCGCTTTACTCTCGGCTCAGCCATCATCACGGCCGTTGCCGTCGTGATCGTCACCATTGTCATAATAATAATTATAATGATCACTATCCTATATTTATGTTCACTGCAGTACGAAGGCTTCCCCAATCGATCTACACTTACCCATGTGCTGCACCGCGTTGTCTTATGCCGTGCTTCCTGAAGAGAGAGGGACGGTGTGTGAGCCGTCGTGATTAACAAGTCTTCGCTGTTGGCCGTGTGTGAGCCATGCGCCACAGTTGGCTTACAGCCACTGCAAGCCAGGGCAGCCCTGTTTCCCTCCGCCTTCGGAGCCAAGCTTCGTCGCGTGAAGCTGGTTTTGTTGCATCCACCACAGACAAGGGCGGAGACTACAAAGACACCGCTCGCGGAACGGACGAGGGGGGTAACTAGGGCCTGTGTGTGTCGAGCCAGCTTCATTGTTCAAAAAAACGTAATGAGGATGATAAAGGGGCTGTGCGCATAGAACGCGCGAGGTCGTACCGCGAGCCATGAGTCCGGATTGTCTCTACAAAAATAGATTCACGCATTCTGTGTGTTTTCTTTTTCTTTTGTTCCATGGGCAGGAACACGTAGCGTGTTTTACTGGATACTCTATGCGGCATGGATATAGCATACAACGTTTACATATTGCGTGTAGTCAGTCGATATATATGTACAACAGATAATCAGTAGTCTATGAAATTAATATGCGTCGAAAAAAGGCAAATTTAACTCAACTTGGGTCCCAAATTTCGGCCACCAGTTAGATAAATCGGTGTGATTGGAAAGTTTACGTGCAAAATGTTTTTGAGGTTCGTGCGCTATATCTTAATTGGAGATCTCTACGAGGAGGAGAAGAGGAAGTGTTCTTGGCTATATGTCGACGTCTGACCAATTCTCCTCGTGGGTACGAGCCATTTGTGCAGTTAAGAAATCAACATCAAAATCAAAGACACCTTGGCTACAAATTTCTGGCATCACTGTGTCGTTTGCCAGCTCAACACCGGCGAAAGAACAACGCCGTCTTCCCGTGCTCGTTCCAGCGGAAGTGCCTCTGGCAGTGGCCAAGGACGATCCCTGGCAGCGCTATCTCGGATTAACGGCGTCTGCATTTCTTTACGGCCCGCCAGTTGGACACGGCGTCTCAAGCACTTACGTTATAGGAGGGCCTCGTGGCTGGCAGGCTTGTGTTATGCATCGGACTAACTTAAGGAAACCGAGCAGCGACTGAAAACAAGCAGCAGCCCACTCGGTCTGTGGGCGGCTTCTTCAAGCATGCACGCCTGAGAACAACAGACGTTAGAGGCGCCAGCAGTAAGAGAAAGATGGCGCGCGCTGTGTTCATTTGTTGTTTCTGCTTGTTTCACGTTCTCTTTTGCTACACCTGTACCTTTTTTCTCTATTCGTTTGCATTTTAAATATATATGAAATATGGTTGCAAGACTAATAAGAAACAGGGTTCGAGTGAATCGTTCTAAGAGGCCTTTCGTATTTTCTATGTGGTTTTTCTTGCCATTTTATTTTTGTTTACTCCGCTAGCTTTCCCTTCGCCCGTGGTAACTGCACGCAGTGTACGTTGCTTTATGTATGCCAAGACATATCGTGGTGAACGTGGACGAATACTGCGTCATATTTTCTGGGTTTCCCGCTTTGCGCTAGCGTGACGTTACATGCGAACTGCACGAGCGTATCTCCATTGTTTTTATGTTTTTCTTGGTTTTCGGTATTTGTACACCCAGTACTTTCCTGCACAAAAACGAAACAGAGCGTAAACAAATTTGCAGGTTTCATGTCTTATTACACAGCTCTCCCTTTACTTCTGCTTAAGGAGTTTTTTTCTTCGCTTATTTTTCTTTCCTGGGTGAAGTCATCCAGAAAACTGCTACGGGGCTGCCTTCAGTGTCACGAAAGGTGCTAGAGAGAAAATGAAACGAAAGGTAGGGAGGCTAATGAAACATGCGTGCGGTTCGCTACCCTACGCAGGAGGAAAGGTATTAGGGGCTTAATAATAACAACAACAACAACAAAAAAGAATATAGAGAGACAAACGGTGGCTTGATGACTAAATAAAGAGTAAGTCATCATAATGGCTAAATGTATAATATTTGTAGAACAAGGTGCATAGAGCTAAGAGAACGCCATAATTACTCTTTCATAGTCATGATTCTAGAGCCTGACTCGCTATAGTTGCCTCTTCTTGCGACTAGATAGACGCATTAGTAAAATAAATCAATGTATGAACACTTTCAATTAGAAGTAACTTACTTAGGTTATCTCTTTTATTTGGCCTGTCATATCGGGCCTTGTCCTTGCAGGCGCCTAGTTTTGCTTGAAGTGCTTAGACAGAGCTGCTGCTTTCGAGGTGTCGTTCTATTCAGAAAGTGTCCGAATTATGTGGTTCGCGCATTCGGGACGAACAAAGATGGACGCTATTGGCGATCAAAAGATGACGTCACGTTCGTTTTCACTTTTTTTATATGTTGTGCTCGGGCCGTTCTTTCGTGTTCTTTTTATCGCACATTTATATTTTCTATGTGTGCAGTATCTCTTTCAGCATCTGGTCATAGAAACCACAGCATTGAATGAAGAGGCGGCGCAAGCTCAAAATGAACCACAGCATTTCCTCGCATGGCACAAAATTTGCCGTCCTTAGAACCATGGGCCTGCATTCACAAAAATTATGCGCTCAAGCTAGAATTGTCTGTAAGAGCAAACACTAGCCAATCGCGATGCTGGACATATGCTGGACATATGCTGGACATATGCTAGACATATACTGGACATAAGATGCTGGACTGGACATTGTCAAAAGCAGCCGGCTAATTGCAATATAACGGTTATGAACGAAAAGCTTTGTGCACTTGGTGTCACAACACCTGCTTTGAAGAAGCTTCAGAACGTGGGTTTGTTGACTTCTTTTACTATTTTTTTTAAGCGAAGCTGCCTTTGCCTACTTTGCCGAATTCGTTGTGACTGCCTGGCTGTTGGATCAGTTGATATCGTGGCGGATATATATATATATATATATATATATATATATATATATATATATACATATATAAATGCGAATGAAGTACCAGCCAACTGACTTACATAACCACTGTAAGTTGACGCAGTATGCATATTTCTGTTCTGCGTCGCAAAAAGTAACTACCGGCGTAAAACCTGCTCACATAAAGTCGGCTCACAGGCATCTCCAAAACACCGGAATCTGTAAATGGAATGGTGAAATATATTGAACGGATTATTAAAGTTAATTTATTCTTTTTTATGTATCCAATCAGTAAGTGTCACTGTGTGCCACAATGTGACGGTTCTTGGCAAATCCTCCGGAATAGGCACGTCACACCATGATTCCTACATAAAACCTAAATATACAATGCCGGCTGCGAGATATTTCTGAAGCAGCCCGAGATGTTAATAGAATGCCGTATTATATTTCACAGTTTATTTGATTTACTTTGTTTGCCTTGATTTAGATATTCTGGATGAGACATTGAGAGTGCGCCGCTTTGTGGCTAATTCTATAAAATGATGTTGTCGCACTGTGACACAGGCGGTACAGAATCCCTCAATGTCGCTTGATACGTGTCGTACTTTTCTGTGCATGCACCTGTCATCGCAACCCTTGGCTCAACAAGCATCCTAGATCTAATTTGTGCTTGGGACGTCGCTGTTTATCCATCTCACACTGCGCGTCCACCTTAATTGGGAACTTGAATTTCGGCATATCTTGCGAACGATGCACTGCTTCAAGGTAAAATTGCATGGCAACAAAGTTGTGACATTTGTGGTGGATAAACACACGCATATTGCATGAGATTACACGTTGCATATTGGATGAAAGTAACCGAAACAGTACGCATCGCCGTTGCTTGTAAAGCAGTTATTTAACCGCTTGACCAATCATCCCTTTCACATTGATTCCAACGTGTTCGTTGGTATTGCATATTTTTTTTATTTAGGTTTTCCGCTACACTCCATCTTTCATATGCGTGGTGTCACATAGTATTTAAGGACTGGTCGTCCACTTCCTCGCACGCAAAGCAAACCAATGGCCCCAGCCTCACCCTACTAAATTTCCATAGAGCCAGTGTGTCTCTAGTTTTCTTCGTTTTTCCTTTTTCTAGTTTATTTCTCTGCAAACACCTTCTTATTTTCTAGTCTCACCCTTCGCTTCGCTTTTAATACGGAGCTACAAACGTCTGTATACACCAAAAGAGTTGCTGACACAGCCATACGAAACGAATTGGTGCTACCTTCCTGCGAACAACGTTAAGCGAAATCGCGAAGCGATGACCGAAGAATGAACGCAGAAATCCGAGTTCTCTCGATTTTTTTCAACAAACATCCAGTGCTAGAAAGACCAGGTAAACTTATGCATATATTATGGGAAGTCGTATAGCGTGCCTACGCAGCGTTCGTCACGATCATACACATATAAGAGTCAATAATCGTGCCCTCGTATAGCACGTCACGTTTTCGCACGTCGAGAGTGAAAAACGCACATTACCTCCTCGACTGATGCCCGCCGACGTTGTCGTTCCCGTGGCTAGGGACGGGCCAGCCGCGGATGGCTGCGTTTCGCCGGGAAGCGTGTCTCTGCATTCACCCATTTGTGTACGTCAACATTGATCTACGCAAATGATCACAGTAGCGTTTTGTCGTCTGTTGTTCTTGGTTCTCCGTTCTTTACTGGAACGTGAAGTACGTCTCTCGTGTGACCATCGGGGGCGATGATCAAACGCAGAGAGAAAGTGAGGCAGAGCAAACAGGGAGGAAGATGACAATAGGTAAACGCTTCTATGCAGATACATGGCCGATAAAACAAATGAATTACAATTTGAACAGTAGAACAAGCAGTGTCTCCCTCTTCGTGCGTCTCAATGACTATTAGAACCCAGACTACGGTGCCTCACTGATCCATCAATAAATCTGATTAGAGCCCAGACTCTCTTCAACACAGATTGTATGGAGCCTCATTGATTTATCAGCTGTACTGATTCCAGCCCAGACTGTGGGACAGCATATCGTCTTCATTATTAAAGCTCAAACAGACGAAGAGAAAGGGCGGTAGGGCCGTTAATTGGCCCGTGCCGCAGATGCAAATGCCAATGAGAGTTGTACGTTTGTTAAGCCACAACCCGAAGGGATCGGCTTAATCGTTAAAGTAAACGTATTGAAAAACAAAACCGTTTTCCTTCTTTCTACAACTCCGCTTCTCTCTCCTATTTTCTAATAGTCAATGAAGGCCTCAGCGAAACACGCCAGGTAAGCACAATTTATTGCTAGGCCACCTCAAACATCGGCGCTGTCTCTAGCCAGCAAAAGACTCGAGAGTTGATGCTAGAGCACCGCGTACCGCAGTCCCGCTCAAGCTTTGTCCGCGTGGAAAAATTATGAACGTCGACAACATCCGAACTCGGTGTCTACTCGAGATATAAAGCAGTCAAAAGACGAAGAACAGAGGAGAGACGCGGCATACACAACGACAACTCCATAAAAACCGTTACAATACGTGTGTTGTACGAAATGCCGCTGAAATGTTTACATCGGCCAAAGAGGGCGGTGTATCATTGAGAGGCTGCGATAGGACCACAACCCTTTGAACACTTCTGAAGGAGTAAATCTGCCTACCCATTGTCGGGAATGCGGCTGTGTCCCGCTTTTTTTCCAATGTTGAAATTCTTTGTAGAGGCAGGGGCAAGGAGGAGCGTAAAATTCTGGAAGCATATCACACCGGTATGCAAGGGGATAGTTGCGTCAGTACAACTACTATCTCACTGAAGCAGAAGGAACTAAGTTTCCTATCGCACCGCCGCTAGCTACTTGGTATATCTTGCAATCAACGTTGAGTTGTGCGTGATACGGCTCTTCAGCTGCGCATGCTCACCTGGTTTTATTGGGAGACGGGCTTTTTTCAATAAAGCGAACTCGTTAGTCCAGTAGTTGTGTGTGTCACGTCTCTCCTCTGTTCTTCCTCTTTTGACTGGTTTATATATCGAGAACATGTACCAAGTGACCCGGATCGCAACTCTTCGGTGTCTACCAGACGACGTTCTCCGAATTCGTTATTCGCATGCATACCGGGCCTCTACGGCGCACACTGTAGTAGTAGTCATTCCACACCACGCGGGCTTTTCTCAGCACTCAAAAACAAGATAGGTAAGATCAAAAAGCGCTTCCCACTGTAGCATGCATATATATATATATATATATATATATATATATATATATATATATATATATTCAAATTTTTCGCCTCTTTCCTATGGACATGTCGAGGCTATTGCGGTGTTTACACTACATAGAAGGCATAGATAGTGTAGGCTAGTTTCAAATCTGATTATAACCGACAACTTGCCGAACAGATGAAATACTTTGTTACCTCTTTTATCATTAGAAAAGCACTAAATAATATTGGGATTTAATTAACACGCAATCTGACGTGTCTTCTCGTAGGTTTCTTCGCGCTATACTGTCGCTGTCCTGGTTTTCTTATTGTTAAGGATTGATTGCGAAGAATTGCTTGCAGCCCTTTTGTAAGGGAAGAATAAGTATTCACGACGCAGTTCATTTGCTCTGTTTGTGTAACTGGGAGTGCACTTACTCTACTCGAGTTGTAGCAGAACTCCTCTCAAGGGAGTCAGGAAGTTATATTGCGTCAAGGGGAGTCACGAGCACTCCTTTCTTGCACGCACAAGCACACAAGAAAGCGCTTCCCTCTGTGTGCACTTTGTAATGAAACAATCGCGCACCTTCTTTGTGAGTGCTCTCGTTTCAACCCGCAAAGAGCAGTCCTCTCAGCCACCCTAGACAAACTGAACAAGCGCCCACTGACAGAAAACAAGATCCTTGGATACTGGCCTACGCGAACATCAGCGTGATCGGCTATGAAGGCGCTGCTGCGGTATTTAAAAGACACTGGACTTTCTGACAGATTGTGACTTCACTGTGTGAAGTAGGATTGTACGGTGCACTGCATAACACTAGGAACGCCTTTGCGGGCTACGTGACAGTGCCCACAGAAACAGTTTGTGTGTACGTGCGTGTGTGTGTAGTTTTTTTTATTCCTTCTCTCTCTCACCTATCGCATCCCCTTGCCCCTCCCCCAGTACAGGGTAGCCAACCGGAGATAATCTCTGGTTAACCTCCCTGTCTTTCCTTTGCCTTTCTCTCTCTCTCTCTTGTTCGCTGTTTGCATCTGTTAGCGCTGCAAGGTATGGCGTACATTTCCAACCCGTTCTTTCAAATGCGAACTCACCAGTAAAGGTGATTCAATAACTTTGAAATAGGCGCGAAAAAGTTTGAAATGTTGGCTCGTCGATTTGCGGCACATACACTGCATCACAACTGGTGTCTTGAGAATGAGCGACGCAGTGTAGAGTAGAGACGCATTCACTCTAGATTTGTTGCACTGTTTGATTATATTGTACATGCTGTCAACTTTCTGGGCCTGCTTTACCACAACAGATTGTCAAGCGAAGACTGAAATGAGGTGAAGTGAGGAAGTAAAAACTAACCCACCTACCTAACCCACGGTTGTTTTTTCTATGGTCTAAGAAAAGAGATGTCGTGGCGATTCTATTATGCGGCAGTAAGTAGTTGAAGCAAATTTAACTGCTTCTACTAGAGTTCCCGTACACTTCTAAAATATTTGGCATACTTTTGGGCTTATCGTGTCCCATAACAAAAATCGTTATCTGTATTGCCGGTGCTTCCTTTCATTAGCGCTGCGCGCCCAGTACTTCCAGGTCACGAACGGCATGCGCGTTATCAGCATGACACAGCATTCTCGACAGGCAAATGACGAGCGTAGAGTTTTCAAGAAAGGAAACGCAAGCAAGGCAGACGATGATTACTGTTGTGGGGTAAGATACGCCCCAAAGGGCGCAAACTTTTTGAAGAGTGCATGCTTCTAAATGGGGTATGTCAAGCTATCATTAGGCGATAGCAGAGGAAAGTCGTTTTAGCAGCGAGAGAGATTATTCTTCGAGCTGCGTTAAAAATGTAACACGCGCTTACTCTCGAAAACAAAGGAGTAGCGGGAACTCCATTTGTTCTTATGGGCACGTAGACGTCTCAACTTTATGGTCTCCCATTTCGCTTTGTTTTTGTCTGCCGGGAGCACCGCTGCTTTTTAGTAAAACGGGATAGCGACTCAGCATAATTCAACACTCGCGATGGCTTTGTCTATTCGTTTATAACTCGATGCGAGCCTGTAGTGGAAAATCGAGAGGACTGTTGCAGTATAAGCGTCCCGTAGCAAGAGCAGAGAGCACGATCGGGGCTGCGATCCTATCGTTTCCTGACACTGCTCTTAATTCGCCGCGTGTCCCAGATGTGTTGGGTGTCGGGAGGACTACGAAATAAAGAGAACGTGACTCACTGAGAAGAGCGCACGGAGAGTCGATCGATGAAGCTGGCTTCGATTTCCGTTTATGTTCAATTTCAGAAGGAATCGATTGTTGTTGAGACACCGTCGCCTTGTGCAGCCGAGTCGACTCCCTAACGTGGGTTGGTTTAAATTCCATGTGGACTTGTGACGGTGTCGTTACTTGCGTGCTTTCTTCTTTTATGCCTCCGGTTTTACAGTTTCACGTAGCAAGGACGATTCGCCAGAAGAGAAAGGGATAGAAAGCGAGAAAGGCAAGGGAGTTAGTCGTAGCCACTCGAGCTACTATTATGACTCTAGTGGTCATTCACCGTGTCGGTCTGCCTCATACGAATGGCGGTAGTGATGAGCTTCTCTCTACCCAAATGAAATACCGCAAAATCCGGCACATTATGTCCAATTATAATTCGAAATCCCCATTTAGAACCACTAAATGGAAAGAAAGCGAACATAAATAAAACCGCTTCTTGCTCGAATAAAAACACCTTCTTTTTGATGACGTCACGTTGCCGACATCAGTGAGGCGACTTCTTGGGTTACGATTTCTCAATCAACGCTGTCATTTGGGGACGCCGATAAGCATAAATGAAGGAGACTGACTGCTTCCTTAACGCCACTCCAGCCATTTTTACACTCGGACAAAGTTCCGATTTTCGGGAACGTTAAAAAACACGCGAACAGCTCATCAGTGCTTGCTGGTGGAAATGTCGGTTATTTTTATGGATAGCACAGTTTTTGGCGCGAACTAGACTCGCGCATAAAAAAGATAGGAAGGAGATCGGCTGAGAATCGCGACCTTTCCTATCTATCTTCTTTATGCGTGAGTCCAGTTCGCTCTGTACGTTACCTATAAAGCAAGAACAGTTTTTGTCGATGCGGGATAAGTGGAGCGTGGTCGGAGAGGATGTAATTTTGTTGTCAAGACTGAGTTCGGACTCTCACGCCACTCTCTTCTCAAAAGGCGCCGAACTGCAGGGCATCCCGGACTTCACACGATCAATGAAGTGTTCCCTCTCTTCCTGCACACAAACAGACGCACACACACGCACACACACGCACGCACACGCACACTTTTATAACACTTTCTCGGCAGGCAACTTCTCGAGGCTCGCTGGATCTCTACGTTGCGCAGCTTCATTGCTGTCCGACTCAGTGCACGCTTTGAAAGCAGGAAACTTCGAAAGTTCCGGGGGCCGTTGACACTGGTGTGAAGCAGTTGTGGACGTTAGGTCTACAGGCTAATTAATCATATTGGTCATGCACGCACATTTTCGCACCGTGTAAGCTCCGGTACTTTTGCGATGTATTCCTCAGGAAAGAAGGCTCTTAATTAAAGGAGAGCGAAGAAAAAAAATATAGCGAATGGCAGTTTCACTGAACACCTTCATTTACATAGCTGGCTCGAACTTTCCCATAATCCGAGAGAGCTTTTTCTTTATGCCATTTTCATTTCCTGTGATTCTCTGTTTCTCAGCGCTGTTTCAGCTTTCAAGGCCTTAACTCGCTTCGTTCCGGTAGTTTCCCTTGCTTTCATTCATCTTGGTCGTTGGTTTAAGCTGACAGGAAACATTTACCCTGAGCGAATTTGGTTGTCGGGACCAGGGAAAAAAAGTATGGAAGAAGGCCCGCAACTTGGACGATTAATCGGTTAACCCCACGACAGAAGAAGAAGGACCAGTAAAAAAAAGGTATGAAAGAGTGCTGACGTCACTTTTGGCGCGCTTTGGACTGCACTGGCATATTCGCGGTCTTAAGAGGTAATAAGCTATGTCCATTCTCCATTGCTCTTCAGCGTTAACGGGTTTGTTTTGGCACCTGCAGGCCCACGGGGTGATTTGTGACCCAGCGGTCTGCCAAGGCAAAGTCAAGAGAGAGCCATCGTAGGCTGAATGTTATCGTTTCGCTACTGGGTCGACTTCTCCTCGCTCCTTTTGCCATTTTTTTCACGCCGAAGGCGCGTAAGTCACAAATTGATTACGACGTCCCCCCCTCCCCCCTATCTAAGCAGTACACTTACATGATGTGTTGCGCTGTAGTGAAATAATTCTTCAAGAATTGCCACAGTTTTCTTTATCTGCGAATATTATTTCCACATGAAAAAAAAAAAAAAAAAAAAACTGATCACGGACACCGCGTAGAATGTCGATGACGCCACTTGTTCCATCTTAACAATCAGTTTATAAGGTAATCTATACTTTATTAAACGTGCGTCCCAACATCAGCAAGTGTTATAAACCTACGTCTCTGTGGTTAGTGGGAATTGGGCCATTTGGTATTCACACATATTGTAATGCGGCATTTCACTGTAATGCAGTGAAAGATCGAAGCTAAATAAATACATTTGTCAACAGGTGGTCGCATCCAAGCGACTTCCCTGCGTACCGAAAAAAAACGAAAGAAAGGCTTATTTCTGGATACAGAATTTTCAAAAAACTGCTGTTGCCTGCTGCAGTGACAAAGCTACGAGCGAAATACATAAGCGCAGATTTCATTTTCCTCAGGGTACCAGAATAGAGCTGTCATAATAATAATAATAATAATAATAATAATAATAATAATAATAATAATAATAATAATAATAATAATAATAATAATAAGCCACGTAAGATAATTAAAGGCCTGGCTATATTATAGTTAATTATTTATTGCACCCGCTTGTGTCAACGTGCTCTTCCAGTCCCAAGCTCTCCCGCTCTTTTCTTTTTCTTTCTTTCTAACCGTTCATTTTTACTAACCTAGGCACCGGCATATGCCCTGAATGCAGTCCGTATATGCGTCCGCCCCCCACCCAACGTTTCAGTGAGAATAAACCAGTGGGTAGTTTGCGCGTTGTCGTCCCGTCTGGCGTGTCCTGTCATGTTAGTAACGCTTTCAATTTCACTCGGGACATTACATTATGAATCCGTGCAGGCTGCAGGGCGTGGCGTCGCTCACTGTTCACTCCATCTTTCTCTTTTTTTTTGTAATATTATCTTTCCCATTATTTCTACGTATGGTAAAAAAGATTGCTGCAGAAATTCCCTGTGAGTGCTTCCTGTCGCTTCACGAAATCACTTCAAATCATAGGTTATCACGAAGAATATTTCCTCCTCCTCACCCAAAGCTCAAAAAAGCACAGGCCGTCACTTACAGACAGTTGCAGACTAGGACATACATCACACCAACAACACTAAGCAGGATCAATCCTGAGCTTCCTACTGAATGCCCACACTGCGGCCACGAATACAACAACTTCGAACACGTGCTCTGGCTGTGCCCTGCCAACGCGAGCACGGACTTTCCCGACCAGTCTTCCTGGGACTCAGCGCTCAGAAGCACAGAGCTCATCGCTCAGCTCAAGGCTGTCCAGAGGGCCCGGGCCGTCGCCGAAGGACTCTGTCTACCCGCCCCGACCTGGGTGTAGCCGCCGGATTGATTTCCCCTCAGGACCTAAATAAAGTTCTAACTCACTCACTCACTCACTCACTCACTCCTGTCGCTCAAACTCGTATACTGGCCTCCACTACATTGCTTCTTCTTTTCCTTCCATTTTTTCATTATAGTTTTTAAATAGAGATGCAACCTCTGATGAAAACTGGAGGCGTTTTCCTTTAAGTTGTATGTCTCGGAAGCTAAAGCTACACGTACACGAGAACATGTTATCGTCGACCTGACGTTTTGCTGTTTTGCTTAGACTGTACAAATAGAGGTGCGAACTGCTAGCAGCTTTCAGGCGAGAGTTGTGCCATTTTGCCCACATTCAGTTAACTTAATTATAGGTAGTCAAAACAGTGCTCAGCTGTTCATGGCGTCGACAACATCGGATTTGTCCAAAGCGAAAACTTTCAGGTGGTTCTGCTTTTTCTCTCTCTCTCTCTCTCTCTCTCTCTCTCTCTCTATATATATATATATATATATATATATATATATATATATATATATATATATTGTCCCCCACTTCGGCTAAACAAATCGGAGAACGCCAACAGAATATAAAAAGGCGTGCATAGGAGCACAAGCTTCACTGTGTCCGAGCACCGTCACGGTGGAATAATATTGACTTTGCCTCCACGGCGCTCGCTTGTGCAGCGTTGACTCGTCTGTCTCCTGGCGCTTGCCGTCTCCTGTAGAGTTAATGGTAGCTCAAGCGCTTCAATCAAAATGACGACCACACTACACTGGTGTTGTTAACGCCTCCACGTGTTTTCCTTTTATTGCTTTCTTTCTGTGATTTTTCTTCTTTCTTTTCTTTCTTAATTGCTAGCGAACATTTGTTGCATCGCGTGCTTGGTACGTAGCATATATATCTGTATTTCGTTTATCCGTTGTTTTCTTCAGTTGGCTCTTTATTTATGTGCTTTATGCGTATGCGAAGGATTGAGATATTGCCATGGGCGGTTGCCATACGTGTGCGTGGGACTCTGTCAGCGTTTGCGTTTCGTTTCTAATACCTTTAGCGTGCCCGTTTTATGAACGCTGAAGGGAAGTGGTCTAGTGCTTGCGTTTACAGCTCCCAACTTTCGGCAGTCTTCGCTCTGTGCTGTCGAGCAAGTTCCATCGGCTTAGTCTTCAACAAACCTCTGCTCACCGTTTCCTTATTTCGGAAAGGTCGAGCTTCGACTTGACGTGAGGCCGGCAAGGATCTCCGGGAATTTTTTTCAGCTACATGACTCTGGTCTCGTCTTATCTGTGTACTGCTCATAAGCTGCCTGTGTTTGATTCATTCCGTTGTGTGGTGTTTTGTTTGGTTTGGTTTCCCTTCTTTTCCCTTGGTTTCCCGTTTTTTTTTAACGGGGCGCATACGCACATGCTGTGTCTTCCACTTCTCCCTCTCTCTCTATCTTCTCTGCCCCTATTCTAGCGAATGAGTTTAATGTTGCCTTAGAACGACGGCCAACCCACCAAATTACAGCACGCCACTTGCCACAAAGGACTTCGAAAGTGGTTACTTCTTGTGCACGCGTTTCGGAGGCCACAAAAGTGTTCGAGGACGACATTGTGTGAATGGCAAACCAGTTGTTTTATTGTGAAAATGACGCCGTCTTTTGTGAGAGCCCCTGCTGCAGTCGCAGTAAGTTTAGAAGCGGTATCACGGCTGAAGCCTGCGCCATTTGAATTTTTATTTCAGAATTGCCTTTTTGGGTAGCCGAGGAGCATTATTTGGATTCCACTGTGAAATTTTAGCATGTCATCCTTTTTTCAGTAGACAGAAAAAGAATGGCGTGCTTATCCTTATTAGAACGGGGAAGCCAACTCTATACGAGTTCTGCTTGCACGTCAGAGAGCGCGCTCGAGGGTCATCTCATCACTGTGTTGACCACCACAGCGCGCGAAACAATCTCGAGGTGCTGACACGATGCCCCTCCTTCGCTTTCGGCTTCGCCCCCTTTTGAGCGTGCGTTGTTGGATCTGGAGGACAATCCCAATGCTGTCCCCCAGATATTAGACCTTGCCGTTGGGTGCTGGAGTTGACCCAGGTTGAGGAGGACTTTGATATGAAAACTGGAGGTTTATTTACATTATTTACAGTGAGAGTACAAAGAAATTAACAGTCATAAAGTCATTACGGGCCGGCAGCAACTCGGACGCTGCGGCCCGTGTCAAGAAGCTCGAAAGAGATGAATGAAGGAATGCTCCCTTGCTGCTCCCGGTCTCTGGCTTTTAACCCCTTCGGTGTCTCGAAGTCGCGTCCCGTTCGGCCATTCGGCGAGCCCGCTCAGGTGGCGTCATTTTCGGCCAATGGTAGGCGCCCGTGCGAATGTAAGTCGCACCCGGCGCAGAGGGTAGCTCCATTGTCTACACCTGTCCGAGGGAGTATTTCTCTGCAGTATTGCCTTCCTGGTCTGCAACTGCCGTCACAAAGGCGGATGGGGGGAGAGTTGCTGCCAGGGCTTCACGGTGCATTACAGCCATCTTGCCTCGCAGCTTGCAAGCGCACAGCGGGGCAGGCGGTTTGTTCTCAAGCGACCTTTCAGAGCCGCAAAGCAACTCTGCTCGAAACCCACGTTACCTGGAACAGTGCCAGACTCCCGCTACAGTTTCGGGAAGAGTCAAGCAGTGGGACAACAGCTCCACATGCGGCGCACGAGGTGGGGAACGCCAACTTGTTTGGACGTGCCGCGCCTCGAGAACGTGGTACATGTGCTTCTGAGCTCCTTAATTAGGTGTGACGCAATTCGATGTGGTCTGGTGAACTCGAAGTAGGCTCAGGAAAAGGTCCCACATCTAACAGCGTGGAGGGAAAGCCTCTCGTGTCGTGGCTCGTTTCCGCGATCTGGTCTCCCGAGGTTACCGGCTCCCATTACCAATTGGCGCGTCGCACGTACTCTGGATTAACGTACGCGGGTGTTGTCGTGTCCTGCTGCTCGCCGGAGGGAACACGACGCCGAGCTATATCGTTTTTTTTCGGCGCACCCATCAGTTGCTCGACTTCTCTAGTCTTCGATGCCTTCGTGAAGTAATCGTGTGGCTGTGCGTGGCTAGATTTTGTGGCACTGGAGTGCCAGAAGGCATGTAACGATATAGAACGCGGCAGGCATGCCAGTTGAGAGTCGTCTCCGTACGTTGTAGCTCGTGCGATAACTACGCAGAGTGGCGAAAGGCTAGAACCGGACTCGCGAAAGAACGCCTCGCGAATCACCACTATCTTCGATCTCACGCTCTCGGGTACGTCCACCGGCAGGAATGAATGAGCTGCTTCGCCATAGGTAGTTCATGTTTCCACGTTTAAGTGAGCGCGAGCTTTGAACATGAAGACGAAGAGACTCATTGCACGCCCACATTGAAATTCTCATAAGAATGCTTGCTCAGAAGGCGTGGAAGAGCTGTTTGTATCATGGCGGTTTTCTAGCTAATTTCTTAAGACATTACGTTATTTTACCTTCTCTTTGAACACTCCCCCCCCCCTCCCCCCCGTTACTTCAACATTTAAGCGCTTTATTTCTACACAGGAGCAAATGCTTTGCATTTCATCTGCTCAAATCACACAGGCACTAGATGACTAGCTACACGGCTAAAGCGTATGATATGTATTTCTTTTTCGTCTTATCTCAACGTGCTCGCTTATGTAAGCCTGGAGACATCATAAAGCTGGTTGACCCTTTCTGGAATGATACCGTCTTTGTAAACACGGTGAAGGACTTTCACGAATGACAAAAGAAAGGCAGTGGCTGTGTCCCAGTATTTTTGTCCCTAGTGTCCGTGCTAGAATTTTCGTGGTTTCCGCGACACTGCAGTCACTTTCGTGAAGCACAGAGCACACAGCTGCTGTCAAAAGCTTTCCCTCTTATACGATGCCTAGTTTGCCTTCCACGGATTCCTCATGCTGCCCGCACGTAACGACGAGATGAGTGAGTTATTCGGGATAAGGAGGGTTGTTTGCGCAGAGGCAAAGCGGAACCCGAACAAACATCTCTCCACCTCGGTTTAGCTACACAATTTCTGCCTTGTCATTGCTTCAGAGCACACACGCTTGCGTCACTAACCGTTTCGCGAGCATTCGACTATGTCAACCCACTGCAAAATTTTATTGATCCCGTCGTCGTGCACGCTGATTGTGACAGCCTTTAATGTAATATTTCTTTCTTTCTCGTCGGCGCAGGCAACAAGGTCACAGTTGCGCAACACGGGCGATGTCTTGTGCCGAGCGCTATCATCGTATTGTGTTTGTCTCTTACCTTGAGCGTCGAGTTACGCTGTTTACAAATGAAAAAAAAAGAAACGTTATGCAGATACCACGCATAACGATCTCTCGACGAACTCCTTATTTTAATTGGTGCGAATGAAAGCAAGCGAAAGAATAATGATAGTGCCTTGACATTCATCGGGTAATTTCACTCGGGTAATCACACTCGGGTAATCACACTCGGGTAATCACAGTAGGGGAAGGGAGATGGCGGAGGACATACCAGTATGAGACACTTACGAAGCTCTGCAAATAACGTAAGCTAAGGTCCGTCTGTTTGATTTATTCGTTGGTACTGTCCACCTTGGTAATTACTTTTTGCCCAACATTTCATTGACGAAAGAACAAGCAGAAATGGGATTTGCACATACGAAAACAAAAGAAGGAAACACGCGCACAAAGATAACGACCTATCCAGAATCTTTTGACTCTGGCAAATGCAGTAGATATTTCATTTACGCAGAGCAAATCCTTACGCACTGGCGGTCATCGACGCTGGTGAAAGCAGTGTGCACTGTGGGAGCAACACTGGAAAAAGAAATCGCTGTCTTGACGAACCGTTTCATTTTTATTTGTTTGAGCAAATGAAAAAAAAAAAAACTTGTTCCGTTAGTTATAACCTGCTCTTGGCGGCGAACGCATAGAAACAAACAAAAAGAAAACGAAAAAAGAAATACTAAACATGGCTCGCGTGCGTTAGCGGTGCTCAATAATAACACGAGTATGACAAAAGAAAAAGTATATCTCGTCGCTAAGAAACGTGCGGGTGAAATTACCTCGGGGGTCACAATGTTTTGTTAACTTGCATAAATGCGCCGTGAACTTCCGTGCTAAGCGCAGCTTCCATGTGTAGGCGTGTGGAAACTACTGCATTTCCGCGCGTTGCCCGCGTTCAAATTGAGGTCCGTATTATACCAGATGGACAGGACGTACACCACGATAAGCGGGTCATCATTACACACATTCGAAAACGCATGGCGAAACGCACGCAGCATGCCGTATATACGACTGAGCCGGCCGTTACACTGGTCAATAGCCCCGTCCGTATCGTAACTTCACAGCCGCTTTCCCCTTCTCGGAGCTGTCGTTCATTCGGAAGCCAACTGCCGTACGCTTTGAATGTACAAAATAGGCCCGTTTATAGAAGGATTCACTCTTCCTTTTGTATTCCTCCCACATACCTACACACGCGCACACATAGGAAGGCGCTGGCCAGCGCAGCATAGCGAAGAATACAAATTCGTGTTTGCCCCGTCACCTCGGCCGTGCCAGCAAGTCGGTATGAGCCGATATTTCAGGCCGGAAGAAGCGCCCGGTTCCTTCGCGGTGGCGGTGCCGTTGTTTGTCAAGATCCGCCGCCGCTCAAACAGCCTCGTTTATTTCCGAAAGCGTGCTTCCTCTTACCGTCTTGTGCCAAAGTGACTCGCGTCTTTCTTCCTTTTGATTGCTGTTTCCTTTGTGTTTTCTTGTTTGTTTTTCTTCGCGTTCTCTCACTTTCTGCCTTCTTTCCTTCATTTGAGGAGCCCATTTGCCCTGCGCTGTTCTATCTGCCTCGTGGCGCATTTATCATTTTGGTTCCTGTACGTCGTCTTGCAGTACAGTTCACCGGAAACGCGCCTGTCTTTATACCTTTTGTTTTCGCCAATATAGTCACGTTCTCTTTCCAGCTCGCGTTTTTGTCGGCTCCTCCTAGTTCTCATTCGCCTTTTCTGTTTCATGAGCTTTCTTCTAGATTCTTGTACGTACCATTGTACTGTTTGGCTGTCCCCATAGCTTTTCTTTTATTCATTTTAACTTGTACGTTGTGTCTGCGCTGCCATCGCTTTCTGTTTTCGTGTGGTTGTTCTTTCCGATTTTCCCTGCTTTGCAGTTTGCAATTCCCTTATATATTTTTTTTCCTTCTTTTTTCTATGGAGGCAACACGCCGTTTAATTATCGCAAATGGGCTTTCCTTTCTCGCTGCATAGACCGCACCCACATTTTCTCACTTCTTCCGCATGAACCTTTCGCACTCCACGCTCATCTTCACCGGACCTTGCGTTCCCCAAACTTCCGGTCGTTCTTATTTCATCTCGCTAACGCGCATTCCCTTCTCTTGCGATTCACTTTTTTTTTTGGATTCGCTTGCATCCTGCCATTAAGACTAACGGTTTCTCATCCCACGTCATTCCACGTGCTAGCTGATATATTGATTCACTTATAGAAATGAAACCCGGCTGCGGCGACCGCATTTGGATGGTGGGTGAAATGCAAAAAAACGCCCGGCTACCGTGCATTGGGGGCCCGCTGAAGAACCGCAGGTGGTCGAAATTAATCCGGAGTCCCCTATACTACGACGACGTGCTTCATAATCAGATCATCGCACCAACATTTAATTAAATATTTTATAGCGATGTAACTCGAAACGTTGCCACGTATTTTGTTGCGTTGTCCTTAAGAGCAATACATTGTTAATTGACTAAAGACTGATGAAGCGAGTCGATGTGAGCGCACTGTGGCGATAAAGCAGCATTAGGAAACGTGGATGGACGGTTGGTTGAATGAAAAGAAAACAGCAACAAATGCGGCATGTTCTGCAGTTTCTGCCAATGCAGTCAAATTCAAGAATATAAACCGAAGAGTCAGCTTTAAAAAGCGCATGCGAGTTCTGTTTCAAAATCATCGCATAGCTATATATGACTTAGGCTTCATGCGTCTAGGAAAGAGACATCTTTAGTCTCCTAGCTCACTCGAACTTCCTGTTCTCTAGCATGTCTGGACCTTCAGTAATCTTGCACGGATTTCGTGAGGCAATCAGAGATAACCCAACCATTTTCCTTTTCTTCTTCTCCTTTAATTGCCCTAGAATAATTCCTTCTCCTTGCTATTCGAAGTTCACTCTGTATAGAAGACGAAAGAGGAAGAAATTGCATTTATTTCTTCCCAGGGAACTAAATCCGGAATTCTGGCCTCTTTGCTGGCTTAGGCCTTCTGGTCCGGCATATTCTTTATGTGCCGTTCGGAATATACCCAGCAAGACGTTCCTAATGCCCGCGGGGAGAACAGAACTCCCTCGCTGCCCAGACGCGGCCGAAATATTCCCGGCGAGCGGCATACTGACATTCCACTTGCGCCGCGTAGATTTGCATGCGCATGATGAGCGCGCGACGTCTGCCACGTGTCTTTTCTCCCTTCGCCGAGTTCTTTACCGGCCGAGTCTCGTTGCGTTAGGTTTGCCGTTTTCATTTTATCGTTCTTTATGTCTCTATCGGCCTTGCATTGCAGTGCATAGCACACGCAGTCAGATCCTATGCGTTCAGCCTCGAGCTTTCGGGCTCTCTTTTTCTTTTTCCAGACTTCATAGTCCTGCAGTTTTGTGTTTAGATCATCCACGTCTGTATGACAGGCAGTGCGCAGGCGCATGTGTGCATGTGTGTGCGTGCGTGTGTACATGCGTGTTACCTCACTTCTTGTTTTACAATAAAGCAATCAATTGATACTAACTTTAGAGTGTTGTAGTTTCAACCTGCTGGTCACTGACAAAGCGCAATAAGGTCTATAAGAGCATTATAAGACACAGAATTTCACATTATTCCGGCCTTTCCTTCGTTTTACTACTTGTACAGTTGTAATAGATTAAACTATGGCTGGAGTGCCATGTGCCTTTTCGGAAGCTACGGGAACTGCAGCAACAACTAGTCCTCGTAACAACGAGCCAGTAAGCAGAGGTAACTGCATGTTTCAGAGAAATGAGTTTGGCTGGCAATACTAGTGCTTCCGTGACGCTTCGATTCCGCACTTTCTTGCAAGTCAGTCCGTTCGGCGAGGAATGCCCTGCAAGTTCCTTCCCGATGGTCAAGCACCTACTGTGGGACAGTCGTGGTCTTGTGATAGCCGCACTGACACAGAATGGAAGTGATACTATACCTTACCCGATGCACGGACTATTCAATCCCTTCGTGCGGATGCCTTGCAAAATATAAGCTCGATACGGGAGTTAGTGCGCGACGTTGGCTTGACCGACACGCTGTGAGCACAAACTTGCTTTGTTTGTCTCTTTAGTTATTGTGTTCGTGATCCCCGACCCCAGTGACTCTCGCCTCTGCTTAAACCACTTAGCCGTCTCTGTAATGAATGCTCTCTCTCTCTCTCTCTCTCTCCATTCGGTCGGTGTCGGGAGGAGCACAATCGCAATTGCACAGTGATGGAACCCTTCTAACTGTTCTCTTGTCTGGTTGTCTGACACGACGCACATAGCACGTATAACATAATAAATAGCTCGTGGTTTGGATGAATGGCCGTCTTCCTCACTTTTTTTCTGCCTCTCACTGTTTCACGCAGAGGTGTTCAGCTCGCTCATGGTTCCCGATCCCGCGGTGAAGGAGACGCTGGGAGGAGGAGGCGTCGCCGCCATTTCGCCGTCCAGGACAGACATCCACGTCACGGTGATGTTCAACGGAATATTCGCCCCGACAGGTAAGCACGCTGGCGTGGTAACTAGACGAGAACGTAAAGGTTCCGCAAAATATTGTGAACGTGCTCAGAAATTTCGGGGTAACCAAGCTCTGAGCTACGGTTTATCAATTATTTCTGACGGCCAGAACCAGGTGGGGGAACTAGGATCACTTTGGCCCTGTCATTTCTCCTTCGCAGCAGTCACTCAACCTCGCGATTTTCCTAGCGCATGGAGGAAAGTTCTGGGCAGTACCGCCTGCGGGATAACGCGTCTGCCTGTCCTGATCTGTACGCTCACCCTCTCTCTCTCACCTTTCAGACGCCAGAGATGTGGTGGTCAAGCTGAGTCTCCTAGCTGGCAAGACCAGCGAGTCTGCCGTGGTCGCCAGCTCCGAAATAACGCTCCCCAAGATTCACGTTGTGAGTACGAGTCTCTGTTTCCAGGACGCACATAGCCTTATAGTCTTCGTGGTTCAGACGTCGCTGGAACTTCAAGATTTTGGTCGAGTTACCTTTGCAAAGATATAGCCCATGCAGTCAGTGTCTAATGTGCGCGAGTGAGCATCTGGCAATAATCAGTGAGTACCATTAAGGGCTAGTCATCGCTTTTAGGACATCTGATTTCATTCCGGTTTGAAGTAGCGAGCTTTTTCTGGCTTCACCAGCCTAAGAAACGGAGATAACAGAAAGTGTACACGAATTTTGCCGGATAACAACTGAAATTTGTTGAGCAATAAGAGACTATGCATAATATAAGAAAATCTAGAACACAGGAAAATGAAGTCCACCTGTCGTATCAAAAGGACATTCCTATCCGAGGCTTTCTCTCGTCCCTGTCTCACTTTCTGCTGGGGAAACCAGACGATGTGAACCGACTACAGCGCAGAACGACACTGTGTTAAGGTAGCTTTTCTGGCAGCCTCACAGCACCGCCTTTTACAAAACCTTTCTCCGACTTCGCAGTCACTGAACACGGCCAGTGTGAAACTGACCCTGCCTCCCGAGCAGCAGCCGCTGATGGTAGCCGGCAAACTGAGCATGCGCCTGACGTCACCCGACGGCAGGCGCCACATCGAAGGCCCCGTGATCGTCAGGCCGACCTGCAACAGTTGAGTGTCGTCGGTTCAGTGCCGATTACTTGGAGAACTTGGAACACATACTTCGCGCAGCAGCTCATGCTAACTTTCGGCCACCTGAGAAGCGACCCGTCATTGGCTTAGCAATAATACGAACAGGTCTTATTGCGATAGCAATTTGCGTTCGCGCATGGCAGCCGCGACAATCACAGGAACGGAGCGAAGCAGCGTGTCATGACGTCATGACACATCCAACTCCTGTGTGTAGCCCTGCAGTTTTTTTTTCTTTTTTCTTTTTTTTTACGATAACAAGTGAGCGTCGACCGTAGGGCATGTCGTCGGCATTGTAGCGGCGAGGGGCACTTCTGAAGCGAACAGCTCCGCAGAATGCATTCGCGCTTGAAATCGCCTTGCAACTCCGCGCCTACGGTCGCCGCTCCCGCTGCCCTTCGCCGCTACAAGGTCTCTGACGCGCCTTGGGGTCGACACTCGCGTGACATTATTAAAGCATTGCATGGATGAACGTGGGGTACGTATTCACAAAATATCTCTAGTGACAGAATTGTTCGCAAGAGAAAAATTCTAGCTAAACCAAATGCGGGACATGTCATTGCCGAGACCTTACAACCGGCGAAAAAAAGAAAAAGAAAACACTTATGAATGAGAAGTTGTGTGTATACAGGCTCTGAGCAGCAAATTTTTCTATGTTGTATTTTCGCGATTTTGTTTGTTTCTTTTAGTCAGCTTGCTCTTCTTTAATACATCTCTATATTGTTGTGGTTAACAGAGGGTCCCGTTGCAGTTCTTGAATTTGGGACCCTTTTGTGCATATTGTCTCTTACCAATTCATTGTATTAAGAAAAAATATTAAACTGAAACTGAAACTGAATAGCACTTAGAAAGAGGTATTCTTGAAAATTATTTGGGGCACCTGGCACCTACAGTTAGTTTGTATGAAGTTTAAGTTGTTCGGAGCATCACTTAAATGGTAAAAAAATGAAAAGTGAGAATTGTGTCAGTAATAATTTAAGAGAAAGTACTAGCTCGGGGCCAACTACGATTTGCATAGTCAAGTGCATGTGAAACGCAGAAATGGTTTTCGTGGACAACCACTGGGCGATATGAATGATATTAGTTCCAGATGAAGAAGAAAGTTAACTTCTAGTGACTCTAGGAAGCATAGCGTTGCTTAGGGCCTGAATATTTTTTGTACAAGGATTCGCGGAAATGTGCAAGTCTAAAAATAAATAAAGCACGAAGTTTACACATTTGTAACTCTGCACCAAAAACAGATATCGCAGTCCTGTAAACTGTATTTGTCAAGAATCTAAATCGGACAAATCTGATGTTCGAATTTATAGGTTACATGAACTTGCTACATTGTTTACGAAGAGGTAACTTTAGCTCTGGCACTCTTATCTAAAAACATGGGAACAGAGAAATTGTTTTTCTCAACAACAACTCCACCAAATTTCTTGAGGTTTCTTCCATTTAAAAGAAAATTTTAACTCTTCTGACTGTAGGAAGCGACATGTTTATTTAAGCCGTCAATGTGTTTCAACTCTGTAAATCAGCAATGAAAGAAAAAGAAAACATATTATACATTTCTGTAAACTGAACTTACTAGTACAGCTAAAGCGGACCATGTATCATGAACCACTCGGAACTCTGAATTATACCTTTAATTTGTGAACAGGATTCTCGCAAGAACTTCGGTACCATCGTAAAACTTTCACGGAGGCTGTAAATGCAATATGAAATTTGTCTGCGTTTGATGTTTTAGCAGATGCATTCTACAGAACTGCGATATCTATTTTTGGGCCGGAATTACAAGTTTGTAACATCTGAGCTCTCAGTTATCTTTTTTTAACTTAGCAATTTCCGGGAAACCCAAGTTCTACTTTATACACTCACTAGATATTAACTTTCCCTGTCAGATGCAACAAATTTCATCCAAATCAGTCAAGCGGTTGTTCTAAAAGCGTTCTTGTGTTTTACATGTAATATAAAAGGGAAATGGGAGCTGGCCTCGAGCTAAATCTTCCTCTTAATCAAATAATATTTTCATATTTTCACGCCCTATGCGCCAGGCGCTAGTTTTCGGTTGCAAAAGTTCGCAGAGCAAGCAGTCAATTTGCGTCTAACGGAGTTGTACACGAAGTATGGAACGGGTGGCTGTGGGTTCGTGTGTTCAGTTGAAGCAGCGCTGTCTGATGGAATGTGCGGACCGTCAGAAAGTGCAATAGAAGAAGGTGTGCACTTTAATCAGCCGCTGCGTACGTAGGGCAACAAATGCGCCCAAATACCATCAAATATTCCTCTCTCTCTTTTCTTTAGTCTTTCAAGCTGTGCTGACGGCGGAGACGTCCAACTCCGGATTCGCAGTGCTCAACGTTAACCAGGATGGGTCAATATCTTACCAGGTAAGTCCTTTTTTGTTCCATGCGTTTTTTTTTTCTCTTATAGATGGGCCATGTGCGTAAATTCAGATGAGCTAGAGGAACAATAAACAGGAACGGTAAATCAATTTAAGCTGAGAAGCTATTTTATCAAAATGTTATTTTCACTCATTCTTGCGCGTAGCGCAGCAGATCAGAATACTTCTTCCTTTGACCGCGTGTCTCTTTGTTTGGGTATTTTATTTTCTCTTTATTTCTTCGCTGGTACTTTCTATCGTCATACGCTTCAGTGCTATCGCAGGATGACAGTTATGCACTAGTCTTTCTTATTTCTTTAGCAATCGTTCTAAACAAAGTTAGTTCCCCAGCCTTCTTTCACTTCCCCGTTTGCATTTCCCGACCAATTTTATTGTTCTTAAAGGCATTTACTGAAATCTTTGTTTATATGTGTAATACTGATGACTCTCTGATATCCCTCTACAGGAGCTTGACTGTGTTAAGGTATGCGTATTATTTACCAAGCTCCCCTTCTCATATTGGAAGCATGCAATTCGCCAATAATGCTGGGAATTCTCACGGAATGGAACAGTAAGCCGCGTGGCCTAGGTTTGTCGAAAACGACTCCGAAGCCCGTACGAGGTGTCGACGCTTTATCAAAGCTCTATAAAATGCAGCTTCGCAGAAAAGCGTCAATTTAGCCCGTGAAGAGAACGTCCTTAACAAAAAACTTGTATTTTGATAGTTTAATTTATAACAACGTTTCGCAGTGATTCCTAGTTTTAGCATTCGAATCACAATCAACGCCACTGTTACCGCTTCCCTCGATTGTAATTGATAACGCTGTCTGATTTATTTAGCAGGCTGTTAGCGTATTGGATGAGTTGACAGGCTTAAGAAATTTACAAAGGCACATCGGACCTGTTCATGCTCAAACTTAAACGCGAAATCTAGACAAGGACGAGAAAGAACTAAGTCACACGAGCGTTCGTGTCGTGCGTGTTTTCTTTTTTTTTTTTTCGTTCTCCGACATACTTGTCTCGCTGAGGTTTCAAAATGAATCGTACCAACCAGCTCAGTTTACTTTTCCTCTCTGGGGGATTCGGCTGGCGTAGAACAGGGGCCCTCCGAGACCTCATCGAAAGTTGTTCGTCCTGCAAGTGGACCTAAATTATGATGATGACAACTATGATGATGAACGCAGGCGTACGCTTCCGGTATGAACAGCGCGCCCATGGTGGTCGTCCTGGAGACGGACAGCCCTGCCGACAATGAGGTTCGCACCATGGCTGCCTCGTACAACCCACCCTTCGCGTACCACTGGGTGAGTGACTTACCTCAACGCACTCTGGTCGTGCAGCCCATGTACATTAGAAATAATAAGTTTGATGCCTGTGCAGAATATATGCGTACATTATAGACTGTCCTTACTTTAGCTACGAAAAGCACTAGGCCCACGGACTGTCACTGCCTGTGCCTCCCGCGCAACTAAAACCCTTTGAATCTTATTGAGAGACACGGGTACCGATCTACTTCTACTTCGATTGCATATCGCCTGTTTTGGCGTGCTCTGCTTATACTGCGTGTCTCTGACGCGCACTCCGCTTGTCACTTCATTTATCAACACTTCCATCTTGACTTAAACTAAAATTAAATTATGGGATTGTACGTGCCAAAACCACGATCTGATTATGAGGCACGCCGTAGTGGGGGACACCGGAATTTCGGGCCATCTGGGGTTCTCTAATGTGGACCTAAATCTATGTACACGGGTGCTTTCGCATTTCGCCCCCATCGAAATGCGGCCGCCGTGGCCGGGATTCGATCCCGCGAACCTAGTGCTCAGCAGCTCAACAGCATAGCCACTAAGTAACCACGGCGGTGTTGCGGCTCGAGGTGGCGTTAGGGTAACAAATCCACCAAGCCCATCAACGAATACGTCCAGTAGTAGGAATGAAAGAAAAGGGGTTTATTTCACATTAGTTACACGGGCTCCAGTTGCGGAAGCCCACTCCAGGCAGGAGCAAGTTAAACGTCCGAGTTCACGTCAGGACACGTCGGCCCCATTGCACGAAAAGTCTCCGCTTTTTAATACCGTCGTCTTCCCTAGGCGAACCGACTAGGGAATCTGATGAATGTATTGCAGCCAATCAGAATCGACGAATGGGCAGCGATACCGCGTCCATGCTATCGCAACGCTCCGCAGCACCCGCACCTCCAAAGCTTCTGCCCACCCGAAGCATGGACAAAGGGACAGTATAGCAACCTAAGAATCGGCGGTCGGCACCGGGCTTCGGTGGCATTTGACGTTGGCTCCTTTCGTAATTAGTTCAGGCTGTCGGGTAGTGGTGGGAGTGGGTGCCTTTTGTGGACCCGTCAGAAGTCGGTGTCAACGCCGCGTTAACTTCTTGGTAGGCGCTCGTGGATGGTAGGCGGTTGCCTCGTGACAAACGCCTAATTAACGTCTCTGGCCGTGTTGGAACGTAACAGCGGGTGACCCTCCGGACTATAACATGCTAGGCGTACCGCCAAGGAACGTAACAGCGGGTGACCCTCTGGACTATAACATGCTAGGCGTACCGCCAAATGTACATTTCCGGGATCCAATAGGAAACTCTCTCATTCTATCCCAGCGCTGTTGATGTCATGTTACGCATGTTGATGTCAACGCCTCCAGAAAAACATGGGCCTTATAGACGGAAAGAAGCATACACTTCTCCTCCATTTTCTCACACTTGCACTCTCGCTGATTCCGTACATCCTCGCTAAACACTGTTAACAATGAGAGGCACAGAAAATTTCTCATGCGCGTCTGTCGAGCTATTGACCTGACACTAGGGCAGACCGCTCCCGCCTGAGAAGGTTTAGATATGGTAGCCCCTAATCTCGTCTATCTTAATCGACAGCTGCCTGTGACGTCGGCGTTGTATAACATCCGATGCTGCAACCAAGAGTTCACAATATGCTATCGTGTTCGAGGGCCAACGCTCGCAGGCCTTGTTATTATGGTTGATATCTTGCTTAGCGCGTTTGTATTTTTCGTTTTTATAAATTTTTGCCTTTCTTTTGTTTTTGTCCGCATCGCAATACCGATTATTAAAGAGGAGGCATGACGTCGCTCCCTTGCCTATGGTTATTGGTAGGGGCTTCGCGTATGATTATTCGTGTATCACAAATATTTTAAACCGCTTTAAGATAAAAAAAAGCTTCTCAGGATATCGAACGCGAAACGAAGCCACCACCACTGATTCGCTTCTCTTTAATTGTCGCCGGGTGACTTCTTTTCATTGTACAAAATTCCACTTCTCAACTGCTGCCAAAATTCCCTACTAAAAAATAATAATAAGAACATTAAGAAAAGAAAGAAAAAAGTGTTTTAGTAAAATACTTCGAATTTATATTATTTTTTGCCATCTTTACTATAGGCACATATCATACATTATTTTGTTTTTACGAGAATGTTTTGGCTTCTAGACGTTTGAATTAATATTTCAGTGGATATTACAGCGCATGTATACATACAAGGGCAAGGAACGTTACAAGCTCTCGCTTTGTATAGTACTGCTCGCACTAACTGAATTTATTGAACGTTGCCACGAGATGGGGGGGGGGGGGGGGGGGGGGGGGGGGCGCACTGGAGCGAAAAAAAAAGCATTCCTTAATCCGTGCCCTTTCGGGGCATCATGTTCTTGAAAAAGACTGCACGTCTTTTTTTTTTTATGCGTACAGCAGATGAGATTCTTGCCTCCTTTTCTCTGTAAGAATCATATGCTCAACTTGTGAGGTCGCTCTTCTTTCTTCCTTTCTCTCTTTCCTTTCAAAGGGCACGGTTGCGTTCACTATCGTGGGATGTTGCTCATTGTTAGGGCGCGTTCGTAAGCCAAACAAAAGAGAAAACAAAATACAAAAACAAAGAAGAAGAAAAAAAATGCCTAGAAGCCCTTACCCAGAACCCTTGGGGGCTGGCTTGTTATGGATCTCATCTTTGATCCACCGTGGACCAGGCATTCCTGCAACGGGCTACTCGCGAGAGAGGTCTGATTCAACGAGGCACGTCTTACACTCCATCCGCGTTGTTGTTGTTGTTGTTGTTGTTGTTGCTGTTGTTCGCGGTGCTGGTGCTGTCGTCGTCGTTGCTTACGCCAAAAGGCACGTACGCAGGAGGACCAATTGGCCAAGGTACGCGTTCGAATTACCGAGGGACTCTTCTTCCTATCTCACTAGTGTAGCTGTAGTGGTGAGGCCGGAAAGAAGCCACGGTAAATAAACAAATAAATGAAAACACGAGAACGCGTTGCGAAGGTTCTTACAAACGCGGTTCTTATTGAACTCGCCCTATCTTGCAGTTCCAAAAGAAAGTTAAAATGTATTGGCTGCCGGGAGAGACTCTACTTTCTGTTTATTTTTTCATTGTTATTGTTATTGGGGGTGGGCGGGATGGGGTAAAAGAAAGGGCAGATGCTGGCTTCAACTTGGCTTTCAACAGCGTTTTACAGAACTAGCCAAAGTCAGAAAACTTCACTCATATAAATATACGGCACAGTTCCGCGAAATGCATCTTTTGGGACACATAAAGCACGCACAATCTATATATATATATATATATATATATATATATATATATATATATATATATATATATATATATATATATATATATATATGTATAGCATTAGAGATGGTTATTCGTTTCTTTGCCAATTATTGTTAAACTTTATATGCTAACAGTCAAAGTTGCGGTCTAACGTGTCGACAGAACGAATCGTTCTGTCTGAAAAGCAGCACATTCCACCGAAATATGTTCAGTGGTTCAATTTCTAGGTTCATCTTTCGTCCCAAGAAACCATTTTTATTGACGAGGTGTACTTGAATTGGGGAATTAGTTTCTTAAATCTTTTGCCGCCTTGTATGTTTCCCTGTAATCAAATTCTTTGTTTCTGGAACCGTTTCCTCGTTTGCAGCGCCCGAAGCTTTAGTTACATATAAAACAAATCACAACTACAGCAGAGCGACGGCTATGCTCACCTACGTGTTTCTTCTTTTTGCGGTCTATTTTTAATGACTTTTGCCTAGGATCCCATTACAAACGGCATTAAAGCTAAATATACATGTGGGTGGTGCACAGGTATCAGCATCTAGTCGTGTTACCCAACCGTATTAAAACCGGTGCGGGAACGTATATCATGCGCCCGAATCAAGGTCGACACACGCACGCCATTTGAGAACAATACCGATGGGGTCGGCGCTTTTATATTGCGTCCACCCTAACCACGAATGCCGGGGAGTGTCCCACCACAATGCTGTCGCATAGAAAATATAGTTGACCTTCATGAGAATATCAGCGAGACAGATAGTGACGTGACACCAATGTGCGTTACCAGGACTATAGTCAGTTGTGTAACGATGCGGCTGGTGAAGAGAGGGAAAAAAATGCGACGTGTTGGAATGCGGAGCACGAGTAGCGAGCGCACGCACGTTATACTCTATAGCAGAGCCAAAAGCGCTGACAAAGTTTGCGCAACGCTTTGGTGATATTATCGGCCGAAAAATAGTGGGCGCTGCAAGAACAAACTTGCCTAAACAGGAGGTAAGAGAAACATCGCAGATGGCTTGTCGACACCGATGGGTCTCCTGCGGGCTATAACAAACGACGAGCTGATAAAAAACACATGGAGGAAGAACTGAAAGAAGCGCACAAATGATGTCACCCCTGTCGCTACTTTGGCGCAGACTGGCAACGTGATCTGTTTGCCTCACTTGTTACGACGAGGGAAAAAGAGGTGCGCGTTTCGCAATAATGTTTTAGTGCCTAGTGACGAAGACTTTTGATTTCTTTTTGTAAGTGTTGTTGGACGAAATGAACACGATGTTTACTGACGAAATCCTACCTGTAAATGCCGCAATATAACACTTACACGCTGTGGCCATCTGTTGTACATCGCCGGTTCTAGAAAGCGTTACACAGCTCTTAGTTGGTGTGCATTGCTTTCGATTATCGTTAAATTGCTGTGCAACAAACATTTCACCGAGAAGTTTCGAGCTCTACGTCGAGATAATTATTTTATTTTAGATATATATATGTTCCTTTACTTCTTTCCTAGAACAGGTCTAAGAACGAGGAGATACTAAAGGATACTCTTATTATATAGAATTACAAAAGCAGTTTTCCTGTATCCATAGTTATAGAGAATGGCGGTATCCTAGTGCATCGTAGTATCCTAGTACAATGCCTATGACTTCTTTTTCATGAGTTATCGCAGAGTTTTCTCGACTTTCATCACGCTCAGTACACGCACTCTTTAAACACTATGTAAATGACGAGTTCTTTGACATGGGGCTTGGTCGGAAATTGACATGATGTCCTACTGCGCTTCTGGCGATAGTTTGCTACTGTCACCCTTCCAGAAACGTTTCTCGCGTCTTGCGTACGACTGGGGAAACAGCCCCGGTGTTGATGTCTTTGCATCAAGCCGTGCTGTTAGTGATATTAGGGGCCCTATAACGTAAAACTATTCCAATATGTTTCTATTCCAATCTCCTGACGTCAAATTTGCGTAACCGCCAACGCAAGCACCGGGCGGTCACCCGCAGGGTTGTCTGAACAGACCTATCAAACGCTCTCTTCGTTCATAGGAGGTCACTTTTGCTTGCTTGAAAAACGAATAATATTGCCTACACTGAGCGGCTTGTCGTATCTAATTGGCTGACAAGAGGCGAGGAGAACGCTCAAGTGGAGAGGGATTCGATGGGGCCGAGACACTGCACTGAAAGTCGATAACCAGATAAAGAGGGTGGTGCTGGCGTCTACGATTGGTCGGCTTTCCCTTACTTAGCTTGCGGTGGCTGGTCGAAAATCGCGGCGGCATGCAACGGAAGCTCAAGAATGACGCTAAAGCGGACCCTCAGCAAAGAAGAGTTGGCAGAATGAGGGGGTAAACGTGCCGAAAGTGCTCGAAAACGTTACACGGCCACGCAAGAAGTTTTATTCTACGCAAATACACCCATGCTCTCCGGGAGGTGCGAGTAGCCAGCGTCTGAGCGATCGGTGGCAGCCATCTTCTATTCCTTTCGGAACAAGGCAGCCTGCGGCTATTCCGAAGAAAATTCAGTTTTGTTCGGCATATTAATGCGTCTTTATCACGTACACGTCACTTTGACGCGGTGAGTTCTTGCAGTTTTGTGACGTCGCGTGACAGGCAGGTGAAGTGGGTGCAGCCCGAAAACATTTTAGCAATAGCCGAGGGCTAATGGCTAAAAGGGGTCGAATAACAAATTACTGTTTTTCTTTTTTCTGTCAAATCATGCATAATCAGTGTGTAAACTTCATATCAGATGGGGAGGTATCGCGGTTTTCGTGACGTCGCGTGACAGACAGATAAAGTGGGGGTGGTCGAAAAAAGTTTTTGACCAATCGTGGAGGGCTGATAGCAGAATTGGAATAGAAAAGTTTGGAATAGTTTTACGTTATAGCGCCCAGTTATACGAAATTGAGGTGCAAGCTTATATATGGGTAACTCAAGGATGTGAGAGAGTGGCGACGCACGTGACTTATAAAAAAGTAGGCTTGCACTATTTACAGAGCATGTGTTTATCTTTCTTTTGTCCTACCTTTTCTATTTCTCTAACACCAGCAACACGCGTGCTTCTCTTTTACAAAATCGTTGACCCTATACTATTCATAGCTTCTAACGTTACCCGGAGAACCAATCGCCTTATTTCATCGTCCCAGTTCTGGTTACCTCTCTTCCTTTCTTCTAACTGCATACGTTGCATGTGCTACTCGCGCACCAAACGACAACCACGAGTCCGAGCACGGCGAGACCCCTGGCGTATCGCGACTGTTGCCGCTCCCCACCGTCAGTGTGTCTCTCGCGCTCTTTCTCGACAGACGAACGGCACATTCACCCGCGGCACTAGCCAGGTGCTGGAGATGCTGCTGACCGACGACTTGACCTTCAAGGTGCTCTCCGAAGGCCAGAGCGAACTACGAGGACGAGTGAAGCAGCGTCTCTACTCGGATGCCTTTCTCAGTGGTGAGAATCTTTGCAACCACCTCACGGTACGCAAACGCACGCCCTGCTGTTCGGTGCCGCATACTATCGTGCGCATTTTCTTTCGCGCGTTGTCTCTGTAATGTAGCTCGCTCAGAGATGTCATTGGTTACTGCAGAGCTCCCGATTTGGAGATGTTCACTATGCGGTAGCATCGCAGATCAAGATCTACTTCCTCTACAGTGGCAAACTTGTTCTATTGGCATTCTAATGCAATCAATTCACGAACGCAATACTTCCAAGGCTACTTCACCGTGTAAACACGGAACGTCCTTTGGCAATTTCAGAAAGGTACTTTAATAGTACAACTCATTCACCTTTGCAGCTATTTGAAGGAGCATCCATTCAAGTCTATTTCGTTTCACGCAGTGTGGATTTCATATTCTTACACTTTGTGGTCCTGTGTGGACTCCAACCTTTAATGTGAAAAGTCTCGTATTAAAGCAGACTTCACACATTCCCACACAGTTAATGACAATCAACTATCATCCTTGACCTGTCGAAAAAAAAAGCGTCTTTTTTGGATTATGACATAAATGATCAAGTATTGGAAAGCATTATGCCACAGCAATCCTGCACACATGATGACTGCTATTGTGTACTTAGTTACTTTTACGCATACTTTATGTAAAGCCCCAGGTACGTGGAGATCTTGGCGCGTTCACAATAAGTAAATTACCAACTTGGTAAAGTTTCTATTTCACTTCAAGCTTGCACCCTTTCGCGTTGTTGTCCCTTCAAGCAGAGGCTCCTGTGCTGCTCATGTCCGAGGGCAACAGCTCGGCGGCGGGACAGGCATGGCTCTCGGTGGACAAGTCGTGCCGGCTTCACTATTCGGTCTTCGTCTCGGGACTGGAGCCCAGCGAGCGGCACCTACTCGAGCTCCTCGAGATCACGCCTGCCTTCAACGTGATGCCTAGCGCGCGCAGCGTCCAGAGGGTTCTCCAGAGAATCACCGGGGACGAGGTGAACGATCGCGTCAGCGCAGAAGGGCTGCGCCATTCCAGCGCTTTGACATTCTAATCTCTGTGAACTGAGACCACGCGTGTAAGTGGCGACGAGGTATGAATGGTTGGACACTGAAACGAAAAGTAATTTCCTGGTAAAAGTGTACTTTGCGGAAATCGATCTTGCAGAATGTGTGCACGCTAAAGCTGTGATGTACATGCTGTGTACGTCCCGAGTTGAACACTTTAGCTTGTCCAGCAGTTACGTTGAATACTTGATGAAGATGCCGTTAACTTGTTGGCGAACAGATTTTTTAACACTTTGAAATATGCGTATGTGGGAATGCTATCTGCGATGAAGAATTTAGACGTCGAGCTGCTATGTGCGTAATTACTACGCAGTGACCTTCGTAGCCGTTCTAAGTTCTTTCGTCGCTGGCAATAAGTGAATTCGGGCGTTGACGTCACGTCTGTTAGCCTGCCTGTCAGCTGCTATGATGTGCAAATTATGGATGTTCTTTGTTTTATGAATGCCCAGCTGGAAGATACCCTGGATGAACCAAGCGCGGCAACTCTGCACCGCCTCAGTGGCGGATCTTCGTACTTATTGGTCACATCGAAGTCGGGAAAGTCCAAGCAAGTCGAGCTTAGGGGACACATAAGAGATGTGAGTGAAAGAGGAAAATATTGGTAGCATTGTCGAGCCGTGGTCTTTTGCCGCCTTCAGAAAATTATCCATCCGCTTAATCCGCTTAATTAGTATTGATTGTGTACATGCCGAACAAGAAAGTTCTTGAGCAAAAAAAATGTATTCCCTCTAATTTCTTATTCTTTCTTGACACCCTGAACTAGGAATGTATACCCATTGAGCAGTTCTTGTAGGTAAAGCTGGCTTTGCTGCAAATTGACTCTTGATGAGGGGAAGGGGCCTTGAACTATTGAGGGTGCAGTTGCACGTTCGAGGTCTCATCGTGTGTGTGTGTGTGTGTGTGTGTGTGTTTGTGCACGTGTATGCGTGTTTGTGTGTTTGCGCGTTGTGCGAGAGCTATAAGTCTCAGATTATCTTCAAAACTGATGTTGTCAAGGTGGCCGTCAAAGGTCATGAAGCAGAGCCTTTATCACGAAGTCGCTATATAATCCGGTAACTGTGCTATCTTACTGCCCAAAATGATCGCATTGTGAGGCGAACAGAGCGGCTGAAATATACCCTGTGTTCACGTGGCGTTTTATCTCCGATTAGATTCGGATTCCCGACAACTGCCTTCCCGATCTCGCCAAGAGCGGAGTCAGCGGTGGCTCCGGACACACGGCCGTGGCCGGCTACTCGAGCGATGCGGGAGGTGCGGAGAACAACGAGATCTACCGCATCGAGTCCAACCATAAATGCTACTACGACGGCGAGGTGTTCGACGACGGGGCCCAGTGGACGGCGCGACACGAGGCATGTGTCATGTGCTCCTGCCAGGTACGTACTCCGCCAACTACCTTGCATATAATCAATTGCGCGTATTTGGCTTGTGCTATGGAAATGTTTTCGCAAACATTCACAGGAAGTGTAGTAGAGGTTTCTGTGCGAATTCACGTTACTACGCGGGTTATTCTTTTACTTATGTCGATAACTCCTAAAGGGACTTTATGCAACTTTCCTCGAATCCGTCGCGAGCGTCACCATCACGTTTCTTTGAGGTAAGATGAGAGTAAAGAAAGCTACACTTCATCACAACTCCACAAAGCGATCGCAAGCCTGCCACATGCGTGCCGTAATGTCAACACAGTCGCCGTTCTGTCAACATCATGGCACCGTAGTTCTCGTGCAGTCGAAGCCGTCGTTGTCGTTACTGTCGTTGTGCTGTCATTTGTTCCTGGCCAGCAGGCGTTGTCCTTGACTGACACTTAGGAGTTTCCTCTAAGTAGCTTATTGCGATGCTCTGTTTACCTAAGTACGAATTCTAGGTAGGGGAACTGAAACTGTTTAGTGCACAAACAGAAGCATCGGGTATGTATGTCTCTTTCAGCGCTGTGCAAGAAATCGATGGCATATGCTCTGAGTATCTGCTCCCAGTATTGAAGTGAGAACATCCGCTAGTTGGTTTTTCATATTCAGACGGGAACAGCGCTGCAGATACAAACACATATGAAGGTGTATACAAAGAAAAGCGCAACGTGTCGCTTTCTTCTGTATGTGCTTTCGCCTGTGTCCTTGTCTCTAGCGCTGTTCGCGCCTGAATGTGCCCGGGGCATCATGGTGTGTGATTCTGCAAAGAGCTGTGGTTGACTTACGTACGCTATTATTCATTCGATCCTTTTTCCGTCTGCAATAGTTATTTTTGCCGTTTCTATTTCACATTTTTCTCAGTCACTGTGGTTTATTCTTTACGTTTTGCTGGACAGTCAACCCTTTCCGGTGCGGAATGTTGCAACGCTTGGACTCCTGTCGAGGAGGTTGTCGATACGGCAAAGGCGGGGACATGAAGCTTTGTATCGCGCAGCCCAATTCAACCCCAATTTCCGTTTGTTTCGAAATGTTGCTCTGCTGTCTGTTTTACAGAGAGGTCGTCTGGTATGTGACGCCGTCGTGTGCCCTGCTGTGCAATGCCCCAATGCAGTGACGCTTCCAGGGGAATGCTGCCCAACGTGCCAAGGTGACTACACTCTTAGCAAAACATTAACTAGGGATGGCTTAACCACATAATGGAACACATCTTTGCAAAAGCATTCTGGCAAATGCACTTTACACGGCTGTCTGGTCACTTGGAAAACTCAACGAGTATGACTGAACGGGGAGCAGTGACGAACTTAAAGCGAGGGAGTGTATTAGTTTAAAATTAACGTAAAAGAATGACGACGGGGTCGTGAGTTTCCACGGGCATTGAATTCACAAATTAGTAATATGTTTGACAGCGCCCTTCAATATACCAATTCTGTTCGCTTTAGAAGGCTCAATTGATCCAGCCTACGGAATTTAGGCATGTGGTTTTATTGCCGATCTGGAAGTTGCGTAGCTCCTCTTCTTTCTTTCTATATTTTTTTTTCTTACAAGTCCTTAGACAGCTGGTAGAGTATTTCACTTCAGAGATATCATCACAGGAATAACGCAAGGCGCCTGGCGCTGTGGGTTATCGTAGAATATAGCTGAGAGAGGAGGGGAGGCGTGTGTATGTGAACAGAATGAACGTCAAGGAGCGAGGAGAGGCACGGCGCCGCGAATTACGAGTTGGGCTCTGGCAGTTACGTCAGCTTCAAGTGGCATGCGGCATCATCACTGGCTGGGTTGTGCCGGTCGCGTAGCCGAATTCACCACCCTCGCAAGAAGGTGGTCACCCCCGCGGGAAGGTGGCGTGGCAAGGCCGAAGTAGAGGTCAAGCCTAGAGCAGCCGAAACTGTGGAGCAAAGCGTCGTTTGCTTGGAAATCGCGCGGGCATCGAAAATGAGTCGTTTCGAGAATGCAACGGCAAAAGAAAACAAGGCTCATCGTCGAGCTAACAATGGGGCTGAGAGAAACATGAGATGAGCGGAGGCTCCGGAGCAGCCCTAACAGGTCCATTCAATACAAATAAAATGGTTAGAGTGACCCAGTGAAGGGACTTCTCCTTCCTAAATGAGTTGCAGCATTCGCTTTGCTATTCTCCGCTTACTCGATATCGAATAATAGAGTAACTCAAATGGTATCGCATTAGATCTCTCTCGGGTCATAACATGCAGAGCCTATGCATTTTTTAAGCGAACGAAACCCATTAAAATCCGCGAAGTATTAGCCAAATGCTAACATTTCTGCCTTTTACGTGTATTCAAATAACGAGGCTCAGACGTAAAGGATATACATTACGCTTGTCCTCATGTCACGACGATGCCGTAGGTGTCGCGAGTCAGCGGGTAATTTGCAAAGGAAGCGCTGAAAATGTCAGAGGGCTCCATTTCAAGCTTGGAAGCCTAAGTGCAGATGTACTCGTAAACTTTCTGTCTGGCTGCCGTCGGTAGCAATATCATCAGTGCTAGCAGGGCTTATGCAGTGTTGGCTCCGTCTTCCATCGCTGCGCAGACGAGTCGGGAGGCCTGAACGCGACTTTCGCGCCGGGTGAGGCCCACTCTCCGCACGGCTGCTTCCTCGAGGGAGACAAGAAGTTCCACCTGGCCGGCTCCAAGTGGCACCCCTACATCCCGCCCTTTGGCTTCAGCCGCTGCGCCGTCTGCACCTGTCAGGTAGCGTGGCCAGTGACCCGGTCCTACCTTGCAGCGCTAGTGGCAGCACTTGTTTGCTTTGTTGTTCTCGTGTTCGTGGTGATCTAACTTGGACTTAACAAGAATGGTTTGTGTTTCAATCTTCCTGCAAATTCTTCTGTTAGAAAAGTTGAAAAAACATCCAGTGCTACATTTCCTAAGGTATAAACATGACTTAAGTTTCAGTTGAAGAAAGCCTTTCAGATATTTCTTTTTTAGTCAGATATGGCTGCACTGTGCATTGCAGAAGATATACTCTCGGGTTTCATTTTTTGTTTCATTCCTGCATTGACTTGCAGCCAACGACGCTAACAGTGGAGTGTCGACGCATCACATGCCCACCATTGAGCTGTTCCGAAAAGGATGCCTACAGAGAGAATGCTCTGTCGTGCTGCAAGAAATGTCCTAGTAAGTGTCGATTACATTAAGAAATTGTCTTTCTGGAGCAAAACATGAAAGTGTTCTCTACAAAATTTCGTGTGATCTCGTATTCGAATTCGACATCAAACAAAATTACTTAATAATAGTACTTACTACTTTTTATTGCTTCTAGTAATAATAATAACAGCCATTATGATTATGAAATGGCTGGCCTAGCATATTGAATTACTGTGAATTTTCCAGCATTTGTTATGTATGAAGATATGCCTTATTCGCTTAAAAAAAAAAGAACATCTCAAGCGCGTTTCACTCCCGTAACACGTGAAGACGAAAGCCTGCTGCACACGTGGTAATGCATCAAGTTATACGATCGGAGGGGTCAGATTTCTTGCAAGACATAACGAGCCGCAGTGTGAAGTTAACGCAATGCCCTGTAGGTCGATTTCCTCAACGACACATCTGAGTACCTAGCGCACTACCTAGAGCATCTTTCGTTCTTTGTTTCGTTGTCAGTTTCCGTTTTTTTCTCTTTCTTTCTTTCGTTCTTTCTTTATTTGTTCTCTCTTTCCTTGTTCTTTTGTTGGTTCTTTCTTAATTCCGTTCGTTCCTTAGTTGTTTCTTTTTTTTTCGTTTCTTCTTTCATAATGAGCCATTACACTTACGGAGGTATGAGCCATTCCAGATTTTTTTTTTTTTCGGTTATGAGCCAATGCTGATCTTAATATATGTTGTACCATTCGTCAACTTTTTTTTTTGTATCACTGAACCAGGCTCCGCTTTTTTCGGGTATGAGTCACTGAAACGAGCCACTTAAGGCTCGTTTCTCTTTTAAACTCAATACTTGCGCGTGGCACGAAAGAATGAGAGAAACTCTATAGTTGTGCGTGGCACGAAAGCACGAGAGAAACTCTATTGTTGTGCGTGGCACGAACGAATGATAGAAACTCGATAGTTGTGTTTGGCACGAAAGAATGAGAGAAACTCTATAGTTGTGCCTGGCACGAGAGCATGAGACAAACTCTATAGTTGTGCGTGGCACGAAAGAATGAGAGAAACTCTATAGTTGCGTGTAGCACGAAAGAATGAGAGAAACTCTTTTCTCTTTTGAGAGGGAGCTTTAGCTCGGGTGCTCCTATCTAAATACACGTAAAAGAAGAATTCGTTTTCTCGGGAACCACTGCTCCAAATTTGACGAGGCCTGTTGCATTTACAAGAAAAACTTAAAATCTAGTGACTGTTGGTTTCGAATTTCTGAGTTGGGTCGTCAATTTTTTATTAAAAATTGGCAGAAATCGAACATCTTCAAAAAACGAAACTATCAAGTTTACAACTCTGTAACTCAACAACGAAAAATTATAATACAATTCTGTGAATTGCACCTAACAGTACATCTAAAGCGGACAAAATTCATATGAAACACATGAATATAAAAGAAATTAGTAATATCGAAATACAGCTTTTGCAGAACCTTTGTAACCAACGTAACAAATCCACGTAAGATGTAAAATGCCATATCACATTTGTCCGCTTTGAATGAACTAATGGATGGCGTTTACAGAACCGCGATATATGTTCTTGATGCAGGGCTATGAATTTGTAAACTACATAGTTCTATTTTTTTCAAACGGTCGAATATTTGAAAAATTTTTTAACAAAATCTAAGCCCTAAATAGAAATTCCGCTTCCAAAAGTCACTAGATTTTAACTCTCCCTCTCAAATGGAGCAAATTTCAATAAAATCGGTCATGGGGTTATCTCAGAAAAACGTTTTTGGCTTTTACATGTATTTGAATAGGCTGCGGCAGAGTTGTGCCCGAGCTAAAGCTTCCTCATAAATTGCACAAGAGGAGCAAGCACACACATCACAAGATCTTTGCCCTATGCTGGCAAGATCAAAGAGCACGTGCTGTCATTAATTTATTTTATTTCTAGTTAAATTGTTCTCTGCTCTTGAGAAGTATTTGTCAGTAGAATTCTTGTTAGTATCTTATCATTCTGCATCCCCTAGACGGTGGCATCACCCCCCTGCCACATTTGTACATCACCTTCCAATTTATCGAAGCTCTTTCCGATTTCTTGTCAACAGTGATGCACTTGTACTTTAGAACACTATATTGTTTACTTATTTCGAGTTGAACATTTTTAACTCTTTTCTTAAGTCTATCAGCAGAGTGGCTATCCAATATCTCAAAGTAACATCACAAATGCATCTAAGATCCTATTCAAATATAACACCACTGGTAACAAATCAAGCAACTTACAAAAAAATCGCAAGCATCTTCTAGCATCACAAAATAGGAAAAAGGATTGAATTGATTTGCTGCACTTGTAAGTGGTTTTTACAAGTACAAGTAAATACTTTTCGGCAAACGAACATTATTTTTCATGTCCTCTCCTTGATTAGAGCAGTCAGATATACAGCTTAAGAAATAATGAATGCTTTTTTGCAACCACCATGGGCTGCAAGAGAGCATAATAGCTATATCGCCATTAGCACCTGCACAAGTATACACGGCTATCATGGCATAGTAATTCATTATTATATTTTGGTAAAATTGCTGTTGCCAATTCTTTCTTTCTTTCTGAAAACTGATAATTTCCGATATGTGCAAACTTGGTCATCATTACTCCTATATTCGATGTGTTTTTCTTTTAAGCAGATGTTATTCCTGTGAAATCTCAAGATACAAGTGTTCCAACGCAACTCCGTGATCAAGGATCAAAAAAGACACCAAAGGACATTCTGTCAAGTGGAGGTAATTGCCGACAGCTCTTCTCGCGAAAGCACTAGCGTCGAAGCTCCTGCAATATGCATGGGTGATGAATATGGCCATACTTGCACAGAGTGTTGGGAATGTGAATCATTTTTATCATTTTTTTAGCAGAACCAACTTTTGGGGATGACTGTTACAATGACGGTGTGATGGCTTAAGCTTGCGCTTATTAAAGAAACCAATTTCTGCTGGACACAGCTGTAGGTTAATTATAAAAAGGCTGAAAACTTAGTATGTACATAAAGTAAGCTTGATACAAAGGACCAGTGAACCGTGTGATTGTGCCTCCTATTCATCCTGAAAGTTGGCAAGGATTTGAAAATGTTTGTACACCGTCCACAAAACAATGTAGAACTATACCTAGCTGATCACATGTAGTCACAGAAATGCTCAAACGCTTATATGTAAATAGTAGGTAGCACGTGTGAAGTGCATTTGTAAAATTTTGAACACTTGGAAAAAGCAACAGTGTACAAGCAGAAATGTAGGAATGCCGTGCCATTTCATGCTAAAACAAGCATGCTTTCTTTATAATGGTTTGAATGTACTGCACTTGAACAATAAAGGAACGTTTATAGCTTATTTAAGCCGACTCCTTTAAGCATCATCTTTTCCTAGACTTGACAAACCATTCCTTTCTTTTGAAACAGGATGTCAGTTTCAGCTACAAGTATTTCACAATGGAGAGGAATGGCATCCAACTGTACAGCCTTTTGGTGAAATGAAGTGCATTAGATGCCACTGCAAGGTAAGCTTTCTCTTATTTCTTTTATATGATCAGCCGTCCTTTCATCAAACTATGACATCATTTGAAAGAAAAAGTACTGCCGAGCACCACATATGCACTGTGGCTGTGAATCTTCCTTTGAGGAACGCTTTAATCTATGTATAAACTGTCTCATCCCTGAAACACTCGACCAACTGTCGAATGTGTTGCGAGAATTTTGCTGATAAACTTTAGTTTTCAAAATGAAGCATGTAAGCAAGCTTGCTTTCACAAATCTTTGCAGGTTTTATTTCCAGCACGGCATGTTATATCGTCCATTATGTGTTGCCAATGTAACTTAAGGTAACAATATAAGAAGAAGAATTTAACAAAAATGTTTGCAGTCCCAGAACAACCTATTCAGTTTGCAAATGTGCATGTCATTAAAGCTGGGCTTGTTGTTTAAGCACTAGTGTCATGAACAGCTAAGCTGTAGTTACTGCTGCTGTCAATCGGAACTGCTGTGCTTCACAGTTGTGCTGCATTCAAGCTGCTTGTTTTATTTTTATTTTGTCTGTCATATCACTGCATGAACCGATAACTTTTAGCTCACTGTGTTAACGTCACACTCTAGGGTATATTGCATCAGAACGTGCTTTTTTTTTCTTTTTAAACAGGATGGCAAATCCCGGTGCCGAAGACAGCGGTGTGCCAAGCTCTCGTGCCCAATAAAGTTCCAGAAAGAAGACGAGTGCTGTCCGCGCTGTGCTGATAACGGTAACAACTCCAGAAGTTATCGTTTTTTATTATAAGCGAGTGCCTTTGAGAAATATATGCGGCAATGCGCAAATAACTTCTGGGTGAAAGTTCTACTTAGTTGCGAATAGCACGAGCTTTGCAGCACCTAACTGAGAAAACGTGCTTGCAGATCGAAATTTCCTTATAAGCCACTGTAATTGACATAAAATTGTAACAGCGCAAACACATGCATCCACAAAGTAACAAGGACGAAACACAAGCGCTTTGTGGATGCATGTGGTTGCGCTGTTAGAATTTTTATGTCAAGTATGCACCAACTCGCCCAGAAAGAAGCTTTAATAAAGCCACTGTAAATACCGTCCTGATGTTGTGGCAGCTATCATCTGTACTATATCTTGAATGAATATTTAAAGCGATGAGCGGAGTTTGGTCGGACACGCGAACGCAGAGCTATGCTCCGCGGAGCGCCAATGCAAACTGCGCGGCCGAGCATTGAAAAAAACTTGCGCAGTTGCTGTAACGTCGGGAGGCGTGTCTTTGTGCAGTGTGCTGGGCTGTTCGGTCATGCGAGAGCTGCGTGCGGTGAATCGTGCTTCATGGCCACCAGTGTCGCTCGAGAAGGCTCGCAGCTCCGAAGTCACACATGAGTTTTCTTGCGTCACATGTCGGCAGATGCACCACCCTCAGCCAATGAACTTCGTCTACTCGAGCGAACTGTTGTGTCTTGAGGGCAAATAATTTGGTTCATTTCGTTAACACAACTGGAGATAAACGAAAGGGACCGAATTGTTTTCCGCCACAAAAAAAGATTGCTCGCATCTGTGTGGTTCTTAGGCTCAGGTTGAGGAAACAGAGCCTTCGTGGCGACGAAATGGTAAACCCGAGGTCGAGGGATCGAACCCCGGCCGTGGTGTCCGCATTTTTATGTGGGCGAAATGCTAAAACGCCCGTCTACCAGGTATTGGCTGCACGTTAATGAAGCCCACGCGGTCAAAATTTATCCGGAGTTCCCCACTACGATGTGCCTCGTTACCATATCTTGGTTTTGGCCACAAAGTGATTTTGGAATTCTAAACGCAATAATTTAATTAAAGCTGGGGAAGCTGCTTGCCTGTTACATGCTGCACGCAAACACAAGGTTGGCTTCTCGGCGATGGCTATTCGCTACTGAAAGCGAAATTGTCTTCAGTGCAACGCAGCTTCGGCGAGACTAGGAAATGTAGTACACGACACAAGTTCGCGCTTGCAAGCATTGCTCCGCCTGCGCGGATATGCTTTGATGCGCTGCCCCCCTGCCTCCACTGGCGCTTCGCGGAGCGTGATCACGTGGTCACGTGTTGGTCCTGACTATAGCCAACTAGAATATTCTACTCCAATTCTGCTAACTGCGGTACATAGCTGTACACAACGCATTCTGCAGGTTCCTATAGATGAAAAACAAAAGCTTCCTTAATCGCGAAGCCCAAACCCTACACAGATACATGTTAAGCTGGAGACGTTTTACATTAAATCACTGTAGTCTCACTTATATGCCAGAACTTATGCCGAACTATATTTGATTGTGATAACGAGACAGCCAATATGGAGATAAAGTGATCGTCCCCTACTAGAGACAAAGACGTCGATGTTCCCCTTATATTCACACCACACTGATCCGACAGTTCGATTTCTTCCGAACTGCCAAATGCTTTATATTTCGCGCTGCTACCAGTACACCAGCTCCAAGTAGGCAATCGAGCGCTCGTCCGCCCAGCCAACACGCAGCGGCTCTTCTCAGAGCCACCCAAAGTGTCTGCATTGGCATTGGGATGTAGTGAGAATCTCGACAATTCCATCCGTTCCCTCTGTTCGACGCTTCTTGTTTACGAACTCGCGGCGCGCTCTCGGACAACGCGTTCTCGTTGCGACAGCGCGTGTGCTAAAAGTTTTGTAGCAGAACCGCACAGAACGCTATGCGCTCAGCACAACAACACACGCAAAGCAAGTATAGGGCGCGTGAGCCGACTCTGCGCGAGCGGCCACGTTCGCCTGCACTAATTACCAGTAACAGTTACTGCGCTGCACTTATACCGTCCGTCTCCCTTCAAAAATCACTTCACACACAATTACCACGGCGCGTGTTTCGCACACCTAATAACGTCTCGCGCGCAACTTCGCAGGTGAGGGCCGCGCCGGAGACAGACCCCCGCGGAGGACAGGACGCAAGCGCAAGACCCGGGGTGGGACGCCGTGGAACTGAGCCGGCCCGACAGTACCCCGCCGGCACGGACTGTCCCACCAGACGCAGACGCGCGACACAAGCAAAGCGAACAAACGAGCGAGAGCAAAGACGGCGCCTAGACCCCGGCAGCTGTACATTCCACCCACCAACTTCCGGGCGAACGGAAGTGCCGAACGCCGCCGAGGGTAGCCCCCCCGTTGCCCCGGCCACGTGACGCCCGCTGCTCCTCTTGTCGGCCGCTGGCTTCTGCTCCTCCAAACGTTGCCGGAACATTTTGTGCACCCCCGGCCCAATCAACGGAAGGATCGACTGAGATTTGATACATATCCGCTGCATGGCGTTGTGCTGTCTGTCCCACCAACCAACCGGCCACGCCTTCGCGCGATAGGTGGCAGCGAAACGAGGAGAATGTGATCGGATGAACAAACGTGGGCGTCGTGAGTCATATCTGCACGCTAGCGACTCAGGTGGCTTTTGTTCTTGTGGTGCTGCGTGCCGAACTGAGCCTTTCCAACTTGCTTCGAAGGACACGTCTTTTTCTTTTTTTGACACGGCTGCCTTGCGCTCCCGCGCGCTCTCCTCGCCGCCACCCCCTCTCTCTCTTCTGCCTGTGTTATGAGACGTTGTTGAGTGCGCGGATGGCGGAACACGGGAGGAGGAGGTTCGGCCGAGCAGTGTGAAGCGCGCGGTCAAGAGCGGAGAAGGAATACTCAAACCAGCCGCCAACGTTGCTACTCCAGCTTCTCACGCATCCATGCAAGCCAAAGCTTCCACCACGAGCTTCGTCCGCCTTGTGAAAAAAAAAAAAAAAAATAACACTGCGACAGCGATGACAGCGCTCTTCTTCTCTGACTCTTTATCTCTGTGCGACTCTACGATGTCTCCGAGAAGAAGTGTCCGTATAACATAGAAAACTGTCCGCATTGCTGGGAGAAGGCGTGGTACGTTGTGGTGCTTGTGAGGGGACGAGATCGGACACGTTGCTAATAGCCCTGCTTAACAGATCTTTTCAGTATTTCTTTTTTTTTCAGGCTATTATAATGGAAGTCTTAACTCCCTATCTCTGCAGCTACTTGTCAAGAAGAGTTGTTTCCTTGAAGTTCAGTTATGAAACTGCTTACTCCCCGTAATATTTATGCATTTCAGTTGCAGAGTCTTCTTTTGTGAGAATGTTTATATGCTCTCGCGACAGCCTGAGTAGTGTCGTCCCTACTTGCCAACTGTATTTTTTTTCTCGAAGCGAACATTTCATACGTAAACTACAGCGCGAAAATCGCAACTTACGAAAGACTAGACAAGGCTGGGTCGTGTCTGTTTAATACGCGATTCGTTTGTGGTTTTCGCGCTGTGTTTGAAAGTATGAAATAATAACGTGCCCAACATAACTCATCTAAATCAAATATCTCGTAGCTACTTAAAAGCTCACGCAAAATAATTATTGGCAATGCTTCCACTTTGACCGACGAAGCACTTTCGTCAAGTTTAGCACCTTTGATAATAGTAATGACGCCACGAAATCGATACTTTTCTCAGCACGATCCACGACATCGATGCAAACATATCACTTGGCAACTGATTACGGGTTTAAATAATTCAGGACTGCTGTTTTAACTGCGCTTTTTGTTGTAAACGCCCCTTTGTCAAATGTACCTTTTGAGAAAACAATGTCGACGATAGCGCGTTTAGCGCACATACACGTTCAAATGATGTTACCACGTGATCTTTTAAAGCAACCGGCCACATTGTGCTGTGTACAGGGTGACTGCTTGCAAGAACTATGCAGCAAAATTCAAGCATTGCCCAAGATGGAAGCATGTGCCAACATTTACTACAACATTTCCCATTTTTCTCTTCTGCTTTCAAAAGGTTCGCACTTACAGCATCGTTTTGTTAAATGTCGTGGGTTATGTGAATGCAGTGAATGGTACAACAGTCCTCTTCCTCATAGGTGCGTTGTTTGAGAGCATGTTGAGGATAATGTCCCCTGTTGGTTGGCATCAAAAGAGAAACGATTTTATATTATATTTTATTGGATAACATACAAAACAAAACATCATTGTTAGTTGCAGCAGCAAATGTTCTAAACATTATCAGACCTGCACATTTTAGCAGCAGCAAGTTATAGGTAGATGCCGTCGTAACTGTTAAACAAACCGTGAGAAACGCTTGACCTTTGGCCGATGAAGTGCTGCATCTTCAACACTATCAGCGCCGACATTCTGAAGAAGTTGCTATGACTTATGTGAAGTAAACCAGCGAATAAAAAAACATTGCCGTTTCTCAAAACAATAGACGCGATCGTAGAACAGGTGAAACTACCCAAGGATATATACAGGACAAGGTTGCGAAGAGTGTGTCGGTGTTGTTTTCCCGCCGGTTTCGGCGTGACGACTTGTACACGCCTGTAGGAAGGATTTCTGTGAAGCTTTCAGGGTGTCACGGTCGTTTCGGACGAGCCCGTCCACTGATAACCAAACATGCAACGTATGTCCTACTTATACTACTGAGGCTCTATTCTTGCTGCTACTCTGCAGCTCATATCGTGTGTTTACTTTGAAACTTCTCCCGCTGTCTTCGGTAACGTGTGCACATCGTTGGCCTAAATTCGCTGGCCATCTACGACTGTGTGGTGCCCGGAACTCCTCAACGCGAGCGGTACGCTGACGAACTGCGAATCAGGGTAGATGGCAAGGCACGGACAAACATCTGCTCACCTCGGCAACTGATGTTCGCCCAAGCGCTGACGTTAGTGTATGTCGTCTCTACTCTGCAGTTCTTATCACAGTGATCTTCGGTGTGCGTCGCCACCTGGGAGAACTGAACAGTCGTAGCCAACCGATGGTCAGAAGAGAGCGTGGTCTTTAGCGCGCGGGACGACCTAGGAGGATGCAAGATGCGTGAACCTGCGATTGAGAATGCGCGCGGCGGGATTTCCTTTCTTTTATTTTTTATGGGAAGTGCAGGGCGCGGGGAGGGGGGGGGGGGGTGTAAAATGCCCGAAACAGTGGACGGCTAGTCTCAGGGAAGGCAGATAGCAAGGACGTACAAATGTACGTGACGGAGCTTACTATTTGGCGCCAACAGGTGGCGCGATGAGAGTCCCACCGATTTGTCAACGGTGGTTCTATGTTTTGTTTTTTCGCATTTTTTAATCAATTGCTTTCGATATAGTAAATATTAACACAGGTTTTCATGTTGCGTCTAGTTTCCACCCTGCAGATGATTTAGTCGTTCGAGATACTTAACGATATCAAGATGCGCATGAAACAAGGAGCTTACATAATCACTTGTTTAAACACAACGTATTTTGCTGAAAAACTCAAAGGCGAACTGTACAAAATACGATGGCATTGGAGCTCTTTCTCGATTAATGTGCACGCCCATATCGCCTAGCTGCTGCTATCATGGAAATGACACCATCATGGCGGTATAGGTTTCTTCACGAAACCACAAAAGAACAAGCCACCGACAACTGCATATTCGCTGCGTCCGTGGCGCCCTCTACAGTGCTCTGAACGTCCGTGGCGCCCTCAAGCCGAACTCTCCGGAAGTGACGTGGTGAGAGTATCCTGGGTTGCCATATATGTTGTCAGTCGACCCATTTCTTTTGGGATCGCTTGCATGAAATGATTGTAACCCCAGCTAGCTGAGCTCGGTAATAAGCGCAAAATAAAAAAAATGGCGCTGATTGTTACATTTCTTTGAGATATTGAAGTTGTGAATTGTACTTTGAGCCCGTTGCTATTTAATTTTAGTTTTGTCGTTGTTTCTTTTATGTTTTACGTTTACGGCAGCTTCAAGTGCAGCTCTGAATTTTTAGAGGAAGCTTTGCATCGGTTGCTTTTATTGGGTGTGTAAACCCAGAAAGGGCGATTCCTGGCACCCGCAATGCAGGCACGGACAAGATTTCTTGCATATAAAGAGAAAAAGAAAGCGCAAAATGAATTGCTCTTGAATGCTACAGTTTATTTTCAACGATATGTTTTTGGCAGGGATTGAAAAAAATTGTGATCGACAGAGAATGCCTACTATTTCACCACATTTTGCTTGTTAGCATGAAGAATAGCGGTTATCAAAATTTAAGTAACGTATGTGCGGTTGTGTGGAATGCCGAAGTTACGTTGCTCTTGAACTTTTCACGTTCATCGAGCGAAATCTTCGGGATATTTCTTTGAATTAAGTTACGATGATTTGATCGGAAACCAAAAAGGTGTGTTTTTTTTTTCTTTGCCTTCATAAACTACCACGAATGTGAATATACAATGGGATCACTAGGTGTTTCCGGGAGAGTAACACAGCTAATCGAAACGAACTATTTTCTAACTTTTGACGTGTACTCCCTGGTAAAAAAATTTCGTATCTCCATAAAATATTCGGCTTGCATCAATTTGGATCAATTAATGTCTTCTCCTCAATGCAACTAGTGTTATTGTCTCTCGTCAACGATCTATTTTCCTACTACAGGATTTGAGCAATCAGGCTGTCAGTCAGTCAATCAATATTTGTGAATAATTTAGATTGCAAAATTAGAATTTTGCGCCGTGTGAAGCTTCCTCCGACCCCGCGGTATTGCTCGACTGTGACGTGCCACTTCGCATTGTGTTTTACCCTGTGTTATCGTAATGTGTCCTCTCAATATTGTACTGTCGTGCAAGAAACGCGACAGGTTTGAAGCCTGCGCAAGGATATCTGACTTTGGGCAGCCACAACACAGACTGCAGCTGCATCACAGCTTTTATGACTTTTTTATCGATGTTCGAGTCCTTATTTGTTTTGAGCTGATTAATGATACAAACGTGTAGGGCGCGGGCGCCGCAAGATCCTCTTTTATTATTTATTATTTTACTCTCATTCCCCTCTGGAGATTGAAAAAAAAATTCGCCTTTTTGTGAGTTTAGCACGCGTTATCCCTCTTTAACTGATATTTTTCTTTCTTTTTGAGAAATCATTCTTTAGATTCAGCTCACAAAGCTCTGAGAATCGCTGGAGCATTTGCAGAACAAGCAATCAACAGGCGAACAGATTTTAATGTTGCGGAGGTACTGAGCTGCTAATTAGTTTCCTTCATTCGTTTTCATGGAAGCACGAAAGTAGTTTATCTCGCTGGGAATAATAGTAATAATCCAATAATAAGAAAGAGAAGAGTATATGTTCATAGCGAATCCAGGAGGTATCTATTGCTGCTCGGCATCACCTTTTATTAAAAGCCGTCAAGAACGCTGCCATAGTTAATTTTAAACACAACAAAATAAAGTATGCTGGTGAGCTGCTTATGATCCCGAAATGTAGATTGCGTTCATTCCTGGATTCAGATCAAGAGTGGAGAAAATAAGTTTCGCTGCTCCCAAGCTAGCTCAGTGTAATGATGGATGTGTAGACGCACATATATAGGTCTCTAATAGCTGTTAAATTGTCTCATGTTGAGTTGCTCTCTTTTATTTCTGTGTCTTTACATGCATAACATTCAACCTAGCCGTCAACATCTGTAATTCGTTAACTAGCATGCGCGGTGATCGCTCATCGCCTAAGGCTTGAGCTTGCGCAATTGCGCGTGGTTCCTCGCGTTTGAAGTTCTGGACCTGACATGTTTAAACGAAGCGAGCAGCGTGGTTCGCTACAAATTGTCATGACCCCTCTAAAGGGTCAGTGAAAAGAAGGCATCCCCTGCTTTGCAATCTGTAATTGCAAACGATCCTGTCAACGAAAAATGTTGTGCGAATTCGTTGCCATAAACGTGCCAACGTTGTAAAATAATAGATCTTTTCTTTTTTTTCTTTTTGGTGCAGTCGGGCAATGTCACACGTGAAGACCGGTAAGAGTGTCTTGAAAATCAGCACAGCCTTGTCGCATTTAATCTAAAGCACAGCATTTTCTTGTTTCTGAACATTGGCGTGGCGCTGTGTCCTCCGCTATAGAGTCGCTGTGCTCGATTCCGCAGCACGTATTCCCGCGAACGCCAGCTGAAAGACGCAGCTGGCCCATAGGCTTAACCAAAGCAAAATGCGTTAGGAAGTATCAATAACACGCGTTGATGAACAAGAGCGTGTCGTATATGAAGTGATCTTGCCAATGTATTCATCTACAGAAACTTAAGTTTTTTTGTTCTCCGAGCTTATAGTGGCCTCAAACTGTGCTTCGAACACTGCTTTCGAGCGTGGCGCGCCTTATTTATGTAAAATGTGATGAAAGTTCTGTTCATGAATGTGACTCTTTTTGTATGTGTGCCAGAGAATGTGAAGTGTATTGTTTCGCCATTATTGAATGCCCATGCATCTTGTAGAATTTTTGCAAACTGCTTGCCTCATCATACCCTTTTTTTTCTTTTTCTTTTTATTGGAGCCGCTTTTAGATAACGGGTACTTGCCCGTGATTCTCCATATGACATGTTTGTAGAGTGAAAAACGTGAGAAAGAAAAAGATACATAAGAGAGAGGAAGAATATAACTAAAATATTATTGAGAATAAAATAAAGTAACTATTGTTTGTCTCTGTCTGCCTCTTCTTATTTTGGGTTTGGTTCCAATGTCTTCTTGCGTGGCATATTTGAGATCGCAGGAATCGAGCCTGCGGAACGTGCGAGTTCGTACACATTAAAATAAAAGTGAAATTTCAGCGGCCAAACATTCCGACATCGAAGCGCAAAAAAAACAAAAATCCGCTAGAATTTATCTCAGCCTGAGAGTCGCTGTGTTAAAGCGATTAGCATGGATGCAATGTAGCCACACAGTATTGCCGCTACCGAAAAGCGTCATGTTAAGAGGAAGCATTAGCTTGGGTGCTCCCATCTAAATACATGTAAAAGTACAATTCGTTTTTCTCGGCAACCACTGCACTAAATTTGAAGAGGTTTAAAAGAAAAGCTTACAATCTAGTGACTGTTGGTTTCGAATGTTTGATTTTTGAAGGTTTTCGAAAATTGGCAAAAATTAAAAAGAAACGAAACTATCATGTTTAGAACTCTAACTCAGCAATGAAAAGTGATATCACAATTCTGTGAATTGCAGCTAATGGTACCGCTAAAGCGGACAAAATTGCAATGTTACACATAAATCCTAAAAAAAGATTAGTAATATGGAAATGCAGCTTTTGCAAAATCCTTGTACACAACGTAACAAATACACGTAAGATATAAATTCACATATCATATTTGTACGCTTTGAATGATCTAATGGATGTCGTTTACAGAACCGCCTTATCTGTTCTTGATGCAGAGCTGTGAATTTAGTAAACATTGTGCTTCTATGTTCTCCGAATTTTTAAAAATTATGTCTAACAAAATTCAGGCCCTAAATCGAAATTCCGCTTCCAACAGTCACTTGAATTTACCTTAATATCTAAATTGCAGCAAATTTCTTTAAAATCGCTCCAAGGGTTATCTCAGAAAAGCGTTTTTGCTTTTTACGTGTACTTGAATAGGCCGCGTAGGAGTTGGGCCCTGTCAGAGTTGTCGGACGATCTCGCCGCTGCCACCATTTGTAAAGGTTGGAGGTCGTAGGGAAGGACTTGAGAGGAACTAGGCGCACATGGTTTATTTACTGATATTTACAGTAGAAAAAGATACATGCGACAGTCTAGCGTGACTCCCAAATAGAGCCTGCAAGACGAAGCATACAGCATGCGAGCACGAAGCTCCAAACACACTGCTTCTCGAGCACGAGCACACAGCTCACGAGCACGATCACAGAGCACACACTAGCAGCCGACAAAGAGCCGCTTATAAACACTCCGTTATCCCTAAATCCCTAGGTGAGGGAAACGGCTGTCCAATCGGACTGTCCATAGTCGGGGCGTAGTCGACCCAACTTGAAGGAGGAGGGCTCACACACACACGTACGCACTTTGGATTCCCAGAACCCTATTTGAGCGCGTCCCCGTAGCCAGGTGGTCACGCCTGACCCCAGCCGGCGCCTCTAAATTCCAGAGCTGCCTTTCTCCTGTAGTCGCCATGAGTGTCAGCGAACTGTGACGAATCTTGGGGCCCACGTACCGCAAAGCACCCTTTTGTTAGGGAAGCTCTTCTTGCCGCTGAAGTAGCACCATGAAGACCTGGCAAATCAACCAACAATACACGGGGCGCCAAACGTGGCCCGCCCTGCTGCCGTCGCCGATTCTCCGAACGAGGCGCATGGTGGTTTAACGCTGCCGTAGTCTGCAGTTCCCTGAAGGAAGTTGATGGTCGGTTAGCGCTGTCGTCCTCGCCAGTTCCCTGAAGGGCGCCACCACCGCGGGTCGATCGAAGCACGTGCAGCGGGCTGAAATAGCTTTGCAGAGCAGTACCCATGCAGGCAGATCGTAAGAGCCCGAGCTTCCTGTTAAGGAGTGTATGGAATCGGGCGTCTCATTGAATACGCCGCGAAGTCCTCGTGTGGCGCCTGTGGGAACATGCATTCAGGCGGGATTATCTGAATATATGTACCTCGGATTCAATTACGACCAGCACTGGATTTTAAAGGCTTTTTTTAGTTGTTATTGTAGAGCGGCCCTCACCAAGTGTCGCATAGCCAGAGGCCCAACTTGGTCCTATGTCTGGTCTTCAACCTTGTTCGCTGAGCCTAGCAGGACGAGTCTGTACCCATTATACCATGTACTACATAGTGAACCAAGTTGGCCGATGAACGGTTAGAGACGCAGACAGACAATTCCAACAGTGTGTGTGAAGTTCCCGAAGAATGCTGGACTATTTAACGGAAAAATATTGCATCTTAACGTCAAAGTTATGTAGCTGCCGACCCAAGCATAGTGCGTTTACTCCCAGCGTTATTTGATCAGTTCAATAAAACGCTCTCCTTCTTTATAGACGGCCGCTTTGCTTTCAAAGCAAATAGCATTGCCTAGCTTGCCACTTTTTTTCATACTCACACATCTTTACTTTTTGGGAGGGGGAGCAAGTCCTCGGTGTGCCCGCCCTCTTCTCATTGCTACGTCAGCGGACGAAGAGCCAGCAGAAGTGCAGAGGGTGTCTGTGGGTCTCAGGTGGCGCAGGGAAAGTAGATAATCAGATGAGGAGGTTGGTGGGGGCGTTTGGGATTGGTCGGTTCCCCGTGATTAGCTTGGGGTGGCTGGTCGGAAATTGCGACTGCGTGCAGTAGAGGGCTAAATATGCCGCTCAACGGATTCTCAATGAAGAAGACTGTGCAGAGCGATGTCGTATACGTGCCGAAAGGGCTTGAGACCGTTATACTGCCATGCGATTTTCTATTTTTTTATTATTATAAGCAGATAAATCTATGCTGCCCGGGCAGCTCTGACTAGCTAGTGCCAGGGCGATCGGCAGGCAGCCATCTTTTATTCCTTTCGGAACGGGGCAGTCTCCGGCTCCTCAGAAAAAAAAATGCAGTGTTGTTCGGCATAATATTGCATGTTTAGTGCGTACACGTCACTTTGACGCGGTGAGTTCTCGCGGTTTTGTGATGTCGCGTGACTGATAGGCGAAGTGGGCGGAGCCTGAAAATGTTTGACTAGTCGCGGAGGGATAATTGCGAAATAAGCGCAGAATCAGAAATAATTTTTTTTAATTTTCTTTGGCCTATTTATGCATATTCAATTTGTGTACTTATCAGATGGGGTAACAGAGAAGCGAAGTGGGGGTGGCCCCCCAAAAGTTATACCTATCGTGTAGGGTTAGGCGTCCAAGCGGTGTAGAAGGACACTGGAATAGCTGTACGTTATAGCACCCCTAATCGCAACAAAATCCCAGCACGAGAAATTGTGAGGGCCTTCGGCACAGCGGTATTGCCGACGGTGGCACTGGTTAATACTTATAGGGCTAGACATAAATTTAATTCGGTTGTATAACAGGGCACATTATTACGATATCATCGAGAGATGCTCAAGAGACGAGCCGCTGTGAGAATGACGAAGTTTTTCTGGGCTCTTGGCGCGAGCGAGCCTGGCTGTCTGGCTCCAGTGTAAATAGCCTGTAAATAGCCTCTTTCGTCTGTGTCTTCCCACACGTAACATTCTGGTGGAGGTTAGCGATCCCCGTTAGCGATCCCCCCGCTGTTGGCGACCTCGTTTCCTCATTACCATGAACCGCTCTTTATATGTTCCTATCCATAATTTCACCCTTGTCGTGACACAATATGGGCACCCTATTTTTTCTTGTTTTGATTATTTTTTAATCCTTCGTTTGCGCAAAGAAAACAAAAAAAAAAAGAAAGAAAGGCCCAACTCTTTACTCGACCTCACTGTCTCTCTGCCCTGCGCAGTTATTTCAAGACTCGCTTGTTTTCTCGTGGTGCCTTATAAGGAGGTTCGGAAGGAAGTAAAGGAAAAGAGAGCGTTATCAGGGAGCTGACCCCAAATCTCTCTCTCCTTCTCTTCCTCTTTCTCTCTCTCTCCCGGGGTGTTCGTGCTCCCCTGTCGATGAGTTAGTGGGTCACGACGGCTGCACTGTTTTCCTTGCGATACCGCACAGCGTGCGCCACGCCACCGCTGTTTGCCGAACTCGCTTTAGCCGATACCGCGGCCCACATGGAAAGTGAGCGGAACGCGCAAGAAGGATAATCATGGGAAGAAAGCAAAAAAGAAAGAAAGGGCGGAGCGTGCGTGCGTTTTATTGCCTCCTCCTCTCTTACCCTACCCCCCAATGCTGCCACGCTTAATTTCTTTCGTTCTTTTTCCAGCTTTTGTTTTATTTTCTTGCTTCGCATCATTGGCTTTCCCCGCCATGTTTGCGGCTGACACAAAAGCAAGCAGAGATAACATAAGAAAGCACAATAGAGAGCACAGCGAGGTCGTTCGTTTTTTTATTTATGTAATGTACGTGTATACAGCGCGGTCATAAACGCCGCAAGCATCGTGTGGCCGGGATGCGACCTACTACGGCATAGCTTAGAATCTGGCGTTTAACGGTTCCCCCCTTCTCTCCTATTTGTTTGTTCGTTTCTGTTTTTCTTTCTTTCTCTCACTGCCTCTACGTCTATCGGTATTCCTTTCTCTCTCTTTCGTTTTTGTCTCTCACTGGAACCACCTTTTTCTTCCCGGTCAAGTTCCGCCCTTCTCTCTTCCCTATCTATTTTCTTCTTTCTGTTTTCAATTGCGTCTATTATCCTCCATTTCACCTCTCTATTTCTCGTTGTGCACCTCTATCTCTCTTTCCTCGAACACATACTCCCTTTTTAAGCTTCTGCTATTTATACTCCAGCATTAATGGCGTTTAGTGTGTGCAATTTTTGTGTCATCTGGTCCTAATAGGCCTACACGCTGTTAGGGAGGAAAAAGTAAGAAGCGTACGAGGAAGGAGTTGGGCTCTCCCGCGCCTGGCCACTCGGAAGGTCACGGGCAGAACACGAAGGACGGGCAGCTGGCGAAGTAACGAGCGTTGCGATATGAGCTTGCTGGGAGTTCAGCGTGTGAAGAGTGAAGAGTACATCGCACAAGTGGTATACAGTGGTCTGGCTTGTTTGATGCAGTGCCCTTTGGCTGTGCTGCGGCTGGGAGGAGGTTCCTTAATATTATGCGTTTTCTCTCCTTTATGCTTTAGCCTGTTTTTGTATGTTTTGTCTATGAGGCGTTTGCTCTCCACCATCATCACGTACCTTGCTAGAGCGGAGTAGTAAGTTAATGATGCAGTGAACAATTGGCCTTCGTAGCATTCCGCATCGTCAATGCATCACCAGCTCGAATGCTGTGGCGCCACCTGCTAAATGTAAATCAAACCACTATTACTGCTCGGCACTGCCTCTGCAGTCCAAGTCCTAATGTTTTGTACTCAGAGTGAGATGAGACTAAGCAATGACGGAATCTACCATTATTCCTTATAATTATTTGTCGTCTGTTGCGACAGCCGATCGAAGCTCGAAACTCGACTCGCTGTGTGTTTCTGTCCCTCCGCCCTTCCTTTATCTTACCGTCAGCGACGTCATCGTAAAGTTTTCATCGCCGTCAGAGAACCTCCTCAGCCTCACCTTCAACCTCTCCGCCAGGACGATGCATACAGTTCCAAGTGCAGACGACAGCCGGCGTAAAGGGCACTCTGGCCTGCAGCCTCATGAGCCCAAATTCTGCCGCCTTAGTAAGGTGACCGCGGGGGTGTTACATACGGTTGGGTGTTAATGTGTATGTTAATGGGTTGGACTTATTATCGTACCTCACACACTATTTGGGATCTATCTATCTATCTATCTATCTATCTATCTATCTATCTATCTATCTATCTATCTATCTATCTATCTATCTATCTATCTATCTATCTATCTATCTATCTATCTATCTATCTATCTATCTATCTATCTATCTATCTATCTATCTATCTATCTATCTATCCGTTTTCCCTCCTATCTGGGTAACTGAGGAGTCCGTGATCGAATAGGTAGTGCATCGTGCTGCTGTGCTGAGGGGACAGGCTTCGAAACCAACTCTCTGATCAACTTGGGTCGCTAAGCATTTGGCAATATGTACATACATGCCGCACTTCAACGAACCTATTTCACGGCCACATGGGTCACTGGAGATGCGCGACTGAGTACGTGCTGCTTTTCGAAGAAGCGCCGACATGGAGCACTGGATATGTCTTCAGTGAACACCTTTCGTGCCAATTCGGGTCACATGGTGTGTGCCAGGTATAGGTGTGTGCCGCTCGTCATTGAATGCCTTTGAGGCTTGGGCAACTACCTATATAGCCGGCCCTGCGTAAACGCCGCACCCAAAACTTCAGAAAATATCCCCCCACAAATATGCTTAAAAATTACACCCTTGATTTCTGAGAAGGTTGGTGTATTTTCTGTTGTGTGATGCAACAATTCCGAAGCTGTTTTTTTTTTTTTTTTGGTGGCAAGAAGATGCAGCCGTGCCTAGTTTTCGTCGCCTCCAGGTAGCAAATGCACAACCTCCGAGATTTAGCGGTTGCCTTCGAGACGCTGCCGTTACCGTTCCGTTGGGCGTCACTATTTATTCCAGCCTACAGGGGGCGCGCTACGGGAATAGCCAAGAATAGCCAAAGCCAGTACATGTCAGTGCTATGGTTCAATAAAGTACCACCGAAAATATTTAAGCAAAATAATGTTGCCTCTTTTCCTCGGTGCAATGGTCACACCGCCGATATTCACCCCAAATCTCGGGAAAAAATCCTCCGGCCATTACACGAGTACATACGGTATTTATGTGCCACTGGGATTGTGCCGCTCTACAATAACGAGAAAGTCCCCTTAAATTTCCACGATGCTGAGCGGAATCGAACCGACGTCACAACGGTTCGTCGAGGACAGCAACCCAACGCATTAGTCGGCTGCTCCACAAATGTGCTGGGTATGCGTCACTTTCAAAGAATACTATTCACGGCAACACTTTAGCGAACTGCGCCATGAATGCTCTGGGTATGCACCGCTTTTCAATGAACATCTCGCCAACTTGGGTCGCTGAGTGTGAGCCACTGAGTGTGCGGCAAGCAGACAGAACGATTCTCAGCGTTAGCAAGTACCGGCGCGTCACGTTTAATAGCCTCAGAGACCACACGCGGAGTTTTCGGCAGTGCCCCTAGATGGCGCAGCGTGCTCAGAAAGACGCACGTGATACGAACCCGGTTGCCGCATGACGCGCTTCTCAGCGTTCGTCAAGCACCGGCGCGCCATGTCTTTTGGAAGCCGCAGGCAGGCTTCGCGGTGGCGGCTCTAGATGGCGCTGAGAGTTCTTTGGCATGTACGAAAGAGGAATTCCGCTGCAGTAGGCGCCTCATACATAACTCGTTTCGACGGTGGCAATAGGTCGTATCGCTAAATTGGTTAAATGCTAACGCATTACCGTCGACAGTCATCGTGAGATGGGTTCTGAAGTGCTTTTTTTCTGCACACATTTTGACGGCAATATGGTCACACTTGTCAGGAGCTCTCACTAGGTCGACGATACCAGGGACATCAGTTGGGATGCATCTGCCAACCCTCATTTTCCATGCAGTCCGTGGCATGCCTTCCCTAGTCTTCTCGCTTCTCTGTCGAGCCCAATCAACTGACTTCACAGCGAGTAGCACGTGCAGCGGCAACAGTGTGCAGGCGAAAAGCGCGCAGTACTGATATGCTTACATTGATGGTGTTTTTTTAAAACAAGAAAAAAAAAAACTGGAGGATGCTTAAGCTTCGCCTTTAAGAATGGAACGCGATAGCATTCAAGGATCCATGATTGCTTCTCGCGCTTCCCGGCAACTGCAGTAATCGTAACGTCTACCGGGAAACGCTGTCAGCGAACGCTATGCATGAAGGCGAGCTTTATGGTAGAAACGCGGCCTCTGGCGCGGGCCGTGGATACGCGGAGGCGAGTGCCATCTGGAGGTGTTGCAAAGAACCGGGCGCACTGCTCTATGAATTGTAGAAACTCTGGAAAAGGGGTTTTCGTTTGAGCTTCCGCGTAACAGAATTATGTTTTCTCGTATATTCAAATCAACATCCGACGATATCATGTCTCTAGGTCGTGTGTAAATCGTACTTTACGATTTTTAGTCGGCATTGTACTCTGAGAAATTCAATTATTCCAGTAACTTCTCTGTGCGACAAGGAGCGCCTGCGTGGTTGGGTATGCATGGTTGGGAGTGAGTTTTCGCGAAAAGACAGTCGACGCTGGACGTGGAACGCGGAACTTCGACGTCGCATTTTCTGTGACACTGGGGCACAAAATTAGAGAAGGAAAACTGTACCTTCCATAGTGCAGCGGTTCTAAAAGTAGTGGTGGCTTTGTGAGATAAATCATACGACCGAGAGATGGCGCTGGCAAAATCATACCTAATATCATCGTCAATATGCAGTGAGCAGCACGGCCGCTGCGGCAGCCGCGGGTGGCACTCGCCGCGGTGCTCGCTTGCTGCTTTTAGACGTTTTTTACCGCTTTCGGAGCAGTATACGTGTGTACAGTACCCTAACATCACTACAGATATCTTTATGTCGCGAGATGACAGAGAAGCCTCAACTGGCAAGAAAAGCACTTCAAACAAGTAAGCTTACGTTGTTTATTGTCAATTGTGAATGTAGCAGTACATGCCCAAAATTTTCGCATAGGTCAGGTGGAGTTAAAGCTGCCAGTCACTTAGCTTACAACATACGGAAGCATAGATAGTCATCTATTTCATGGAATTGAAAGGTGAAATCGAGGGAAGTTTTTTCAAGCGTGGTGCCTTTGTTAATACATATTTACATTAGATTATCATAGTGTAAACATCGTGGGGTCAATTCTTCCCAGCGCTGGAGAAATTTGAAAGGATTACTTTGGTCCCTCAAGGCGTAAAGTCAACGCATGAACTCTGCGACCCAAGTTGGTATGCAAGAAGTTCATTGAACGGTGATACATAGCCAGTGGTATACATGCCCAGTGACCGAAGTTTACGCCAGAAGTTCCCTGAAGACCGCATGCAAGGAAGGAAGGAAGGAAAAAGTAGAGAAGGAAAGGCAGGGAGGTTAACCAGTTTAGCGTAACCGGCTTGCTACCCTACACATGGGAGAGGGATGGGGGCGATGAAAGATGGGGAAGGGGGAGAGAGAGAGAGAGAGAGCACATAGCACAGCACACAAACATCGTCCGGTAGAGTCCATCAATCCGGCATTGTACGTGATAACACTGTCAGAGCCGCTTGTCCAATCCCGTCTCTTTCAAAAACTGAAGTAGTCCCTTCGTCGCCTTCACCTGCTATGTCTTCTGTCGGCGGCATGTGAAAATCGTGTCGAGGGACAATGGTCTAGTGTCAAGGTGCGCGAGAACGGATGCCAGGGACTGTCGCTGAACATTATATTCAGGACAGTCGCACAGAATGTGTTGCAGCGTCTCCTCGCAAAGACAGGCATTGCAGAGAGCGTTGTCGGCCATTCCAATGCGGAATGAGTAAGATTTCGTGAAAGCCACCCCTAACCATAAGCGATAAAGCAGAGTCGCCTCGCTTCGGCGGAGTCCAGTTGGCATATAGAGATGCATCAAAGAGGGCAGGTGGTATTGACGGTTGCTCTGGTTGGTCTGGCTGTTTGGTGTGCACCATGAAGAGAGCGTCATCTCCTGTGCAAGCACTCGAAGTCTGCTAGCTGCGTCGGATCGTGAAAGCGGTATGGCCTCTTCTTGTGCGTCTTCAAGAGCTGCCCGAGCGGCATTATCGGCGTCTTCGTTTCCAGTGACGCCGCAGTGACTTGGCAGCCACTGAAACGTCACGTGGTGTCCTTTCTCCTGTGATGTATGGAGTAGGCATCTAATATCGAATACGAGCTGTTCGAATGGCCCGCGACGCAGAGCTGATAGTACAGATTGTAGGGCTGCCTTTGAGTCGCTGAAGATGGACCATTGTCGAGGTGGCTCCCGACTGACGAAACGGAGTGCAGCGCGAAGAGCAGCTAGTTCAGCAGATGTCGACGTTGTCGGGTGGTCAGTCCTGAAGCTGATGGTAATAGCTTTTGCTGGGACAACCACAGCACCGGACGAACACTGGGTGTTTGTGGAACCATCAGTATAAATGTGTTCACTGTCCGCGTACCTCTCGTGCAGAAGAAGCAGAGACAGTTGTTTGAGGACAGGCGACGACAGTTCAGACTTTTTTCCGATTCCTGGTACACTGAGATGTACTGTGGGGCTGATAAGACACCAAGGGGGTATCGATGGTTTAGATGCAGCGGTGAAGCCCGAGGGAAGTTTGTCGTTGTACTTGTTGATAGTTTTAGAGAATGATGATTGGTGCCTGTCCGAAGGTAGTGCTGCAAGGTGGTGATAGGGGGCACGTGCAAAATGTCTGATGTGCGTTCTCAGGGCTTCCACCGTAATGTGAGTTCGCATTGGATGGTCCCGAGCAATCGCAAGAGTCGCCTCTGTTGACGTACATCTGGGCAAACCAAGGCAGACTCTGAGTGCTTGAGCTTGTACTGCCTGCAGAACACGAATATTTGTCTTGCAGGTGTTGTTCAGTACAGGTAGACTGTATCTTAAAAAACCGAGAAAGAGAGCTCTGTAGAGTTTAAGCATTGCGTCTACTGACATCCCCCACGTCTTCCCTGTCAAGTATTTGAACAACTGGGAAGTAGCTGTCAGGCGCCGTTTCATGTAGGCCACGTGTGGGCTCCAACAGAGGTCTCGGTCAATAATGACGCCAAGGAATCTGTGGTTTCGGACATAGGAAATGGTCCGCCCATTGATTGAGATGACATAAGGCGTCATCGGTTTCCGAGTAAATGCGACTAGTGCGCATTTTTCAGGTGAAATGCTGAGACCCTGTTTACACAAGTAGTTCGCTGTCAAAGTGGCCGCTCTTTGAAGTCGCGCACGTATCTGAGGACGTGTGACTGCCGAAGTCCAGACACAGATGTCGTCAGCGTATGTTGAAATCTTGATGGTAGTTGGCAAGCATTCAGCAAGTCCAACAAGAGCGAGGTTGAATAGCGTCGGGCTGAGAGCACCGCCTTGAGGAACGCCCCTGTTGGTATAGCGTCGCGTAGTTGGGCCATCGTCAGTTAACACATAGAATGATCTTGCAGACAGGTAACTTGCAATCCACAAGAAAACTCGACCACCTAGGCCAACCGTCGCAAGAGCGTCGAGAATGGCCTCATGTAATACGTTATCATATGCCCCTTTCACATCTAAGAATAAAGCTGCAGATAAACGCTTACGGGACCTTTCGTGCTGGACATATGAAACGAGATCAACTACACTGTCGATGGAAGAGCGGTCACGTCGGAAACCAGCCATGGAAAGCGGATAAATCTTGTAAAATTCAAGGTACCATTCCAGGCGGCCAAGGATCATCCGTTCCATTATCTTTCCTACACAGCTGGCCAGTGCTATTGGGCGGTAAGAGGTGAGTTCTAATGGGGATTTGCCCTGCTTTAAGAGTGGCACCAGGCGGCTTACTTTCCATTCGTCAGGAACATTTCCCTCCTGCCATGAGGAGTTGTAAAGGCTCAACAATTCTATCCGTGCGGACTCTCCGAGATAGCACAAGGCCCGGTATGATATACCATCTGGACCCGGAGATGATGAGCGCCTGTAGAGAGCTAGTGCCGCTTCGAGCTCCTCCATTGTAAAAGGAAGGTCCATGCGGCAATCACGGGAATGGGGGACGTCAGCTCGGGCTGGAGGATCTGGACGAGTCGCTTGGTCTGCGATCCGCGCACAAAAGTCTTCTGCGACATCGATGTCTTGCCGCCCTTGGAAAAGCGCTAGCGCCTTGAATGGAAAACGCCGTTCCGGAAGGCAACGCAGACCTTGCACCGTTTTCCAAATGTGAGAGAGTGGCTTGCGAGGGTCGAGTGTCTGGCAAAACGTTGCCCACCCTTCCGACGCTAATCTATCCATACGACGCTGAATCTTCTTTTGCATCCTCCTGGCTGCCCTAAGGTCATGGATTGATTTTGTACGTCGATATCGACGTTCCGCCCGGCGACGAAGCGCTCGAAGTCGCTCTAATTCTATGTCGAAGTCATTTCGCGTGGAAGAGATCGTCATCATGCGAGTGGCGTTTTGCATCGTCATTTTAATCGTTTGCTCTAACCCAGAGGGTAGGCCCTCGCGGCAGGCATCTTCCATCTCAGATTTGAAGTTGGCCCATTGAATCGTCCGAATGGTATTCCGTGAGCCTGATGTAGACGACAAGCCGTTGATGTTCAGATAGGTGGGAATGTGGTCACTCCCATGTGTCTCAATGTCTGGAAACCACTTCACACATCTGGCGAGAGAGTTGGAGACGAAAGCAAGGTCGAGGCAGCTGCCGTATGTCACGCCTCGAAGAAAGGTGGGGCTACCATCGTTCAGGAGAGTAAGGCCATAGTTGTGGGCGATACTTGCCAATCTTCGTCCTCTTGCATTTGTCCTTGTACTTCCCCATGCTGGATGGTGCGCATTGAAATCTCCTATGATGACCCATGGGGCGGGACAAACACTCAAGATATCCTCAAATCTTTTGGTATCGAAATTGCTGGAAGGCGATATATACACGCCTATGAGAGTAAACAAGAGTTTGTTCTTTTTAACTGTGATGCATATATATTGATTGTCGTCGTGGGGCGCAATTGGTTGCAAAACATAGGTGAGTTCACGACGAACAAAAACGACGATTTTGCTGCATGCACCGTTTGTTGATGACATGATAAACTCGTATCCTGACAGTCTTATTGGTTTCGACAAGTTGGGCTCACAAATGACGATGAGTGGAAACCCATTGGTGTAGACAAACTGACGAAAATCTGAAATTCGTGATTTTAGCCCTCTGGCGTTCCACTGGATGACGGACGCTGCTTTGACTTCTTTCCGGAAGGATGGGGTATGAGTAGCCATCTTTCTAGTTGAGGGATGCAAGCACTGGGCTTAAGGCGTCCAACACTTTAAGTGCGCTTCGAGCAGATGGTGTCCTCATGTCCACTAAAAGCGCTCGAATGGCCTCCATGAGAGAACGTAGCACCGAGATGACTTGACGGTCTGTTTTGGGTGAATCATCCATGGCCGGAGAAGGATCAGGTGGGGCCCCGACCTTCTGAGGTTCTTTCGCAAGGGAGCGGCTCGGTAGCGTAGGCCATTCCTCTAAAGATAGAGTCTTTTCTGCTTCCTTCGTGGAAGTGGTGGGCCCTTTCGCGGCGCGGCTAACTGGCACCGCAGAGGAGTGGGTACTGTCACTTCGCGCATGCGTCTTCTTCGAAGACGTACGATGGTGCCGACGTCGACGCCGACGCCGGACTACTTTGGCTGCCTCCCTGTGGGCCGAATTGTCTCTGGCCATTTGCTTGAGAACCGCGCGTTCCCTCTTGATGCGGGGACAGTCTTTCGACGAGGCCGCGTGAGGGCCGCTACAGTTGGCACACTTCAGGACCGTGGCACCGCAGGTCTGTTCTGCATGAGGTTCAGCGCAACGGGGACACAGTAGCGAGTTGGGACACACGCCCTTGACGTGTCCTAGCCTGAAACACTGATGGCATTGAAGCGGCTTCTGGATGAATGGTCGAACCGGATGTCGAAAATGTCCGACTTTAACGTGGGATGGGATACAATCCCCCTTGAATATTACTTTTACGCAGCGCGTATTCCCAAGGCGGCGCACTTGCGTAATGATCGTGCCTTCGTATGCCGGCTTGATGAGGCTAGGTAAGTCATCATTAGGAATGGCTATGTCGATGTCGTAAATCACACCGGCTATGGATGTGTCGTCGATCGGGATAAAGGGGCGCATTTTGATTCCGCCTAGCTCCGTGATCGCTTGAAGTTTTCCAAGCGCAGTCGCGTTGTACACATCTATGGCGAGTATATTCTTGCGTGGATTTATTCTTATATCTTTAATTTGATCCGGCACCGCACGTTCCAGAAAAATGGATAGGGCTTGCCTGTTCAGCAATCGTAGGTTGCTTGATGGCTCTTCCGGCATATAGATGATGACGTGTGGCCAGCGCGCAGGCCTTGACTTCATAGTCGTTGTGCTCGCAGGAGTTGACGGCGCTGTGTTGACGATTTTTCTTCTCGCCCTCTTACTCCGGACGGGTATGAAGCCGTCGTCGGATGAGTCGTCCGACATGGAGTACAGCTCGGTGTCTTCGGTGTCACTGGGGGAGCCAACTCGCTTCCTTGCGGTTGACGGCTGTGATGACGTCTGGCCAGGCGGGCCTCTAGCATGCTCCGGGTCCATGGCTGCAAGACGGGGAGGCGAGGCACCTCGAAAGCCGAAGATTTTACCAAAAATTCACAGAGCACAGAAACAAGTGTTCTGCCAAGAAGACACTTCGTCGTCTTCACCACCGCATGCAACATCCCCAGTAAGACATACCCAGAGACTCAAGTTGGTCTGACGGTTGGTATCGAACCCGGTTCCATCAGCAGCGCCATTTAAGAACACGTTATCGGCATTCGTCGAAGCTCGTGCCTTGTCACAAATGAAATGCACGCTCACGTCCACTGGTGTCTAAACGCGTCAAAACGCCTAATTTCAGCAGATAAGTGCGAAACAAACAACCACACAAAGGTACAGGTCGTGCGTTCTACGCGTCTGTAGTTGATGAAAACCTAAGTATTCGGTACAAGCTCCACCCACAAATTCACGGTGCACCTCGTCCTTCACATCTGAAAGAGAGCCGTACCAGCTATAGCGTTCACTCATGGCTTAAATGTTCTTGCTCTGCTAATGTAACGTCTAGGCTAATTGGAAAAGCTCGTTGTTACTATGTAAAATATTAGCCTAGGATGACCACCGATGTCAGGATCCCCCATAAGATTACTCAGCACGTTCCGATTTCATTCAAAAATGTGTCGAATGAAAACTTAATCGACGATTGCGATTCTCCCTGAAGTTAAATTCGAGCGCAACTCTATACCTGCTTTCCCTTCGCGATGTATTGGCTGAGGCGGACAATTTGTCTCGTGCGGCACGTTGAAAATGGAGCGAAGTGTGGCGCGACTAACTCGCTAATCGGGAGATCGAGAGAGGCAGCGTTGGGGTGACGCATAGGCGTGATTCACACCAGCCGCCGCAGACAGACTTCCACTCATGCAGCGCTTTGTTACCTTACAGACGACGCGCGCTATTCCGGCGCCATCTCGTAGTCATCATCGCCGCAAAGCATGTCTTGCGCGGCACTAAGCTGTTCTCACGCTTTCACCGTACCTTCCTCCTCCTCCGTTTTTCGCCTCATGGTTTCACTGCATCCTCCTTATCCGCTTTCTTCCTGCGCACTCTTCGCTATCGCCGACTTTCATCTGCCGCTGCGCTCCGCGTTCGCTTTCATCGTTCGCTGTGCTTGTTCGCTCGGCTACGAGGTACGACGCCAACGTTCGCCGCAGGGACGGGCGCCTAACAGCTGCGCTCTAAAATGGATGTGTACATTGAGATTGCGATGGAAGACGTAGACATAAATTGCGTGAAAAATTTCGATCCTTTCAGCGCTCGTTCGCTCACGATGGCTCGCATCTAGAAACGGTTGCTCCTACAAATTTATAACAAGGCCAGAATGCTTTCCCATACATCTAAACGGAACCTTGGCGATGGGTCCTGATCCCGTGCCGCCCTGTTACAGAAACCTAAGAATTTCAGTTCCAGTTTCTGATCTGGCAGTCGCAGAGAGCCGCCTAGTTTAGCGGTGTATCACGACAACACCCCGCGAATACGTCGTGAGAAAACGTTGCAGCAGTGTCAAACAATTCAACGGACTGCGTTAGGCAGCATCACTAATAGAAACGTCAGGTCTTCGAATCGAGTAAGAAACTCTGTGACCGCGGTGGTTGAGCAAACGGAGATCACCACGTGTCATTCGCACCTCTTTGTTTTTATTGTTCCCGCGGTGCTAGACGAGCTACGATTCTGCTACCACCAATAGTTCGGTTCGGAAATGAAATATTCCTACCTTAAAGCATTTAGCTGGCTTTGGGAAACAACAGCGATTGTTTCGTGTCTAACTGTTTTCGTGGGCAGATCTCGAAGATAGTGCAGTATAATATAGTTAGCGCGGCGTCTGCGACCAGAACGGCCACTGACGCTACGCGGGGTTTTTAAATTTGAGTAATTGACGCCTGAAGCAGCGGTTGGCTCCGGCGTACAGTTTAAGCGGATACGCGATAAGGGTAACGTTAAGGTGAGCGCTAGCCATAATGCATAGTGCAACACAGTGTATCAAATAAGCACCGCCCGGAGCATGCTAAACGCATTATTCGACAGCAACCGACCTAATTTTTCCTTCAATGCTTTCTTTTCCTCTCACTCCATGGTTTCTCCTGTCTCCGTCTATGGCCGGTCGGTGGATGGTCGAGCACTCGCGGAATAGATTCCAATTGACTCCTTACAAATAAAAGAGAAAGAAGTGCGTAAGGCGGTGAGATTCGAACCACGGCCCACCAGCGCAATAGCCAAATAATGTAACCAATAGGATACAATCGCTTTTTTTTTGTTTGCCTAGTGTTTATTACAGCGCTTTAACATTGTATGAAAGCTAAACAATCAAATGGCGCTAAATGCCTTGTTTTAGCAGCTGGGAAAATGCAATATTATTTTGGGACGTACTGAAAAGGACACTGAAGAAAAGCTCTGATTTGAATTTGCTTACAATCCGATATTTGATTGTGCCTGACGACGATGGTGCAACCTATGACTATGTTTTTACTAATTGGAATACGGAGTCTACAGGAGAACGAGAACGATGGACCGCAATGCTGAGCCTGGTGTTCCTTCGTCTGTGTAGTTTTATCGAATGATTGTTCACCTGAAGGACATCTATGACCAAACAGAACTTTTATGGTGAGTCACAATAGTTACAGAGTGATTACGTATCTAATTATTGTGCTCTCTGAAATGAAACGTTTCTTCACAAAGAAGAACTGAATCACTAGTGTGAATTACCTGCACAAGTTAATTATTGGTTGCAAGCTTTACTATAAAGAAGAATAAATGTTTCGCGATTGCTACAGAAACGTTCCATGTCACGATTCCTGTCAAACGCTGTAGTGCCTTCTCCAAATGATCTGCAGTAGGGATATACTTCCCCCAGAAGTAAAATGAACGTACTTCAGTTGAGCAGAACGTTTCTTTTTCCTCAGACCAGGTTTTGTAGCCTATTCCTTGCCACATCTGCACAGAAATGGAAAAAATAAGTCGCGCGCACAAAATATGTGCACCGTGACTGAAGGGGATATATTCGTGTTGCTTTGCGAAGCACAAGGAATGAAATATTAGCTGAAATTCCCGACGGCTATAAGCGACTCGCGGTGCACACGCGCAAGCAGCATAAGCCGTAGAGCGTGAAATTGGCAGTTAAACGTTGGCATATCACCGCCGCGAGCTAATGCACGCATCAGCTCACCTCTCATTAATCTTGCAGCGCTAAACTGCTCGCCGGCCGCTTAGCACGCATCGTGAGCTGGGTCGACAAATAACGGCGCCGGGCACCCTGATGCGCCGCGGATGGCGCGCATCAACGCGCGCATCAAACGGCCGTGGATGCGCGCTTACGACACGAGCCATATGCTCGCACGTCCTGCACGCGCTGTGGGCTCTGAAACCGTCGGCGAGCCCTGCGTACCGCGTGATGCTCAGAATCGCTGGATCACTGTCCGGGATGTGCGACTGAGGACTGCATGCATCATGCCAGTCGGGTGAGAGGTCTGGGCCGGAGTGAATGTAGCCTGCGCACGCTGCGTGTGTTGACTGGTCGTATAATGCAGCGCCACAAATGTGGCATTATTCTAGTATGCCACACCGTATACAGTAAACGTTCAGTTGTGCGAACGTCGGTTTATCGAATATTTCAGAATAACGAACTTTTTAATAATCCCCTGCAGTTTTCTTGTAGATTCTATGCAAAAATGTTTCACTTGAACGAATTTCGGAAGTCAATATTTCAGTTTAACGAACTCGCTCAGAGGACCAAGGCTTATTTTTACGATCAGTTACTTACTCAGTTATCTGATCGTAACTTATCAGTTACGATCAGATACTTCGTTTGAAGACTATGCACAGTGTGACAGTGCACTGATTACCTGTGCTGGACAGACGGATCTGGAGATTGTTTCCAGTGTTCGTCCTGAAGAAGAAGAAGAGTGCGACGAAGAAGCGGCAACTGCCGAGCCAGTTTCAAGCCCTATAACTCTAGCTGAGGTTGTAGGGTACATTGGAAAGTTGAAAGACTTTGTGCCTCAACAGCGAGCTGTGCCAGAAGAAGTGTGCAAGAACATTGACTCTTTGGACAGCTTGTTACTTCCTGTGTTTTAAAAGTACAAGTGCAGAAGAAGATTACAGATTTTCTTTTTCTGAGTGAGAAAGGCAGCATTATAACTGTTATGAACCTTGTACTTGTTGATATGTACAAATTCCATTTCACACATTTCAAACACTATGGATGCCATTTCTTTTGCTCCATGAATTGCACTTCAAACTTTTGACACGCGCCCGCAAGTATGCGGGCACGTATATATGTTAACCCGCGTCGCTTCTGCTGCTAGGCGACCATTTGCCATGTTCTCGCTACCGTAATCACTAACCATACTACAGGGAAATTAATGATGCAGTGAACAAGTAGGTATTTACAGCGTTCCTCATCGTCAACGCATCACCAGTGCTAATAATGTGGCTCCATCCGCCAACTGGAAATCAAACCGCTTTTACGGCTCAGCGTCGCCTCTCTAGTCCTAGAAGTGTTAAAACAAAGAGTTGACAGCAGTAATAACGACAAAACATACCTGATGGTTTGTAATCAGTGTGAGATAAGACTAAGCTATAGCCAATTTTACCATTTATTTCTTGCTGCCATGGCGGAGGTCCAGTAACAAGATCGAATTCGGATCGATGCTGGCGGTCTGGGTTGTATGGATTATGCCGTGCTGCTACCTAATCACGGTTAGGGTGGCTATTGTGGCTGCGGGTGGTAATGGTCACAGTAATTCCCAAAGGGTGTCTTTGAATTGGATATTGCAGTGGAGTTTTCTCATAATTATTATTATCGTGTACAGGAATAGTAGGGCGAGGTTAGTGCCGCACAAACCCCCTCATGTGATATAAATCAAGGCATGACAAAAGCGCTCACGCAAACAGAACTATAGACCAGAGAAGTAGTGGAATGTAGCCAGAGAGAGGTCAATGGGTTGTTGCTGCATGAGAAAACATATTCGTAAGCAGTGCCCACAGTGGGATGTCCTGATATGCACCATGGTGGTTTCGCGCAGGAAATACTACCGTGATGTTTATTGTGGGAAAAAAGAAAGAAAACTGGTGCAAAAAGTGGAGTCGTGCTGGGAATGTCAGTGCTCCGTATGTTTTATTGCATTATACGTACATCTACCATACGCACAGGAGAAAAAAATGAAATTCATTGCAAGAAAAGCTGGAAGTTATGTTCGTATCCTCTCAACATAACGAGTACGGACACCTCTGAAAAACAGAACCGCATATCGTCAAATGCGCCCGCGAGGCGAAGCGGTCCTAACCAGGGGTTAGCGCCGTTAGTTAACGCGTCGCTGTATGGAGCTCTCTGCCGCACCTCGCGCTTACGACCACTTATCCAAGAAGGCATGTTGCCTTCTCGTTAAGTCTTGCACAGACAGAGGAAAACAGACGCGCTTTAATATTGGGTACTAGATATGCGTGGCTCAGCATGGGGCTCCATATTATATATGTTTATACGTTTATGCACTTATGCACACTCCTATTTCTCTCCTTAATTTTTATCTAGTCTCTTAGTCAAAACCTTGTATACTCTTTGCCCCGTAGACCCAGCGCAGTGTAGAGAGCCGGTATTTACACTGCCTAACTTCCCTCTCTTTCGCTCTCTTTTTCCTCCTCCTTCGGAATATATGAAGGATGCATAAAACTAGACATACCAGGAACACACGTATACAACGAGTGCAAGCGAGTACAGCGACATGCATTTAAATCAATCATCATGAGAGAAACCTTGGAAGTCACTGGAATTCTTTCATAGATTGCAGAACACTTGGTACGATGAAATAAATTACTCGATGTTTAAAATATGCCCGTAGTTTACATATGCACTGAGTAGTCAAGTGTAACCAGCTCCGTAAACATCATGCGCCCTATTTTTATTGGTGCATTTGTAAATAATCTATCGTTTGTCGCTGTCTCCTCCTCATCGTACATCTATGCACGTTAAGCTGTTTACTACTCACTAGCTTTCACCACTATAGTTGTTTGGAGCACATCAGAATTCTCGGGTTACAAACCAGCTGCTGCTATACAAAAGTTCGAGTCCACTACTTCGCGTAAGCTTTTTATTCAGAGCAAGGGAATGCATTTCCAAAGTCTCCAGCAAGCGAAAATGGTATATATAATTCCAGTCATGCCAGAGGAACAAAAAAGCCTTCTCCAATCGTCCCGTTCTTCTCCAGTATGCGGCGGAGCGGACTACACCAAGAGAAGAGCGAGAAACGGCGGGTAAGTCGTATCAAGAATTGCTCCGAAGCCTTTACGGTGCCAGTTGGGAATGCATCGCCTCTGTGCGGTGAGGGTAACCGTTACACCAGTTGCGCCCACAAAAGGCCAACGCACTTACACACTTTTTAAGTTAATTTACCACCACGAGATCTGGTCTAAATATTACATTAATTTCCCACTTTTGATGCTCACAAACAGTCAAGATTATTCGGTAGAAATACACCGCTCGAGCATTAATTCACTCATTTATTCATTATAGCTTCAGTGTTAAGAGACATTACGAAGGGAAGTGGTGGTACACAGTACAAGAAGGAGAAAGACAAGTGAGATACCAAAGACAGGGAGGTTAACTGGAAGAAACCGGAAGACAAACATCCGGTTTGCTACCCAGCAATGAGGAAGTGGTAAGGGGAGACAGACAGAAGAAGAGCACAAAAGTTTACCTAAATTTAGAACGCCGGAAAGAAGAAGTAGATACAGTATACGGAAGTAATTCGAAAGAAACGAAGTGCCTCATCCATTTCATTCGTCCTTTAACACGGTCGGTCAGTCCACTGCAGACTAATCTAGTGTAGCCTACCCTAATTTACTTCAGGTCAGTCCAAAGCAGACCAGTCGGTCAATCAGTAGATCGGTCAGTATGTTGGCATTATTTCTCAGAATATGTACTAGCTTAGCTCTATCCTTCTTTATTGCAATTAAAAAGAAAGCAGGAAAAAGCATGGGAAAAGGCACGCATCGAACAAAAGCTTCGATAGCTCGGTTACCTGACAGAAAAAAGTCTCGCTGACATCAGCGAAACGATGAGCTGATTTCGCGAAAGCAAACTGGAAAACCTGCGCACAGCGCAAGGAAAAAGAACAAAAACCTTCGCACAGCATAATGAAAACGAATGTGGGACTTGGAGCTGCTCTATTTCCCGTAAACGAAGGCGGCGGATTGAAAGCGAGTTCCTGTGATACCGTGAACAAAGCCCCTTTCCATTGTTCGTCCCGTCTGCGGAGCATACAATCGGATTGAATCCGCAGACTTCCGCGCGGTCTACCTGGCTGCCGTATGAGTCCCTGACATTCAGATCAGAACCGCTGCCTTCGAAAATGAGGGTCGGTCGCCTGTTCTTCCGTCGTTACGCTTTCGCTGCAGAATATTTTGCTTTCGCCCGTCCTTTCTACTGAGACAGCTAAAACGCTTCTCGATAAAAGTGTGCACCACTGTGGAACCTCAAGCGCGCACCGGCGAACAAAGGGCTCAATTGACAAATTTTGTCGTTCGTAAGCGCTCTTTGCCATTGGCTGACCGTTTTCGCTAGTGTATTCTGTCCACCATCATCACTGGCTAGAATTTACTCCTACGAACTACCCTAGCGTAATAGCCTTTTGTGAGTTTTATTGTGAGTTGTTTTATTTCGCAAGGCAAGTGAACAGAAAGAAATATTCCTGTTTGACCTACGCCTCTGGCGTAGGTCAATCATGATAGCCGCTGACACGACAAATGGGATCGATCGCACTATTCGGAAAGTTGGCGTGCAAGCCGGTATTATAATTCGTGGTAGCCGTATTAGATGTGTCGTCGTTTGCCGTAATTCATATAGTGCCTTGGCCTACGTCGATCCCGAGAGTCAGCAATCCCAAAAGTAAACAATTCAGCGAATCACGCATACTTTGAATACCCTTCGCACGAATGGTGGCCTCATGTTTCACAGGACAAGTGAAAGATGCGCGAGACTACTTCACCTTGCTTGCGAGCGTGGATTGACTGTTCTGAATGATGACAGCTCTACTTACCTTAGAGAGTCTACTTATATCAGCTACGTGGATTTGAAATTTGTGTCACAGAGTCTGAGTTAGAAAATTCAATGATTCTCATATTCTCAAACTCTCGTCAGTCACCAATTCTTTACTTACTTAACTAGGCCTTGATGGCCCTACTCCAGCATGGGGTCTCAACACAGATTGATTGGCAAACATATCAAATTTCTGTGGAGGATAGCTGTAGAAGTGAACATCCCGGCTCATTTGAAGGCATGATTGTTCAAGTACGGCAGGCTTCTACGCCGATGTTTATAGCACCTAAACGACCAACAAATTTCGACCCGGACAGCCCCTCCTGGGAGGGCATTCTGTAAAGGTCCAACTAGTAGACTGTCCATTTTGGCCGCTGCTGTCTGGATGCAGCTGTACGAGAGAGGAGCAGGCGAGCGGCCCTAGCCAATCAGCAGGGGCCAAAATGGACAGTCCACTAGTGGACTCTTACAGAATACCCCCCACCCCCTGGTGTTGAAAATTAATCCGGTGTCCTCCGCTACCACATGCCTCATAATTAAATCGTAGTTTTGGCACGTAAAACTCCAGAATTCAATTCAACTCATTTCATATTTCAACCGAGAATTGAAGAGACCTCCGGCAGGCCGAGTATTGCAGCATAGGACCCGGACGTCCATCTATGACTCCTAGGAAATCCGATATATTCACAAGAAGGTTTTGCATGAGATGAGAAAAATTGAAGACCAAGGATGGAACATTTAATGTGAATTGCTGGACTGTCGTAAGAGTGTGGAGAACTCTTCCAGGTCTTCGCTGACTTTCACAACAGCGCCGGCCCTGCACTGCGCTGGCCCTGCATCAAAGTCGTCCATAGTTTGCGATCGCTGTGCATTCTTGTGCAAAGGTTACGGACGTTACTATATCTCTACTGGCCGTCCTCAGGCTACATGCCATTCCTGGCGCACCAAACTAGAGTAAGTAAGGGTCATTCTCTACCCAATAACTTCAACCAACTCTAACTACGTGAAGGCACGCATCATCACCAGTTCTCGACGGGGGACCCTGTGTGGCATTTCGTCGCGCAAACCAGAGACCGAAACGCATTGTTTTGGGTATTTTCAGCCAATCTTGGCAAGACGGCAAAGATCCTGACGAATGGAAGTGCTGTCACCTGGTGCCTCTACTGAAGCCTTGAAAGTCACAGCAGGACCTTATAGCTTACCAGCCGAACGCATTTGCGAGTTGCGTTATCAAAGTCACGGAGAAGATGTTACTGATACGTATAGAATGGTACCTCAATTGAATATTCTAACATCTACCCTGATGCCGTGGCTGACTGCCGACATGGACGAACATCGTTTGACACTTCTAATAATTGTTTGACCCCCTGTAAAGCTGTAAAAATCTGGGAAGCGTCGTTTGGTGTCACTATCCTTAAACATATAAGGTACCTAGCACCATGTAACACACAAAGCCAGTCTAGAAGTTCTAGAGGCTGCAGAACTTGGTAGCCATGTCTTTTTATGAGTTTGGAGCTACATCTGAAGAAGTTAAATGTTCGTCCTTGCCTAAGATGGCTCGACAAATGTTATTATTCTTGTCATAGTGCTTCACAAGAGGCAGAAAAAAGGCCTGCTCTTTCCAACGTTTGTCTTGTTGGGCTCGCCTCAATGCTAGCACAGATGGCTAATCTATTGCTCAGCTCCAACGATATCTGAATCTGGGCTTCCAGCCTGACACAGATTGAAGGGCGCGTTTTAACTGGAAGAGCGGCAACCCTGATATCTGCGTACATTTATCGACAAGATTTGACTATGTCTAGTGGAAAGTATGCATTACCGAAATTGACGCGCAAACAGGTGTCTTTATACCTTGTATGCATCGAGGACCAGTCAGTTAAGGATCACTCAGAGGTTTTTATGAGTTATTGTTGATTTCAATCATACAACATATCTTCTTAAATTTATTGAGCATTTCCAGACGCGCATTGCAGATATGTACGCTCAATGTGTGTATGTGAATACAACCAATAAAAATATATGCATTCATAAAATAACAAATTTCGCCACTGCAATATTGCGAAGGCTATCCGTGCGCTTATTGTTATAGACACACACATCCCTTTTTCTCTGACTTCGGCTGCACAGTCTTTCTCTATAGCTTGTCCAACACAGTCAAGATTCATTTGACCGCACTACAGGGAATACAAGCCCAAGCACTTCGGGCCTCCCGGACCTCCTGATGTGTCCTTCGAAAGCTGAAACGATTACCATTGCAATGGAGCCCTGGGTCGCCGCACATATCACCATTGATACGCCCAGAACGCACATTCAACACCTTTCACGGCTACCATCGCATCCTTTAGCCTGCTTCCCATCCCGGAAACCACAGTATTTATTATGGGACATTGTGGCTAGTCAGGATGACTTCATACTACCTAACTTGAAGCATGCGAAGTGGCCTAGATCTGCATCGAGGTGGTCGCGAGGACCTCACGCGTTCGTCTAAGTTCCTGAGATTGTTAAGTACTCAGCCTTATCACCTGAAGCGGTCGTCTCACCTTTCGTAAGGAAGCCCTATTTTAAGAACGTAGAAATTCACACAGACAGTTGCAGCAGTTCTAATAGCTCTACCAGAGCAGTGTTTCTTTCGTCGGGCACCGTATATATGTCTCGCATTACGACATCGACCGCAGTAGCACTTGCGGCTCTTGAATGTGCCATCAACTAAGGCTTCTGTAATCCACCTATTCCGTGGGCCACTTTCTGCGATTTAAGGCAGCCTTAAATACAACGAAATTTGCGCTGCATCGTGGTTCACCCGAAAACCTAGTGCAAGAAATATAGCAGGCTCACAACTACGCGCTCTAGAACGGACCCGTCATTCTATTTCAATGACTGCCGAGCCATTGCTAAATTGTAGAAAAGAACAGCGCAGACTAAAGTGCGTGCACGGCTCATCAACAACATGTGCGGGTGCCTATAGACACATTTGTTTGTTTATTTATTTATTTATTTATTTATTTATTTATTTATTTATTTATTTATTTGAGTACACTAAGCGCCCATTAGGGCATTACATAGGGGGGACGAAGACGTTCAAGCGTAAGTGGGATGTGTACAATGCAAATAATATATGAAGGCATTAAGAACAATAAAAAATGATCGAAACATCGAGCAGAAACAAACAAAATAAAAAAGAAAGAAAAGATAAACGGAGTTTATGCATTATTTGGTAGCGTGAAAAACACATAGGAACCTAAAATGCTATGTAGACAACCAGTACCCATCAGATTACGAGTTTAGGATACAATCTAATTATGATTTAGATAAACAACCTATCACATATCAGACACATTGCAATAGGAATTATATGGTCACTTCAGGCGCATTTCTCCCGTCGTCCTCACCGTCACCGTTGACGTCGTCATGATGTTCCGTGTAACATCCAAGGGCGATAACGTATTGCCGCACTCCGTATACTGTATGTGCGAGTAAAAGCGTGCGAGGATGAGCCGACTATGGCGGCTAAATCTCACGCGCGCAAGGGAAGAAACCGGGGAGGAAGCATGCCGTCTTCCTTCGCGCGCAAAACATTGGGGGGAGGTGAGGGAGGGGGGCGTTGCACTCCGGCGGTTGCTATGTATGGCGCAGCCGCGCGAGTCTTCTCTTGAAGGCGTTCTTCGAAGGGGACAGAGTGCCAGCGCTGATAGCTTCGTGTGCGCCATGTTTTCGGCGCTCAGATAATGTTGAAGCGAAAGGCAGCACGAAGGTCAATTTGGTTGATGCTGCCGCCGTGGTTCCTCAATCCAGTGTTTTCACAGTGAGTTTCCGCGGTCATCGAGTGTGATGCGTTCATGTTTGCTTGTGCGCGCGTGACACCATGCTTGTTAATTTACTTAGTAAGCGAATGTTTACCAGTTTATGCAGCCGGTAAAACTTCTGTCCTTACTTCCTAAAGCTGTCGACTAGATAGATAGAATAAACTTTATTGTCCAACGGATAAGGTGATCTACCCACCCCCCGACACGCAGGTCAGGGGGCGAGTGCCGCCGCTTCAGATGCAGGCTGGGAGGTCTTGGGTCCCAGCAGCCTCTTCAGCCAGTTGGATGACCCGGAGCTGGAGCTCAGAGTCCGAGCTGCGCAGCAGGGTCTCCCAGGTGTCTCTACTACCTATTTTGTGCGTTCCCTTGGGAGAGTACGGACATTCCCATATTATGTGGTCGAGGGTCCCCCTCGCCCCACGAAAAGATGCTAATTTTCTATCGCAATCGGCGCTTCATCTTTTGGGCTAAACTGCGACTTGTTACTTTTCTGTTCGGCTTCGTAATCACCAGAAATTGATCTCTCTTGAGCTGTACGTCTAGCACCGACTTATTGGTCTCCTTTTAGGGAAGGGAATCTCAACAATTTGTCCCGTTTTTATTTATTCTGGTTTGTTGTGCGTGCGTGCGTGCGTGCATGTGTGTGTGTGTGTGTGTGTGCGTGTGTGCGCGTGTGTGCGCGTGTGTGTGTGTGTGTGTGCGTGTGCGTGTGCGTGTGTGTGTGTAGGTGTGTGTGTGTGTGTGTGTTTACAGTGCACTCTGTCCGCGATATTTTTCTTTCTCTATCCTCAGGTCGGGCCTTCACATTCACGTGAATGAATAATTAACAGCGCTAAACAAGAAAAGAACGCATGAACTTAACAAAGCGCACGCGCTCTGGCGCTTTGTTTCGCGCTAATATTCATTCAGAAATGCAGTAATACAAAGTTGTCGCAGTGCCAAGTTACCGTATACAGAAAGTGCGGTAATACCGTACCGGTCGAGGACTGCGCATGGGCGCACTTTACTGTACGGGAAGACTCTCCGTACGGCGTACTAGACGGTAAGGAGTCGGTAAGGCTCTGCTCGCACCGTGTTTTGCAAGCCGAGCCGCACCAAGCCAAAACAGTGAGAAACTGGCGTCGGTCACAGAGTCCACGTCGTGCATGGCCACGTCTCACGTGTGTTTTCCATCATGATAGGACGAAGGCGCCAGTTAATTTTAATTCACATTCTGCGGAGAGATGAAGTAGCAGCAATTAGGACATCCCTTCTAACCAGCAGGTAAACTTGGACTTAACTGAATCTGTGGCACTTCTAAACACTTCTGAAATAGAGAGAGAGGGGAGAGAGCAAGGACATGAAAGGCGGGGACGTCAACCAGGCCAGCACCCGGATTGCTACCCTGCGGTGGGGGTGGGGGAAAGGGGAATAGAAAGAGGAAGAAGGGAGAGAGCAAGCACTCAGTGCTTGTGGGAGGGACATTATACACAGGGACACTATACGGTCTCTTAAGCCGGTGCACTTTAAGTATTGTGCTATTGCACGAATCGCTTTCCGTGCCTGTGACGGGTGTGGCCACGGTCCGAGTATGTTTGACTCGGTGAACGGTCTTGAGTCCAGTCGGTGTAATGTTGCCTACATAGAGAGGCGTTGTACATCGCAGCGAGCGCAGGTACACAATAGGTGCTCGATGGTTCCCTCGCATCCACAGGAGTCTCACACCGGGCTCTCGGCCATTCTGAAATGCGAGTAATATACTCAGGCTGAATGAGAAAACAAGAATATAAAGAAAACGGAATTTATCGAAAAGTAAAACAATTTAAAAAGTGGCATAAAAAAGCACTACAGGTTGGTGACGCCGTATATAGTGAAGCAGAGTCTACTTAGAGGGGACGTAGATTTTTTATTGCAGTAATTAACTATATTCTACTTGTCTGCTGGTGTAAAATGCCGGCACTGGTGCAATTGACAGCAAACACTTCTAGTTTTATAAGTTGCTTACAGAAAAACACCTCTCTAACAAAAAGTATGTTTCACGTGTTGCAGGACAAAGTTTCACAATCAAGAGGTCACTACCGGCTTTGTCACTTGCGTCTACGTTTGCCGTCACCCGGCACTTCCGTAAATAATAATGTGTGTGTGGACAAGCTAATCCTTTCTAGTATTCGCCAAAGTGAATATTTCGCGCTCAGCACATAGTGTATTCTGCAAGGCCCCAATGTTGGCCACTACCATCATTATCACATTACCGTACACATCGAGCGGCACAAGCAGCTAAAACGGCTTCGGTCATCTACGGTAGGTTAGTACGGAATGGCAATACCAATGGCAGTACTCTATACCGCACTTACCGTACCGTAATGCGCCACTGCTAAAGCTCTCTAAAAACTCGTCCAAACAACCACCTTTCTGAACTCTACGCATGTGCCCCGCATGAACCGCCGACACAAGGACAGCACAGTGGCAGGTGTCCCTTCGTGAATGCGCCTGGAATATCCGTGTATTTGATGTGCGTTCGCAATTATGCTAACGTAATAAAACTAAATATTTTGAAAAGTGCTCCCCAACCCAGCCCCGCGAATTTTTCAAGTATGCGACCGCATAATTTGAATGTGATGATTGTGACGTCCCAGCATCAGCCCACGCGCGCATCACAGGTGACCTTGCACTCTCAGTTATCATTATAAAAGTTTCTGTAACTCGCATATTAAGTCAACTTGCGATTTCGTGCACGCTGTGACGCGCTCGCGAACGCGCGGCACACCTCGAGTATAGATATCTCCAAAGTCGGTGAAGTCTGCCTAAAATGCTATGAAGTAACGAATAAATGGTATACGTAATGAAGTGCCATGGAACCTGTCCCTTCCAACACAGCAGCCAAATGCGCTAGCCATTTGCGCACGATCGTAGATATGCTTTCCTGGTGCCAAAGTTAGACGTAGAAAAGCCTGGGGTGTGCGTCACGCGTCAGTTACTCGCAGATTTCAATCGTGACAGCTCGCATTTTGAGACGCTGTGTTAGATTGCAGTGTCTGCTGGATCGGCCCGCATTAAGACGCTGTTAGACTACTCTGCTAACAAAGTTGGGCAGGAGTGCAGATTTTTGGGCCAGTTGGTTCATTGCGTCAATTGAAGCCATAGCGCTCGAGTGACAGAGACAAGAAGGACGACAGGACGTGCGCTAACTATGAAGTGAATTTTATTTGGGAAAAGCATGGTACTTATACCGTCTCAAACAAGTGCAAATCATCGCACGCGCAACAAAGCATTTTCCAGATCGGCCGTTTCCTTTCTTCTCAGAGTAATTTGGCCCCCATTTTCGTCAGGCATTTGCCCGTCTTCAAAGTGGGCAAATCCTTAAAAGAAACAAATCAGCCCTACAGATCACCTAACGCCAGAAATGAAAACGCAATGCATGGACGGTGCTTGCTGATAGCGGCTCGCTGACTTTTTAAGGTGTAACTTTCCTTGCCTCGTCTCCCGAATTTGCTGGCGCTGTCGTTGCAGCTGCTGCTGTTGCAGTCTTGCTGCCCGTGTAGCTGGGTTTCTTGCGACACCACCACATGGCGCTCACCTCCGTAAATCCCGGTTTTATTAGAATGTGAGATATCTGCCCAGCGGTCGATTTAAGCACCACTGGCCTCCGTGAAGCACTTGGGTTAAGCGAGAGTAGGGGAAAGTGAACATCTCCGCAGTAAAGATTAGTCAGTGGTGATCGGAAGATTGGTGGAAGAAAACTAGGGAAACTATAAACGAAGAAGGCGTGCAAAAACAAATTTCACAATAGGGGTTCAGAAAGTTTGGTTATGGCAATTCAGCTTGGGGATTTTCATCTTTCTTTTTTTCTTTTTTAACATAAGTAGGACCTTAGGCAATATAATAACAAGAGCTTGATGGCCAAACCCCCCCGTTCCAAAGGGGACGCTCATAGCATCCATCAATTCGTCTATAAACCCATCCATCCATCTAAAACCCATCCATCCATCCATCCATCCATCCATCCATCCATCCATCCATGCTTCCATCACGACCGGCGCCGCAGCGGCAGCGTTCCCCAGTTTGTGCGTGTGGAACGTGTAGTGCTTACTTTAATATGCAACAAAAATGTAGGTGCTGGGCTATGAAGGTCGCATATTCGGCTGCGATAGTGTTAACGTAAGAGTCGTCCATAGCCTGAAGAGAGCGCTTGGAGCTGGCTTCTCAACAACGTGGGGGCCACGTATTGTTACATTTCGCCTCCGACGTGCGGTATAGCCGGAGCGGATGCAACGGATGCCGGGGCATCGTTCACAGCGGCGGACATTTTGGCCAGCTCAGCACTGCCCCAACGCCTCCTGCCAAGCGCGTCCAGGCATGATTCAATGCCACGTGTCTTCGTGTGTGTGCGTGTGTGTGATGATCGGACAGCCAGGGCCCGTTGTTTTGAGGTGGGCGATGAGGTAATGATATTGCGCACATTGCTAAAAAACAAATTCGACGTGCAGTGGGAGGGCCCAGCACGATTTGTTCAAAAACTGTCGGACGGTAACTCCGTGGTGAGTCTGCCAGGAAAACGGAAAGCACAGCAAGTTTACCACTGTAATCTGCTCAAACCCTTTAGACAACGGGAAGCAGTGGTGTGTATGATGGTAAACGTTCCCGAAGAGCTTCCGGTCGATCTTCCGGGACTAGGCTCAGTGACGAACAGGGAAGACACCGATCAAGTCATTAGTGACTTAATCAGTAAAGCATCGCTGTCGCCTGAGTAGAAAACCGAACTACACCAGCTCTTACAAGAGTTTCAAGATCAGTTCTCTGAGAGGCCTGGTATGACTTCTGTCCTTACTCATGAAATAGAACTTACCTGCCCAGAGCCAGTAAGATCCAAGGCGTACCGGGTGCCACCCCGCCAGCGCGATATTATGGAAGCTGAGGTAAAGAAAATACTACAGCTCGGTGTTATTGAGGCGAGTGAGAGTGATTATACCTCCCCTTTGATTTTAGTTGAGGTACTGGGCAAGGAACCTCGCCCTTGCGTCGACTACCGCAAGCTTAATTCCATCACTAAGGATCAAATTTCTCCGATCCCTAACATCGAGGAGTGCCTTGAGAAAGTTAGTAGCGCTCAGTTTATTTTCACCCTAGATCTTGTCAGGGGTTATTGGCAGGTTCCACTTACAGAAGAGGCTAGTAGGTATGCGGCGTTCATTTCACCAATGGGAACATTCCGTCCTAAAGTTTTGAGCTTTGGTTTGAAGAACGCGCCATACTGATTTTCAAGCCTCGTGGACAAAGTGTTGCGGGGACATGAAGAATTCGCTTTACCGTATTTAGACGACGTAGCGATATTCTCCACATCCTGGTCTGAGCTTATGGCTCACTTGCGGGCAGTGCTAACCCGCCTGCGCGAAGCGGGCTTGACAGTCAAGGCTCCCAAGTGCCAGTTAGCAAAGGCCGAGGTTGTCTACCTCGGTCACGTGATTGGACGGGGTCGTCGCCGCCCCTCTGAAATAAAGGTGGCCGCTGTGCGAGACTTCCCGCAACCTCGCACGAAGACCGATATTCGGTCGTTCTTAGGTGTCGCCGGCTACTATCAGAGGTACAAGCCCAGGCACTCTGATATCGTGGCTCCCCTGACGGATGCTCTAAGAAAAACAGAGCCCCAAACAGTCGTATGGGACGAGACAAGGGAAAAAGCTTTTAGCGCCCTAAAGAGCGCCCTAACAAGCGAGCCTGTGCTACGATCGCCCGACTACACAAAAGGTTTCGTTGTTCAGTGCGATGCTAGTGAGCGAGGCATGGGCGTTGTACTGTTCCAACGGGAAAATGGAGAAGTGGAACACAACCCGTCCTGTATGCTAGTCGTAAGCTGACCAGTCGTGAGCAGGCGTACAGCGCCACCGAGAAAGAGTGTGCGTGTCTCGTGTGGGCCGTTCAGAAATCGTCATGCTACCTAGCCGGCTCGAGGTTTATCATTGAGACGGATCACTGCCCTCTCCAATGGCTGCAGACCATCTCTTCCAAAAATGGCCGCCTCCTGCGCTGAGCCTCGCTTTGCAACAATATTTCTTTGAGGTGCGTTACAAAAAGGGGAGTCTCAATGGTAACGCCGATGGCTTAAGTCGAAGCCCCTAACGTAGGAATCAGCCTCAAAGTTGTTTGTTACTGATGTTTTTCTTCCTGAGGCAGGATTTTTAACATATTGCTTTGGTTTAGTGTTTCAATGTCATGACGCGCTTTCTAGTGCAATTTTCCAATTTGTGGACGCGTTCTGAGTGCTGCTAGACTACTGTAAGGAACTAGGCAGTAGTATAAAAGGGGAAAGAGCCTGGCATGACTTAGTGAGGGTTGTGTCGTGCTTCCTGACTGAGCGGTTGAGTTTCGGCGTAGTTCTAACGCTTGCTGGGAACGAGAACAAAATAAAAGACAACTCTCCCGAAGTCACTTTGCAGTGTCCTGTGTGAACCTGAACGTGAGAACGAGGCCTTCTCGGTGCGCTGCGCTCAAGAAACGCCGAGAGACGACCGACTTTGGTTATGAGCATCATCGAGTGACATCCCTCCGGACAGCGGATGCAGTCCCCTGGCCATCGGCATCTCCTTCTCCCGGCGGGGCGGTCTGTTACGTTTCGCCTCCGACGTGCGGTATAGCCGGCGCGGATGCAACGGACGCCGGGGCTTCGTTCAAAGCGGCGGACATTTTGGCCCGTTCAACGCCGCCGCAACGCCTCCCCGCCAAGCGCGACCAGGCATGTTTCAATGCCACGTGTATTCGTGTGTGCGTTTGTGTGTGTGTGTGTGTGTGTGTGTGTGCAAGTTGGTGCCCACGCTTGTCAAAGCGCGGCAGCCGGGGAGAGGAGCTCCCCAACTGTGAAGCGAGGAGGTCTGACCGGCGCCGGCCCGGCGGATACGTCACTTCTTGTCACAACGTGTCCGTGCCCCGCCGTCACGTGCGGCTCTTCCGAGCCGTTCCTTTTTGCCCTCGACGCCGAGAGTATAAAAGCAGCTACCCCCGGACGCCAAGAGAGAAGCTTCGATACGTGGTCTCCCGTTTCTCCACTTCGGTCAACCTGACCGGCCGCTCTTTTGCGATGCTAGAATAAACAAGTTGTTCTGTTAGCAGTCGACTCATACTTTGCCAGGACCTTCGGATGCTTCCAGCTGTGCCCCAGGCCGCCAGGCCAACGTTACCCTTGGGGCTTGCGACCCATTTCCAACAGTATGCAGAAGGAGCACGTAAACAAGCGCCAGCAAAAATGGCTCCAAAGCGCGCACTCAGCGCCGAGGACACCACGGCGCGAAAAAAAGAGTCGCGCGGAACAAGAGCGTCTTCGTTACGCAGCGAAATGTAGTGCATACCACGAATGTATGTATGCAGTGGGTACATACAACTATATTAATTGAATTACGAACAGCCGCATATTTCAATTAAAATTGGCAGTGGCTTACCTCGGCTTTGCCAGAATACACGTAGCCAACGCTAAGGCATAGCATGGTTAGACTTGGTTAATCCTGATTGCAAGTCCAGGGTAGTCTGGTTGTCTAGCTATGTTGCGGCGTTTAGCCAGTCGTTCGGCACGGTGTTCATCTGTTTCCTGGTCGTTGTTGCGTACTCCATGGTAGCGTACCGTACTGCTGCCGAGTTGTAGCGGCGCCTGCCTAACGAAGCTCGGCAGAATTTTTTATTGGGTAGCGTGGCGTTATCGGCGGGCTGCAGGAATTCGGTAGACCATGGCGACCGGGTAAGGACGAGACGATTTCTAGTGCGAAACTTGCACGGTTTATTGAGAGGTTGATGAAAGATGATGAAGAAAATGAAGTGTTCTAAAAAAGAACATTTCGGAGCCCCTTAAATAGGCTCTCTACAATAGTGGGAGGGATCTTGCTTCCGTCTACGTCACGTGACTGGCACAGAGTCTGATTCGCGGAAAGAGGGCCCCTCCTGCTCCGGTTATACCAAACCTCTGGTTATACCGAACCTGCTGCAAGGAAGAGGGCGTCCCGCCCCCGGTTACACCAAGCCTCAGGTCCGGGAATTGCAGACGTTTGTCTTTCTCTTTTGGGCGTTTTTGGTTCGCGGAACTTCCCCTGTAGAGCTTGACAGTTCGAGGAAAGGGTTCGAGGAAAGTTCGAGGGAAAGTCGCACACACACACACAAAAGAGGCCTGAAAACACTGCGGGCTTCCGCCTGACCGGCAGACACTTGAGATAACCATGGCGAATTAGGAAGTCGCGCTTCATTTCGACGAGGCATGGTGGGTGAAAGTCGTTACTGAACGAGGTGCCAACCGCAACAGAAGTCACGCTTCATTTTAACGAGGCATGGTGGTTGAAAGTCCTTTCTGCACGAGGTGCCAAACGTAACAGGAGAAGTCGCGCTTCATTTCGGCGAGGCATGGTGGGTGAAAGTCCTTTTTGCACGAGGTCTAGACGCCAGCCGTAACAGCATTTCGTTTCCTCTTCATCTCCTTCCGATGTCGATTCCAGGCCTCGTCCTGCTTATAAGAATTGGCGCTATCCATACTGCCGCTTTAACCGTGGTTGCGGCGGACGCGAGCCCTCCTTTTCAATCCTCCGACATGTTATCAGGCATGTGACGCAGCTGGCGAAGCGATCGGAGGCGAACGCAACGACGAGGAACGCGGTGTAACGATGAACGCGTTGTGACGTCATGTGCCTCCTCGGAGCACGGCCATGGCGCAATCGCAAGTTCGCGGCCAGTAAAGCTTTGGCTTCAAAAGATTCACACTTCTTTCACGATGCGATGTGTCTTGTGAAGCAACAATAAAAGGTCAACCCTCCTAGAGCTTATGAACAATAACGCGCAACAATGCCTCAAGCAAACACCTCTCCATGTGTGTTTCTGGACTACGCAGAAAAACAGCAGTGGTACACGCAAGGTAACGTTTACCATCAACTCACCATTCTCGTATTGGACTAAAAACTGAAGAAAATACCCATTCGCCGCCAACTTACCCGCTAATTGTCATCAGTCAAAGCAAAGAGCATACAAAGCTTCCCTTACATCGATTCCCAAAGTGCGTGGGATCCGCAGATATCTTACATTTTGTGTTAGCAATAGGCGGTAGACATTTTTCCAAGCGTAAATTACATTAAAGGTTTGTGTAGATATACAACTGCATCCAACAAGCTTTTGCTCTTTTTGCAAGATATCAAGATTTATATAAATATTGGAAAATGAATATGTAGATAGCCTGATAAACGATGGAGGTTATGCAGAATAGTATGTCGTGGCCTTCTCGTAATAATTGACTCCAAGCGCAGAAAGTGAGTTTCCTTGCGTGTTCATTGCTTGTTCAGATAACCTTGTGAAGAAGAACTAGAGAACGAAACACAAGCATAGACACAAGTTTCTGCTGCCGTCCCTGCGTGTACCACTTCGGGCACGTCCACCAGTCACAGCATGGTGCCGACAGCGTCGTGGACTCCTTCGAAGGCCCAAGTCTGCGGGGAATGGTCCCGAGGTTGACGCGACGGCCTCAATAGTTGGCCTCTCTAAGGTTTATTTCGTTCAGCACATGGGAGGCTTCAACTTTGAAGTCACCGCCAAGAGCATGGCTTCCATGGCTCTAATGGTCGATGCTGGCTGCCTTGTCATTGGTGGCGAGCGTTGTCTTGTCGTTCAGGTTGGCCCGCGAGTCACCAACGTAACCTGCCTCTACTTGCCGTCCTTCGTTCCGAACGAAGTCCTCGTCCAGGCGCTATCGCCATACAGCAAGGTTCTGTCTGTCAACGCTGGTGTTATGAGCGGACGACATGGCGTGCTCACGGGCACCCGGTTTGTCCGGATGAAAATGAACACCACAACCCCTGTCCCCAATTATCTGCGAGTCTCTGGTCATCGTGTGACGTTTGACTACCGTGACTTACAACGCGTGTGCCGTCAGTGCGGCTCTAACGACCACTACCGCGCACAGTGCACCGCAGCGTTCTGTGGCCATTGTGGAATGCATGCCACGAAGGCGACGGATGTGACCGCCCTTGTCTGCGTTGCGGGGATGGTCACCCCACAGTTGTGTGCCCTTTGCGACGCTCCTACTCGGACGCTACTGCTGGTGCCTATCCCCCTTACCACCGGTGTCAGCTGCGGTTGCGACGGCGCGTGACGCCGTAACCAGAGAGATTGCATTGACACCGCATCAACCAGCGTCAGCAAATGAAAAAAAAAAATGGCTGGGGCTTAGCTAAGGTTAAGCCTGGATATCTCGAAGCGAAAAGGTTCGGTGATGCTTATGGTTTAGCTTGGGGTTATGCTTTATGATTTAGCCTATGGTTATGCTTGCGGTTTAGCTTATGGTCATGCTTTATGATTTAGCCTATGGATATGCTTACGGTTTAACTTATGGATATGCTTATGGTTTAAGTTATGGATATGCTTACGGTTAGCTTATGGTTATGCTTTATGATTTAGCCTATGGTTATGCTTACGGTTTCACTTATGAATATGCTTTGGTTAGCTTATGGTTATGCTATACATGTGCCTTGTGTAGTTATGCAAATTGCTCATCAATGATATATACCATAAGTTATGCAGGATTATTAAACGTCTTTATTCATCGTTGTTGGGCACATTGTCTTGCGATTTCTGTACAGCCATAAACACAGCCACCCGCCGTGGTTGCTCAGTGGCTATGGTGTTAGGCTGCTGAGCACGAGGTCGCGGGATCGAATCCCGGCCACGGCGGCCGCATTTCGATGGGGGCGAAATGCGAAAACACCCGTGTACTTAGATTTAGGTGCACGTCAAAGAACCCCAGGTGGTCTAAATATCCGGAGTCCTCCACTACGGCGTGCCTCATAAACAGAAAGTGGTTTTGGCACGTATAACCCCATAATTTAATTTTTTAAATAAACACAGCTGCCTGTATCGGTAGTATCACTCTCTTCTCCTTCCATGTTGAATGCGCACGCCTATTCTCTGGGAAGCGGTTATATACTCGGCCTCCGCGATAAACACGCGCTTGCGGCGAACGTCAAACGATGTCGCATAGCGCGTGGCAGTGGCCACCTGCACCGACTCCGAACACGCTTACGGAGCCAAGTCAGACATACGCCAGCTCGCGCGAGCGGCGCGGTGTTGACTAGCGTAGTGAAGCTTTTCGCTTCAAAAGAAGAAGCATGCAGCTCGAGCATTCAAAACAGGCCATGTTCGCCGGCTTCCTCCGCCGAACGGAAGGACCGTGCTGTTGACGACATGGCTAATCGCCGTACGCCATGTTTGCCGGCCTCCCAGGCAGCGAGGGACACGCGTGTTGTGGCTGGTGGTGCCTCCACTTCGCCTGCTGGCATAAGTCCTGCTCGCACCGAAGCTTCCGACAAGGCTGAAACACCTCGCCCCGCGATATCTATGCTCGCGAGACCAACGAAGTCTGAGGTGCCTTCATCCCTCTCAGTTGCTTCGCTTGCAACGCCACACACGATTTGTGACTCTTCTGCAAAAGCCACTGCTCCATCGCACCTGAATGAGCCCCCGGATGCGGAAGTTGTATGCGGCGATGTCATCGATCCCAACCGCTACAAACAACGTCATCGTGAGAAAATAGCTTCAGCCTCGGAGTTGATAGTAGCGTTGGACTTTCACCAAGCCTGGATGGACTCGACGTAGAAATGGCGGTCCTACGAGAAGTAAAGCGTGCCCATGGGTAAGCTTCTGGCTCGGACACCGCCCCGGATCGCCGCCCCGAGTTACAACGGCCCCGAGAGGGTCGAAGAACTGCCGTGTGTACTACATGTCCCCTGGAATTGTTCCCGGGGCACAGACTTGAATAACACGACCAGGTCAGTTAGGCGACACTTTTAATTAAATATGGCTGACACCCTGAAAATTATTTCATTAAATGCACAGGGGTTCCGAAGCCCTATAATACAGGCCGAAATTATCAACGTGGCCAACGCTAAAAATTGTGACATTCTGTATTTGCAAGAAACAATTTTTTTCACTATTAGACATGTTCTTACTTTCAAACGCACTTTCAACCTAGATTGTCTTTTTCTCTTTCGCGAAGTCACGCTCTAGTGGAGTCGGTATTATTAAATTTAGCAGAGCTTTACTGAGAGATCGTCATGTTTTTTATGATGAGACCTGGCGGATATTGGCATTTGATTGTGTGCTATCTTCATTTAGGTTGTGTATCTTGTGCATTTTTTCGTGACCTAGACGTGCATTTCCTGGACGGTCGTCACCTGCTTCTTGTTGGATATTTTAATTGCGTTTTAGACACGCGAGCACATGTTCCAAGGTCCGTGCTGGGGCAGCCCTGTTGGGAACACACGAGAGTTGCGTCGCCTCGTCCAGTACTTTCCGTTGCTGGATACACATAGACTCTTTAATGGTTCTTCATTTGCCTGGGCGTGGCGACGCGGCGCGTCGTCAAGCAGGTTAGACCGTGCCTACGTGCCAAGCACTTTAGCTCAGCATGTCACCCGATCTGACGTGATAATTTTACCTTTATATTTCCGATCACCGAACAGTTATGCTCGAAATTTGCTACCCTGCGTCTTCATCAGCGAAACCTTGGCGCCTCGACATCCGCGTTCTACAAGATGCGCATTCGCGCTCTTGTTTGTCAAGAGTCTTGCGAGCCTCTGTTTCCACTTCTGACCCACAGTCATGGGACGGGCTCAAGATGCAGTGGCGTCTGCATTGTACAGTTGAAGGTAATGGACTCAGACGATGCACGTCGGAAGAACTGGCGGATACTGCAATGAAGCTCCGTATTGCCCTTCGGGTCAGTCGATTAACTCCGCTGATGCGGTCATGGCAGCGTGAGCTGCGCAGGCGTTTCCAACGCCTCATCGCAGCGTCGTCTTTGCCAGCTGCTGCTTGGCGATACATGCGTGATCAGTGTGCACACCCTGAAGTTCTGCGCTTTGCAAAAAACAGGCTTTTTACACAGCCGAATGCATTCCTTTAAGTGGCCCCTAGAGCACTACCTCTTATTTCGCCTCCCGTGCGCGATTACTCGCTCTTTCTATTGCATTTTGAAAGCATGGCACGTACGAATACGCGAACGAGTCGTAATAATGTCGATATGCTTAGTGATCTGCCTCAGGTTCCACCTGAAGTCGCTGAAGGTCTTTGTGCACGACCTTCAGCTGACGCGGTAAAAGCAGCATTATCTTCCATCAAGCGTGGCTCGGCCCCAGGGCCGGATGGATTACCCGTAGAGTTTTACCTAACATTCTGGGAAGACAATGGTGCCACTTTCGTGTCTCTTATCAGCCGCTGCTTTGAGAACTTTGAATTCCCGTCTAGTTTTCGCGACGGTCGTATTGTGCTGATACCTAAGCACGATCCATCGTGAGTTAGTCCAGAAGAATGGAGGCCAATCACGCTTCTCAACGTTGACTGCACTACCTTTACAGCTGTTCTCACCCGACGCTTGGGAAGCCTAATGACTTCCTTAATAGGCCATCATCAGGCATGCTCCGTACCTGGCAGAGACATACACAGTCTTTCGTTCGTTACGCGCGACATAATGACATACATGCTGAGCAGGTCAGCACGTGGACTCTCAGTTTCCCTAGATCAAGAAAAGGCATTCGATCGCCTTGAACATAGCTACATATTTTATGCACTGACCTCGTTCGGCTTTTCATCAAATTTTGTTGAACTTATTAGGACTTCCTATTCAAATATCCGAAGTACATTGTTTCTTGACGGTCGTGAAAGTGCACCATTCCCCGTTACTCATGGTGTTCGTCAAGGGTGCCCTCTATCCCCAGTGCTCTTTGTACTCAGCCTTGAGCCATTTCGGCGCTCAGTACTGAGAGACCCTTACGTGTGCGGTCTCCCACTGCCTGGTAGCGGCGTTGTGAAGGTGACAGCCTTCGCCGATGATATCACATTGTATCTCAGGAATGAAGATAGCTTATCCCGTTGCCTTCGAATTTTCACTGAGTACGGAAATATTAGAGGTGCTGAGCTAAATTTTTCAAAATGTCGTTATGTGTTCATTGGTTCACCACAGACACGCCTAAGTCCTATTTTGCCTCTTCAAAAGAGCGGCTCTATTCGTGTTTTAGGCATTGATTACACCTATGATGGAATATCAGACTCTGTGTGGCTCTCAATTCTTTACGATTTAAGGCAAAATATTCAAGATGTTCACGGGTATAATTCACCGCTGTTAGAAGAAAGGTACTTAGCAAAGTCTCTATTTTGCGGCTGAGTGTGGTACGTTTGTCACGTTGTACAGCCACCATTACGAGTTAGTAGGTCTCTGCAGTCCCTTCTTGGTTCCTTCTTCTGGTCGGGAAGTACAGAACTGGTCTGTCGCGCGGCGCTTGGGCAACCACGCACTCGCGGTGGGTTCGCGTCCCCATCCGTGTCTGTCCGCTGCCGGCTACTAGCTCGTCGATTTCTGCCCCGTCTGTTGCAGCGTGATCCGTGTCCTGCGCGTGAACTCGCCTGCTATTTCCTTAGCACAAAAATTCGTTACGTGTTACTGGGCGTGCACATCAATCGCGGACCACAACTATTAAACGCACCTGTGGTTTACTCTACGGCCGTAGCATTCTATCGCCACATATGTATGTCCTGATGTAGACATTCTCGAAAACCGTGTTGTAGATATTATGTCAGCCTCGCTGCTTCCTCTAGTTTCCCCTGCGCGCCGCGCACGTTCCAGTAATTTGTCGTGGGATGCAATAACGGCGTCATTTTTGCCAGGCCACCTGCGCGACTTCATGTGGCGTCTAGGGTGGCAAGTGTTTCCAACTCGCGACAGGTTAGAGCAATGGGGCGTAGTTCGATCTTCGCAGTGTCCAAATTGCCCACTTCAGGAATCCAATAAACATGTGATGCTGCAATGCGTCGTTGCCAGGGTATTTTGGAGGACCGTGCATACTGGTTTCCGTGGCCTTGGAATTAACCACTTTATCACATCTGGTCGCTGCTCACGTGACCGCTTTGCGCGACATTTAATCGCGGAGGGGGCCTTTTGTCTGTGGCGTAACCGGTGTGAGGCAGTTGCCGCGGGACGTCCTCGCCGCGCTCTAATTCCACTTCTGGGGAGGCTCCACTTTGAACTATTGTCGTTTCTGTCAGAGGAGTTGCTCTTCCCTGGGGAAGAAGAGTTCTTTCGACAGTGGTCATGCCGTTCCCTGTTTGTGTCTGATAGACGCGTAGGGCTTAATTTACGACCAGCCTGGTTCTTGCAGCGAGGCCATCAGAGGTGTTCACTGAATGTGCACAGAATGTAGATGCCTGTGACTTCTGTGTATGCGTGATCTCGTATACGTGATCATTTTTGTATATAACCATTTCATAGGAAGACTTGAAAATTATGTAAAATGTCTGTGTCGCATCACCATTGTACATAACCATTTTGTACATTGTATATATCGACATCATTTTATATAACCTGACAATTAGTTTCTGTGTAACTGTGTGTTGCGGGGGTCTATGTGGTTATGTCTTAGTGAGTGAGGACTCGGACACTTCTTTGAAAACGTGCCGTGTATACAGTGCTTCGTACTTTGTATATGTGATCGTCCTAGTGAAACTGTGCCGTGATTTTGACTCAGTGTTCATATCGTCTCTTGTAGAATAAATTTTTCTAACCAAGAAGAAGAAAAGGAAGCAGAGAGTTCTGCTGCGGCACGGGTTCCTTAACGCTGTCGTGTAAGAAACAAGAGCTGACGTCCCTTCGTGTTCGACGTCGGGGACGTCCACCTCTCACGCTATGGCGCCTACAGCGTCGTAGACTCTCTCGAAGGCCCATGTCTTCGATGTTGTTGTCCCTACAGTGAATGGTCCCGAAACCGTCGCGAATGCGACGGCCTCCATAGTTGGCTTCTATGAGGTCTACTGCGTTCAGCACATGGGAGGCCTCAGCTCCCAAGTCACCGACAAGAGCATGGCTTCCATGACTCTAATCGTTTGATGCTTGCTGCCTTGTCATCGGTGGCGAGCGTTGTCCTGTCATTCCCGTCGGCCCGCAGGTCACCAACGTAAGCTGCTTCTTTTTTCTGTCCTTTGTTCCGAACGAAGTCCTCGTCCAGGCACTATCCCCATACGGCAAGGTTCTATTTGTCAACGCTGCTCTTATGAGCGGACGACGTGGCGTGCTGATGGGCATACGCTTCGTTCGTATGGAAATGAGTGCACCAACCCTGGTCCCCAGTTATCTGCGAGTGTCTGGTCATTGGGTGACGTTTGACCACCGCGGCTTGCACCGCGTGTGTCGTCGGTGCGGCTCCAGCGACCACTACCGTGCACAGTGAACCGCAGCGTTCTGTGGCCGTTGTGGTTTCCATGACCACGAAAGCGACGGATGTGACCGTCCTTGTCGGCTTTGCGGGGATGGTTGCAATACGGGTGCGTGCCCTATGCGGCGTTCTTACTCGGACGCTGCTGCTGGAGCCTTTCCCCCCTTAACGCCGGCCTCAGCTGCGGTTCCGACTGCGCGTGACGCCGTAGCTAAAGAAATTGCCCTGAGACCGCATGAACCAGCGTCGACAAATGAAAAAAGAAGATGCATGCAGCTCGGGAAGTCACAACGCGCCATGTCCGCCGGCCTCCTCTACAGAAAACTGGCAGTGGCTTAGCTCGGCTATGCCAGGATATATGTAGGAAAGGCTAATGCATAGGATGGTTAGCCTTGGTTAATCTTGATTGCAAGTCTAGGTTAGTCTGGTGGTCTAGCTACGTTTCGGCGTTTAGGTTTCGGCGCGTTGTTCGTTTGCTTCCAGGGCGATTCGTTTCCTCTTCATCTCGTTCCGATGTCGATTCCAGGCCTCCTCCTGCTTATCAGAATTGTCGTCGTCCATACTGCCGCCTCAACTGTGGTTCCGGCGCACGCGATCTCTCCTTTTCAATCCTCCGACATGTTATCAGGCACGCGCTTTCTTTGAGGGCAAGGTCCTCTTAGCGGGCTTAACACAGGTATCTCGAATCTGGATATTATTGCGACTCGGGTTCGAGGAGGAGAGACGGACTCGGGGAGCAGACGAAAAGCAGACGAAAAGCTAATAGGATACAAGTAGTGGTGCCGAAGAGCGCACCAGACCGACGGGGCGGCTGGTGGCGACTCTCTGTCTTAACAATGGGCCGGCTCTGCCTAAAATCCCTTTGCCGGTTCATCGTCGGCAGGAACGAGGCAGGACCGGTGCCGAAGTCAACCGCATCACTTTCTTCTTTCGTCGCGGGAGAAGTCCAAGCTGCATACCACCAGTCTCCACGGCAAGGGGTCAGCACTTCTGTGGAATTATGAAGGCTGTCTGTCCCCACACTCCCCAGTTCGACCCACGGAAAAGATTCAGCAGTTTCGGGGGAACCTTCCAGGTTGTCACAAGGGCAACCATATTAGAATAACGAGGGGGGGGGGGGGGGGGACAGGGGAGCGCCCGTTGCCTCGATGATAGGCACGCCGTGTGGCACAACCGTATTGTGTAACTACTTCTAGGAGAAAAAAAAAACGCCCCTTGCGCCTCTCCAGAGCCTCATAACAGTCGCAAGAGGTGTCACAACCTATGTCTCAAAGACACAAGAAGACAGAGTTAGTCGCAGAGTAGATAACATTAACCATACAGGCGTAGTTAATAGTTCGGAAAACATGACCGAAAACAAACCGCTCGCACTATACCCCTGTAAAGGGTGCACCACCGAAGATATCTGCATTGTTAGGCAAAGCTACCGCGCGGCACCCCTTTGGTCGGTCGGTCGGTCGGTCGGTGGGTGTTCGAGAAAAGATGTCGTTCAAAGGGGCAGGTAGTGTGTCAGGTCGGTCGGTCGGTCGGTAGGTAGGTAGGTAGGTAGGTAGGTAGGTAGGTAGGTGTTCGAGAAAAGATGTCGTTCAAAGGGGCAGGTAGTGTGTCAGGTCGTGCCTGCCAACCACCTCCCAGGCTCTCTCCACGGCCCGGAGCTGATCCCCCAGGCTGATCCCAGCGAGGATGTTATTTCATGGCCGGGATGAAGGAGCGGCCACGAGAGATTGGGGAGGGGGCATATATATATATATATATATATATATATATATATATATATATATATATATATATATATATATATATATATATATATATATTACGCCCGTATTGTTAATTTTACCTACTTTGTGACTATTTCGCGCTTCCTCTGGGCACTCCCGAAATCACCTTCTAGACGCGATTGCTTTGCGCGAGCACTCTGCTGCTATATGCATAAATTACGAAGTGTCCCGCGCCAGACCCAAAGTTATAACATTCAACATACGTATATATATATATATATATATATATATATATATATATATATATATATATATATATATGTAGTCATATCATAAGCAGCCAACAAACACTGACACCAAGGACAACATAGGGGAAATTACTTGTGCTTAACAAATGAAATAAAGAATCGATAAATTAATGGAAATTAAAGTGGATGAAAAAACAACTTGCCGCAGGTGGGAACCGAACCCACAACCTTCGCATTTCGCGTGCGATGCTCTACCAATTGAGCTACCGCGGCGCCGTTTTCCCATCCACTTTCTTGGGTATTTATATGTCCTAGTAGAACCCTGGGAGTGTTAGCCAGTGCCACCACTCATTGGCTAACATATATATATATATATATATATATACTTAACAATTGACATTAATATTGCCAGGTTCCGCCTACATGGCCCCTTGTTCAAAGGAAAAGGGCCAGCCAAGTGCCGACGCTAAAGACATCGTCGACGTATTTCAGCGTGAAAAACAATACCGATAAGATAGAAAATAAGGAAATAATAAAAATGAAAAAGAGACAGCATAGAGAGATAAGAACATCATTTTAATCAACGTATCGATTTATACGTTGACCTTCTCTTCTTTATCGCCGACGCTTGATTGACTATTTCATTTTTGCCGCAAGTGTTTTCAATTGTTGGAGTCTGCAGGAAGAAGTGTGCACAAGAGCCCTAAATAAGATGCCTTGCTAGAAATTTCTAACCTAGCCTTTGCTTCCACGGGGCTTTCTATAGTATCCGTACACGTGATCTGTGGGAAAAAGGTTTCCGCAATGTTTTATGGCCACTGCAGCTTTATTTTAATGTCTGTGTAACGTGATGGATTCACTTGATGAACTAAGCAATAAGACATTTAAGGCGTATCCGCTGAATTCGTCCAGCAAGCCCGGGCCAGGCCTAGACTTCTGAAGGCGAGCCCCTGGGCCCTACAACGTAAAACTATTCCAATGTGTTTTTATTCCAATCTTCTGACGTCAAATTTACGTAACCGCCGACGCAAGCATCGGGCGGTGACCATTAGCGTTGCTCGGACAGCCCAATCAAGGCTCTCTTTATTTATAACATGCCCCCCTTGTTTGCTTTCAATATGAATAACATTGCCTACATTGAGCGGTTTGTCTTATTTAATTAGCTGAGAAGAGGAATATAGATAACGGGATGAAGATGGTGTGACGTAATAGGTCTGCGAAAACCTGCAAAGTGGAGAGAAGTAATTAATAAACAGTAAATGAGACATACACCCAATCGTAGCTATTGCTCTAAGGGAAATCAATGCGGGTTCCTTAAAACAAAACCCTCGCAGTTGAAGAAAAATTCGTCCTCGTCTGGGACTCGAGCCTGGAACCGCCGCCTTTCCCGATAGACGCTTTGCCACCTGAGCTAACCAGGCGCTTAGCAGATGCACACGAACCAAAGGCAAGCGTTTGAAGTAAAAGTTCTGCGGAAACCCGCAAGGTGGAGAGTAGCAACCGATAAAGGGAAAATGAGATATCCATCCAATCTTAGCAATTGCTACAAAGGAAACCCACATGGTTCCTCTGCGAGGTTTTTATTTCGAGGAACCCGTATGGGTTTCATATGTAGCATTTACTACGATTGGCTGAATGCCTCATTTTCCCTGTATTATTTACTTCTCTCCACCTTACGGGTTTCCGCAGAACTATTACGTCACCCTGCCATACGCTAGCCGCCTGGTTAGCTCAGATTGTAGGGCGGCTGCTTTTGAAAGGCGGTGGTCCCGGGCTAGAGTCCCGGACCGGGAGGAATTTTCCTTCAACTGCGAGCTTTTTCTATTGAGGAACCCGTATGAGTTTCTCTCGCAGCAATTGCTTCGATTAGGTGGATGCCTCATTTTCTCTTTATTAATGAAGACTGTGGGGCAGGCATCTGCTATTGGTCCACTTTCCCTTACTTAGCTTGCAGTGGGTGATCGAAAATTGCGGTGGCGTGTAATGGAAGGTTAAGAATATGGCAAAAGCAGATCCTCAGCAAAGAAGACTTGGCAGATCGATGTCGGAAACGTACAGAAAGAGCTCGATAACGTTACATGGCGACGCAAAAAGTTTCATTATACGCAAATAAACCAATTCTTTCCGGCAGATGCGAGTAGCCAGTGCCTGAGCAATCGACGGCAGTCATCTTCCCTTCGTTTCGGACCGGGGCAGTCACTGGCTATTCTGAACTAATCCAGTTTTGTTCGGCATATTAATGCATCTTTAAGGCGTAAACATCCCATTGACGCGTTAGTGGTTGCGGTTTTGTGACGTCGCGTGACAGACAGGGGAAGTGGGTGCAGCCCGAAAACTTTTGACCAGTAGCGTAGGGCCGATCGAGAAAAAGTTTCGGACGAGAAATAATTATTGTTTTTTGTTTGCTCTAATTATGCGTAATCAGCGTGCACAAGTCATATCAAATGGGGAGCAATCACGGTTTTTGTGACCTCGAGTGACAGACAGGCGAAGTGGAAGTGGTCCAAAAAGTATTTGACCAATCGCAGACGGCTGATTGCAGAATGAGAATAGAAAAGTTTGTAATAGCTTTACATTACAGCGCTCCTGGCCTGTGGCCGAAAAATTGGGCCTATGTACTGCTCTAATGAACATTAGTCACGAAGCCTGACCATCAAGGCGCGAATTGTCTTTCAGAAAAGCATCATTTTATGAGCAATAAGTACACAGGGTGTCCCAGGCAAGTTTAGCCAGAGCTTAAAGATATTCAAATGTCACGTAGCTGAACAGTACAAAGGTAACGTTGTTTACATCATTTGGAGATACTCAAAGTATTTGTTTCATACCGCCTACTTAGATAATTGTTCTTAATTATTCAACTTCTCGAATGTCTAATTACACGAAAAGTATCAATTTGAAAAGTGTAGAATGACATGAAAAACTCCCGATACAACTTTCTGCTACTCAATACGTGCTATATAAAAGTGTTTTTCCGAGAGGGATAGAGGCCCACGAATACATGTTAAGTGCATCGAGCGGCCAGTCGCGCGGCAATATTGCGCCTATTCGCGGGCTTCATTCACGTTCGGAAAAACTCATTTATTTAGCATGTATTGAAGAACAGAAAGCTGTATTGGGAGCCTTTCATGTCGCTCTACAATTTTCTCATTGACACCATTCATCTAATTATAATACATGAGAAGTTGCTTAATTGATACTAATGATCTAATTAGGTGGTATGAAAAAAAAGTTTGAGTATTTCTAAGCAACGGCAAAAAACATAACTCTTGTTCTGTCCACCTACGTGGCATTTGCATATCTTTAAACTCTCGCTAAAATTTGCTGGGACAATCTGTACACACTTGATTGCGCGCGCAGCCTGCCGCTCCAATTTCGCGACTCCAGGGGCCGAATTCCGAAAGCTTTTTGTTGCTAACTGTTCTCGGGCAATTGACCAGTCATCTTCGCTAATAATAGTTCCAGCATCAGGATCGAGTGGAATTTTCTCTTACGAACAATTCTACCGTCAGAGCTCTTTGCGTATTCAGGCCATCGTCTATAGCGCGAATTCATACGCTAATGTGAAGGCATTGAAGAGCAGCACCCGTATTCTAAAGAAGCGTTGGCACTGGAATTGTTCGAAAGAAAAACATTCAGTCAATACTGGTACTGGACATTCTATTAGGGAGGGCGAGTGGACAATGGCAAGGAGCACTTTTTAAAGAAAGCTTCTGTGAATTCGGCCTCACAAATTATCATATTCTCCTAAGGGCCTGAGCCTAAAAATTTGAACTTGAAAACTGAGCAAAAGATAAAGTCTGGTTTATGCTCCTCAATGCATTTACGTCACCGCACGGATTCGAACTGTAGGAAAAAAATACCAAAGAGCAAAGACCATTGTTGTATCATACCTTGAAACCTATGTTCATTTCTAACCAGCATTCAAAAGTCCGCATAAGGTAAGAACTTCGCATTGCCCTTGCCAGAGTGACGTTCGCTTTCATCCATCATTGGAAGCACAGTACCTTGATATACGGCGTTGCTGCAGGCAGCGAAAACTTGGACAAGTTTCTTTTCGCAACGTTTTATGTTTTTATCCGATCGGGGAGCCTGCAAGGTGACAACCCTTCGTGCCAAATCACTGCAATCAACACGAGGAGGGCGACAGCAGCGAGATTTCCAGAGTTGGGCCAGCAAAGAACAGGACGCAAGAATAGGGCAATCCAATAAGAGGAATTCACATGAACGATATCTTTGTGTGTCACTCAGATGCCGGATGGAGAGCGGAAGTAGAGCATTTGAAGACACTCACGTACATCAGAGCGAACGGGCAAGCCGTCGCACAAACGGGTTCTTTGGTCATCAGTCATTTTTCGAATAGAGACGGAAGCAGCAACGACATAGCTTATACCGCTGATCGATGGCCTAACGATCTAACGCGACTCGTGAAGAATTCTCGGTTCGGGGATGTAGGGGCCGTCATAGATGCGGCACGCAGCACAAAAACACGAGAAAAATTTTATGTGCAGCATTTTCGGAATCATAATGCGAATTCTTTGCCTCTGGGCTACATTTTGAAAGCACCGTGAGTTATATTCGAACAATTTGATACAAGCAACCGTATTATGTTTCTCCCTTAATTAAATGAAAAACTAAAACCAGCACATATTTATTTATTTATTTATTTATTTATTTATTTATTTATTTATTTATTTATTTTGGGAGACTTTCTCGCCGTAAAGTGGGATGGTTTGTGTTGAGCTTACTAATAAATGACAATGCTACGAGACAAACTCTGCATGCCATCCCCGATTGTGTGTTGATCGTCCGGCTCTTTGTTGATTCCGTTTCTTGCCCGTTGGGTGCTGTACTTACATCCTTTTACAGGAAAGCTGTATATGGCTAGGTTCTGATGAGAAATGTGTCCGTGGGCAAGAGCCGTGTAGAAGGGAAAAATTAAAGCCAGTTCCACGCAGTAAAAGCTATGAAAACAGCGAAGCTGGTGGTCGTTTCCTCAAGTTCGAACTCGTGTTTAGCGCGATTTTCATGAAAGCATTTTGTCCCGCTGGTCGTCGTTTTGCTAGATTCAAGCTTCGGTTACAGACTGCGTACACTCTTCAGTTGCGTGAGGTTGGGGTCAAACCACAGTCTATCACACACCTTGCAGCTGTGACCGCACTTACGGTCGAGGAATTCTCCCTTGAACCATCCGTCGGCACCTTCCGTGGGAGGAATCTCTCTGCGTCGACGCCTCTGCTCGGCCTTCTACTCTCGAAGTTGGGGCTTAGCTCCCGCTCTTGATCCTCGGCGGTATCGGCTTCCCTCCGCTGGCGCTTTGCTCGCGCTTCTCGCTCTCGACGCTCGGTATTTGTGCGAAGTCTGTGCTGCCGCTGCCGCTCGCACCGAACGGGATGCATGGGGCGAAAGGGCGCGCGCCGGCGAAGCACCTGTTCCTATATCCCTCTCCTTCCCATTACCTATCCCCCATAGTGGGTTTGTGCCATTAACTTGACCCCCCTGTGTGACACCGGACGGTGAAGGCTCGACTTAGAACAGCTCCGCTGTCAAAAAAATACAATTGTATATAGCCGTCCAACTGTTTCCGCGTGATGTTAACAGTCGCGGCAGGTTGCTCTGAATGTTATCGTCCTATCGACCATGCTATGACGCATGACCTTCATGGCCATATATAAAACGTGGGACGGCGGCGCACCTTCGCTCCCATTGTAGTGTAAAAAATTCTAATAAAACGCAATAGTGTACCATTAATAGTCGACGCTAACGTCGACCTAGCGCACCCAGACGGCAAGTGGAGTGTATCCTTCCTGTTGGAACTGTTTGGAATTGAGTGCCACGCAGACGTCAATGTGCCGACCACGCGCCACCGGTCGTGTATAGATTTAACCTTCGGCAAGATTGTGTCTAGCACATCAGTACAACCGATCGCGGTGTACCTCAGCGACCACAAAGCTATGGTCACTGTCATAACGAATGAGACAAAATAAGGACGATAACAACCACGAAGTTACAGCTGTGTGCCTTTATTCAATCAATATAGGAATAACCACATAACTCAATATAGTTGTCAATATAGCGATGCCAATACAGCGTCGCTGGTTATCCTTTTCACAGATTGAAAGGGCACTTAATTTTTAAAAAAAAGTAAGATATCCAATCTCCGCTCCCTCAGGTGGAAATCCTACTCCTAGTCAGTTGTCTCAGCCGTTTAAGAAACAGTAAGTTAACAGAACTTTAAGGCTCATTGTTGCCACCTCAATCATCGGCAAGCCATCAACTGCGGAGATCTTCGCGAGCACCACACCAATTAATGAGGTGGCCCTAATTACCGGCGCGTTTTCCCAGGCCGCGTGTAAGCTAAAGCGGCCCGCTCCCGTACTTGGGTTCGATTAAGCACGCTTCTATCGCGTTTCCTGCTTACCCGATCTCGTTTCCGCCGCGACCCAATGGCCTCTTGGACCAGAAAGCCAGGCCCTGTTATCTACAAATGCCCTCATGTGCCTTCACATGCGCGTACTCCAATTGGAATGGCGAGGCCAGCTAGTGGACAACGGTCTTCTCGCTCGCCCACTCAATGCGCAAATGAGTTAATCAGCTGCCACGCTCCGTGCCCAAAAACCTGCTCAAGGCTGGCACTGGCAGCTTTTCACGTCGCTTCCGACCGTCGAAAATATATACCCTTGTACCAACGATATTAATTACTTGATTAGAATTACAGCCCATAGGTACATCGCCATCTAGAAACAATCGTGTCAAGATTGTTTCTGATTGATGCGCGCCCGTTTTCAAAGGAAGTTCTTAGGCCAGAACTGTTCGTGAGAGCAGGTACTAGAAACTTGTTATGGCTGACATGTTATTACAGCGAAAGCGCCGCACAAGCGTCAAAAAAAGAAAGAAGGAAAGAAAGAAGGAAAGAAAGAAAGAAAGAAAGAAAGAAAGAAAGAAAGAAAGAAAGAAAGAAAAGCTGTTCCGGTCAAAAACTTTCGTGAATTCAGCCCCAGCATACATCCATTCATGGCAGTACAAACGGCAGAACAGGCGTGCGTATAGAGCCGGTATAGAGCCGGTATAACGATTCCTAAGGCTCTATAGATTGTGTCCAAATCCACGCCTCAGCGACGAATCTCTCTGGATAACAGAAGTCGATGTCGAAGGCGCTGCTTTTGCTGACTGCATACGTGAGTAGCAATCGCAGAGCCGGAAACACATCATAGACTCCATGTTTTAGATTTCGCTTATACTGTTGTCTTCTTATCGTTCACTGCTCACGATTCACTGATCTTGGTGGTAACGTAGGGGGAGCGCCGCTCGCAGCACTTACGCAGTGATACCAGCTCTGCTTAATAAATTGGGTTACAATCAGTTTAGGTATTGCTCCTTTTTATATTTTCATTTGCGAATATTAATGTTTGTTATGCTCTCGTTGGAAGCGGGCACAACAAAGGAAAAAAGAAAAATAAGAAACGCCGTGAATGCACAAAGGAGTTCTCACAAAGTAAAAGGTGCACGACACACATAGTATCAGCCACGCTACAACGTCATTGATTATGCAAGTCACGTACGAGAAGGCGTCAAAGTATAAGAAGTACAAAATCAGGTCCCTGTATAATTAAAAGAGCGCTCCTGTTGTGTTTTATACGAGCGACGAAGGGGCGTCGACACGCAGAGACACACATTCTAAAGCGGACTCACACGCATACACGTGAACAAACGAGCGCAATTGCACTACTAACACGGCAACCTAAACACAAGCTTCGCAAGTTTCGCAAGACCAAACGCGATCCTGAGAGGGACAGTGTAGTGTGATAAGAGAGTTGGGGCGCACTCAGGTTACGAGATTTCATTAGGCTGGCCCCACTCTCTCCGGGGACTCTTCCTAATTGACGCGGCTCGTTCGCGCTTGATTTTCTATTGTGCCGACCTGGTCTCGGCTTCCTTTGAACTACGTTTCTCCTAATTAAAGGAATCGAGCCGAGCACGGGCGAAGCACGATAAGAATAGCACGAGCAATCTTCAGAAAAAACCAATAAGCGAGCACCCGAAAGGCGACTCCCGTCATACGAGAGCAAACACCGCGTGGATGGCATTTCGTTACACAAACAGACGCCCCTTAGTTGTTTCCGTATCCCTCACTCCTTCTTTCTTCGCTCATTCTTGCTTTTTCTTTTCTTTTTCTTATTTCTCTTCGTCTATTTTGTGAAGGTCAGGTTGCAACGCGATTCCTTTATTCTTCAAGTGATTAGTTAGTTAGTTAGTCAGTTAGTTAGTTAGTTAGTTAGTTAGTTAGTTAGTTAGTTAGTTAGTTAGTTAGTTAGTTAGTTAGTTAGTTAGTTAGTTAGTTAGTTAGTTAGTTAGTTAGTTAGTTAGTTAGTTAGTTAGTTAGTTAGTTATCCCATCCTTCATTGGTCCCTTATTCTCTATGGCACAAAAGCACTGCGTTATTTATTTGCAAGTGCCGCTGTGTGCGCGAGAAATACACCGCTGACAGTTCTCTCTTTGTATATGTTGCTTGTTTCGTGGTTCTAAGGCTTTCTCTCGCGCCCGATGACCCATTGTGATTGCCATCACTTTGCGCTTGTCTGCAGGAAGGTGTTCATCTTTGATGCGGAATACTTCTACGGCTACATCTGCCATGTGCTTCCCAATTAACCCGTGTGCCCTTACTTGCGTCATCAACAGCAGGTGCATGAATCTTCGCGCTCTCTTTATCTCGACACGCTCGACCTTCCTCCAAGTGGCTTGCAAATAAGAACCAGACGTGATGTCTTCCACGTCCTCTAATTCCCGGCAGTGGAGACCCAATAACGAAAATAAATAGAATCTGAAGCTGCTCGCCTGTACCATTCGTTGATCAATTGCTCGGCAAATATTCCCTTGGTTCAAAATTAATCCTGCTCATTCCACTTCATCATCTCTTACCACCCCTGCGTCTCTTCGGTACGCTCAGCCACAAGTATGATCAATCAGTTATTGTCGTCTTGATATAGCAAAGTCAGATTTGCACTCTTGTTTTGCCTTTTGCATGGTAATACCGTTGTATAGATGAGTTGTATAGATATTCATAGGCGTTTTAACCCATTTTGTTTTCTTTGACTTCAACGTTGTAGTATCGCGTGTGGATTTGTTGTTACACTCGAGTTTCTGCACACGCTACATGCGTAAGTGTACACGACTATATTTGTAAAACCGCACACTACTTGCTCAGCTTGAGATGCGCAGTCTCGAAATATCTTGAATAAATATTGATGAAAGCCAAAGGCAAGCATGGATAACGTATGCGATTCTAAACCTTTCAACTGCCCTGCTCAACCAAAGCAAAAGTTGACCTTAGAGTGGCCTTCAGAACATTCTGACTTAGCAGGCAATGAACACGCATATTGGTACGCAAAACTGGCCCATCGAGACGCTGAATTTTTGTAGTTCCTTTATCATAAATTGACATCCAATGCCAATTAAAAGTGCCGAGAAGAAATTGTGTATGTCATCTCTCTTTGCAGATAATACTAAGCAATCAATCTTTTGCGACGCGAACCCTAATCGAAAATACCCCCAGTAGGATGTATACCTTTCAAGAAGTACGCAGACACTAATTCGTTGACTACACTTGGATCAGCAAGCATAAATAATTGCCTGTAACTCAAATACAGATGTCAAATACCGCTTGCTCATGTGGAAACGACGATGAGGACGTTCGCCATCCGCTCCAGAAGTTCCGCAAGACAGGCTACGCCAATAGAAGCCAATGGGATAAGAAATAGGCCACTGATCCGCACCTATCTTTTAGGCTGCAAAATGACTCGGTCGACCATCAAAAACCGAATGCAATTGAATGTCCCTTTGAACAAATGGAAATATTAAACGTCTGCTAGGTGCCACATAGGTTATATTTATTTAAACGTAAGACATTTGCGCGATTTGTATTTATGTGCACTTGTAGTATAACATGTGTGTCATACTCTGCTCAGTGCGCCTTTTTCGATAAAGAGCGTTCTTCACTGCCATGCCTCAGTGCATGTTGTATTTTTCAACTCCATGCATTTTCTGAATCTGTGCGTCTGCTCATCTTGGGGCACATCGCAGTTATTAAACGCGTGTCTCGAGTAACTGGTACAGCCTGTTATCTTTGTGAATTTTCTGTACCTTTGACTATAGCTATAATTTTAGTGTTTTTCTAATTATTTAATATTACGATTACGTGAAAGGGAGCAGCCGTCACCACTTAAAGCGACTTAAACTGCTTCTTTGACTTTCATTTAAAAAAAAATGGTGTTGATGGTACCAAATCAGCGCGAACATCTCCGTCATCTTGCATTAGAAAATTTTTTCTCGTAATCAGCATATTCAGGAAGCAAAATCTTAAATCGTCCATCAAAAAACACGAAGAAAAAAACGGTACCGTTGTTTATATCCATTCTATTTAACCCAACCGACCCGCTGTTCACTGCAAACGCGATGGACACTCTGCACACTCCCGGAAACAGCTCCATTGTGAACAGCTCTATTGTAATGAAAGCATCGCGTGCGTCAGAGCCGAACTCCAGGCCCAGTCTTGCCCACAACAGCTAAACAAATGGCAGAAAGTAATGAAGTTCGAAGAGATTATTCATAGCTGCCACGTGGTGCCTCACACAAATAGCAGCAATGGCCGGCGCCCATTGTTCAGCCCCGGAGTCAGGAGCTCCTCCCTGCGGCACTATAGAGTCGCATATCACTTGGGATGATAAAGTTAAGCTACGCGTCAGCGAACTATGCAGGTAGTTAGTTCTTTTTAGACTAGACGAAGGGAGAAAGAGTTCTCGCCAGTAAGTGATGACTTGCAGAAAGGCAGCAATTCCAACGAGTACACGTGTGCATGTGCGCGCGCGTGCGTGCATCTGAGTGTGGAAGCGTGGATGCATACAAATTATACCGAACTTTTTGTTGAGTGGAGTTGCTGACTACTAGCGAGTGCGGCAGACGCCTTCGATGCATCATGATTTCAGATGCAGCATGCACACACGTACGTAGCGCACTTCGAGTGAATTCTATCCGCAACAAGCGTTTGCTTCCTCATGTCAGCTGCCAAGCGCTGAACAAGTTTAGCCCTTGCGTTTCGCAGTAGTATTCCTAAGAAAAGGCACGAACACTATAACGACAAAGAAACACTTTAGATGCGAGAGTAGGTTTGAAGGAGCACGTGTGGAATAAAATGCGCGAAGAAACGCGTATCAATGTGGAAGTTCATCGCTGACAAGGAACATTGTGAAATGGGGTTCATAATAAGCGGAAGTTGCCTTCCACATGCAACGGAACAGTTCGCGGTGGCGTCAGTGTGGGTGAGTTACTGGTTGAGGTATGTATCTGCGTGCATGCGCGAGGGTGTGCGTGTGGCGGGGGGGGGGGGGGGGGGGGAGGGCGGCGTCTGTGAGAATGTGTGTGTGTGTGTGTGTGTGTGCGCGCGTCTCGTAGCTGTTTCTGCGCTCGTGTGCAGGAACCGCGCAGCTTGCACGAATCTTTTCCGGCATCCCAATGAAAAATGTCGCTCGAGAGAGGGCTCTTAGTTTCAAAAGCCGGAAGTTCCATGCCTAAGATTCCTGGAAGCCGCAGAGACAGGAAAACAAAGGCATCATGAAGAGCGACATTCTAGGCGGCAGCGGCAATCCGTGGAGACGGAACTTTTCATCGCCTGTCAGAAAGTGACACGATTTGGTTTTCAAATGAAGACAGCGCCAGAGCGCTTTTGCGAGCAGATACGGAGCGTGGGGTCTGTCATTGCCACGTGCATTCGTTCTGAGACTAACACCGTCGAGACCAGCGGCGCATTTCGGTGCTGTTCACAAAATTTCGACGTATAGCACTGGATCGGTATGGGCTTTGTTCCCGTTGTTCCGGAAGTATAGAAAAATAAATATGCTTTCGTTTTCACAGTTCTTTATATCCTTCGTGTACCGTACGTTTTCTTAGAGTGACAGAATGTCGCAGCATGATCCTTCGCAGACAAGAAAATAACTGTGTTAGCTGCTTTAATTATTACTGGTTGAAAATAGCTGCGAGGCAGAGGCCGAGTATCGCAAAGCTTTTTTTCTTCGTAAAGACCATTCGTCGTAAGCCAACAGTCTTCGCTATAGGGATATGTTCGCCACGACAGTGGCCGGCACCTGTTCTAAGGAACCATTCTAGCGTACGCACTGCTTCCCGAATAGGGCCAATAATGCACAAGACGCTTTCTCTTTCGACTCGTGGGATATCATAGTCTGTTCGTACTTTCTAGTGCTCTAAATGCGATGCACTGGGTCCAACGTTTGGATGTCTGTCCGTATGAACAGGTGTAGCAGAATAGCGATGTCTTAAAGTGCGCAAACATCCTCCTCACAGCACTTGGTCCGCGTATATGTGGAACCAGAAAGCCAGTTGTTCCCGTGAGTAGAGATACCATCGGCACCTGCTCTGTTCTGTGGTGTTCGACTGAGCCGCATTTGCTGCGGACTCTTTTGAGCGACGCTTTAACTATCATCCACTCACTGGTCAGGCGTAGTAGGAAGGGCCATCTCTACCGGATAAATCCAAGGATGTCGAGTCACCCTGGATACCAATAAGCAGGGCCTGCTCAGACACCCATCGCTACAGCAAATCCATATACTCAGAAGACGCGGCGGGTGCACGGAAATCCCAGTCCAACACCTACGCTCCCCTCCCACCCCCAGCTGCACTTTCTGCATGTCCTCTACTGCGCGGGCACACGGACGTTATTCGGCGTGAAATTAGAGTGCCAATGCCCGCCGCCTGAACAAATGCCCTGCAGCAGCTCCGTCCCAACCCAGCGCTCGGCGTCCCAGCTAACACGCTATAGGCGGGAGGCCACGCTACTAAATGGAAACTGCCAAGTCCAGTGGACGCCGGTCCGCTGGGCATGAAACATCACCACAAACAATCGGTTTACAGACGAGGTACCTGACCCTCCAAACCTGTGATCAAAATAAAGCTATATTCCTCGCTCATATTGAGCGCGTTTATTGGCTAAGTATTTTATCCACAGCCTATTCGTCGACCCACTGAAGCACCGCGCTAGGTTTTACGTCACGCAAACGCGAAAGTATTGCAGAAAATGACCGACCGTCAACATGCGTCCTCCTTACGGGTGTTACTACGTCCCGGGAAGTCACCTTGTGGAATACGTTTTGTTGTGGTGCCTCGGAACCCATTTCTCCAACAACAGATGACCTCGTTCTAAAACCTGCGCAGATGTTACGGGAAGCACCCTCGGAGAGCTCCAGCCACACTGATTTGTCCATTGCAGTTGCACGTTGGAGGTTTCCTGGTTTCCTGTACGAGCGGTGAAACGGTTCAGCGTCAGTCTAGTTTGAGGGAGGTACTGGATTCGAAACCCAGTTATGCCGGAAACCCACCGTTTTCTTCTTTTTTTTTTTTCTAACTGGTAGAGATGCACCACGATCAGGCGCACGGTTGTTTACACTGGGCTCTATAATTTCGGAAGGGGACCCTATAGAGATATGTGAGGGTCTCTGGGCGCCCCTTCTCCCACTAAAGGTTTCGTAAAGTATTCTAGTATCTGCCGTTGTTTTGGCAGGCAGGCGAGAGCCGCTGCCGGGTGCGTAGCGGGAAAATAAGCACTTTGCGCGCTACGGGCCCTTCGCTCCGCCAACTACGGGAGTAGCCAAGGAATATGCCGGGCGCTTCGGCGCACCCTTCAAGTGATTTTTAAAGATCGGCTGTGGCAGATAGCCCAATTCTATTCCTTCAGCTAGTACACTCGAAGAGGCGGACATTACTTGCACGACAAAGCGAAATGCATAATGGTCTGATCAAATAAAACATAACACTAATTAAATTTTTAACTAGATTCTTTACGATTCAAATTGCAATTTACAAATTGTAGCCGATGTGACGGCAAGGAATATTCAAAAGAATTCTGTGGATGACACCAACAATTTTTTTGAGATTTGCGTCATCAATCCTGCGGTAAATTGCACTGCCGGTCCACTGACATTTATTGCGATAGAAATTATGTGAACACTCCAGGCGCATTCTTGCCGTCGGTGTCGCCGTGATGTTCCATGTAAAGTCCAAGGGCGATAACACCGTCACCGTCCGTCGTATGCTGTATGGGCGAGTGAAAGCACGCGAGGGACACCCACGATCGCGGCTCAATCAGGCACGCGCGAAGGAGAAAGCGGAGAGAAAGCGCACTGTCTTCCCTAGCGCGACATGCCGTGGGGGAGATGGGAGGGAAGGAGAAAGGGGGGAGGGTGGCGTTGCGCACCGGCAGCAACTGGGCATTACAGGACCGGGCGCAAGGGGAACTGACGATAGTTGCTAAAGTGGGGAGGCGGCACAGGAGAGGATGGGAGAGAGGGGGGGGGAGGTGGCTTCGACTCAACTAACAACTGCATACTTTGCACGTGGTTGCATGCGCCATATCTTGAGAGGGATCAGTAGACGGCTCATACCATTGTGCGCGCTGTTTTCTAGCCGCTATTGCGTTGAAGCGTTGACGAAGGTCACTTCGCTCGCTGCTGCTGCTGCGCTTGATCACACGGGCGCTTCGGCAGCGAGTGTCCGCGCTCAAGGAGTGTGATGTGTTGATGTTTGCTTGTGCGCGTTGACACCACGCTTGTTAAATCAGTAAGCGAATGTTTGCAATTTTATACGGTCGCCAAAACTATTATCCTTACTTCGTATAACTGCCTACTAATTAGGTGTCGCTAATCGAAGCTTCTCCTTTCGGGCGAAACTGAGACTTTGTTTAACAAACGCCGTGTTATGCATTCGAGCAAAAAAACAAGTGGAGCACAAATGCATTTCTTCTTAAAGTTCGCGAGATAATTTCTCGAAGTTGGTGTCGTCCTGAGAATTAATTCCAAGTGGATCCGCATTGAGAACACCCCGGCTATAATTTGTAAATCACCATGTGTACAGTAAGATAATTATTTGAAACTTCATTAGTGATTTTTGCTTATTTTTCAACTGCGCATTTCGATTTTACGTTCATATATTTTCCGCCTGTTTAAAGGTGCAGTTCAACGATTAGAATTGCGCTATCTGCCACAGGTGGGTTTTGAAAACTGGCTAAAATCTTCGCGAAATCTCCCTCTATAGGTACGTGCATGCAGCATATTGTTACGTGTAGCTTTAGCCCAATGCTATATACATTTATTCAGAGGAAGCTAACGGAAGGCCACAATGGCGACGCTATATCAAGCGGGTCCACGTCGTCTTCCTGCTCTTCAGTGCAGCCACACTGTGGTGGCTGTTTCGTAGCAATATATTGCTGCATATGGGAGCATGTATGCTATAAATGGTAGGATGTGCCTCTCCATTCTGCCATAAATACGTTTGTTTTATGGTTATCAATTTTGTTTGTTTCTACCGTGTTCCGCGAGAAGAAACAAAATGCCAGCGAAGAAAACAACAAACCACGCTGCCAGCCATCGTCACGCCACCGATCGTTCATTTTCCTTGGGTTCCCTGCTTCAGAAAAAGAAAATGCCCCTGGGGTTGTCGCTGCCTGTTCTTTGACTCAATTTGCTTTCTCAATATCTTTTCCCTCTATCTGTCTAGAACCTAACACAAATGAATGGCAAACACTAATGCACACACGCACGCACACGCACACGCACACGCACACACACACACACACACACACACACACACACACACACACACACACACACACACACACACACACACACACACGCACGCACACACACGCACACACACACACACATGCACAAAGAAAGAAACAGTTTGAGGCGCAAAAAGTTAAGACGGTCGCCCGACGTGTCCCAGCCTAGTTGCATTTGGTGCCACGCGTCTTCAGTTTTTGTTGCCGCCTCCTCCTCCTATACCGAAACTATGATTCTGACCACATTCCAGCGACAGGGAAAAATCGAGTCGCATGTTTCTTATTTCCCGAAGTGCATGGAGGACGAAATAAGTGGGCGTCCCACTTACTTTAGTGCTTCAGTGCACAAAAAAGCGTTTTGGTAAAAAAGAAAGGAAGTGGAATATCGGGGTGTTGTTACGGCGAGTTTGATGGCGCCTATCTCCAAATTGGTGTCACCCTGAAAATAAACTTCTAGTGGATACGCCTTGGAATCGCAGCGGCTACAATTTGCAATTGCCGTGTGTGCCTTAAAGTAATTAATTTTATTTTCAATACCGCTGCTCTCTCGAGAGAGCGTGGCATCATTTACTTTTGAAAAGAATCGGAAAGCAAAAAAGAAAACGCCAAGAAAGTGCGAATAAAAATAATCATGTGAAAACGATATAGAGGTGTGCTATGATGCACCACTTTCACTAAGGAAATTAATTGGTGCATTAGTGATAATTGTTTGAGTGTGTGTTTCAATTTCACGTGGAAGTACTGTCCACATCTCTGATCAATCCATCTGAATCACAATAATTGTGTCATCAGCAACAGGTGATTTCTCAAATTTGAGTAAAATTTAAAAATAAGCTTTCTGTACACGCAGAATCACCCTATAACATATTTTACGAGGCTTTGCTTTCACATGAATACTCTATAGTTCGTATTGTGTGACCGCTATCTTATATGTAGAGATTAAATCAATTTGAAGTAGACAACATTATTAATAATAATAATAATAATAATAATAATAATAATAATAACAATAGCTTTGTTTGGATCAATATTTAATACTTTTGTGCGACAGCGTCTGGGCCTTTAGCCACAGGTTGGTTGTGCGGATCCATGCAGATATATAAACACACGTAAAGGATTGAGACGTGTATTCTGCACAATGACATTTGTTTTGCCATTCAAATCCCAAACTTTCTGGGAAAAACGAAGTAAGAAGGAAACTCAACGAATGATTAAGCCACCAAGCAATAGTGCAGACACTGCAGGAGAGAAAAGGCTGCGGCCCCTTCCGGATCGGACGCCCCAGATATCGGCAAGCGAAAATGCCCCCCCCCCCCCCCCCCCCCCCCAGTGCCAGTTAGGCAGCCCGTGTCCGAGACATGACGTACAGGGCCCCTACAGCGCCCGCCCGCACAAATCCGTATGCTAGTAATAACAATGCATGCATACAACTGGTACACATAATTTCATTCTACATATGCGACATTTCAGAACAATTCGAACATTACGCCGTTTTAACTATTGCAAAAAAAGTCGAACAATAATACGTACTTTACATTCAATCGAACATAGCAAGAATGCACACCGATATGCTATACGTACGTACATCGGGATACCCTGTACAGTGGATACACAGTGTACCGAGTGGGAGCATGGTTACACACGCCCTTGCACTCACGTTACCTGAACGTATTGCTATACATGCATCTGCACAAACACATCGCAGCGACAAACAAGTAAGGATATATCTAGTCGTTGAAATAGTCATAAAAATTATCAGACGGGTACACGAAGTAAGGCTACTCCTTTTATCGGCTGCATAAACTGACGCAAGCATTCGCTTACTGACTAAATTAACAAGCGCGTTGTCGCGCACGCACGGGCCAACTCGAACGCATCTGACTCGATCACCGTGGTCACTCGCTGTACGAACACTGGCGTGATGAAGAGCGGCAGTGGAGAGCGAAGTCCCTTTCGTTCTGTCTCTCGCTATAACGTTACCTAGGCGCGTGAGATAGATAGATAGATAGATAGATAGATAGATAGATAGATAGATAGATAGATAGATAGATAGATAGATAGATAGATAGATAGATAGATAGATAGATAGATAGATAGATAGATAGATATATAGATAGATAGATAGATAGATAGATAGATAGATAGATAGATAGATAGATAGATAGATAGATAGATAGATAGATAGATAGATAGATAGATAGATAGATAGATAGATAGATAGATAGATAGATAGATAGATAGATAGATAGATAGATAGATAGATAGATAGATAGATAGATAGATATATAGATAGATAGATAGATAGATAGATAGATAGATAGATAGATAGATAGATAGATAGATAGATAGATAGATAGATAGATAGATAGATAGATAGATAGATAGATAGATAGATAGATAGATAGATAGATAGATAGATAGATAGATAGATAGATAGATAGATAGATAGATAGATAGATAGATAGATAGATAGATAGATAGATAGATAGATAGATAGATAGATAGATAGATAGATAGATAGATAGATAGATAGATAGATAGATAGATAGATAGATAGATAGATAGATAGATAGGAGTACGGAAAGACAGGGAGGTTAACGAAGCCATCGGATATCTCGGGTCGGTTAGCCTTGGTACCTAGGACAGGTTGCCTCCAAGGTAGGAAGCGGGCGGCCACGCCCAGCCGCCGTAGCAGGAGTAGGAGAGGAGATGTGCGCTTCCCAAAAGAAGTATTCTGCGAGAAATAACCGTTAAATTATTTTCAGGTTGAGAAGAACTGGAAAGCAAAAATGCACAACAAAAAAGAGTGAAAACAGTAATCATGTGAAAGCGCTATAGCGATGAGCCATGATGCACCACTTTCAGTAAGGAAGCACATCGCATATGCTCCTACGCATTGGAACAGAAAGCGCTCGAAAAAAAAAAGAAAGCCGAGCAGAGGTTATGATAGCGTTACGTGGTTTGAAAGGTTGGGTGTATACCAAACATGGACAAAATGGGAAATAGAGGTGCTACACAAATGACTCCCTCTTTCGGGCCTCTTTTTGCCGGTTTAGACACCTGCATTTTAAGACCATGAATCTCTATCACCTTCACAAGCTTTCTGACGTTATAACCGCAGCGTTAGTCGGTAAATCGGTCTCAAGATAGTAGAGATTAGGCTATTAAAACAATGGTCCATACAGGAAACATATACAGGCGCCTGAATCAACGGACACTAACTTCCGCCGTTAACACTACGGTGATGAAAAGCCGCACAAACACAGGTATGCTCATTTCGCTGTTTTTTCGTCTCTTTTTTGTCCTTGCCTTTATATCCAGTTGTCACAAAGGTCTTGGGATTTTATTGCTATTTCAGCGCAAAATTTAGCAAGTCGATGCTTGTCACTGCTATAGTTCTTCCCGGAAATGAGCCCTGTATCCCGCTACGGAAGACAGACCAAGAACATGGCAGCCGAATTTCACACTTTTACGCTGCATCCTCATCGTCCTCTCTTTATTTTTGAGCATTAAAGTTCTTTTCCGGTTCTTTTTTCTTTACGCTGACGGAAACAAGCCAACGCCAAAACCTCAATGGCAACGTACAAACCAATCTATAGAAAGGTTTCGCTGCTAAATGTGTAAAGAGATATTCGTATACAAGTGCAATGCGTACGCAAGGTACTTGTATACGTGCACATGCCAGCGAAACGGGAAACATAAATAAATACAGAAAAGAAACCCAGGAAATGCCCCCCACCACTATAAGGACGCGAATGTTCGACCTGAAACTGGCATCTTGTTCACGCTATGCGGGCGTGAAACTGCCCTCCTCCCTCCCACTTTTTATTCACTTTATATATTTTATGCAAGTGCATAAGAGACATCGCTGCTGCGGTGTCTTTCTAAGTGAAAACTTGCAGCTCACCACTCGTCTCCATTCTTCAGCGTGTATTCCGTTACACTTCTGTTCCACTTTTTTTTTCTCTTCGTCATCGTTTGTTCTTTTCTAGGAGTGGCACCCTAGTTGACAACCAGTCGTTTCAACGCAGTGATTTATTATGCATGCGGCAGTCACCCTTCGCTCAATGGCCACCGCAGAAGTGGCGCGTTGCAATTCGATATTTCGCGGCGAAAGCGACGGGCGCAGTTTCTGTATCATCCACTCTCCTATACTGGCTTACTAGTGGTTTGCGGTGCCGCAGTTAGGTATTTGAGTTTGTCGACTCGCGGTCTCATTTTTATAATGTATTAAAGGCAGTGGGCTGGAATACAGAGAGAGAGAGAGAGAACGAGAGGCGAGAAAGACGATTAGGGCATGCAGGTTAGCCAAAGCGGAATGTTCGGTTTGCCGCCCTAAATTGAGAGACGAAGGAGGTTATCATCCAAAGAAAAGTAGAGAGAGTCAGGGAGCATAGTCACAAACTCAGCGCTGGTCACGGTCATCGCACACTTAACGGCACACGATCTCGCACAAGCTGCATAACGAACACGAATTCAGACAGCAGTCCTTTGGGCCGATTTCTTGGGCTCCGAAACTGTCGCAGCGCCTTGGTCGTCCTCTGCACTGCTGGTTGTGTGGCTGGAGAAAACTCTAATGGAGTTACGTCGGAGTGAAAGCTGTGGAAGCCTATGAAGTTGTTACGGTGGCATCTTTATGGAAGTGCGAGTAGTGGTGCTAGCTTTCTTCATTGGAAGTTGAGGGGCTTTCAATGCGTCTCGCCAATGGTTCCAGAGCGCTTAACTATAGTTAGATTTCAATGACTTGTTTGTGGTCAGCGGTCATAGCTAGCACACCCTTGTCAAGTCCTCCAGGCAAATAAAAATGAATAAAAAGTGCCATTATATTTGAAAACTACTTGAAAAGAGACGTGTCGAGACCTATTTTCGTAAAACCCCATCAGCTGTTTTACAAGGCTAAAAGCAGTTTGTTTATTTTGTTATTATCGAGTGCTGTAATTATGAGAATTCTCTCCTTGTCTGATTATTAACTTTGTAGTTTCCTATCTATACTATATATGCTATAGGCTGAGTCTATTACCTCGAAATTTGAATTTAAGCAGCTTAGGAAACTTAACGCATACCCAGTATGCGAAATATTTTCCTTTGATTCTGTGCACTGATCGTAGGCGGCAGTATGCAAGCCAATGGGCAGTATTTAGCCGAGTATTGAATGTTGCTATACTCACGTGTGTCTCTAGGGGCAACTATCCTTTACAAACCTCAATGCTACAGCAAGTCGTTCTCAGGCTCCAGGGGTTTCTAGAATGTGGTGCTGCCGTGTGAGGTCCTCTGCGACAAAGCTCAATAGCTTGCCAAAGAGCTGCGGCGTTTTGCGAAAGAACTTGTAGAAAAATCTGTGGTCAACCTGACGTATTCGCTGCATCTGAAAAAAAAAAATGGTGCGTTACCTGGCAGCAAGATCACGCCCTGCCTACGTACACGTGCAGGTATCAGGAGCTGTGCGCTTTTCACTGACACACACGCATTGCCACCAGCCATGATTGACTTTACCCCCTGCTTTGTTTATATGCTTGAATACAAACAGTGTGTCGGCAAAACAGGAGAGCCAGTCAACGGTATATTAAAGAAAAATCGTGTGGCCACTGCCGAGAAACTTCGGAAATTAGTTGCACAGCATTTTAACCTGCCAGGTCACAATTTAATTACATTACACTTCATATTCTAGAGTCTCACTTCTGAGAGACAGAAAATATAGGAAATCGTATTTCATCCCCAAGCTTCATATATGACACCAACACGAGTAAAAAGGTGTTCTTGAGTCTATGGGCTATACCAATGGCACAATTATAACTAGCAGTCCTTAACTTTTTGTAGGGGTGTGCTAATACCGAAAAGTAGATTTAGAATCAAATATCGAATCAAATGAAGAAAAAATGAGCTGAATATCAAATAAAATATCGAATAGCAGAAAATGTATTGCAAAACTTAATCCTTAGAAATGTGCAAGAAAGGAGGGTGCTACACAAGCTCTGTATAAACAGTATGGTCTACTGTTAATAATGAAGGAAGATCCAAATTACTATTACAGATCGTCTGGTAAATAGAATCAAGTGCTTCTTCACCTCTGAAGCTGAAGAATTAGTGACGGTTTGTTGTACTGCCTACACGGGTTAGAGAGACGGCTGTTGAAACGTCGTGCGGTGTTGTCACCACGTATCCAATATACGATCTGTGTGCTTCCGGCGGCTAATCAGCCTGATCTTCGCCTATGCTTTTGAGCTTTACGAACTACACCATGCTCTTGTCGTTCTCTTTGTTCGTGTAAGTCACGTTACCGTTTCGATCGGGGCTGTCAACCTGGACGAACCTTGTACCGACGACGCGATGCTGTCCTGCGAATCGGGCGTTCGCGCGCTGCGAGTACGACCCCGCATTACTACTTCAACTCTTTCCCTTATGCGCGCACATAAAAACACTGATAAGTTATTGCTGTCCCGACGAAGATAAGTCCCTATGTGCAAACACTGGCTCCTAGTTCTACCACTGTAGATCATCGAAAGGAAAGAAGTTACAGCCGTTAAGTCCTTCTTTACACAGTTGAAAGACTGGCCGGGCTCACCAACGTCACCGCAGACGCTTTCTGCGCTGCCGCCGCCTTTGTAAGAGCAGCCGCAGCAAAAGCTTCTTTCTCATGTGATACATTGCGGGAAGAGAACGCCGATGCCGGCGAAGCAAGCGTCTAAGCAAAAGCTCGACAGCAACGTCGTGTGTGGTCGCGCGCTGATGTCAATTGCAGTCGTGAGCAAGCAGACGCTATCACGCGTGATGTTGATCATTGATGTAGCTTTTCTTGCCATAAGAATGTGTAGATACAAAGGGCGTGCATTTCTCAACTTAAGAACAATGTACTAGCTTTAACATTGATAAATTAAATAAAAATGGCTAGCGATAATGAAATTAAGGATAAAATCTTCTCAAAGCCAAAGACGAACGTTTCCGCCATCTCTGGTACGCTGGTCTGTCAGCCCTGTGCTACGCGCAACGAAGTGCGCACGTATGTGCGTATCGTGTGGCTGGCCGCTCTTCCCTTCATCACCCGCGTACGCGCACACAGACCCGTATCCCGTGCTGCGTGGGGTTGGGCCTTAAGATTCTCGGGCCATGACCACGCGTCACACGCTTGCAAAGCGACGCGGGCACTGCTACGTTTCACGAAATCGACTTGCCTCAGTGACCGGTTATAGGCGTGAAGTTATGGATATCCGCACGTATTCTCACCGATAGTACCTTCCTCCCTCCCTCTCCTATTTTTTCTTCCCTTAAACTCCTTCCCCTGTGTAGGGTAGCAAACCGGACGTGCGTCTGATTGACCTCCCTACCTTTCCTTCTCTTATTTTTATCCTCCTTTTTCTCCTGGAAGGGGGCAACTGGGAGACAACGAATGTGGGACTATGCCCCACGGCTCCAGTTGTCATGGTTTGGGAGCACATTTTTATACACTTAATCACAGTCACGGCACAATTCCACCAGGACAATAACATATTCAAGAAACGAAGCCTTCTATAGACGGCACGTCTTCAAAGTCCAAGTCCTCATTCACTAACCAACGGAAAATTAGTTACACATAAACTAATTGCCACATCGATAAAGTGATGTTCCACATATACAGAGTGGAAAATCGTTACGTACAATAATGATGTGACAGAGACACTTCACATACGCAACTCTGAAATGGGCACTACGGTCTTTGGAGCCAACGCTAATGGCATGGCCGCGAGACACCACTTTGTGTAACCAACGCAGTTTCTCAAGTTACCTACGTATATCACTTTCCATATTTATACCTTTACATCCAATATCTTTTAAAATGACTTATTCAGGTTATTTAGTGGCACACCTAGCATAAACCGCTTATCTAACTTACGTTTGAAATATACTGACTCGTCATCCCGACCCTATGAAAGATGAGGTCCAGCTAAGCTGCTGAAACCCACCACTACAACTGCTGAGGAGGTGGTATGCAATGCTTTATTGCTTTAGAGTAATGGTCGCAATGACAGTTTAGAGTAATGGTAATAACGGGAGTAATCGTTATTTTTGCACGACGCCGCCGCTGGTCGTAATGCCCTTTCCTTTTTACAGCGAAGCTGTATAGCTCTACCGTCCAAAGAAATTTTCGTGTCGTAAGGAAAAAACTCCCCATGCGTGGGCCGATCACGGAGATAATGAAATGCCTAGGCTCACCCACGGCGGAGGTGCATTTCGCCATTAAGGGGCCCACATAGACACCTTCACTGGTCATCCTTCTTCACAGAGTGGAAAGGCACTGAGATTTCTTCCTTTGCCGCTCCTTGTATTCACGCTGCTCCTCGGGAGTGCTAAGAAAGCGTTGCCTACCCGTAGCGGTGCTACAATAGGATTTAGATCAGTTGCTAGGCTGGTTCTTTTATGTAAGAAATGATAGGGACGTCATTCCGCGTGTAAGCTGACGTCGCCGCGGGCGCTTTCGCCACGGCAATCTTTGCCGGGATACGTGTGCGGGTAGCGCTACGGGCTTCGCGTTGTTTTCAGGAGTGCCTTATCACCAATTATGTGGCCCGGATGCTTGTGTTGTGCTTTATTGAAACAAATGCTGTTCTGCATGTTGTATGTGTGATTCGGAAGAATGTACGCACTTCTCGTTTCACTTTGCTGAGTGCCTCAAACCTCTGCCTACGTGTACGAAGGATACATACAGGAGCTCGCATACAGGGATACGAGCTCGTGCCCTGCACTGCAGCTGGGATCGGCCCACATTTTCGCTCATGGACGCGGACATCGAAAATTCTGCCCACGCAGAGGTTAACAACTTCGCTGTACAATAATTACATTTGCACGCGTTGCATTCAGTTCTGTAGAAGTTAACTCACACACTTTCACGAACGCTTTGTCTCACATAGGTACCATCGCGTGCGTTGGATCGGGATAATTTTTTGTGTGGCTTCGTGATGTTTCATTACGCACTTGTTGTTGAGGAAATGTTACAGCTTGCGTGTGAGAGCACAGTTCCAACTACATTGATTGCCTGATTTATATAGACTTTGTATGATATTGCACGATAAGATGTTATTGGGGTCCTGCACATCGTGAGCCATCCCGAAGCGGGCCGCTCCCACGTGGGAACCGGAAGGCCAAGCCTCCGGGCCGCATGGTGGCCTCCTGGACATATATAGACTTGGTGACACGGATGATTTCGATTTTTCTGAAACATTGGAAATGTCCACACCTTGAAACCAAGGTGATTTGGCTTCGCGGTGCTGTCCTTCTGAAGTCTACTACCCAAGGCAGGCTACATAATCTAGAAGACACGCAAACGACCTTCAAATAATTTGTGACCATAGCTCGCACACCTACTGCAAATTTGGGGATTTACTGATATCACAAGCTGAGTAAAATAGGCTGAGTTTGTGATAGAATTCTTCAATATGCTACAAAAATCTATATGTTTCTTTTTCTTAATTCGATGCCGATAAATAGATACAAAACAAATATTTGGGCAGGGAAGGCCTAATTAGTGTTCAATTTCTAATAACGCTGTTCTTTTATCACAAGTCAAAATGTTAGACCCATGGCGCATCAAAAGCTGTGCATCACAAAGCAATGAAAGGTCTTCAACAAATATTTGAAGAGGCTAGCAGATGTTATGTGCGTTTACTCCAAAAGAGTGTTTGCAATCGTGAGTACTTCTCATTCGAGCGTCTGAAACCTCAGACACCCGCGAACTTCGTTTCCCCTGAAAATTTTAGTAGGGTAATATCACCCTCAGTAACTCCAGAGCAACGTGTGCAACCCGCCGCGTTGGCTTAGTGGCTATGGTGCTGTCCTGGTAACCGCGAGATCGCGCGATTGAATCCCGGCCGCGGTGGCCGCATTTTGATGGAGACGAAATGCAAGAACGCTCGTGTCTCGTGTGTTGCGGGCACGTTAAAGAACCCCCGGTGGTCAAACTTATTCCGGAGCTCCCCACTACGTCGCGCCTCGTAATCCTATTGTCACGTAGTAGTGAGGGTGAATAATACAGCGGCCAATCTGTGAATGACGAAACTAACTTTTATTGGGCGAACTTGTTCCCACAAAAGGAGGCTACACTCAAAGCACAGCGATGGCGGCGAACGCGGTCGGCGATCGTCGAAATGCGATCTGCGGGGCAAGCGCGTCGGCTTTTATGTCTGAGTCATCGAAGTATCCAAAATAATCGCTGGTACCTGCGTGTCTTGTTCGACACACTTCACGCCGCGCATACAAGCAATCTGATTACGCAAGGTACAATGACAACAGAGAGCGGATGGAACCCTCGATAACATCTGAGAAACTTCCGATACATGCAGTCGCTTTCTGCACTGAGCGATAACACTTCTGACGGTGAAACGCGTTCACTCAATGATAGCCAATTTTAGTACTGCGCCATGGCGATACGTACGCAGCACGCAAGTGCTCTGCGGAACGTAAGAGCGCGTGTCGCATTAGGGCTTTTAGTACTGCGAAATGCCTACGTATACGTAAGCGGGCGAGCGTTAGACGCCGGGCGCGTCGGAGCGCATTTGTCGCGTCCGCCAGTACGTCGAACCGTCGGTCGAACTAGACGCTGTTGACTTCGCTAACGTGATGTAACATGTGGGCGCGTTCCCACTTCGTCGGACTATATTCAGGCCTTTAAGAGGCTCTACTTTCAATACGGATGAAATACACGAATCCTATCGCGAAAAATAAAAACCGAGTACTTGCTTTCTGAGGCTGGCACGGTCATTTACGACGAACTGCGCCAAAAGCAGGTCGAGCCTTTCGCGCAAACAGCACACACTGAACACCTTCTCAAAAACAAAGTTCCTATTTTTGCTATGCATTCCCACCGCGCAGGATCCGGGACTGGCTTCTGCGCGTTCACTTCACGCAGCAAAGCCGAATCGTAGGCCATCGAAAAGTACAGCTTTCCGCTGGTCATCTTTGACGCTGTCATTTTGGGAAACTCTTTTGTCTCACGCTCTCCCACGAGACCAGCACGCGAGGCTCCGTACGTACGCACGCAAGAATGGGATGTGTGCTTACGCAGCGGCCGCGTACGCATCACGTACCATTCGTGTTGCGTTCTGCACATGCGCCCTTTGCGGAACGCAGCAATCTTACATACGCAGTACTAAAATTCTCTAATGATAAACAAGTGCACGTGTCAATATCGTGGTTGCGGCGTAACATCCTTGAGTCTGTTTATGACACCGTGTGTACACCATATATTTGGCGCTGCACTTTGTTGCTTCATGTTATAACCTTTTATTAATAACCAAATAAAGAAAGCGTAGCTGTCGCCAGAAAACGGTGACAACTACGTTCATGTTCATATCAATAAGTTAAAGAGCCCTTCTTGATATACACCTGCTAAAAGTTTCTTTTTTCTGCTATTTTTTCAACAGGAGGGATTTCGATATATGAAAAGCGTGTGTCAGATTTGGTCGAAAGTTATCATGAACGGCAAGCTTTATAGACTCACCCGCTTCCAAAGCACCGCAGTAACGCGTGCTTACTACTGGCGTCTGCCAACATGCAAATGCTTTGTACGAAGGGTCACATTGCATACCGGAGCTGCAGCACGATATGCGAATACTTAGCGAAAACGAAAATAAACCAGGAAAAAATATCGCTCTGTCGTGGAAAAGATCACCTACGTAATCATACGCAAGCTTATCGGGAACGTAGGTCATTACCTCTAGACGCCGTAAACTTTCTGGGACGCAAAGAGAGGTAAGCGAGGCAATTACGTGAAACGCTAGGGGATCAAAAGAAAACTTAAAAAAAAAGCCCGATGTTAACTTCACTTTGCTGCTGCTCCTACGTCAGTTTTATTTACAGCACCTTTCTTCTTCGTAAAGACACAGCCACTTGCTCTCTTCGTCAACGTAAAATTTTTAGCGAGTTCTTTTCCTCTCTTTCTCTCATTTCTGCCCGGTGATTCCACGTTTTCAGTGCGGTTCGTGGTTGCTAAACCTCTGCTTTTACTCTGCTTTGCTCTTCACACACCAGCTGAAAATATCACGTGGTATGTATGCTTTACTATACAGTCAGCTAGCGAGATTTTCGCCGAAGTGCTTTTGTTTATTTCTCTGTCTCTCAGTTCATTATTAGCGAACTTCCCTCACGGGCATGCCGTTGCGAGGTTTGCAGCGTGACGTAAGGGTTTATGGAGTTTGTAGCCCCTGAGCATGACTCGCTCGGTCCGACAGTGCGGTACCGATGGGGAAAAAGAAAGCGAACGGCCTGCGTAAGACGAATTTCAATTTTTTTATTATTTAGCGCGTCCAAGTACTGTATATAGCTGAAGCCGGAAAACGGGAAATAATGCGTGATGGTTAATAAAGATAACCTTAGAAAAAAATGTGGCACGGAGGCGACTACACAGATTTCGCCGAGAGCGATGATTAGCGCATACCCCGCACACCAATTTTTAGCTAAAGACAATAGTCAGCAATAACTAGAAAAAAGAAACACAATCGTGACGTGCAGAATGCGCACGATAGGCAGCTGCATCGTTTTGGCATCGAGGAATACGCGGCAAGGGTGGAAAAGGTGTGGATGAACGGAAAATCCAAATCTCTGTCGTAACGGCCTCAGGCGAAAAAACTGGTTCCGGAAATGAGGCGGCGTTGGTAACTGCGGCGATGTTGCGGATGTGTTTGTGAAGCGAGATAGCAGAGACCGGGCAGGCGGGGGTGGTGTAGGGAAAAAAAAAATTAAGCGAGACGGCGAGAATTACGCGATGATTGCAGATTTCTTGGTGAGCGGTGGCCATCGTCATTGCCGACAAGTGGGCCAGTTATCGGAAATTCAGCCACAGCTCGTGCCAGTGATCGTGGTATGCGTTCGCGTGGTGTTCGTGCATAAGGAAAAGATAAATGAGCGAAATATAAAGCAAGTGGCATAGGTGCGCGTGGATGCTGTGTAAAGGAGAAAAAAGCGACAGGAAGGATGGAAATGCGTAGCGAGGAGCGTGAGGTATGTACCAACACCCGAACGAGAGAGGGGGAAGGGGTGGCTCTATTTCTGTATAAAGAAAGTACCACTATAACGAGCGTTTTACTTCCAGCGTCGCCCGTTCAATGGCTGGCAGGTTTTCAGTGCGAAGAATCAACGATAATTCCTCGACAATGTTCCTCATGGCAATGCTTAGGTGTCAAGAAAAGCCAATGGGCCGCAATGTGCCATTCATTGTACTTTCCCGTATATCTTGTGGGTTGAGCATGAATCTCTCTTCTTTCTTTCCTTATGTGCAGGATTGATGCCCTACATGTCGTTAGATTTTATACAATTTTTTCTCTTCTGATTTATGATTTATTCTTCTTAATGAAATCTCGCCGATGAGGTTTGAGACAGAAGCCTTCGGTTCGATATCAAAGTGTTTGTTGTTACTCTGCTAACTTTCTTGCGGTTCACCACGGCCTCTATAAGAACAATGTGTTAACGACTTGTTTCTAGCATCACGTAACCTCCATAACAGATATAACTAGGGTGGGTTCAGGTTAGTTGGGTTAATGCGTGACTGGGCCTTTCACGGCATCTTTCTTTTTATTTTTTTAAATTGTCGTTGATACAATGTGAATCCGGATATCAGAGACGCTCAATTTGCTAGATGAGCTCGCACGTTCGTGCTCGTCTACTGTGGCGTGATAAATGCAATGGCTAGGTCTCTTTCATTTTTTTTTTTGTTTCCCTGGAGAAATGAGACATTACTCACTGCTTAATTATGTGATGACAGCCACGAAAGCGCCTGTTGATGGTGGCGTGGCCGAAACAGGAACGTTATCCAGGCTTATGCCCAACGCGACACAATTTGCTCATAACACTTGCAGCTCGCATAGAGGGACATTGAAAAATGAAGAAAGAAATTTGGCCCAATGTCTAAAAGTGAAGGGGAAATGACGAAAGAAAAAGTTGCCACGCGAGTACATAGAAGCTCTCTTCTCAAAGTGCGGCTCGTGTTCGGGGCTTCGCTTACTAAACATCGCTAGCTGTCACACACGTCAAGTATAAAGAATGCCTAATACGTCGTAGCGATGGCAAATTCGCTGACGAGGCGACGGGTTTTGCCTTCTAATCTGCATGACTACGGTGTGTGTGTTTGTGTGTGCATGCGTGCATGCGAGCGTGTGTGCGTTAGTTTGTGTGTGTGAGTGTATTTCTAGGTTGATGTCGCGCGGTCCTAACAACTTTTGTGCGCGCCTGCCCGTTAACGCCTATGGCTAGCACGACAGAGGCGATTAGGTGGCTAACGAGTTGCATAATTAATTAATGGCGTACGGGACTCCCCACGCGACTCTTCTTGCAGCTTTTCCTGTTGTGTAGTTCTCAGAGGCTTTCGTCCACGCCTGCTTGTATACATAACGCGGTAGTTCGAAGCTCGTGGTCGGATGAAACTTTCAATCAAGCAGTGTACAGGTAGAAACATTGCTGCATATGTAGGGAAGGGTATTCTCGAACACATGGAGGGGAGTCGTGTCCTCTTTCACATTTCGGGGTTTGCGATTGAGCTTTCCCACAGAATATAAGAAATACTCTAAAACGCAATTAGGGAAAATTACAGCGAGTACAGCTGCTACGTCGCGGGACTATCGACTACTGTCCCATGCAAGTACATTTAAGAATGCCTTGAGGTAGCAACGTGCGAGAATTAACTTGCTTCATGACTGTTCCTGGATCGCCTAGCACGACACGGTTGCGGTTACATTAAAAATAAATTCTGGGGTTTCACGTACCAAAACCATGACCTGGTTATATGGAGAAGGCCGTAGTGGGGGCCTCTGCATTAATTTCTACCACCTGGGGCTCTTGAACGTGCACTGAATTCTTAGACGAGCGTTTTGGCATTTCGTCTCCATCGAAATGCGACCGCTGCGGTATACATGCAACCGGCGGTCGCGAACTGCTCAGCGGCGACCTGGAAAGCTGCGCGAATTGGAATATATGCATTCTTCCAATCAGCGCGGAAAACCTTCCTTTGTTTCTTGCGTTGCCGTACTTTTCAGCTCTGATTGAAAGAATGCTCGACAGCGCCACGCCGTACCCGCTGCACCACCGCGGAACACCTGCGGCTGAGGTTCCGCATCCGTCGCTGGGCTCGAGAATCACGCTGGTTGACACTCCTTATAACTTACGTTTGCAGGTAATGTAAGCATCAAGAGACAGACAGAGAGAGAGAGAGAGAGAGAGAGAGGAACAACTTTATTTAGTCGCCTGCAGAACAACACCATCACTAAATGGCGCCGCGACGCGGGCCCTGACGTCTTCCCAGCGGGTGGTCTCCACTCAACTCCAGCGCGTGTTACTCCCGCGGTCGGTCGCCCTGAGGGGCAACGTTCCGTCGGTTTCGCTCGGCCTTTGTCTTTCAAGAGCCGCCGAGACCTGCTGGATGGCCAAGGTTTGGCTTTCATGGTCGTAGCATTCCGCCACAGCCGCGAGTCACGGCGGAATCCTTGCTTGTGGAAGCTTCATCGGGGAACTTGGTGCAATCCCATAGGATGTGCGTCAGGGTGGCCCTCTCCCGCTGGCACACGCGGCAAACTATACTCACATATAATTTCGGGTACCGATGATTCATTAACACTGGGGTGGGTAAGAAACCAGTTTGCAATTGTCTGAACAGCACCGCGTCCGCTCGGCTCAGACCCGGGTGTGGGGGTAGGAAAGTCTTTCGAGCCAGGCGGTGAAACTGTGTAAGTTTGTTGAACGTCGTCATGCGGTCCTTGGCACGGTCGGTTGCAGCAGCGCGGTTGGTTACCGCTCGCGCCACTTCGTGTCCCGTCTCGTTGTGGTTATCGTGCTTCTCCGACGCATCGTTGCCCGCGTGCGCCGGGAACCACTTGATTCTAACATACCTATTCTCTCGTTGCAGTTCAGCCGAGCACGGAACGCGCACAACCTCACCACACACTTTGAAACTAACTGAGCAGCATCCCGCGACTCATTTGATTGAGCATCGCAGCACTTCGTGCATCGACCGAATCGACCGCGACCGACGTCATGCGCTGTAGTCTGTGCGAGCTGCGCACATGAACCCCCGCACAAAAGCCCTGCAGACTCTACCACGCGTGCCTCTGTACTCTTGCGCCGAATTTCCGACAGGAGCATCTCACTCTTCCCGGTGAAAACGCCTATAGGATCGACTGCGAATTTTTCTGCGTTAGCACTAGGAGTGTCGAAGTAGAAAAATGTGCATGTATATGACGAGTGTTAAGCCGCTTACGTGGCAGAGTCGTATATATATTGAGAGCATGCCTAGATTCAGTAGTTGGACAGGCACTTGTAGGTTGAGGACGCTCGTACGAAAGAACGATACTTTATTTCATTCGTTTCGGCTGGGGTCCAGTGTGAAGAAGGCTCCCTGCGCAAGGACGGAGTATATATATATATATATATATATATATATTCCAATCTTCATCAAAAATTATGATCTGCTTCGGACCACGGTCACTTGCACTTCTCCAAGAGGCAGGACGTGGACTGCAGTCGCTGGTTCTGCGAACAAACCCGGAGACTCACGAATGACTCACCGCGATTTGTGAAAATGGTCAAACTGAAAACTGCGAATTCCGAAGGTTGGGCCTTTGCTTACAACAGGATGATCGGAAAGATTGACTGCCTCATTTAGTCCACACTCTCGGACGTGTCGTTCAAGCTGGAGTATTGCGGAGTACACTGGGCATTTTTGTTTTATTCGAAGGCGTCCAATGGCCGATCGTGCGAGAAAGCCGCCGTCTGTCGTCTCTGGCAGCGAAACAGCAGGTAAATTTCCACTGGCTGTGAGGCCACGCGACGAGCGCGCCTCGACGCAGCAGAGCGAGTGAAAGGGAGCACCTGCTGGTGCATTGGCTGGTCGCGTGCTGCGTGAGGGGCAAGGGCCTTGACGCGACGCCACGTCAAGCTCGCTCTCGCACTCGGAAGCCTGTGTCATCCGTGCGTTTCTTGTTCGCGCAAGCATTCGCCTGCATTCCAACTTCGCCTCGGTAAGGCCATATCAAAAGGTGCCAAGCGTCACAACGCTGCCCGCGAGTTCTTTACACTAAAGACCGTTCGGCAGCGTTCAATTGGACATTCATGCTTTCGCGTTCATAACTGCTGAGAAGTGCTTAGGGGTCTTCAGATTTTTTGTTAAGCGAATTTTTCTTAGCATTACCATGGTCATTAGATCATCACACGATCGCTTTGGCGTTCGTTTCTTCCACCCGCTTTCTGACTGTGCAGGCGCACACTGACTTCAAAGCGACGCGCTCTCACGACTCACGAAAATCATCCTGGAAATCGTGTATATAGTATACATTTTCGATGGTTGGTTTCGAGCCGTGTTCCGGAAACGCACAAGGGACGCTCTATTTGGCCATGGACGCATGCTTGAAGAATATAAATAAATAAAAAGCGGCTGAAAACACTAATACATGTTTGTCTCGTGGAAGCCAGCGCTTTAAGAGGCTTGGCGAGTTAGCTCAGTTGCATAGCAAGTGAGTGCGCCGATTTTTTATCTGACGATGAATAGCAGAAGCATGCAGGAAGGAAAGAAAAAGTTAAGAGAGAGCGTTGCGTCACGCAGCCAGCCTTGCCAAGTGAACGCTTCGTGAAGCCCATGAATTTGTTCAGTGGTGGCCCAACACGTGACCTCTTCTGTCACGATCACGGAGAAAGAATCGAAATTTGCTGATACGTTTGCTTCCCAGTATATAGCTATGCCAGTAGTTTTTATTCGGTGCGCGCTTGTTCGGCCGCAATGCCGTGTTTCTGTTTGCAGAGCGGGAACACTAGAACCAACGGCGCACTTTGACGTGCGATCACGTGTTAGGTCGACAGGTTTGGCTCCAATCGCGTTGCGCGAAGCTCCCTCCTAACTTTTCTCCACGAGTACGAGTCACAAGACGCGTTCGTCGCGCAAACTAGCAGCGCGTTTGGGGCACTCTGGCGCATTTATACAAGGTGAAGCATGACGTGTCTTCTGATTCAGCATCATTGTAATGTATGTGTGTGTGAAAAATTTATTTAAGATCCTGCAAATTTTAATGCTCAATAAAACTTGCGCTTCCTCTGCAGGGTCCATCATGGAGGGTTGAGGCGATTCACCAATTCAAGCATGAACCAACTAGCCCAAGCAAGAGTTTTATTTGAGGCGATTCGCTTCCCTTCTCTCGTCGAACTTTGGGGCTGTGGCGTCACAAGGACGCAATGGGCCAATAAAGACGCCTGCACATTCTATATATTTTGTGTTGTGTTTCCATGCACCGTTCTCCAAAACTAAAAAATCGCGAGTGCGTTCTGCATAATTTTGTTTCCCCGACACACCACTCGCACGGGATTTGTATGCGCAGAAAAAGAAATAAAGTTCTCCAGAGATGAAGGTGAAACTTTCGTGATGATTTAGCGCGTAGGACGCACTTGATTTGTAATTTAGGGCAAAAAGAACAACGCAATAAAAAAGGAGGGCAGTCGAATGCCTTATGTCCAGCCTTGTGATTATGTGGCTTCTCCCCTCTACTTTACAAATCAAGCGTTATGTTTCGTCACGGTACCTGATAGCTTACAACCAAATTCATAACTTGATTCCACCAAACTTTCATAGGAATCGCTACTGATCAAGTCTATTCTGAATACCGGCATTCTAATAAAGTATGAAAGTGGAAAGCAAAGGAAAAAGAGCAGTGCAAGTATTCACAGAACCTTCTTACGTAAAGGTTGTTCGTAGGAGCAAATTTTAGCCAATCCTGACGCTGGACGTATCATTTGTGAAGGCAGCTAGCTATTGGCAAAGAGCACTTACGATTGAAATACTCAATGTATTCGGCTTCAGAATCGTGAGGGGCAGAAATTACGATGGTCTAGTGAGAGTACAATTATCGCAAGCATTTTCGATTGACGCCAGAGGAGTGTAATTAAAGATCCCTCGAAGAATGGTGTCCTACAGTGAACTTAATTTGGACAGTGATAAGGCAGGTGATTTGCAGTGATTACGCAATTTTTTTTGTAACCTTCGTTAGAACTCTTCTTATTGAGTTTATGGCTAGGTGGCGCTAATTCCACTCGACTTTGCTCACGCCAGAGACGTCCGTGAATTGGTTTGATGGCTACCCTCGTAGCTTGATGACTCCAGTTAACTGTTTCAAACATGCAGTGCAGATTTATTGAGGGAGATAGCGCACACTAGAAATTACGATCCGAGGAAAACACAAGGAGGTGTTACTAACGACGTGAGCTCCTTCCGGAGTTCCTAGAAAGGATGGTACACATTCATTCATTCATTCATTCATTCATTCAATCAATCAATCAATCAATCAATCAATCAATCAATCAATCAATCAATCAATCAATCAATCAATCAATCAATCAATCAATCATTTACCATGCCAAGGAACAACCATAACGTCGGAGTGCTGATGCAAGCATACATTAAAAAGAGAAAATATATAAAGAAACCCAAAATACTGCAGGAGAATACGAGCAAGAAAACAATGAATATAAAGAAAAATGAGAAGGGCAGTTCAGAATTATTATTATTATTATTATTATTATTATTATTATTATTATTATTATTATTATTATTATTATTATTAATCTAATCAACCAGAGGCGCTTCTTAAAGGGCCCAGGAACAACCTCGAGGGTCTTGGTGCTGGCGCACTCGGCAAAACAATGCACAGAAACAACAATGCAAGCTCACACACACATAGACATACACACGTGCGCACACATAAAAAATAGAATAATAATTTCGCGACTACAGATTTTCACAGATCATAAAATGTGTACTCGAAGAGAATACAAAGCAAAAGCGGAGAAACAGAAAATAGGTTTGCAGAATGACGGAACACACAACAGATGTGCGATTTTTTGTTCAGTGATTGTTCAGTTATTCCTTTGCAACGCTTTCAGGAAAATATTAAAATTAGGCATGGAGATATCCAGGCACTCTGAATGGGCGTTATATGTCGCCTGCATTTTAAATAGAGGGTCCCAAAAATAATAATGCTGAAAGGCGCGCTGCTTTCTTGTGCTTTACTGCGGAATGCAAAAGCGCACATTAGGAAGCAAGTGCGAGCAGCAGATTTTCCCATGTATTAATTTGTGAAGAAAAAGAACATCCGATTTACAGGCGAGAGTAGGTAACGTAGCTCTGTGGAGATAGAAGGCTTTTGACAGAATCGATGTTTAAATATAGATGTGAACTTTTCTGGCCCCTTTTCGAGAAGTTCACAATTTCACCTACAAGAGCGGCCCCAAACAACGGAGGCGTACTCAAAAACTGGAACGCACACGCGCTTGTATAAAGTTACAAATGGCCCAGGTTGTTTGCAGTATTTCGTCACCCGACATACTGTCCCGCGAGGTTGAAGTGCGCGCTGCCTCATCTGTTGAGCGCGGGGCGAGAAAGTCAGAGAGTTTTCGAAGGGCACTCCAGGGTCCTTCGTTCCCTGAGCCCTTGGCAGGAGAACCTCTTTACCGCTATAGGGAAATAAAGCCCTGTTTACTCTTCCGCATGAAGCTCACAACTTTCGTTTTTGATGCATTTATGACCAGCTTGTTTTCAGCGCACCACGACGCAACACTTGCAATGTCCTTCTGAAGAGCGGTGCAATCATTAACATTTTTTACCGCTTTGAAAAGTTTCGCGTCGTCAGCTTACAATAAAATTGAAGAGTTTTGAATTACTGCCCTAACATGGTTAATAAACAGGGAGAAAAAAGTGGGCCCTGGGGAGACCCTTGAGGAACTCCACCTGTAACCGCAGAAAGTTCTCACTACGGAGCATTTACGCTAACGTAGCAGTACTGGTCGTGAAAGTAGCTTCTTATCAGCGGTGTGACAGATTGGTGCAGATCAAGTTGTGTCAAGTTTTGAAGGAGTATGTTGTGGCATACGACATGAAACGCCTTACTGAGGTCAAAATAAATTACATCCAGCTGTCATTCCTTATATACTGCTCAAGATGCATGCATCATGAAGCTAACGAGGTTGGTAGTAGTGGAGCGTCCCGATATGAATCCGTGCTGCTGAGGAATCATAGTATTTTCAATAACGGATGGAATTATTGAGTGCAGCGTTGACTCGAATAATCTAGAAGCTGTGCATAGGAGATAAATAGGTTTAATAATAATAATAATAATAATAATAATATTAATAACAGCATTCATACAGAAAGGTAATGGGAGAGTCAGCACGGGTAGCATGCGTGACGTGAGAGGCAGAAAAAGTATAGAGGGATTGCAATGATAGTTTCACCGCACTTCTGCCCTGCGGGGATTTCTCTATTAGTTATAAAAATAAAATATAGATAGGGTGGGTGGGGAGCCGAGGAGATTTAGAGGGTGATTCTGTGGAAGAGCAGATTCAAACCCGACTACAACGTCGCCCGCGGTGAAAATGTTACGGATGAAAGTCAACGAAACTGGTCCTCTCCCACTTTGTTTATTTCCTTTCTTTTTTTTAAATATAAAAGAATGCGCTGGTTTCTGAGCTTGTTTAGATCGTTCTTTTTTCTCGTTACTGATATCAGCGGCCTGCGGGTCGCAGGCGGCTCTCGATGCGCGCGAGCGTCGCTGTTGAGGCAACAGGGTTATTGCAGAATAGTGCACACTTCGGTGCGCGTGGTGGGAGTCGGTTAACGGTATTTTCGTGTGCGTGGGCATGGCCCCGGGCTGCTTGCGATCCTTGCTGCGTAAGCAGAAGGTCACGGACTTTATGACGCGCCGTCGTCTTAAGGCGAATGATGAAACTGGGAACGCTAAGAGGTGTTGACCCCATTTGCCTAACAACATTGCACGATTTTGAGACGCAATACAGCATCGCTTTGTAGTTTTATTCCACGTTTTCTTTTTCTTCTTGCTCTTTCGCTGCTCGCTCCTCGCGAACTACCAAACTATACGACGATAAAATAGAACAGCGGTAGCCGCGTCAATTGCCAAATATCGTCGCTGCCGTGTAGGAAGGAGTTTATCAGCTAGCAGACTACAGGTGCTACATATGCGACTGCGAAAAAAAAATGAAGCGTTCTTTCTTTTTTTATGCAAAAGAAAATGTCGTTCCTCGTGTATTGCAACACATTGGCTATCTTGGCGAAAAGACAGTGGAGCGTCGATAAAATCGACGCTCCACCTGAGGGGAGAATGAAAGCAGAAAATGAGAACTTCGAGTGGCATGGAGAAAGTGCCGCTGTATTTCTGTAACAATGCGGGAGAGAGACATCCAGCACTTGTGAGATGCATTTCATCTGCGAAATGGATGCCGAAATATAAGGCCGTCGTTTAAAATTAAAAATTAAATTATGGGTTTTTACGTGGCAAAACCAAAGGCCGTCGTTTAGCAGGTACCGATGGGCGCTAGCAGGCAATTAAGTGTTGTAATTAAAGCAGCACGCTTAATATTGACGCGTGTCCTTCTTTATCGGGTGACCACGTTTTACCGCCCAACAAATATTATCGCCCAGCGCAGGACGCACCTGCATGTATCGGAAGTTTCTCCAAAGTTATCGATGGTTCTATTCGCTGTCTGTTGTCACCGAACCTTGTGTAATCTGATTTCATGCATGCGCAGCGCGAATGATGTAGAATTTTATGGAAGAGACGCGGGCACCAGCGATTATTCTGGAATCTTTGATAACTGACGTATAAAAGCAGACGCGCTTGACCCGCTGATCAGCTTTTGACGACCACCGACCGTGTTCGCCACTATTGCCGTGCTTTGAGTGTAATTTGCTTTTGGGGCAAAAGTACGCCTAATAAAACGCTACTTTCGCCATTTACAGTTTTGTTTTCTTCACCGTGAGTACCACGTGACAATATAAGCTGACAACCGCAGAATAGAAACTAGCGCAATGTGCCAAGATGTATTCATTCTTGTGCGAACGTATTTCTTCAAGTTCGCTGCTGTAAAAAATACTCCTTTTTCTTTTTATAGATATGTTTGCATAACCAAGGTTGGCAAATGGGTATCGACCCCTACTCTTTCTCTCTTAGACAAACAGTAGATAGCAAAGATAGCCGTGCTCAAACACACAAACGAGCTAACAAGACAAACGGTGCGTAGCAAACACAGGCCAGCTTAACAAACCCTCAAAAAAACTGGAGGACGCTTAAGCTTCGCCTTCAAGAGTGGAACGCGATAGCGTTATTGCACCCCGTTCGTACGGCCCACTCATTCGCTCGGCATGCTCTTAAGTCACACAAAGACGAAACGTGCGCCTGAGCAAGCGGAGCGAACCAAAGAACTCGGAGTCTCGGAGGGAGAAACGATCTACGCGAGCCAAACGTCGTCATCGGCACGGACAGCCGGGCCGGGACGCGCCATGAAGACGGACGCGATCATGGGGCTGACGCCTCGATGGGATCGTCCTATAGAAGCGGGCGAGTGGCGCGCCAGCTGCCGGGGCAGCGCCGTACATTGCGAGGAGGGGGTCTTCTGTGTTTGCCGCAAGATGGCTCTGCGTGCACGACAAGCGCAGAAGAAATGTAGCGGAAACGTACTTCGCTACGCGTTTAACTGCGACTTCTAGCTGTAATTTAAATGCTCATAATTACCGATATACACCGCACTATAACTTTCTACCGCACGTTTCTAAGGCAACACCGCCTTCACGAGAGGTGCTTTTGTCCTGTTTTGAAGCATCGAGCTCATGGCTGAGTGGTAGCGTCTCCGTCTCACACTCCGGAGACCCTGGTTCGATTCCCATCCAGCCCATCCTGCAAGTTGGTTTTATTTATGAGTTGCCTTCCGGGACCTTTCGCTCACGGCCAACGCCGCCTACTCCGACGACACCGGCTTTTCTGCGACACGAGTTCCTTAACGCTCTCGCGTTAATAAACCAGATAGAATAATGAAATAGAATGCAAATAAAAGTCAGAACAAGCTGTAATCCCTATAAACAAAATTTGCAGACTGTCACGTATAAGGAACTTTCTGTGAAATAAGCTTCTTCCTGTCCATGTGCAAACTCTGACCTGCTCTCCCTCTCATCTTTCAGTTCCCTCGTCTCATTTTCCTGCGCAGGGTTTAGTCTGCTCCGTCTGTCTATTCCGCTCTGATTGGGCATTCGGCAAAGCACAGCGTAAGCACAGAAGAACACGTAAAGTTCTACGGGGATTTTAGCACGTGCTCTTCAGGTCATGCTGCGGCCTTCACATATGGGATTCGAATCTACACATATTCGCACAGACTGCTGGACACTTTGATGAGGCTCTCCTTCGAGCGGTTGCAGCGGCCCACCCCCTCGTTCCACGAAGGCTCATTCATGTTTGAGTTTCGTGGTAGCGATTCACGTTTGAAAAAAAGTAGGCGTGCAGACATGAACACAAGTATAGAGGGAAACGGAGAAGACAAACAGCGTGTCCGCGTTTCGTGTCTGTGTCTGCAAGCATACTTTTTTTTTAACAGGACGCGTTTGTTTTGAGCCCTTCAATTGCTAATCTGTAGAGCGCGTGATATTTTAGGGGGAAGGCGGCTGCAGAAGAAGCCGACAAAATATGTGCGACGAGGAGCGCAGTGCTGAAATGAATGGGTAAGTCAGAAATGTGCCCCCATAGAGGTTAGACAAACTTTTTCAAGTTCCCGTAGCTTAAGTGCAACAAGTTTAATCCAAACCACTTCAGAGGTGCCCAAATACTCTCGAGAGTGTTCCTTCGTTTCGCATAAGTTAGGAAAAAAATCAGCTCCTAAAGTAAAGGTTCTTTTGGGAGTCTGGAGAGCAGTAACCCGAAATCAAAGACCTTAAAACATGCTCAAGCATGCCTCATAACAGTCCGTAATATCGACATCGACTGTTCTAAAGAAAAAAAAAACGCGCATAAGCACGCCTGTGATTAGGTGAAGAAATAATCGAACATCGTCAATAAGAAGAAAGAAAAATGTGCCTTGGTGATCGCCTTAAGGTGGGATTACCACAGCCGAGAAAGTGCCATGCCTCCGGCGACTCCTCGAAATCGCGAGGAAATAGGAGATTCTAAATTGTTCGTTTCTTTTTTCCTGTCAGTGAAGAGAGCCGAATCGAAATAAACCAAACAGAAACCCCCGTATATCCTACTTGTTGCATTCGACATTCTGTTGCCGAACGCAGAGCGTGATCTGCGTATACGATTACTACAGCTGCACATGTCTTTTTCGATCACCCCTAACTGCCAGCTCTCATCACCTTCTCTCTTCTTTTGTACTACTATATTGCACTCGATCTAAGAAGGAACTTCGTCGGCTTCGCCTCCATGAGAGGCACACGGGACGTTATTTTCCTTAAAGGTCTTGCATATACAAATCTCTGTTCTTTTTTAACGTGCAACTACAGAGACGTGCGTGAAACGGAAGCAAAGTTAATGCCAAGTGGTTTCGCAGGATGTGCTCCTACTCTTTTTAGAAGCGCGGTGACGTGTTTAAGCACCCCCACTTCAGGGAAAAATCTAAAAACAACTAAGCGGCGTCTAGCGAAAACATCGTTCAGCACTGGCGCGGTCTAGCAAGTGGCACGTGGGACGGTCTTTTTCTCGAGGCTTACGGGTACGATAAAGGGAAGTGTGCCAAACCCGTGGCAAGCTTAAAAAGAAAGGTTCGAAAAAGACAACAGCGCTTGCACCGACAGCATAGGATAATGATGGCGCAATACCTTGGACACAATCTGCGCACTGTATACTGCAATATTTTGGACTTCGAACTATATATATATATATATATATATATATATATATATATATATATATATGTATATATATTGAAAGTAAGAAGAAGAATAGGTGTGCCAGCTGTATCGCTAGTGCTTGCCACCAGAGTGAGCCACTAGGCCATCCAGCGGTTCCTGCTCTGCGTCGCCTAACTTCTCGGTTACGCTGGACGCTACCAGCTGAACTATTAAACACACCAGTTTACCATATATATATATATATATATATATATATATATATATATATATATATATATATATATATATATATATATATATATATATATATATATGTGTATATATATAAATGTAGAGAGAGAGAGAGTTGTGGCGGAGGGACTCACGCTGGCCCCGGTAGTAGAATGAAGAAATAGAGAGCACGAGGTACGTTGGATTTGCACAGTATATTTCACTGATGCTTCGGCTGGTGTCCAAGCCGGAAATACGAGGTCCTTTAGAAAAGTATCCGACCTTATTTTTTATTATTTTTTTGCGAACACCTGATGGATATGAAACAAGCGCGCTTGCATCAGCAGGCCTTGAACCTGCTTGCGCATGCGCGAATTTTTCCCCGCCTGCCGGCAGCGTCAGTCGCTGGGACGCAGCGTTTGGGTGAGGTAATGCGCAGTGCCCTCGTCGCTTTTTTATTGCAAGGAAAATGGCGGAGCGACTGGAGCAGCGCTACTGCATCAAATTTTGCCAGAAGCTGGGCGACAGCCAAGTGGAAAGGATTCGGAAGATTCTGACGGCTTTCGGTGACGATGCTATGAGCAGCATACAGATTAAGGAGGGGTACAACCGGTTTAAAGATGGCCGCACATCGGTGGAGAGCAAGCCACGCTCCGGTCGGCCATCAACATGCCGAAATGACCAGGTCATTGTCGAAGTGAATGCTACGGTGATGCGGGACCGTCGTGTGACTATCCGAGAAACTGCGGAAGAGGTGGACATTAGCACCTTTTTCTGCACATTCCATTATGACTGAATATATTGGCCATGAAAAGAGTGGCGGCGAAATTTGTGCCGAAACTGCTCACGGTGGAGCAAAAGCAACTTCGTGTTTAAGTCTGACAGGACATGCCGGATTCCACAAGCAGTGACCCCGACTTCATGAACACCATAATCACTGGTAACGAGTCTTGTGTGTACGGGTACACCCCGGAAACCAAATCCCGTCGTCACAGTGGAAGCATTCCACGTCACCAAGACCATGGAAGGCCCGCCAAGTGCACAGAAACGTCAAAGTGATGCTGACTGCTTTCTGTTACTCCCGCGGTGTGGTAGACCATGAGTACGCACCACAGAGTCAAACTATCACCAAAGAGTACTACAGGGATGTCCTCCATCGCCTACGTGATGCTGCGCGGTGCAAGAGACCGGAGTTGTGGTCAACAGGATATTGGCGCAGCCATCAGGACAATGCTCCTGCACATTCCTCGCACTTGATTCAGACTTTTTTGGCGAAAAGCCAGGCTCCTGTAGTTCAACAGTCTCCTTACTCTCCTGATACGGGCCCCTGCAACTTCTGGCTGCTTTCCAAAATCAAGAGGCCATTGAAAGGAGCGCGATTTCAGACAAAAGAGGACATTGTGGCTGCAACGACAGCTGAGCTAAACTCCATTCCGAAAGAGGCCTTCTCGGAATGCTTTCAACGATGGCATCACTGCTGGGAGAAGTGTGTGGAGTCCCAAGGAGACTGCTTTGAGGGTGATTAGGTTTCCAAAGCTCCAGTTATGCCACTCTTTTTTCTTCGGCCAAAGGTCGGGTACTTTTCTAACAGACCACGTATACTGGTGAAATCCAACGTACGTCGTGCTCTCTGTTTCTTCACTACCTAAACACAGACACACACATGCATATATATATATATATATATATATATATATATATATATATATATATATATATATATATATATATATAATTCTAGTTTATGAGCCGGTCTACTCGAAGCGGCGGGCACTACTTGCACAAAACAATTGAAATGCAAAATCGACTAATTAACAAGTATTCACTCATTAACTATTTAGCTAATTATCTTATGACCCATATTGCAATTTACAAATTATAGCTGTGGACTTCGCAAGGCGGATCATCTACTTGGAACGAATTCTCAAGACGACAGCAGTTTCGAGCTATAAATTACCGAACTTTGCCGAGCAATGTATTGGCGTTCCAGTTACTGTGTGCTTTAGTGCATGAAACGACGCTTTGTTAACAGGTTAACTGGAACGCCAATGCATTTCTCCGCAAAGTTCGGCAATTTATATCTCGAAACTGGTGTCATCTTGAAAATTCGTTCCAAGTGGCCTTGCGAACTCCATGACTAGAATTTGTAAATTGCAATACGGGCCATAATGTAATCAGTTCAAAACTAAATTAGTGAATATTTATCAGTTAGCGATTTTGTATCCCAATTTTTTGTGTAAGTATTGTCCGCCGTTTCGAGTAGCCTAGCTCATCAACTAGAATTGTGATATCTGCCACAGGCAACTCTTAAATATTTTGGAAAGTGTTCTCTGAAACACCCTGTATATGCGTTTAACAAATGTCCAAACCTTCTAAACTCTAAAGTTGGGAGCATCAGAGCACCCTAACTAATTTAGCGTAATGCTTGTTTCCATAAACCATCTTCGGCTTCGGTATCGAAGAACTGAATGCGTCATGACATCATGCTAAAATGGCTCGCTTCTTTCCCTGGATCTCTGACGCCGCCGCACACCGGGCGCAGCCAGAATAAACGCACGCAGCCCTTTTATTCTTTAAAAAAATCATTGTCATCATACCAGTATCGTTGCTTTATACATGGCGTCAGCAAATTATGCTCTGTCATGCCGTCACAATAATGTTGATGACGTCAGGTCCGGCCTTTTGACAGCAACTTTAGAATCATATCAAAATATTGTATAAGTTGTTTGCCGCACTGAATGCTTCCTAAGCTTCATCTATGTGAGCACTAGAAGCGTGTGGCGGAGCCTTGCACACTTTCAAAATACGTCACAGCAGTCCATTAAGGTGTCATGTTCTCTGCTCGAGTAAAAAACGCAGTAATGGCGGCGATGATAAGTAATCACTTCTGGTCAGAGACATCGACGAAACCATAAAGTTTCCCACAATATACTAGAGGGAAATCTGGCGCTGCAATTGTTCAGCCACCATGGGAATGAGGGGAAGTACATGGATTTGTCTGATTTTTGTGCTTGAGGATTCAGACGTTCTTGTGCATTTGCTTATTACGGTATGTGCGCCTTCATTGTCGCAAATTTCAGAGTATTCTATACTTTTCTAAGTGCAGAAGAGGCTGCGAACACGCAAGAGCGCTACTAATTGCAATGGTTAAGCTTGCCGAGGCTGCCAAATCGAAACGCGCCAAGCATGTCAAGGCATTGGCTTGCCCACAATAAATTCATAAGGACATTACATGTCGCCTGTCAAAGCATGCGTCCGTGGCGTGATGGTCCCAATATCGAGCGTCCGTGCTAGAGGTCCCGTGCTTGAATTCCACCGTCGGAAGGTTTTAATAATGTTCATTTAATTATTTATTACGCAGTACATTGTTGAAAACGACAAAGTCACGAAGCCGCTTGAAGCCAGAAGGACGAAGTTTAGGCAAATCCATGTATACTTCCCATAATTCCCATGCTGGCTAGACCGCTCCCAATGCAGCTCCCGCAGATACTGGCGCCAGAGTTACCTCTCGTATTTGTTGCATGGAACCCTATGGGCAAGACAACGCATTGGGGTGACTAAACAGAGCGAACAACGGGAAGACACCAGAGTTAAGCTGGTAGACACGCCGTAATCCTGTGTAATTGGGTGCCATTATAGACATCAGCAAATCTCGCGATGTCGTCGACTTCTGTAACGGCATCTTGAGTCAACCAGAGAGGCCGCACAGCACCATCTCTCTAGGCCGATCGGAGCCCAGAAGGTTGCGGGCTCGACATTATGGCAGAATTCGACAATCTCCAGGAGAGCATCCCCCATGGCGTTATAACATAGAGAAACATATCCGAAAAGAGCGGACACGTCCGTAGGGCCCTGCGGCCGAGCCACTGCGGCCGAGCTACCGTACTGCCGCCAGCGCCCCGAACGGCTGCTCAGACCGCCAATTTCGCCTTCTGAGATTTTGGACGCGTGGTTTATCTGTGCTTTGGCTTCAATTTCGATAGCAATGCTTTCGACTATGTTCCTGTTTGGCTGTCAAACAGTTCAACTACGTCGTCTATAGTGGAGCGCAAGAGCTTTAATATTTCATTTTTAACCATGCCATTTATACAGACGTAATAAACTCGCGGATCGCAACCCTTCTATATGCTGGAAAAACCGCCAAGCTTCTCGAAGAACCTAAGCAAGGCTGAATTAGCTCATGCAGATAAAAAATAATAATAATAAAGCGATCAGAGCTGTTCCTATCGCAATTTCTTGTGGTGCTTGAACCGGTTTTCTCATTTGCACAAAATAGGCAGCAGACCTTCCATACAAAAAAAGAAGTTTATTTTTGCTTGTTTAAACTGTGAATTGCACAGAGAAAATACTGGATCACGCACTTGATAAAGACACAGACACAGACAGACACAGACCACAAGAAGAATGTTTTAACCATGACAAGCAATGCGTCAAATAAAACTGGCATTTGCGAACCGGCACAGGTGCGCTATACCCAGTAAGATAAAGAGCCTTGACAAAACGATCCCAAACGCGCATTGCACTGCACGAACCGCACCAAAGAAATCGCTTTTGTGATGATACGGGTGAGCCACAGATAGCAAACACTGTGCTTTAAACCGAAGGCGTTTTGTATTGCGAGTGACTTCTGGAAAATTACGCATTGGAAGTAGTACCCACGCTCTTCCGGAAAATACAGGTGCAAAAACAAACGGGTGGCTGCACGGTAAATGGCCGCCACGGTTCATATTCTACGCTACAGTTGCAAATTACGCTCACCGAGCTTAACAAAGGTCTTGCTAAGAATATTTTTAATGCAAGAAACAGCAAAATTAATTCTGCAGGCAAAACGAAACACCTTACCGCAGGAGCGAGGTGACGCGTTGAAAAGCGCGGTGGGGCGACCGTAACCATCGGCACCTGCATGACCGGCGCAGCATCAACGTCTCTCTGGAAACGGAACGCTTGTTCACGCAATCCGGTGAACGTATGATAAGCTGTCTACCTTTGAGGTAAACTGGAAGCGGACATCACTACGCCGCCTGGTGGTTGGTCAGACCCTTACTTGCACGGCCGCGAAACGGCTCGAGTGGCCGCTCTTTGACTAAGTATGTTCATGGTCGTACCGTGCTTCACGCTGTTCATTCGCTGTGACACCTTGATGGGTGCACAGATGTGCACCCATCAACGGGTGTCGTTTGTGTCCGTCACGCTGCCGCGCTGATTCGAGGACTTTGCTGGGCTGTTGACGTCATTCCAGACGTGACGCGGCAGTTCAATGTCCTGTCACCGAAAAGGAGACCTCACGGAGTTGGCGTCGAACGTTCCATTACTGCCGCGCAAGATATGCCACCAGCGGCTTTTCTCGAGCCTCTGCACCCGTATGCTTCTAATTTAGTTATTTTGTTATTCAGATCTCATTACAGCTATCTATGGTGCGTCCTCATTCATATGTACGATAGCAAGGTTTAGTTTCAGTATTAGTGACTGGTGCTTCGCCTTTAAGAGTGGGACGCGATAGATTTCAATGATCCGCGACTGCTTGTTAGCTTTCTTGGGGATGGGCGGAGGGGTATGCGATGTTGTTGCAAAGAACCGAGCAAGCCGCGCCGCTCGCAAAAGAGGTTTGTGTTAGATTTTCCGCGTAACAGAGTTATACTTTCTGGTATATTGAAATTAAACTCGTATGCTATCATATCTGTACGTTCTGTTCAGGTCATCTTTTACTATTTTTCTACGCACTTTACTTTGTGGAATTCAATTAGTTTATTAACGCCACTGCGCCACGCGGAGGTCCTGCGTGGTTTTGGTTAAGAACCTTTTTTCGCCAAGCAACGTCCGACGCCGACATCGAATATTTTGCGACACTCTTGAAGAACAGTTGTTCCAACTCGGTGAAGCCGAGTTTCTTCGCCGCTGGTCTACGCGGTACATAACCGTCTCCCGAGGCAAAGTCTTTCTACAGCCAGAATAATGCTCAATTCCGCTGCTTGAGTTGAGACTGTATCTGTATGTGCCCCGGGTGCCTTTCATAAATTCGAGGCCGACAATAATGCTTTTGCGTGGAGGCTGTAATGAGTTTTGTTGTTGTTGTTGTTGTGTGTGGCAAAGCCAGTGTCAAGCAGACACCATTTATTATTTCATTTGCTAATCTGTTTTGTTTACATCAAGCATGATGTATTACATGTGCTGTACCTTATACTGTACTTTTCGTTCATACCACAGTTGCAAGCGCGCCTACGGGTGAATAAATTTCCTTGTCAGCTTCCATCAACGCTAGCGCGTCAATATGTTCGTACCTTTGTCCATAATTCGGTTTCGCCCGTGTGTCGTGCGCTAAACAGTTTCGCTGTCACCTTCACAGAGTGAAATGGAGCATTAATTTTTTTTTCTATTAGAGAAAGGCGGTACATGTTCTCTTCAAGCAGAAATCAGATAACACGTTTATGCTAGGTCTACAATTGCATTGCGTCACATAAGATATTTTTTGCAAGCTATTATGATTTAAAAAAAAATATTGTAAAGTAATGTACGTAGGTGCCTTGATAAAGTATGTAGGTTTTACAAAGTGGTATCTTGTGGCCCTGCCATAAGGATTGGCTTCAACGACAGGTTGTAGGCGGAATGGCTCTGGATTGTGGAAAATCACATGTACGAATCTAGAACCCTCTCAGGGATAAAAGCAGGTGCTGTATAAAAAGAAAGCTTTCAATGTTAGCATTTTCCAATTTGTGTACAACATCTTGGTTGTGTACTAGGTCTGTACCATTGAATTGTGGAAGCAAGTAGACGGTCGTGCGACAGACAACTTCACCTTGTGTATAAAATCCACCTCCATTCCACCCTGTGAATGTGGGTGTACAGCGAATCTCGACATTAGATGACAGGTACGCAAGCACCAGCACCGCATTCAAAGTACCGCACGCACGTATCCTCATTCCTGCGGGCCTTCAGCCAAGCGTAGGTGCGTTATTTAACTAAATCAATGGTTAAAAGTAAACTGCTCCAGAAAGTGCGACTTACACACAACCTACAGACATCATAGCATCGGGCTGTATTCGAATATATGAAGAAACAAATTTTTTTACGCGGAAACCCGAACACAAAGCCCTTTTCCAGCTGCCGTTTGAGATCTGTCTGAGTGGCCGCGGACGCTAGGTGACGGTACTGTTTCCTTTTTTTTTTTTTTTTGGTGCGTACAGAACGAGCCCACCAAAAATCTTCACCAACTAGAGGCTAACGGCTTCACTGCAAAAGAAAGAAGGACGATGAAAAGCAGGGAAGATGGTCAAGCCGTCCGCAGATTACAACAAAGATTAATTATGACAGGAGTCATTGCAGCCATTTGCAATGCCGTAATATTGTAATTTGCCGTAATATTGCCGTATTTGCAATGCTACGGAATAGTATTACCAATGACGAAGAGGCGAGCAGTAAGAAGACGACGACGACGATTGGAGGCTAGCGCGGGCTGTTGCCTCTTGGCCAAGTGCGGAGTATTACGTTGTAAATATACTTGTATATAGCTTTTCATCTGCGTCTTCTTACGTAACAATATGTACATGAAATACATCAAATCTAAGAAGATAAAGCGAAGGCCTTTGGATATGATGTCACCATCACTGAGAACCGACTCAAAGAACGCCCATGAATAAATGAAATTGACGCTTTTGTGAGTTCACAACCCTTTTTTCTAGAGCGAGCCTGCTCGGTGTGACCCTAGCGGGGCATGCGAAAGACATTTTCATTCATTCATTCATTCATTCATTCATTCATTCATTCAGTGATGTGCTTGCGTATCTCACGAATCTGAAGGTTATTGTATCCTTTGTTCACAAAAGCTGAAAAATGCTTCAGAGCTGAGACTATACTCTACGTGTGACTCCACTGCTCGTGGCGCATTGCTAAGCGAACGCAATGGTGATAACTGCAAGAGTGCTTCACTTGACCTAGCAGCACTAAGGGCTGGCTGGAATCGCAAAAGAGGCAAATTTTGTGCAGCGACATAAATACCACGTCTAAAACAATGCGCAGGTGGTGTAAGTGTGAGTTTGGTGACATAAATTTCGCGATGTTTCTAGCTCTAATGCAGCTGAGTACAACCCAATCACGAAATACCAAGAAGCAAAAGGAAATGAATGATAACGCTTGCACAGTCAACCGGAGACCAACGTGTGAGCTGCGAACCAATTTGCGAGAATAACACTGAGAATGAGAAATAAGTGCAAACTGTAGGCGGCTCCTTTGAACAGCGTGCTCAGATTACACACGTGATGAGCTCGTATCACGCTTTCTTACCGGCAACACTTCTCATCGTTCTTTTCTGCTTTCTATTCTTCATTGGTCGCCGTCGTCAGCGCAAGAAACGAGGGATTTCCGGGAGCAAATGTCCTTTTGCAAACCGAGACGACCAGTGAGGTGTGTGCGTGGACGCTAGAGTGGCAAAAACCCGACTGCACTCCGGGCTAGAGTGATGGGCATTTTTACACCTTTCAGCATTCGGCTCTTATAACTTTCCTATTCCTTTCTTGCGCAGGTGTAACTTTTTTTGTTCATTCGATTGAAATTTCGCTCTTTCATCTGGCTGTTTGCCACAGTTTTCTTAATTTGCTTGTCTTGATTCCTTTGCCTCGGCAGTTCTGCAGTGTACTTCTCCTGGGCTAGCTTTCCAACTCCGCGTTTTTTTTTTTTTTGCTCTTGCTTTCTTTTTCTTCTCTTCGCCTTCAGCCCGGGAAAGGTGATACTCAGGCCGGGATTAAAGAACCCCAGCGTTTTCCTCCTCTTTTCTCTCCGATCGTCGGTGCCGTTTGATCTCTCAACACTCGGCCTTATTTCTTTCTTTCATTTTTTTCTTTCTTTCTTTTCTTCGCGCGCTGATTGCGGGCACGCCTCACAGAAGCCGGGGGGAAGTAGACAATGGTCGTCAGGTGTTCGCTCGGATTCAACGGGAGAGTAGGGAGGCAGATGGTGCAATGGTATAAAGGATATTCGGGAACCGGGAGACCGGCGGCGTTAGGGAATGAAATCTGGTAAGTGGCGGCACCGGCGGGACATGTGCGGATACCAGTGCGCGAGAAGGAAGCATCGCGGCATCAAGTGAACAGGAACCTGACCAGGCCTTGAGAAAGAATGCACTCTCTCGCACAAGGATCAGATGAAACCGGAGAGGTAGTCAGGAAGGCGCGGAATACTCGGATAATTTGACAAAGGAGGCGGAAACAAACGTAAATCGGAAGCGCAGTAATGGGAGTGAAGAAATGTGCCCGAGAATACGAGTCCTCGTAATATATAGAAAGGTGACGAGGTGTGATTTCAAAAGAACGCATTGTAAACACCACCGAAAATCCGTTTACTTGATTTATTGGTGGGGCTCGATGCCCACAAAACAACGCTGGGAGAGCACCAGTTGATGTCCAAGGCTTGTACAGTTTATTTCGTCTTCCCTCATTGTACGCGTGTTTTCTACAAGATTGCGCCGCCACTGTCAATGCAAACCATGAAAGAAGCCGCAGTGGAGGTGCTCCGGAATAAGTCTGCGTAGGATTATTTAACGCGTTGTATATTTTATATATTTAAAATGCGAGTACACAAACCTTTCTTCATTTTGCCGTATAAACGCTGCTGTCGAGGCCGGGAATGAACTCTCGACCTTGTACTTATTAGCAGAACTCCATATCCACTGAACCACAAATGTGGGTGCTGCAAAAAGGAAGATGGTTCGCACTTTGCAAATGCGCGTTTAAGAGTAAGAAGTGTGCAAGCGATGATACCACACAATCTCTCTTTCTTTTTTTGTTCTTGTGCGGAAACTGAAGAAAATAATTTATTAGGCTGTGTTGGCATGTCACAAATTCGTAACATCAAACAGTTCTGTCTGGCCGTGCTTCGAAGGTGGCAACCCAAGCGGAAGACAAGGAGCGACGCCAAATACGTATGTTTTAGGCTGCCCAAGATGACAGGAATTCGGAAACATTCAAGAAAGGGAAATTATTTGCTTATTCACAAAATAAAAATTCCAAAGTTCTCTTCAATGTAGGAATCCTGAGTCTTTATAGTGACGCTACCGATGGTGACAATTTATTCACGTCGTCCTTTGAAATGGGGCGGTGTCAAATAGTGACCTAGATTGCTTGAGCTAATGAAGTACTCTATACATGCTTTTCAGTCAAGCATTTTGTCTAATCTCCTTAATCTCCTTAATATATTTTTTCTCTTCCACGTTCTTGTGCCGTTACTTATTAGGGTAACGGATCCGGTATTATCAATATCTTCCCTGCTTTTTTTTTCACCAATACTCTAAACGTCTCTTGTTTATCTTGATTGCTGACCTGTTAACGCTTCCATGTATCCCAGCGCTTATGGAAGGTGTACGTGACTTAGATGTCTCGCTCAGTGAATACCTACTCATTCCATTAGGATGTGCTTCGATTAGGGTGTGTTTATAATTCCCACAGGGCAGGGGGTAAATTCTGAGGTTTTCCTAAATAAAACTTATAACGCACCGGATAGCCTGCACACGTAGTTTAGGACATTAAAAATTTGCCCACTTTGAACCTCATTCCCACATGACCTATAGGCACGCTTATAATGTGCATATTGAAGTTCATTGAGGATGCTGTAGAAACTTGACTACGAACATCCTATACCGCAAAGATATAGCGAGAGAGAGAGAGAGAGAGAGAGAGAGAGAAAAGAATGTTCAGTAAATACTTGCCAAGCTTTTAATCGGGCCATGAACGTTGTAGTTTCGTAACAGATTGCATTTAACATGACTCCGACTTGAGGAAATATGCCTGGCGTAACGTACACTTGAATGCTTCCCGTGCTGCTCCACGTGTGGTTCTTGTTTGCTTATATGATATTTTGTGCCAGATATGATTCCTGAGTGGTCGATAGATTGCTGTATCTTACTTCTAAAGTTTCGTGTGTGATTCGGCTTGATTAACCTACATAAGGCAGGCTTGTTGCGGAAATAAACTTAGTTGTGAGTGGTGCCGGTCCTGTCGTTTGTGTTCTTCTTTAGTCCTGGTCTTCTGCGCCTTGCCTTTACTAATTCAAGCATGAACCAACTAGCCCAAGCAAGAGTTTTAGCAGAATAGAGTCGTTAAATTTGTCGAGCCCTTTTTGTCTCTGACCAACTGCCTTCACTAATGGATTGTTAAGATTGCAGTGGCAATTGTACCGCCGTCAGACTCGGACAGGATCCGCATAAACGCGCCAGCAATTACGATATCTCAGCTCGGCGACGTCATAACGGAGGCGATATTTCATTTGATTGTATAGGTGCCTCTTGTCAACTATGTTTTAGATCGCGCAGGCACGGAAGGCACATGCAGTGGCGTTTAGGGGGTGGAGCTTGTGAAGAGTTCATTAGTCGTTACAGAGTATATTCAACCACCGTGTGCTTCAATTATTCCATCTCTCTCTCCCTGTTTCTCGCTAACATATTTGGCCAACACCGGTTCTTACGAGCTGGTCCATCGTTTCAACTGCTTTGTGAAAATGGGACATGGCAGTTGTTGCTTTGCGCATGCGTGCACTGGTCGTCCGCGTCGGATCGGTCCCACGTGTTTTTTGGAGACGCCGTCGCAGTAGAGGCGTGGTGCAGCCGCTCTCTGATGGGGGCTTGCTGCTCTCTCTTATCTTTATGTTTCCGTAGTATCATAAACCCTATCGCCAACCATCGTAGACGGGGGTGACGCCACACGATTTATTCGTGACCGAGAGACGCGATGATAGGCCTCGGTGAAATGGGTGACGGCTGCGTTTTAAGGCAACGAAAGAACTTCGGGTAACATGCCTATCAATGCATTTACAAAGTATGAGAAGTGGGGGATATTTATAGAAAACATATATTAGTTTGCAATACATCTTTGTGAGAGGAGTTCTCAATGATCAAATGAGACAGAAACAAGCCGAAAGCGGTCGCTACAGGCTGTGTGACTCACATGCATCACGATAGGTCCCCGTTCAAAATGTCTTATTCCGAGACTCAAACACCTGGACAGTAGCCTTCTTAATCAAGGACCTTCACGTTTCTCGTAGAAGCTGTGTCTCCGTATTTTTGCCTGGCTTGCATTGCATATCGCGTTCCTTTTGTCATTCTTGACCATTATCTTTTCCTTTACCTTCCTCCAAACGTAGAATCAAAAAGAGAGCCAACATTCCTAAAAAACAAAAAGGCTGTGTTGATCTTCCTCTGGTTTGTTTGCTGCTGGCCGACTCCATGCCTGATTCATCGACTGTTTCCTGATCAGGGAAAGCCAATAAAAGCACATCGCTGGTAATTAGATATGCTCTACAGTTACTCTTTTTATTTGGTCACAAAGTGGAAAACACAATTGTTTGATTACGCTCCTTGTTTACATACGCGCAAACCCTACTTCGTCGTTTCTTTCTTACTTTCTTAGCTCTTACTACAAAACATACCAAATTTCACAGCCCTCGACCGAAACTAGTTTACGCAGCAGGCATGCATATTTAGGAGATTTTTTTTACGCTTTACTGAGTCGTATGCGTGATAATTTCATGATCTGTCAAACTTCCTTCAATAATTCTTTTTTATATCGGCAAGACAGGAACCTTCATTCAAAGTATTTACAATTTTAATCATTGAAGTGATTCATGTGAGTGCGCTCATGTTTCCGAAACATATTCAGTTATGGCAACCTTTTCGCATCCCTCCCTACGCAATAACATAGATCGGAAGAGAACTCAAGCGCACAGGACTCCCGTCATTCCCGAACGCACGCGTTCCGAGAGCATCGCAATCATCTCATCGACTGCCACGTTGGTTGTACACCCGCACCCCCTACAGGCCGTGAAAGTTGCAGATACGCACTGCTTGTGCCAGTGTATTTGTAAAACACGTGTGTATGTGGGTTGAAAGTAGGAGCTGAATTAACAAAGCCTTTCGCCAATAGCAACTCGCCTTCGATCTCTTCGGGCTGCGTAGCAAGCGCCTCTGGAGTGCAGGCGAAATGGCTCCTTTGTATCCAGTGTTTCAAATAAACTCCTTATAATGTAATAATGTGTTCTAGAATATTTTAAGACGGTGAAATATGGCACATACTCAGCAGCGCTGAGTCATTGACTACGCTAAGCAGCTCCACTTCTTAAGACTCAGCAACCAGAGTCATACAACTGAAGAAAAGTTTACAGAAGGAATGATTAAGGTTGGGGTTCAGTCGAACTACAGTGGCCACCGTTTTCACTTTGGGCGCCTGCAAGCGGATAAATACATCCTAAGCTTCTTTCTTTTTCGTTTCAGAGACTTCGAGCGTTACATTGAGAGGGTCCGTGACGTTGCAATGAACCCTGATCCTACAGGCCACCGTGACGCTGCAAGCGGCTCGCGTGTGGTGGTCGCAGGGATCAGAAGAACGGAGCCAGCCGCTGTATCTTAACATCCTAAAGCATCCATTTCCGGGTACCATACCAGTCAGAGCTCTTACACTAGAATTCTTGCTTAGAGAAAATTCCAGCAAATACTGACTTCGGACATATTATTGGATTACCCAATCGCAAAGAACACTTACGACCAAAAAGCTTTTTAATTCGGCTTCTGGTTAATAAGAACACGTACTGTTGTGAATTATTTAGGGTGCTCTAATGTATACAAGTACTTAGCGTTCTCCGGGCTTGGATGTTCATTTATCGCAATTGTAGGGCAAGCCGAAAGCTTCCGGTCACAACAGCTTCAAAGCTAATAGCCAGCTATAAAAAAGTGGGTATAAAACCAAAATGAAAAAGTGTTGACCATACATTTCATAACATTCCCGCCTTAAATAGTTGTATTCCGATAACATAAACAAATTTAGCAGAAAGGTAACCATGCTTGTGATGAGTTCTTCCTCTATAAAAAGCTTTGTGGGTTTGTAGACTTCATTTTGCGGGACTTAATTGGTTCGCAAATGTGAATAATCCAGGTAATATGGACTGGCGCTAATTAGAGAGTGAAATGCTTTAGCAAAAGTGAAAGCAAACGAAGAAGCATGGCCTAATTAACACTTGAACACAGCTGGAGAACAAAGCAAGTGTTCGGGATGAAAATTCTTGCGATAGCGCATATTTTGTACGTGTTAGGTGCCAGCAAACCATGACGTCTGAAAAATTATCAGCGGAGCTTTTCGGCCAAAGTCAGACAGCAATTGCTAACAAAACGCTTTGTGAATTCAGCCACAGGAACATGAGACAGCCAGGTTTCTTGTCTTCTTTCTTTCTTAATTTTTAGCTTTTACGGCAAGGAAACACAGATTACAAATGTGGTATTGAAAGCACAAGAAACACCGCCAACACTTCGGTGTGCCCCCCCCCCCCCCCCCCTCCCCCGTCGCCTTATTCAAGACACAGTTTTTACCGTACATATTTACGAAACACGGTAACAAATTGGGATTGCTTCACGAGTTTCACGAGACGCAGGAAGTAAAGAAATAGTGTGGCGTTACCCTAGGAGCATGCTGTCCTAATTAATGGGATTTGGACAAACATTTAAGCTCTTATTCCCGGCGCAGCATTCAGCAAAAACGTTAATGCACCTGCACAGTTGACTGCCTCCTCGGCATAAGACACAACCGGGCATTCTTGTTATTCGTGTTTCTGATTTTCAGTTTTTTTTAGACAGAGAAACAATGAGAGGAGTTGCTGCCAGTCGACAGAACTTAGATTGAAGCCAAATGAAGTTTTAAATTGCGTTGAATTAAGCTTTAAGGGCGTGGTGACGGTGACAAGAAAAGAGTGCCTGAGCGTAGCGGTGTTAATTATAACGCCCCCAAACGGCAAAAGTATGCAACCAAAATTTTAAAGAATGCCAGTAGTTTTGGAGCAACGTGATTTCGAGTGAAGTGAATGATATTGCATGTTCGGCAAATCAAAAGGAAAACGAAACCAATTTCTCATACCTAGGCATTTCTCTCTAATTTCGTTCGGATTCTTGAACGAACATCGTTCTGGAAAGCTTATTCCTGTGGGTGTCTCCTCACCCCCCCCCCCCTCCCGCAATCTTTCTGTTTTCTTCGCTTCCGTAATTTCTCGTATCGATAGATTTTTCAAATACGAGAAAAAAAGAAACGTAAGCCTAATAGATTTCGCGAAATAAACGCGAAGTAATGTAGGTCTGAGTGAGAGCTAGAGTACAGAACGAAAGGGTTTTTGACAGAATGGGGGCCAGGTTCAAAGTGTAGCGGATAGTTTTTTCGGGTGGCACACGCCCCGATTTAGCCACATTTCGCCCGACCAAAACAGCCCGCAATAATGAAGAGAGAGTTGGCCTCGGCTGATCAGGTCCCTATTGTTTACAAAGATGTCAGAACCTGAGAATGGTTCTGGGCTTACCGGCACCTCTGCTGCCGTCTCTTTGGCTATCACGTATGACGAGCGTCTGTGATGTCTTATCGTTGGCAAGCATGATTGATCAGCGTAGTCGCATAGTTATTTGGACCATGGCTGGTCACTGTAAGCGCCATTCTACAGTCAATTATCGTGGTGCGCCAAATCCAACTGCTATCAATAATGGGCCTACGGGATCGGTGAGGGTTTCTGTTTTCCTGTGTCGTTGACTATCGTGATTGGTCAGTGCTATTGTTGTCCTCTTGTTATCCATCACGCTGAACCCGCATTTCTGTTGTTCTACCACTTACAATTAAATTACGCATCTCGTTATTGTTGGATCACTTGCCATCACGATTAGTCAGCGTCTCTGATATATTGTTGTCAGCTAGCGGGAATTACTGTTCTGTTTTACAGCGGAGCTGTCGCTATAGGGTGCCATAGAATTTTCGTGCCGGCACACAAAAGCTAACGTCAGCAATGGTTTGTACTCTTGTAAGCACTCATAAAACCGTAAGCAAGCAAAAAATAAATGCAATGGCTATTAGGCGCTTAAGGCAGAGGGCACAAACACTAAGCAAAGTGACGCGAACAGTGCTTTTATTCTTTCTAATCACACGCACAACATACCGAGCAGCATGCCGAAAACTGTCCTCATCAATGACTCATACTCCCGTATGCAAATAGAAAATGCAATGGCTCATACCCCCGTAACGTTTATGGCTACTCGCTTTGCGTGGGTTATTTGCGATGACACTGCTCCTGTGGTCGTTGTTGCTGATTTCACTGTAGATTTCACTGTGTCGGGACGGAAAAGGAAATGGTTAAGCCGTTCGCATTGCAGACATATCCCTGGCGATGTGACACCGATCCGAGTTTGCCGATCAGTCTATATCATAGCGACCACAAAGCCATTGTGACCGTCGTTACTAAGTGGCCACGAGTGATGCAACAGAGTCTTCATCACAAGTTTTCTTACCGCGATGTTTACAGTTCCGCTCGTCATCCACCTTCGCAGGTCGGTATGGCTTTGAATATTTTCTTTATCTTTTTTCACTGCCATTATGGACTAGTATAAAGATATACAGAATCAGAGTCGCGAACTGTTATGCCAAGCTTGCTTTATGGCAAGATGTGTTACGGCAAGTCTGCATTACGGCAAGAACTGTTACAGCTATAACAGGACTAATTGTAGGTGGTGTGAGAGCAACAAGCTTTGTGCGCAATATATGGAGCAGGCTAATGAAATCCTTTACACAAGCAGATGGAGAGAAAGGGAGAGAAGAAGAACAACTTTATTTAAAAAAAAGACCAGTTCGAGGTCTGCTTAGGAAGTGACACTTTCTATGCCAGAACCCATCGTCCCGGGTGTGAAATGGTGGAGCCTCCTCCATTCCTTGCTGCTGCTAAGTCTGTCGGTTTCTCACTCGATGGGCTTTGGGCTTTGTTCGTTTATATTAGTAAACTGCCAGAGTTCGTGACTTTTAATTTCCTTGTTTTTTTTTTTCGTGGACCTTTCATGCATGATTTCCTGCTCGGACGTGACTTTACATAAGCGGAGAACACTTGCAATAAAACTGCGCCCCACTTCTGACCCTATGGCTCCGTTTGAAACAGAGTGGCGATGATACTGATGACCTTCGGGGATTTAGTGTTTCTTTCTTTCCTTTTTTTTTTATACTGCGACGCAGTATTATACGCACGGATTAACAGCTAAACTAAGCTAAATTCGCTTCTCTTTTTCTATATTACAAGGAATATAAAAGGTTAGTTTAACCTATAGTCGGGCAGTTACGCTTAGAGACTTACGCTTATTCGCTCGCAAGCGAATCGCGAAGTCACCTTTCTCTGAAACGCTCTCTTTTCAACAGAAGGCCCAGTCACCACTTTCTTCTGGACGCACTATTTCGTCATCGGGCGCTTTATTTAGTCATCCCCTTACACGGCTGCTATTCGCAGTCTAATGTAATTTGTTATTTTGCAAAAGAAGCTGATGTGGCACATTGTACTTGTGCACCTAGCATAAACGTTCATAGGAATACATAGGTCCCAATTACTGTCATTTAAGCAACTTATGAGATCTTTCGCTCTGCATCGGAGGATAAAATCTGATTTTCTAAGGAACACAGTACACTGAACCCCTGTATAGTGAAAGTCATTCTATTTCTTCAATGAAGGTCTGCTCTTCTGAACCAAGTAACAAGTGCCCTAATACCGAAAAGAAAGTGGGGTTAATCGAGGGTTCCGATTTTTTTAGTCGTATATAATAAGCCAACAAACACTGACGCCAAGGACAACATAGGGGAAATTACTTGTGCTTAATCAATGAAATAAAAAAACAATAAATTTATGGAACTGAAAGTGGACGAAAAAACAACTTGCCGCAGGTGGGGAACGATCCCACAACCTTTGCATTTCGCGTGCCATGCTCTACCAATTGAGCTGGCGTGGCGCCGTCTCCCCATCCACTTTCCTGGGTATTTATGTTTCCTAGTAGAACCCTGGGAGTGTTAGCCAGCGCCACCACTCACAGACCTTGGCGCCAGACGTGGAACATCCTTTCTGCCGCAGGCGTCACGAGCATCGGTGTAACACCGAAAAATATCGTGGGAACCGAGATATTGAATATCACACCAACTGCGTTCGACGAAAAGGATTGCTGCCGTAAATAAAGCGCAACCGTTTCGGGAGTAACTGTGGAACAGCCACAGAGCCTCGAAGCTGAAACGAAGTGCCCGTTACACCCGTGAGTGGCACCGATGATCTATCGAGATAAAACTGTCAACGCCACGACATCCTATAAACCTTTTAGATCTCTCTTCTATAACTCTCTCTTTTGTTCTCAACTCTTCTTGCATCTGAGCTATGTTTTTGTTCCTTGCTTAGTTGTTTGTTCAAGGCTCATAAAGAGCACGACATTCATTACTCACAGCCTCGGAGATTTCCAGCAGAGACGTTGTCAAACGGAGCCGCATGGCTGAGCCCGTGAAAACTACGAAAGACAACGGAACGAACTAAGCACGACATTGGGAAATAGCGCAGTCGTTTTGAAGGCTTTCAGCGTCCAAGAATCTCGAGAAATACCGCGGACGAAAAAAAAAATATTTTTTTCGGGAAAGAAACAGAACTGTGATTGACGCCACCCATGGGGCGCAACGAACGAAGACTAACGCGCTCCGCGCAGACACAAGGTTAGTGCCTTGTTAGTGTCCTAGCCTTGCTTGCTGGGGCTTGACGTTAAGATGAGGCCTCCGAGATGTTGAGACATCACCAGAGATGTGAACTCGCTAGAATGGTAAATTTAACGTTCAATTTGTGTAACAGCGGTGGTGAGTTCGCTTAAGTTAGTTCGTGGGGCCCAGTTATGGTAGCAAAGGAGGTGAGAATTTTCCGGGTAAGGTCCCGGCCTCTCCCATCTGTATCTTCTCATAGTGCTCCCTGGCCACACACCGCTCTAACGGCTTGACTTGTTGCGTCACAAAGTCCAGTGGTTATCGCTGAAGCAGTTTCGGAAACTCACGCCTAAATTTAATTCTAGGCACATAGTCTTGGATGACTGGCACATTGTTTCTCATTTCTTCAGGGTACTTCTCCTTTCAGCTTGCAGTAAGCCTCTTCGACAACTCCTCCCCCCCCCCCTTTTATTGCACACCCACCCACAAGCACGCACAGACACGCACAGACACGCACAAGCAAAACCTTAAAATGTCAATGCCTGCCTAAGCAAGCTAAATACATGCGCTTTGATACTGCGAAAAAGGCAGCTCACCGCTATACAGCCACAAGGACTCCTCGCACCCTCTGTACTTACGAAAGTGGTACACGAAGTGACTTTGCTTAAGCAACAGCAACTAAATACCAAGTGGCCAAATATAGTGCTAAACTTTCTGTGTGCGGGCTGCAGGCTGTCGCCTCTTCGTTTTCTTGAGTTGTGTTCTTCTTTTTGTTCTTTGAACGTGACGCGTCCGCATGGCACGCAGTGTGAACCTTCATTACAGAGTGATTCCCAGCTAGGCACAAAGTTTCCTCCCACATCGCGCAAACTACGTCCATCGCTGTCATGGTTGCCCGTGAAGTGGCAGTCCAATGTTTGCTGCGTGTTCCGTGACGATGAGGCTCTCTTTATCTTCGCCAGACGCGCTGTCTAATTACTGCGGTCCGCGTGTTCCGCATGCGATGTCTGACGCCCGCCCTTCGTTGCATGCTTCTGTCGGTGACTGTGATGTGGCGTTGTAGCGGCGCCATGTCAAGCACCGCCAGGAGAACGACATAAAAGCCAACAGATCCTCGAAGAGCAGCTCCAGCGGCTGTGTTCTATCTCGCTAATTACGCGCAGCGTCTTGACTGAAGCCAAAGCACATGTCAGCGGATCAGAGACCGGGACCAGTTTTTCCATGAAAGATTGGCACAAGCCAATCACAATTTCTGATGTACAGGTGAAGGGGCCCGCGAATAAAGCTTTTGCGGGATTCAGCCTCGTGTTCTGAAAGGTGTCCGAAACTCTACGTGCCCTCTAAAAACATGATACATTTAGCATTTTTAAAGTAGGCCGCGCTATTTGCCACAAATAACGCCAAGAGCTGCTCGGTGTTAGATGTTTTCGCTATATTTCGTTAGGCGTGAAGGTAGCATCGACGTTGCTAAAAGTTGCAGGACCACCGTGGTACGCAGCTTAAGTGCCAGGCGTTGTGGTGTAAGTGCTGTGACAGGACACCTTGTACTACAGTTATACTGATGGCCGATGTCAATGTTGCTCCGGTTGACGAAAGCTTTAAAACGCGCAATACTATATGACTCATATTAGCAATTACCACCCTTTATACCTCATACCAGCATCATATAGAGACATCATCATCAGCCTGGTTACGCCCACTGCAGGGCAAAGGCCTCTCCCATACTTCTCCAACTACCCCGGTCATGTACTAATTGTGGCCATGTTGTCCCTGCAAACTTCTTAATCTCATTCGCCCACCTAACTTCTTGCCGCCGCCTGCTATGCTTCCCTTCCCTTGGAATCCAGTCCGTAACCCTTAATGACCATCGGTTATCTTCCATCCTCCTTACATGTCCTGCCCATGCCCATTTCTTTTTCTTCATTTCAACTAAGATGTCAATAACTCGCGTTTGTTCTCTCACCCAATCTGCTCTTTTCTTATCCCTTAACGTTACACCTATCATTCTTCTTTCCATAGCTCGCTGCGTCGTCCTCAATTTAAGCAGAACCCTATTCGTAAGCCTCCAGGTTTCTGCCCCGTAGGTGAGTACTGGTAAGACACAGCTGTTATACACTTTCCTCTTGAGGGATAGTGGCAACCTGCTGTTCATGATTTAAGAATGCCTGCCAAACGCACCCCAGCCCATTCTTTTTCTTCTGGTTATTTCAGTCTCATGATCCGGATCCGTGGTCACTACCTGCCCTAAGTAGATGTATTCCCTTACCACATCCAGTGCCTCGCTACCTATCGTAAACTGCTGTTCTCTTCCGAGACTGTTAAACATTACTTTAGTTTTCTGTAGAATAATTTTCAGACCCACCCTTCTGCTTTGCCTCAACAGGTCAGTGAGCATGCCTTGCAATTGGTCCCCTGAGTTACTAAGCAAGGCAATATCATCAGCGAATCGCAAGTTACTAAGGCATTCTCCATTAACTCTTATGCCCAATTCTTCCCACTCCAGATCTCTGAATACCTCTTGTAACCACGCTGTGAATAGCATTGGAGAAATCATATCTCCTTGCCTGACGCCTTTCTTTATTGGGATTTTGTTGCATTCTTTATGGAGGAATACGGTGGCTGTGGAGCCGCTATAGATATCTTTCAGTATTTTTACATATGGCTCGTCTACACCCTGATTCCGTAATGCCTCCATGACTGCTGAGGTTTCGACTGAATCAAACGCTTTTTCGTAATCTATGAAAGCTATATATAAGGCTTGATTATATTCCGCACATTTCTCTATCACCTGAATGATAGTGTGAATATGGTCTATTGTTGAGTAGCCTTTCGGAATCCTGCCTCTTCCTTTGCTTGGCAGAAGTATAAGGTGTTCCTGATTCTATTTGCGATTACCTTAGTAAATACTTTGTAGGCAATGGGCAGTAAGCTGATCGGTCTATAATTTTTCAAGTCTTTGGCGTCCCCTTTCTTATGGATTAGGATTATGTTAGCGTTCTTCCAACATTACGGTACGTTCGAGGTCGTGAGGCATTGTGCATACAGGTTGGCCTGTTTTTATAGAACAATGTGCCCACCATCTTTAACAAATCTGCTGTTACCTGATCCTCCCCAGCTGCCTTCCCCTTTGCATAGCTCCCAAGGCTTTCTCTACTTCTTCCGGCGTTACTTGTGGGATTTCAAATTCCTCTAGACTATTCTCTCTCACATTATCTTCGTGGGTGCCACTGGTACTGTATAAATCTCTATAGAACTCCTCAGCCACTTGAACTATCTCATCCATATTAGTAATGATATTGCCGGCTTTGTCACTTAACGCATACATCTGATTCTTGCCTATTCCTAGTTTCTTGTTCACTGCTTTTAGGCTTCCTCAGTTTCTGAGAGCATCTTCAATTCTATCCATATTATAGTTTCTTATGGCAACTGTCTTATGCTTCTTGATTAACTTAGAAAGTTCTGCCAGCTCTATTCTAGCTGTAGGGCTAGAAGCTTTCATACATTGGCGTTTCTAGATCACATCTTTCGTCTCCTGCGATAGCTTACTGGTATCCTGTCTAACGGAGTTACCACCGACTTCTATTGCACACTCCTTAATGATGCCCATAAGATTGTCGTTCATTGCTTCAACACTAAGGTCCTCTTCCTGAGTTAATGCCGAATACCTGTTCTGTAGCTTGATCTGGAATTCCTCTAGTTTCCCTCTTACCGCTAACTCATTGATCGGCTTCTTGTGTACCAGTTTCTTCCGTTCCCTCCTCAAGTCTAGGCTAATTCGAGTTGTTGCCATCCTATGGTCACTGCAGTGCACCTTGCCGAGCACGTCCACATCTTGTATGATGCCAGGGTTAGCTCAGAGTATGAAGTCTATATCATTTCTAGTCTGGCCATTCGGGCTCATCCACGTCCACTTTCGGCTATCTCGCTTGCGGAAGAAGGTATTCATTAGCCGCATATTATTTTGTTCTGCAAACTCTACTAATAACTCTCCCCTTCTATTCCTAGAGCCTATGCCATACTCCCCCACTGACTTGTCTCCAGCTTGCTTCTTGTTTCCCTTAGTATTGAAGTCGCGCATCAGTACAGTGTGTTTTGTTTTGACATTACCCATCGCCGATTCCACGTGCTCATAGAAGCTTCCGACTTTCTGATCATCATGACTGGATGTAGGGGCGTAGACCTGTACGACCTTCAATTTGTACCTCCTAATAATTTTCACTACAAGACCTGCCACCCTCTCGTTAATGCTATAGAATCCCTGTTTGTTACCAGCTATATCCGTATTAATCAGAAATCCGACTCCTAGTTCTCGTCTCTCCGCTAAGCCCCGGTAGCACAGGATGTGCCCACTTTTTAGCACTGTATATGCTTCAGTTGTCCTCCTAACTTCACTGAGCCCTATTATATCCCGTTTACTGCCCTATAATTCCTCCAATAGCACTGCTAGACTCGCCTAACTAGATAACATTCTAGCGTTACACGTTGCCAGGTTCGGATTCCAATGGTGGCCTGTCCGGATCCAGGGATCTTTAGCACCGTCTGCTGCGTCACAGGTCTGACCGCCGCCGCGGTCAGTTGCTTCGCAGCTGCTGGGGACTGAGGGCCGGGGTTTGATTGTTGTATTCATATAGGAGGTTGTGGCCAAGTACTGCACCAGGGTGGCCAATCCTGCTCTAGTGAGAGAGTGCGTTACCTTTCATGGTCACCGGGATCAGGCCGCACTCCAGGCATGTTTGTGCTATTTTATCATCATGCGGATTTTTTTCTTATCCGGTGGAAAATTGCGCGGCACCGGGATTCTAATTATGGTCCTCTTGCACGCGAAGCGGATACTCTACCTCTACGCCACCTTAGGAGTTGTACGCCTCATTTACCCTCCAGTGGTGCCTTTTTAGATCAGTCAAGGTCTACCAATCTGAGCTCGGTTAAACCGCACAGATGGCACTCAACTGGAGAAACCTGGTAGTTTATGACCTGCACATGAGTGGCCATAAATAAGTTCGGACGGTCATGGTGAAGATGTGCAATTCCCTGATATAGTGATAAACTAGAAGAAAAGAGATAAATAAAGGGAAAAAAGGAAAACGAAAAAAAGGAAAAAAACAGGGGATTTGAACTCGTGACCCTTGGATATTGCCCGGAGAGATGGCTCAGTCGGTCCGTCAGGCCCCAGGTTACATTGAAGCGGCATAGCTCCTGTCCAGGGCCTAGTGCTTACGTGGAAAGAGACTGATGTTGTCCGCGATGGTCGATTTGGAAGGCATACTTTCTTGGAAAAATGGCCGCCCGTCGATGAGAGCAAACTCGAGCGGCTCTAAAGACTAGGCAAAGCTAAAGCAGGTGCGAGGCGGGCGCGGCACGCGTAGTGTGGGCAGCTAGCCCGAGTAACTATTTCTAGGAGTGCTGCTCACGAGAGCGAAATACCTTTGTCTAACTATAATAAGCCTAATATGACTAATTTCGAAAAAGAGAACGGCGCAGAGGGCTGTACTACGAGTGCTATGACTGATAAATTGCTCTCTCTCTCTCTCTCTCTCTCTCTCTATATATATATATATATATATATATATATATATATATATATATATATATATATATGTATATATATATATATATATATATATATATATATATATATATATATATATATATATATATATATCATCATCATCATCAGCTTAGTTACGCCCACAGCAGGGCAAAGGCCTCTCCCATACTTCTCCAACTACCCCGGTCATGTACTAATTGTGGCCATGTTGTCCCTGCAAAAGTCTTAATGTCATCCGCCCACCTAACTTTCTGCCGCCCCCTAATACGCTTTCCTTCCCTTGGAATCCAGTCCGTAACCCTTAATGACCATCGGTTATCTTCCCTCCTCATTACATGTCCGGCCCATGCCCATTTCTTTTTCTTGATTTCAACTAAGATGTCATTTAACCGCGTTTGTTCCTTCACCCAATCTGCTCTTTTCTTATCCCTTAACGTTACACCTATCATTCTTCTTTCCATGGCTCGTTGCGTCGTCCTCAATTTCAGCAGAACCCTTTTCGTAAGCCTCCAGGTTTCTGCCCCGTAGGTGAGTACTGGTAAGACACAGCTGTTATACACTTTCCTCTTGAGGGATAGTGGCAACCTGCTGTTCATGATTTAAGAATGCCTGCCAAACGCACCCCAGCCCATTCTTTTTCTTCTGGTTATTTCAGTCTCATGATCCGGATCCGTGGTCACTACCTGCCCTAAGTAGATGTATTCCCTTACCACATCCAGTGCCTCGCTACCTATCGTAAACTGCTGTTCTCTTCCGAGACTGTTAAACATTACTTTAGTTTTCTGTAGAATAATTTTCAGACCCACCCTTCTGCTTTGCCTCTCTAGGTCAGGTAGCATGCATTGCAATTGGTCTCCTGAGTTACTAAGCAAGGCAATATCATCAGCGAATCGCAAGTTGCTAAGGTATTCTCCATCAACTTTTATCCCCAATTCTTCCCACTCCAGGTCTCTGAATACCTCCTGTAAACACGCTGTGAATAGCATTGGAGATATCGTATCTCCCTGTCTGACGCCTTTCTTTATTGGGATTTGGTTGCTTTATTTGTGGAGGACTACGGTGGCTGTGGAACCGCTATAGATAGCTTCCAGTATCTTTACATATGGCTCATCTACACCCTGATTCCGTAGTACCTCCATGACTGCTGAGGTTTCGACTGAATCAAATGCTTTTTCGTAATCAATGAAGGCTATATATAAGGGTTGGTTATATTCCGCACATTTCTCTATCACCTGATTGATAGTGTGAATATGGTCTATTGTTGAGTAGCCTTTACGGAATCCTGCCTGGTCCTTTGGTTGACAGAAGTCTAAGGTATTCCTGATTCTATTTGTGATTACCTTAGTAAATACTTTGTAGGCAACGGACAGTAAGCTGATCGGTCTATAATTTTTCAAGTCTTTGGCGTCCCCTTTCTTATGGATTAGGATTATGTTAGCGTTCTTCCAAGATTCCGGTACGTTCGAGGTCATGAGGCATTGTGTATATAGGGCGGCCAACCTTTCTAGGACAGTGTTCCCACCATCCTTCAACAAATCTGCTGTTACCTGATCCTCCCCAGCTGCCTTCCCCCTTCGCATAGCTCCCAAGGCGTTCTTTACCTCTCCCGGTGTTACTTGTGGGATTTCAAGTTCCTCTAGACTATTCTCTCTCACCTTATCGTCGTGGGTGTTACTGGTACTGTATAAATCTCTATAAAACTCTTCAGCCACTTGAACTATCTCATCCATATTAGTAACGATATTGCCGGCTTTCTCTCTTAACGCACACATCTGATTCTTGCCTATTCCTAGTTTCTTCTTTACTGCTTTTAGGCTTCCTCCGTTCCTGAGAGTCTGTTCAATTCTATCCATATTATAGTTCCTTATGTCCGCTGTCTTACGCTTGTTGATCAACTTAGAAAGTTTTCCCAGTTCTATTCTAGCTTTAGGGTTAGAGGCTTTCATACATTGGCGTTTCTTGATCAGATCTTTCGTCTCCTGCGATAGCTTACTGGTTTCCTGTTTAACGGCGTTACCACCGACTTCTATTGCGCACTCCTTAATGATGCCCATAAGATTGTCGTTCATTGCTTCAACACTATGGTCTTCTTCCTGGGTTACAGCCGAATACCTGTTCTGTAGCTTGATCCGGAATTCCTCTAGTTTCCCTCTTACCGCTAACTCATTGATTGGTTTCTTATGTATCAGTTTCTTCCGTTCCCTCCTCAAGTCAAGGCTAATTCGAGTTCTTACCATCCTATGGTCACTGCAGCGCACCTTGCCGAGCACGTCTACATCTTGTATGATGCCAGGGTTCGCGCAGAGTATAAAGTCAATTTCATTTCTAGTCTCACCATTCGGGCTCCTCCATGTCCACTTTCGGCTAACCCGCTTGCGGAAAAAGGTATTCATTATCCGCATATTATTCTGTTCTGCAAACTCTACTAATAACTCTCCTCTGCTATTCCTAGAGCCTATGCCATATTCCCCGACTGACTTGTCTCCGGCCTGCTGCTTGCCTACCCTGGCATTGAAATCGCCCATCAGTATACTGTATATTGTTTTGACTTTACCCATCGCCGATTCCACGTCTTCATAGAAGCTTTCGACTTCCTGGTCATCATGACTAGATGTAGGGACGTAGACCTGTATAACCTTCATTTTGTACCTCTTATTAAGTTTCACAACAAGACATGCCACCCTCTCGTTAATGCTATAGAATTCCTGTATGTTACCAGCTATGCTCTTATTAATCAGGAATCCGACTATTAGTTCTCGTCTCTCTGCTAAATCCCGGTAGCACAAGACGTGCCCGCTTCTTTTGGCCTCCTAACTTCACTGAGCCCTATTATATCCCATTTACTGCCCTCTAATTCCTCCAATAGCACTGCTAGACTCGCCTCACTAGATAACGTTCTAGCGTTAAACGTTGCCAGGTTCATATTCCAATGGCGGCCTGTCCGGAGCCAGGCATTCTTAGCACCCTCTGCAGCGTCGCAGGTCTGACCGCCGCCGTGGTCAGTTGCTTCGCAGCTGCTGGGGACTGAGGGCCGGGGTTTGATTGTTGTGTTCATATAGGAGGTTGTGGCCAAGTACTGCACCAGGGTGGCCAATCCTGCTCTGGTGAGAGAGTGCGTTACCGGTTCTGGTCACCGGGATCAGGCCGCACTCCAGGCCTGTTTGTGCAATTTTCTCAACACACGGTTGTTGTTTTTTTTCTGGTATTTTCCGGTGGAGAATTCTGCGGTCCGGGATTTGAATCGCGGTCCTCTTGCACGGGAGGCGGATACTGTACCATCCCCGCAGGAGGTAAATTTAAAAATAAATTGTGGGCTTTTACGTGACAAAACCACTTTCTGATTATGAGGCACGCCGTAGTGGAGGACTCCGGAAATTTCGACCAGCTGGGGTTCTTTAACGTGCACCTAAATCTAAGTACACGGGTGTTTTCGCATTTCGCCCCCATCGAAATGCGGCCGCCGTGGCCGGGATCCGATCCCGCGACCTCGTGCTCAGCAGTCTAACACCATAGCCATTGAGTAACCACGGCGGGTCCCGCAGGAGTTGTACGCCTCATTTAATATACAGTGGTGCCCTATTTGATCAGTCGAGGTGGACCAATCTGAGCTCGATTATACCGCACGGATGGCACTTGGCTAGAGAACCTGGTATTTATGATCTGCACATGTGAGGTCATGCATATTTGAAGATATATATCTTTCTTTTTTTTATTTTAGGAGGGTTCCCGTACAGTGATAAAATAAAGAAAAATACATTAAAAGAAAGAAAAAAAAAGGAAGAAAAAGGGGCGAAAAAAAAGGAACTTAACAGGTGATTTGAACTCGTGACCCTTCGATGTTGCCCGAAAAGATAGCTCTGCCCGAAACGATAGCTATATATATATATATATATATATATATATATATATATATATTGTGAGACGAGGTTTAGGCAGCCAGTCTCCTCTTTATTCTCTTGAGAGAGAGCCCCGCCACCAGGCCCCAAAACGGTGATGATGAGTATGTACAGGTGAGAATGTGAAGCGTATGAATAATGCTCACACTAACTTCCCCGCACGCGCAAGCGGCCAGCCAGGCCGCGACTTAGCCAGGAGGGGAACGCCGAACGAATCGTTTTAGGCGCGAAACGTGAACGATCTCCGAACCACGACAACGATAGTCGGAGGAAACGTCTACGGGAGTAACGCGATAGTTCACGGGGGATGTTTGTTCGTTAATAATATAGGGTCCACGGAAGCGGGATTCAAACTTCTCGCATAAACCGGGTGTACGAATAGGCGTCCAAAGGAGCACTTCCTCTCCAGGACGAAAGGAGACGTCGCGACGAGAGATGTCGTAACGTTGCTTGCGATCTAGCTGACTGACTTCTGTGTTGAAGCGAGCACGTTGACGGCATTCCTCAAGTCTCGAGACGAACTGTTCGTGTATACTTATTTTTTCCATCCGGCATTACATCCCTCATAGACAATATCAAACTTTCATCGGCAGCTGGTGTGGACGACATTACGTCTAAACTTCTTAAAAACACTAAACATATTTGTGCAGCATATCTCTGTCTTCTATATTCACAGTCAGTTTCAACAGGCGTGCTGCCTCCCGATTGGAAGCACGGAAAGGTCGTTCCAGTTCACAAATCGGGCAACAAACACTCCCCATTAAATTATCGCCCCATCTCATTAACCAGTGTACCCTGCAAAATCCTTGAACATATCATCTACACACATATCATGGACTTCCTTGATGCCAACCATTTTTTTCCTCCTGCGCAGCATGGCTTCAGGAAAGGTTTTTCCTGCGAAACGCAGCTAGCTATGTTCGTTCATGACCTGCATGTTAACCTTGACTCTAACTTCCAGACTGACGCCATCTTCCTAGATTTCGCCAAAGCTTTTGACAAAGTTCCTCATGAGCGTCTGCTACTAAAACTTGCTGCATTACATCTGAATTCCAATATCTTAGCATGGATTAAAGAATTCTTAAGTAACCGTTCACAATCAGTCTTTGTCAACAATCAGGCATCTCACTCTACCCCTGTAACCTCAGGCGTACCCCAAGGGTCAGTCCTTGGTCCACTACTATTTCTAATTTACATTAATGACCTACCCATGCATGTATCTTCTAACATCCGTATGTTTGCAGACGATTGTGTAATTTATCGTAAAATTAACAGCGTTTCCGATAACATGTCCCTTCAAAACGACCTGCGAAGTGTACAGGAATGGTGTAACCTTTGGCTAATGGAACTAAACCCTAACAAATGTAAGACTGTCTCCTTCCACCGCCGCAGAAATCCACTTGTTTTCTCGTACCAAATTGCTGACGTCAACCTTGAATTAGTTCCTTCCTACAAATATCTCGGAGTAACCCTTTGTAGTGATTTAACCTGGGAAACGCACATTATGAACATCATTTCATCTGCAAACAAAACACTCGGGTTTTTAAAACGCCACTTGCGCCACGCCCCCCAACATGTAAAATTACTAGCCTATCAGACTCTCGTCAGGGCGAAATTAGAATATGCATCCCCCATTTGGAACCCTCATCAAGTATATCTCGTCAATCAACTGGAATCGCTTCAAAATCGAGCTGCAAGATTTATTCATTCTAAGTACTCCTACAACATCAGTGTATCGGCACTAAAAACAGAATCTGGTTTATCATTGCTTGCATCTCGCCGCCGCCTTGCTAGTCTTTGTCTTTTTCACAAGTTCTTTTACAGCTCACTTGGCAAACCACCATACATTCTCCCCCCGGCACGCATATCCAGCCGCACCGGTCACCCGCAACAAGTCGCGCGCCCACGTACACGCACTGTCACTTTTTCGTCTTCATTCTTTTTTCGTGCAGCAACAGACTGGAACGGCCTTTCCAACGAAATCACAGTCATAACCTGTCCTAGCACATTTTTAAACACCGTAACAAATTATCTTACCCTGCAATAAAAATCTGGCCTTCAATTTTTTTATGTATGTATGTACCCACCCCTTATGTAATACCCCTTCAATGGGGCCTTTAAGGAAATAAAATGAAATGAAATGAATACTGGCCGAGGTGTTAGTTGGAGCATTGAAGAAAGCGGCGTCGATGGTGAATGTCGGTGAACGGCCGTAAACTAGGTAGAAAGGTGAGTATCCCGTAGTTCGTTGGATAGCGGTGTTGTGAGCAAAAGTCACGAAAGGTAAAAGTTTGTCCAAATTGTCGTGGTTTGGCCCGATATACATTGATATCATTTCTATTAGTGTGCGATGAAATCGCTCGGTTAAGCCATTTGTTTGTGGGTGATATGCGGATGTCGTCTTATGCCTGTGCCACAAGCTCCGAGTACTTCTGTGAGCATTGTTGACATGAAAGTCTTGCCGCGGTCGCTTAACAGTACACGAGGTGCACCATGGCGCAGCATAATGGCATCTAGAAAGAAGGTGGCAACGTCGGAGGCCGAACTAGAGCGTAGAGGAGCGGTCTCTGCGTAACGTGTGAGCTGGTCAACAGCTGTCACGACCCATCGATGACCCGCTGGCGTAATGGGCAGAGGGCCGACTAGGTCTATCCCAACGATGGCAAACGGTGTCTCGGGACATGGAATGGGCTGTAAAAGCCCAGCAGGAGGCGAAGTCGGTCGTTTCCGCCGTTGACATTGAACGCAAGAAGCGACGTACTTGGCCACAAAGGTAGACATGCCTGGCCAAAAGAAACGGCTCCTAACGCGGTGGTATGTTTTGTGGAATCCCAAATGGCCAGCAGATGGGTCGTCGTGCAAGGCTTCAAGGACTTGTGTGCGCATCGAACGTAGAAGAATAGGAATAGGAATTGCAGCGCCGTGGTTCTAAAGCGCACCCGCGGTAGAGAAACGGAAGGAGGTAGAAGCGTGCGTGGCCATGGTCATATAGAGTATATTAGTATAATTTAAAGCAAATGAGTGCCTCCTAACTACGTATAAAAACATGTAGACATAAGCTTTACGTTGGAATCTAAAAGATGCGAAGCTTGTTGGAGCTAGAGAGGTATAGCAACGGTAGTGCATTACGCGAGCTTACCCACGTCGCCTGTGGTTGTTCGCTGTTTGTGTCATAAGGATCAAGGCGGTGTATGACGCAGGATGAGAAGCGTATGGCACAGAGAAGTACTGCGCAGATCTAAGTGCGTTCAGAGACTTTATACCCATCGTGCCGCACTAGCACATCAAATTGGCGGATTCACCAAGAATGCGAGCATGCGCAGTGGATCCATTAGCACATACCCAGTGTCGTCGTTGTCTGTTTGGTCACACACCTAGTGACACAAGTTGTCTATATAAAGGCTGTCCCACGTAACTTGTGCAAAAATAAAAAAAAATATTTGGACTGCAACGCAGCTGGACAGAACCAAGGTAATGATGTTTGCCGTCGCTTGCAGCGTCATTCTTTTATTTCGTCTAGAGACATAATTAGTTATTTAAAATAAATACCTTCCTAAATAGGATAATCTGAGCACCATCGTCAATAAGGAGACTCTAGGCCATTGTGAAAAATTCCCAACCCATGTTTCTGTTCGTCTATACGTGCCACATAAAAGTTTTTGCCAAGCCTGAAAAATCCCGTAGCAGCACGCGAAAAGTTCGCTGTTTGTGTCTTGCGGTATTTCTTTATTGCTTGGATAAAACCTTTATGTCGCAGACATTCTGCAACCAAAAGATGGTACGGGAATTTTTCATGATCGCCTACAATTTTCTGATGAGAATATTTCTCTGAGTAAAATATTTGAAAAAGGTAATTATTCGGTAATAACTAATGTGGTTTTTAGGCAAAATACTAGAAATAGTCTGACTTGCTACAAGCGACGGCAAATAACGTTACTTTGGTACGTGGCGCTGGCATATCCTTAACCTTTGGCCCAAGTTACGTGGAGCACCCTGTATATATGCAAAACATATCCGGCGAGGAATCGACGCCAAACGCCAAACTTTAGGGTAGAGTAAAAAAAAAAATAAATAAAAAGAAGGCCTTGCTTTACAATCGAAAATTTGCACATTTTGAAATATTGATGTGTTCAGAACGTAAAAATGACGAAGATAGAGACTTAACGTTTGCCGGCTTGCGCACCGATGTCAACTAAACTGTCAGTCCCCTTAAACAAAAAAAAAACAAAAAACATATAAACGAAATTCAGAAAAGCTGACCTGGACGCAGTCCTCCACTGTTTCGGTTTGAAAGAAGTTTGACCTCAGGAGCTGTTCTCGAAATGTATGGGAAAAGTAAACTAATTTGAATTCGTACGGCAGTTGGTGAGCTTGTAACATTTACATGTTACAAGCTCTTGTAACATTTACATGTTACAAGTACGCCAACTTCGAAAAGAGGCATCAACTATATATAGGCTACCGACTCTAGAAGTTAAATATTTAGTTTAGGCCAGCATTGTCTTAAAACTTTTCCTTTAAAATTGTAAGATAAATAAATTAAGGTATTAACTTTTCAGTAGTAATTGAGCAACAAAAAGCTGTATATCCTATTCTCTAAAGTGCACATATCGACACATCTAAAGCGGTTAAAATTTGTCTATTACACACCGCCATTTAATTAACCACCGATTCATGAGCAGGACTATTGCAAAGCATTCGTAAACAATGTAACATTTTCTCGTTCAGCTGTAAACTGATGTGTTGAATCGCCCCCCCCCCCCCCCCCGCCTTCAGAAGGCTTAGCGGATGCAGTTTCCAGAACTGCGATACCGTTCTTTGTACTACTGCTTCATAATGAATATGTAAATTTAGCGCTTCAGTTTTTTTAGGCATTATTGACTTGCTTTTTTTCTTCCTCGCTTGTGCATGCATTCGCCACGCGTTCCCTTCCTATCTCTCACGTCTTTCTATTCCGTTCATCCGGCGCGTGCATGGTAGTCAACCAGACTCATCTATGGTTAACAGCCCCGCATTCTCGCTTTCTTTTCTCCTCTCTTCTCTCGTTGGTTTCTTCGCTCTGATCAATCCTCACATGTTATGAATACCCCGCCTTCTTTTCGAGCGATATTTCTATATCCTTTCTTTCGAAGCAAGCGGGCTTAACGCCCCTTTCTGCAGGCAGTTACGATGATGCCCTTGCCCGAATTGCTTATACATTTCACTTACAGCAATGATAAACAATAACAGTAATGATCTTCTCTCCCGCTTACTTCCGATGCTACTTTACCAGTTGCCATGGAACGAAAAAAAAAACATCGGGAAAAGCCCGGAGGGATGGCTCCCTAAATCTTCCTCGTTCGTTGTCACCGCTTTGGATGAATTACTGGGTCACGTGGTGTTGTTTCGCTGACCTTCCTTTACCAGGCATGTTACGCGTTGCTTTGTCACCGGTTTAGTAGAGGTTGTGGCTCATAGGACGACACTGAAGGAAGGAAGGCGCGATAGAGGGCACAAACGAACGAGGACGAAGCCATGGAACAAATGAAAGTCGACAGAAAAAAGAAATATATTGAAGACACGTGGGAATACTTTATCGCTTTGTCCCTCACCCATCATCTCCCTAAAGTTGCCCCAGTTTAGTGCTGTCATTGTGGTATATATATATATATATATATATATATATATATATATGTGTGTATATATATATATATATATATATATATATATATATATATATATATATATATATATATATATATATATATATATATATATATATATATATATATATATATATATATATATATATATATAATCTTGTTTCCCTGCCGCGCGCCAGCCTGACAACCACAGACCGCTCGATAACGACTTAAAGGCCAATAAAGAAAGTTTCGAATTGATATTGTCAATGTATATTTTGTTGTTTCGATAGTCATAAAAATATAAAGAACAGAGGACATGGAATCGATGCAGCGAAATGGAGCCATCTCCTTATAATGGCGGGTCGTAAGCGGAGCAATAGCTCGCAATGTGTTGTGCTGTACGGATAGCCAGCCGTCAGGGAGAGATAGCTTGGAGCCTCCCCGTCCGTATAGGTTCCGCATTTCGGGTCGTATCTTAAATTTCCCGTTTTATGGGCGTTATTATATATATCACACTTTCGTTATCGGCCCCCCTTTTATCCTGGCTTCTCTTGTGGAAAGAATGCTTTGGGTAAGGTGCGATTCATTCATTCATTCATTCATTCATTCATTAGGTTCAATGCAGTGGCAGGAGCCACAAGATTAGTTTTCGCAGCCAGGGTTCCTTGCATAGGATACCGGCCAAAATAACCTGAAAGCGGGCTTATAACTTGTCCATAATAACTTAGTACAATTTATGTTTGTAGTTATAATAAAACTGCGAGCATTTCTTCTATGAAATCTAATCACAGTATTCCTTTGCTGTCTGTTCGACGTAAAATTGCACGTCTAGCAATAGTTCATAGGCTTTATCATCATCCTACACTGCACACGCAATCCTTTACACGACCCCATTGTGTGTCTAACCGTGTTGATCACTGTCATAAAGTTGGGACCCATCTATGTAAAACAAAACATTTTTAAAAGTCTTTTTTCTCGCTCGTATATATATGAATTGGAACCTCCTCCCCGCTGATATTTTAAATATTACTGATAAGAGCCTCTTTCATTAAACTTTAGCTAACATGGTATAGAAAGAAACTTCTTGTAATCTAGCATTGTGTTTTGTTCACATTAATCGCTGCGTTTTATTTACTTCCGATGTACCATATTTTTTTTTTGTGCCACTCCGCTCTGTAGTGCCTCTGATCCTGAGGGCATGATAAATAAATAAATACGTAAATAAATATGGGTGAATCATTAATATTTTCTTTAGAATTATTAAAAAATTGCCCGTGGCAGATAACATAATTCTATCATTTGATCTGGAATATTTGGAGAGGCAGACATTACATGCACGAGAACTCAAAACACATATGCAACTAATAAAGCAAGTCACTAATTAACTTATTAATTAATTACTTTATGGCACATATTGCAAGTCACGAATTGTGACCGGAGAGCTTAAAAAATGCACCGACTTGGAATCAATTTCCAGAATCACATCAGTTTCGAGATATTCGTAACAAACACTCCGTAAAAATGCATTGTTGTTTCAGACACTTTTTTAACAAAACGCTTTTTCTTACATTTAAGCACAATATGAACGGGAACGTCCACGTATTTCGTTCCGCACTGTGGGAAATAATATCTAGAAACTGGTGCAATCCTGAAGATTGACTTCAAGTGGATATCTCTTACAAGCTCACCGTCTGCAATTTATAAATTGCAATATGGGCCATAATGTAATTAATTGGATGGTAATTAGTAAATTGTTGTTAATTAGCTAGATATGTGTTTCGATTCCTCATGCTACTAATGTCCACCTCCTCGAATAATCAAGCTCAAGGCAAGAATTATACTATATTGCGCAGACGATCTTGAAAAATTCCGGGAAACTTGAGAATAATCACCCCGTATATGAAGCCTAACTCCTAGCATACGAGTGTGTACTTGCGTGCTTTTTTTTTCTAGTCGTGTGATTGCTAGCGTAATTTGAGGCCATGCACTTATGATTAACAGGAAAACGCCACATCTACCGAACCACGTTTTGGGGTATCGGAAAGGGGGCTAAATATTCTCTACTTGCCACTTGAACGGAAGGTATTGTGCTAGTACAGGGTCGGTGGCAGGGATCTTCCTATTTTCCGCAATGATCATTTCTCTCTTTGCACGTACAGAAAATTGAAGCGAAGGAAACATAACTGAACTGCTTCCTTGCTGTTGGATTACCAGCGGGCAAAAAAGGCTTGTACTTCTATATTCTCTTCGCCCCAGAGAGAGAGAGAGAGAGAAACGGTGTGGCAAACGCAAGAAGGTTAACCAGAAGAGATTCCGGTGTGCTAACCTGCACTGAGGAATGAGTGAGGGGAAATAAAAGACGGAATGAATAGCGGACAGATAAAGCACCAGCTTTATAAAAGCACAAGCACTCTCACAAATGCACTCTGATTGTGTGGTTACAATCAGAATAGAGAGCAATTGGTGTATGAAAAATGAAAAAAAAAAATAAAGGTGCGAGACAGCAAGGGGGAGGGTAATGCCTTCAAGTAATTTCAAGTAATTCAAGTAATCTTCATCACTCATAGTGCCTTAGCCAATGTAGAAGTAGGAAGGAAGGAAGGAAAAAGTGGAGAAGGAAAGGCAGGAAGGTTAACCACCTTAGCTTAACCGGTTTGCTACCCTACACATGGGTGAGGGATGGGGGAGATGAAAGGTCGGGAAGGGGGAGAGGAAGAGAGAGCACATAGCACAGCACACACACATCGTCCGTTGGAGTCCATCAATCTGGCATGGCATGTGATATCACTGTCACAGCCGCTTGTCCAATCCCGTCTCTTTCAAAAACCGAAGTAGTCCCTTCGTCGCCTTCCCCTGCGATGTCTTCTGTCGGCGGCATGTGAAAATCGTGTCGAGGGACAATGGTCTATTATTATTATTATTATTATTATTATTATTATTGTTATTATTATTATTATTATTATTATTATTATTATTATTATTATTATTATTATTATTATTATTATTATTTGTTTTGATAGATTTAGGTGCACGTTAAAGAACCCCAGGTGGTCGAAATTTCCGGAGTCCTTCATTACGGCGTGCCTCATAATCAGAAAGGGGTTTTGGCACGTAAAACCCCATAATTTCTTTTATTATTTCTTTTGAACACATACACACATATACACAGGTATCAGGAAAGGGAAAGCGAGGAGCAGGCTGGCAACTGCCACCGGAAGGGGCACAACGCCTGCCTACTCTTCTAGTGTCAAGGTGCGCTAGAACAGATGCCAGGGGCTGTCGCTGAACATTATATTCAGGACAGTCGCACAGAATGTGTTCCAGCGTCTCCTCGCTAAGACAGGCATTGCTGAGAGCGTTGTGGGCCATTCCAATGCGGTAGGAGGAAGATTTCGTGAAAAATGTAGAAGTAAATTGTGGCAGCAGGAAGCACGTGCTTTCAACATCTTCAACTGATCCCCCAGCAAAACCTAATCAAATCTAGGATTCCAGTGATATTGCGCAGGCTAAGGTGGTGAAGTTCTTCTACTCTCACGTGAAGATCTTGGATGTGCGAGTGCAGGAGCAGAAACAACCACGCGCATAATTGTTACTATAGCTCTACTTTGAATTATTATCAAAGGAAGGTGATTCTTACACCATGCCACACAATTTAAGAGCGTTGGAATCATTGTACGTAAACAACCACGGTGTTCATAGGACTTCGCACAGTATATATATGGTTCTAACGTCGGCTGTCGTGTGATAATCGAAACTTACGCCAAGGCTCTTCTGTGCCACTTCCTTTTACATTTGCTATACAGGGCCAACCGGGCTCAGTCCTGGTTAACTTCCCTACCTTTCCTTTATCATTTGCTCTCTCTCTGCTATACAGGGCCACTGCTGCACTACCTCCAGGCATACATTGAGACGCGAACAGGAAATAACTCATCGAAAGACCTGTTGCGTAGGTGTGTGTAATCACATCGAAGTGTTTCAACTGAAACAGAGAGGTGGATGAATGCCAGCACTATATACTAGTCCATAAGGGAGACGTTAATGAATTTAAGAAATACTGGCTCATTTGCCTGCTTTCAGTATTGTGCCAAGTATTCCCCAAGATAATTTCTTATAGAATCAGGGAAACACTTGACTTCAGTAAACTGAAGGAATGGACTGACTTCAGGAAAGCCTATTTTACAGTGGATCACGTCCATGTTATCAACCAAATAATCGAGAAATCTGTGGAGTACCTTCAGCTTCTCTAAATGACTTTCATCTGAGAAGGTGTTTGATTCAGTAAGGATACCACGATTCATGGCGGCATTGCGTAATGAATCAGTACAGGAAGCGCACGTCAATATTTTGGGAAATATCTACAAAGATTCCACAGGCTACTTTGTTCCTCCACGAGAAAAGTTGAAAATTACTTATCAACAGATGTGTTAGGCAGTAAGAAATTGTAGCGCCGGAGGACTTTAACACAGTCCAGGAGCCGTTGTAGGAATGCTTGTGGCTGGGCTGGTAGCTGTGTTCATGTAAGGAAGTTTTCGCTGATGCGCAGACAACTACCATACACTAGATCTGCTGCTGAGCACTGTAGATTTGCCTGGAGGACGGCCTGTAAACCCAGGAGCACAAGGGGCAAGGCGTTTTCATCGCCTCCTGTTTTCATCGCCTCCTGTTTTCTTTCCTCGCCATCCTTCTTCCTTCTTTATCTTGTGACTGGAGTGAGTTTATATACTGCTTTGTTTACTCTCAGAAAGCTTTATCTTCTAAAGCTACCGGTATCTAACATACATACGTCTGCACCACCGGCGCATGACACGCGAACAGGGTGGAAAAAAAAAAAGATAAATGAATAAAACACAGCACGCAAACATTAATACTCCAAACCCACCATTGGTCAGCCAAGTGCAGGACGACCCGAAAATGGCGGTTTCGTTCCAGTTATGCTGCCAGGAGAATCGGTGTTATCATCTATAATATGCCCCGGATTCCGCAGTCTTCTGTCTCCCACGTCCTCTCTTTTCAAGCTCGTATATCTCGTATAGCTTGGAAGTGCGACGTCGGTCGAACCAAGAAGATGCAGACTCTTGTTCCTCGTCCCAACTATCTTTTGCAACGACTTTCGTTTCTTCCTTCTCGTCTTGTCGCTTTCTTTCCTGGCGGCCCAGCGCAGTGACACCCTGTCGTTTGGACGCCATGATTTATTATGCATGTAGCCGTAGCCGATGCTCAATCGGGATGGCGATGAGAGGACGTGCGCCTCAATTCGATATTTCGCTGCGGAGCTGACTCGCACACTATCTCTCAATATCGACCTTCCCGCGCTTCTTTTTTTTTTTCTTGAATGTGATGCACGCCTATTTATCCTGCCTTCACAGTGTTCTTTTGCGGCCGTATATATATATATATAGAGAGAGAGAGCTCGAGAAGCCGCAGCGGTTTGAGGCCGCCCGGATATTGTACGAAAAAAAGTGAAAGCGACTGATGTCTGTGTATATACGGCGGTCTCTCTCCACGGAGAAAAAATAAAGTCAGTACAGCAAAGCAGTGTTTAGCAAACTTGGCCAGTTAATTGGTGACGCTCGTTAGGCATGCTGCAGCGTAAGAGAAGAAACGCACAGGACCCGAAAGACAGCACTGAAAGTTTTGAGAGGTTGTCAAGGTTAATTTTGGGTCATTCCACGCCAACTTCCCCAACAGTGGTGCTCGACAAATATTCATTCCTCTCAAGAAATTACAAAAAAGAATTCAGTGTATATGCGCATGTATATGCAGAGTTCCGCAGTGTTTTCCCAATATACTTCGAGCAGAAAGGACTTCTGCCCCATCTGAATTTCAAGAAACGGTGGAAGACAAGGTGCGAAACGAAATCTGCCAAGAATCGACCGTCTCGCGCATACTTTCTAAACTAAAGCGAACATTTTCTTTCACTAGAGAACCATATCACAAAATATTCCTTTGTTCTTTAACACTTATCATGAAGGTATAGATGCACAAATTATACCGTATTTCGTAAATTTTTTCGGGAAAAATGGTTACAGGAAAAAAAAAACTTGCAATTATTTTCATAGAACTGTCCATAAAGCGTAATACCTGATAAAACTTTATTGTCGTCTCTGTGCAGCTCACGCACAGGGTTTAAAATTAAAGCCTGAATTTGGTACAAGTGCTATTTTGGCCTGCGCTTACGCATCGGTAACACACACTAAGGCGTAACTACTTTCGCCACAAGAACGTTAATTATAGTAATTTGCGTTATCACCGAGAGAATGTTTGTTTTAAAATTAAGTACCGCCACCGCAGTATTCACGCGATAACGTTAAGGGCCCCGCGTCGCACAAAATCTAGCAGTGTCGACCGCCCTTACGGTAATAAATATTCCTAACCACGTATAGCTAAACATGCACTCTCCTACCACCAAAGTTGCTGAGACTTTGTCTTTCGTTCTTTACAAAGTTATTCGTCGGAATTTTGAAAACGACAGCTCACAAACAAATGTAATGAAAAAAAAAACATGGACAGCGCATATCTTTTATGTTAGATCTTTTTTTAGACTGAAATATTAAAAGTGCGAAACAATAACTGGAGATTGACGCATGCGAGAAGCCGCCTTTCTACCAGAAAGCTTGCCTTCATGCGAATCGTTCGCCGCCAGCGTTTACCGGTCAATGTTACGGTTACATAAGCTGCAGTAGCCTGGAAGTACTAAAAGCAGTCAGAGGTATCAGAATGCTATCGCGGTCCATTCTTTCGAAGTCTAAGCTTAAGCGTCCCCCAGATTTTATTCGTTCGTGATTCGAGTCCACCTCAGCATATTGGCGGGAAGTGCAAACCATGGTGGTGCATATGGTGGTGTGTATGGAGAGGAATAAGAGCCGCGATATCACCAGAAGTAGGAAAGAATTTAAATCGCGAAGGTATGGCTACTAAATGTAGATCGACATTACGCACTAGACCTGTGGACAGGGTGTCCCTACTATCATGTGCCAAGATTTAAAGATATGCAAATTCCACGTAGCCGAAGAGAACCAAGGTAATGCTGTTTGCCGTCGCTTAGGGATACTCGGATTAATTTTGTTTCGCATTCCGCCTAATTACATAGCTAGGTTTAATTAAATAATTAGCTTCTCAAATTTTATAATTACGTAGAGCAACATGAAAAACTCCCGATACAGCCTTCTGTTTCTTAATACGTGCTATATAAAAAGCGTTTTTCCGAACATCAAGGAAGCCCGCGAATACACGCAAAGTGCCTCGAGCGTAAAGTCGTGCGGCAATTTTGCATAGAGCTTTTGAGCACAGGGCCTTGGAGATGTCAAGACTGAAGAAAATAATAAGTAAAGTTGTTTGTCAATGCTATTAGCATAGCAAGAAAAATATACCAATGGTATTCGTATATCTTTAACGATCTTTGTTATCGCGTTTATATAGCTTTAATACACAAAGAATACAGTACGAAAAAATAAAGCGAACCGAAAACCATATGCTGTGGATGCACCATGCATGCTTTTGCGGGTCAGATCCAGTTGGTTTATGTTTCTCGCCAACAGGCTATCAGGTGAAGCCAAAGCATGAACCAAATTATTGCAATGTTGGGGACTGAAATTCGAAAAGTGTTTTTTCGGTAAAACACAAATTACTTCGATAAGAATTTCCGCGCTGAAAGAGCCTGTGCGCAGCATATTGGCAAAAATATATTTTACAAGCTAGCAGGTTTTAGGAACAGTTGTATAAAAATTATTCCACGTTTCCTTCCGTGACCATTATTTAATGTGAGAAAGTTTCTAAGAACTCTATAGTTTACGCATTTTTACGTTGGCGCTAAGATTGAAAAACATAATAGTATTTTGTTAAAGCGTATTTTAATGAAAGCACAATGTTCAGACAACGCTACAGCGCGAAGTTTGAAATAATATGCGAAACGGTCGATATAAGGCAATATTCCTTTTCGCACCTTGCTTTCCAGCATTTCGTGATATTCGAATAGCACTCACGGGTGAACAAAACTGCTTTTTCCGCTCTAAATATTTTGGGAGAAAACTGCGCAAATAATGCCCATATACGTTTAATTTTCTTTTTTTAATTGTTGAGAGAAATTGCTATGGCTGGAGCGCCATGGTTGGGACAGTTGGCGTGGAATAACCCCTTTATTGATCTGGAATCTATTGCCGTTTGCTCCATGTAAATGATGGTGGCAGCCACGGGTCCACTTAGGCGGCTATCCATAAGCTGAATAACGTGTCCGGAAGGCTGCGATCACGGCGCATTTTTTAAAGGGTAACTCTCATTGCCTCTTCTCTTCACTTTGCTGGCTGCTGGCTACTGCTGTCTTACAAAAGCTACATAATGGATGAAGTATTTCGACAAGAGACATTACATACCTATTTCGGTGGCTGCGGAGTCACTGTGGAATTATGGGTAACCATGGCGCACATAAACCTGCGCACCGGGATCAACAACAAGAACAGCCCGCTGCCTATACATGTCGCTGTCGAGAATAGATGCAACGCCGCAAAATTACTCACGTTATCCTTGCATCACAATTGGAAAACAAGATTAATCGGATTTCGCCAATCGACTTGCGACCTCGTCAGTCAAGAGGACACCCTTGTCGTGAAACAACGTTAACATGTCGCATGCACTTGGTCGCTGAAATTACCACTGCTTATTATATTTTCCACCTTGGAAGGGCCAACATTTCCATCACTGTGGGTGCGATGAAACTGTCGAGCATATTCTGTCCCACCATCCATCCTTCGACGGTCAGCGATATCCTCTGCGCAACAGTCTCAGCCACTTCGAAGAGAGACCGTTTTATGAAGTTGATATGCCAGCACTTTTACCGAGGAATTCTTGCACGCACAAGGCCACCAAGGTGCCAACGCGCTTACTAAAGACAACTGGACTGTACGAACGCTAGTGACTGCACATGAGTGAATCTTTACCTTAACTGCAGATAAATGAAAATAAAAGCTGTCCTATAAAGAACCGGCTATCTCAAGATCCTTCTTAGAAGTTGTGGCTACCGTTTTGCAATGTGGCGCATCAACACGTACCATAAACACACAAGCATACCGTTTAGCAAAAACGCCTATGTAAACATGATACGAAAATCGAGGCGACGCGGCCCACATAAACTAGTGCAATGTAACAAATTTATGCCCGGCGTGCAATGAGAACACGGTTATACACGCACCCACGGGATTCATTGTTCAAGTAGTCCCGAGAACGAACACTCAAGGTAAGCAGAGTCTCAAAAAATCTACAAAAACAAAGCAAAATCGAATAAATAATCTTGCTATCTTCAACGAAATAGCGGTTTTAGAGCCGTAGGGCTCTCAAACTAATTTTATTTAGCGCGACATGACAATGGACCATGTATCTTTTTGTAGAGAAAACATGGCTGTGCCAGCGTATAAGTTCCGGTTCGTAAAGCTTCACCTGTGGGTACGTGCACACTGACTATTCTTCATTCGCGTCTTCTTTTCCCCTATTGCCCCCTCACTCATTTGTAGGGTAGCCGACCGGGCTAGATCACTGTCAACATTGCCTGCCTTCACTTCTCTTTCTTTCAGAAGTTCCGTGTCTCACCCAAAAGGCGACGATCGGAGGAGCACCATGGGCTCGTTTGCTTGCTCGTGTTTGCTGTTCGCAGCCATCCTGAAATTGGTAGCTTCGTAACGTGAAGCCTTCTCAAGGGTTCACTATGATCAATGTCAGGGCAGTAAATTTCCAACCCCGATGCCTGTACTAGCCATTATAGCGCGCGTTGTTCGTGTAAGATGAAACTATTCGCACGAGCGCCCCTTATGGCAGCACGCTCCGTTTGTTTGCGCAGTAAAGCCGCTGATCTTGCCGCGGTTCCTGAATGACTGGCTCTTGTAAACGCTATACTTGGCAGCTGAATTGTGACTCCACGAAACGGCCAGCCATAAAACGCAATTGCGGCATCCGGAACTGCGGTCGTCCATCAAAGAACGAATAACATGAGCTTGCTGTTCTCCTGCTACCAAGGAAGCGGTCAATGGTTATTGTTTTGCAGCAAACGCAGTGATGCAGCTTCACCGGCGAATACGACGTTGGGTGACGTAATTTATCATGGTTCTATTGTGCGATTTTGTCAACGCCCAAGGTTTACACTAAAATGTGGTGCTAGAAAGTTAAGAGCGATAAATTATCCCTTAAAAACTGCACTGTAAATTATTAGGCGGGAAATAGTTACCAGAAATGGAAAAACAGAAAGAACAATTGTATTTGGTTTTTTTTTCTCCGTTCTGTCCCAGAAACTCACCGACGGTACTTCAGAGTGACGTAACAGATGTCAAAGTTTCTTTGGATAGGATGATTTTGACAGGGAATAAGCTTTATTGCAACCTTAATCGAGGCTCAGTGGAAGCTACGAATGGTCCTTTCATGCGTCGCCGACCAAGTGCTGGGCGCTTCGGTTCAACGTATACAACAAGAACGAAAATACACTCGCAGTTTCTCACGAACGGAGAAGCACTGGTAGCATAAGTAAAGTAATAATTACACGGTGGTTAATAACCTTGCCGGCCGCATAAATTGCAGTAAACATTCAATTTCTGATCAATTTAACACACATTGTATCCGAAGCGTACGAGGAAATATGAACAGATCTCCTGACCGTGAATACTCGCTATCACAACGATGGCGCGATGAAGAGCGCGAACAGAGGCGAATGAATCCTTCTGTTACCTTCCCCTTCAACGTGTCTCCAAAACTTGAGATTACGCGACGTCCAGCACTGTACGCGCGGAAAGACGTCACACATGCAGCCACCAGCCATCTCGAGTCACCCAGCATTGCACCCACCGGAGATCACTTCGAAGATTGGGCGCGGGTGACGTGCGCGCTCAGCAGCGAGGATCTATATACACGCGCAGCCATGATGGGACTAGTGGAAGAGACGCACGCTCATAAGCTCGCTCCCTGACGTGCGCTTGCTTCCGATGATGACGTCAGAAACCAGTGCACAACGCACTCATTTAACCCGACATGTAAGAAGAAATAGCTCCGGGCTTTTTATTAGAGCAGCTGAATGAGCCTTGGTCCAATATTCGCAAGGACGAAGAGTCCCAAGAACAGTTTTGTTCTGGGATCTATAGAAGAGTGTAATTCTTTACCGCTCGACATTTTTGAAGCTAGCGACTTTGTATCCGCAAACGGAACGCCACGTTTATTAAACCGTCTTTTCATATGTTGCTCACCGATTAGAAGCCCGCTGTTAGAAAGCGCTGACCGGTAGGCCAGTCGGCGCTCGCGCGGGGTTGTTAAAAAGTCGGCCGACTGTATACTTCGCTGTGTCGTCTTCAGGGCTGACGGCTGGGGGCGAGATGTCTCCCGACTGTTGTGCCTGACGCGTGGCTAGGTTTTAGCTTGTATGCAAATTCTTCTGTTAAAAGAGAGCAGTCAGACAGCCTGTGTTTCTTTTGTTGGGTGTAGTGTGTGTGTTTTTGTGTATTTGCAACGGTTTATGATTTTGCAGAGAAGTAGAGAATACAACAGCGAGGTTTATTTTTAATCGAAAAATATTTTTCTAAATTTATCCTGGAAAATAGGGTACCTGTTCTTGTAATTTTCTGCACATCGTCCTTCGGGACAAGTGCTTTGTACGACCGCATAAAAAAATTAGGTGTTGGAACGCTTTTCAAGGGCTAAGCAATTTCTTAATAGTACAATTCACATTGCACTTACTACAGATGCGGGTTTGCGTGAAGCTCCTGATAGTAGATTCATGTTGGCCGCAGTTCCATTTGCATGTTAAATAACCACTCGTGATGCAACCGTCAGATATTTTTGCAACCAGATGCTGCTTCATGTAACAGGTTGTACGAGACTTCTCACATGTAACGCTATCCTGTTAAATCGCAAGTCTGCAGTTTCAGCAGGGCTTACAGTAAATGCAATATTTCATATTGTTAAGGGATTTCACAATTTCTTGAGCCAGAGGTACCTCTGCACCACATAAGAACCTGTGGCACTTCTGCAGCCTAAACAGCAGAGCAAAGCATCTGGTCACAAGCTTTGACGAGGTGTGTACAAAACGGTTACTGCCAATTGCGCGAGCTGTAGGTTTTAATCGATTACAGGGGGTTCGTAGTTATATCCGAGGTTTAAATTGTAATGTAATGTAATGAGGAGGGAAGATAACCGATGGTCATTAAGGGTTACGGACTGGATTCCGAGGGAAGGGAAGCGTAGCAGGGGGCGACAGAAAGTTAGGTGGGCAGATGAGATTAGGAAGTTTGGAGGGTCAACATGGCCACAATTAGTGAATAATCAATTATTGATCAAATTAACATGCATTGTGTCACGCGCACAAGCGCTTGATGACCACAAGTGGTATATGACCATGCCTGATGACCACGAACACTCGCTGTACAACGGTGGCGTGATGAAGGGAGCATCAGCGGGAAGCGAGCGCCTCCGTGCTGCCTCTCGCTTCACCGCGTCTCGGACATATATTTAAGTTTGCCTGACCTCAAACGTTAGGCGCGCGGAACTACAGTCCGCATCAAGAAATCAGCCATCTTGGCTCGCCGTTAGCTTTTGCACCAGCCGCAGATTCTCTCCAAAATACTCCGTGTGGCTTGCGCATGCGCGCAGACGATCGGACAGCCTTGCGCAGCGCTGGCTATGGTAAAAGAGCAGACGAGCGATCAGCTCACTTCTCCCCACCCGTAGCGACGGCTTGTCACGTCACTTCCAACATTCCGTGCGCGGGTAGAGGCCGCGCATTAAGCCGCCATCCATCTAGGCTCACACTCGCATGCATTCCCTTCCCTTCAGCATACGGTGCACGGGGCGCAATAGTATCTTATCGAATTTATATCTTATACTGGATATTGACCTGTGTGCTTCATCTTTCTAGGGTGACCGCATTTCACCGTCTAACAAATGTTATCGCTCAGCGCAGAACGCGCCTGCATGTATCGGAAGCTTCTCGAATGTTATCGATGTTTCTCTGCGCTGCCTGTTGTCACCGGTCCTTGTGTATTCTGATCGCATGAATGCGTGAAGCGAATTGCGCACTACCTTCTGGAACACACGCGGGAACCACAACTTGGTTTTGTGGGCACAGGTTCGCCCAATAAATAGTTTCGTAGTTGGCCGTTTTCCGACTGTTTTCTTCAGCGTCGCTGCAGCGTGACCATATCACGACGGCGGTGTTATCGGCGAAAACATACTTTAATGTGCATAAAATTGCCATCGCGCGCAATAAAGAGAAAGACGGATAGATAGATAGATAGATAGATAGATAGATAGATAGATAGATAGATAGATAGATAGATAGATAGATAGATAGATAGATAGATAGATAGATAGATAGATAGATAGATAGATAGATAGATAGATAGATAGATAGATAGATAGTGAGTTACCCGGCCAAAATCCCGTTTTCTTTGCGCCGATAGACGAGAGCCGGTATGACACTGAAAAATGCCCAAGGCGGCTTTGCGGACGATGGCGCCTTCAGACCTTGGACGCGGGCTTCAGATCCGTGGATACTGCATATACGAGTACACGTGCGTATGGAAAGAACGGGGATCACTCAAACACGGGCGCATGCATCTCGGAACTGTCGCCGCTGTGGATGGGCGAAATATAGAATGCAATGCAGGATTGAACTGAATGGCGCAACAACCAATATTAGGTATAATGCGCCATCTGCAGATAGCCTACATCCTTTCGCAGGTGGTGGCTTTAAGTATCCGCGATTATGTGAACGCACACGAACAACAGGTGGCGTTTTCTCGAACTCTTGGAAATTTAATTGTGACGCCAGGGGCTCCAAATGGTAATGCAGAGAGAATGGAATGACCACAGGAAATTTCCGGTGCTGGAGGTGGGTTTGAACATAACGCCTTAAGCCTGATTTCAATCCTGTCTTTGAAGCGACTGCTCACTTAAGCTTGGCTGGGTCTTCGGCGCTTGCGTTTCTATGGAAAACAAAGAATGAAAAAGGCAGTACACAGGCAAGAAAAAAAAAAGAGCGTATAAAATAGGCGCGATATTCAACCTTTCGCAGTCAAGAAGTGACGTGATTTGGTTTTCGAGTTACGAGTGCTTCAACGGGCCGATACGCTGCGAACGGTTGCCGTTCCCTCCATCATTTTTTTCCCTGACCGGCATCGTGATCTGTGGCTCTCCCTCCGCAAGCTCTTGGCAGAGGTTCCACACAGTGCCGCACATTGGCTGTTCCCCTGCGCGGCTGTTCACATCGCTATTTGTTTTTAATCAATATGTGATTTCTTTCCTCTCTTTGGATATTACATTTCAGTTCTCTCCGCTTATCATTTAATCTCTCGCTCTGCTTATCTTTTGCAGCTATTTGGTCGTCGCTTCAGTTAGTCTTTGCTGTCTGCTCTTGTATGTCACCGAGCAGTAAACTTCAGTTCTTGTTTCTGCCTTCCCCTAGTTCATATTGGTTTGAGCCAAGCATTTTATCTCTTATTTTTAGCCAACACTCATCCAGCAATTAGCTCTCTTAGTATCTGCCTGATTTTTCCCCTCGAGCATCAAATTATCTCTCTCCATCTCTCTTTTGTTATTTATGCGTACTTTTCCCAGTCATGCCTCAGTCACATTTTATCGTCTCTTCGTGCTCAACGAAAGCACGGCCTTCAAATCCAGCGCCACGTTATCACTTTCCCCCCAACAGGAGTCGGGACGTACCCTCTTCGGAAGGTTTCCAGTGCATGCTAAGTGCCTAGGCTGTTGTTTTCGTTTCGCTTACGAACATAAAATATGTGCACTATAGCAACAGCCTTGAAATGAATATGTCTACAGCCTAAACTATAATTAATTTCTTGGATTTTACGTTTCAAAACCAATATTTCATTATAGGCTCGTCATAATCGAGGACTCTGCAAATTTCGACTACCTGGGGATTTTTGACGGGCCCCTAATGCACGGGACACGGGCGTTTTTGCATTTCGCCCCCATGTAAATGCCACCGTCGCGGCCGGGATTTGATCCTGCTGCCTTAGTAGTGCAGGACCGCAGCCGCTTATCCACCACGGCGAGTTGACAGTGTAAAAGCTTTCGATGAAAAGGTCCTGGCAGTATTTGGCTATGCTCGACCTTCGCTTCCAAGAGGCTCGCTAGGCCGCCTCATCTCGACATTACTGAAGGAAAAATCGTTCGATGTTTTAAAACGAAACTTTATTTGCCTCTTTCTTTGGCTTTCCCAGTGCTGCTGCTGCTGCGGCCTTGCACGCTGCTAGCGTGGGCCGCGTCGGGACGTGATTGCGACGCAGCAACTTCAGAAATACATTACAAGAGGGTGGCGCAAAGGAAAGACGACCCGAGAAGTTCGTTTGGACATTTACGCCGCGTTGCATGTGCACAATGCCCTCCGGACGCCGTAATTATACGCGACCCCCCGAAAAAGTAGTGCTCACCCGCAACAGCAACGACAGTAGCGCGGAGAGGGGGGGGGGGGGCAATGGTAGAGAGAGAAAGAGAGAGAGTAGAGAGAGAGGAGGCAGTTTTGTGAGCTACAACGCTACAACCCAGAATGGTGCTGAAGCCTGCACTTCGTGCGGAGGAGACGGAGGCTCGCATAAAGCGTCGAGTGGTGCAGGAACAACAAACACAAGCGGAGCAGGCAAGGTTACATTTCACATCACGTCACGACTGTCGTATGCCGTTAACATCACTACCAAATACCATCAATGAACGTAAACAGCTCAGAAAGCTTCGCTTACATCTATTCCCACAGTGCATGGGATCTGCATATTTTTATCCTTTCTTAGCGTGCTAGTTTCGTTTTACAGCGAAGCTGTTTATGCGGACCCTGTGCCGCCGTTGTCGCACTTCGCTAAAACTATCATCATCAGCAATGGCTCGAACGTCGCCATCGTCTTCCACAGCTTGCTTGTTGGCGCCCCTTGGCGCTACCGCGCGAACGCACTCGCGCCACCGCACCGTACACGGTACACACACACAAGCCAGCGTGCACACACACACTGGCACGCACACGCGCACCCACGCGCACACACACAAACAATCACGCACACATAGGCACGCACGTACACACACGCCTACACGCAGGCTCGCGCGCCCACACACAAGGGCACATATGTACACAGGTACACACGCAATGTAAACACACACACACACGCGCGCGCGCATGCGTGCACACAAACACACAAACGCACACACACACACACACCCTGGCAAGCACGCACACAACAAACACACGGACGCGTACACTCACGTGCACACACAAACACAGAGGCACACACACACATAATGGCAAGCTCGCGTGCGCTCACACACACGCGCGCATGCGTACACACACAAACGCAGGCCTATACACACAAACACAGGCGTACGCGCGTGTACACATACACACGCACACACACAGATACGCACGCCTACACACACACACACACACTGGCATGCACGCGCGCGCACACACACAATGACGAGCACTTGTATCGTCGGTGTCACATGGCACTTAGTGCATTGTATACGTAGGCGTTCAAAGCAATGAAGCAGTTGAATAAAACAATGGGATATGCACATCAATCACGAATGTGAACAAATCAGCAAATAAATGAAAATATTGAATTTAGAGAGCAGAAAAAAGAAAGGTGTCAATAAGCGCGAAGCTTTCAGAGCTCTAGTTTGCACTAATTGCTCATTACGCCGTCCAACTGCTTTTTCAACAGTAAATGGATTCCTATCGAGGCCATTCAGCGTTAATCTCGAAGTACTGATCGGCCTACGTTTGCAAACCTAGTAATCACGACGTCTTCGAACACACCATTTTCACTACGCGTTCTCTATTTATGACTTATCAGCCCACTTCGTACACAAATTCCATGCATTGGGCCCGACAAGCTACAAAAACCTTATTGTGCTTTTTAAAAGGCAACTAACCTGCAGTGTACAACCACCTTTAAACGGCAAGTAACCAATGTACGGCGAATGTTTTCGCACTTATTGCATCAACATCCCTCCCCCCCTTTTTTTTTCTTGTCTTCGTCTTCGCCAAGAGGGTAACCAATAGGGCATGGCTTTCGTTCACCTTCCTGCATTTCCTTCTTCTTCGTTTCTCAATCTATCAATACAGCGAAGCTTCTATTATGTTGCTGCGGCCTCTTTCTCAAACTTCTGTAAACTTCAGGGTTCGCCACATCTTTCCGGGTCTCTCTTTGCGAAGAAACAACATAGAAACGTGAAGCAGTCTTTGCCGTAACGTCGTAGTGGCTCGAGGCAGAAAACAGTGTTTGGCCGACCTAACTGCAGTTTTACTTAGTTTGCTGTTTCTGTTAGGCAGCTTTCATTCCATGCCACAGAACAAGGTCTACAAGAAAACGTCTCAAAGATCAATAAAAAGAAAATATTTTTCTTGGCTCACATCCTCAGTAACAGTGACGTTACCGCGTATTGAACAACACCTAAGGGTGGCGAGACCGAAGGAAAAAAAAAAGAAACATGACTAAACGTAGCACATCCTGTGTGTTCTACCTGCGCTGTTTTTTCTTTGTTTTTTTTTGCCATTGCTTTGTGCTTCTTCTGAAACAGTGTTTTCGAGCAGGGACGCCGAAATTCTAGTTACTGTTGTGCTGGACGGGCCTGCAACGGGCTGCAGGGCTTCCATTCGAAGATTTTCTCCCGAGGCGTAGAAGGAACCGTGTCAGCCTGCGTACCGCGTTCATCCATTTGCAAACTGAATGGAATAGCGGCATGCACGCGTGAACCTCTTTATTGCAGTGGGAAATCAAGAAATTGAAGCAGGCGTTTCCGGCTCAAATGAAAACAGTAGATTAACATTCGTTGGCTCAGCTGAATACAGGCAAAACTTTTGGAGGCGTTCGGCATAGGGATGGCTGACACTGCAGCCCGTGATGTTTAGGTCATGTTTGATGTCATGTTTTGTGTCAGTGCCCGCAGTGCGGTGTACAAAACAATCAGCTTCCTTCGTGCTCAAACACTCAGACAACCGGCCTCTCTCGGAACAGAAAATCACACAGCGTCAGCATCATTGGTCACCACATCAGCAGGCCGTGCAAGCGTCTTCGGACTTCTTGCAATCCACTATGTATAGTCCACTATGCAATCCGCTATATATATATATCGCCTATTACCGTCACAATAACACCCATTTCCCCCCACTTCAGGGATGGGTAGGAAGCCGGAAACTCTCGTCTGGTTAACCTCCCTGCCTTTCATCTCTTTCTATCCCTCTCTTTGTCTTGTACAAAGCTAAGTGAGCTTTACTTCAAGAGCGAGCCTCGAAGCGAGCCTTGGGAGGTTTTTGAAAGCATTCGAAGCTGTAAAATATACGTGCATGTGCATCGGTGATAGTAGAAGTCTGCAGTTTTGAGGCAGACATCGCCATGTTTGTACATTTGAGCAATTTTGCAGGTTCGATATCTCAGTGGGTTCCCTTGTAACGGGTTGTTTATTATAAAAGCTACATTGTTTGGTGCTACAGTCTAGAGCATTTCACTTCGTTTTATCACTATCTTTCCACATACTTCTGTGCCGACTCAGCTCGACAGGTCGGCGCGCTATAACTGGCGTGAAAACGCATGCCATGTGCTTACCGCATGGACCACTCTCACTGATCAAGTCGAACGTATGTTTACGCTGCATTAAGACTGCGATTTGGTATTCTTAGGATACGTTGGCATCTTGGGCAATAGCAGCCACTACTCTTGGTTTTACAAAGATAGCGTTATGCGTACGTTAGGATGATAAAATCGACAGAATTACGTTAAAAAAGTAAGTTCGAACGTAACGTAACACTTAATTAACTTATACTATATTTTAATGCGTAGTGGACGTTTGGACATACCGGCAGGTGCGGAATGTGGAAACGTGCGGCAGGTGCATGAATACGTCACGAATAGTTTAGCATTGGTAAATTTTCTCCGTTTTAATAACCTGTAACCATAGGCTTGTTATCGTCACTGTCAGATTTATGTTAGTAAAAGCATGAACGAACAAGAGATTATGGTGGCAAAATGCAACAGAAGCCTGAAAATGAGGGGCGTCGGGGGAGGACCGCTGGAACACGCTTATAGCAAAACGGTGGACTTACACTGCTTCAATGGAAGGTTTGGTCTGTCATCAAAGAATCGCAATTTCTAAAGTGCAGGTTAAGTCGAGAAACACAGTCGCTTCCAGTCACTCGCTGCGGAAGAAAAGAAAATAGTAACGGAACGAAAGAAAAGACGAACCTTTTTTTTTTTTTTTTTTGAACCATCCCACTACGCGGAAGACTTGGTGCGCTCATCTATGAACGTCTTACTGAGACGACTAAAGTGAACGAGATCCTATCTACAAATTTCGTCTGCGGTTATTAGTAATATTGAAAAAACTCGTTACAATTGAAACAATATGTGTGGAGATAATCTTGCTTCATTAATTTTTTCCGGCTTGCGGGCCGGCATCTATCGTTGGTAGTGTACATGTACGTGCAATTCGCCGATCACGGCCCGTATACAAAAATGACGAAGCACGGAGCAGCGTATAGTAAAAGGCAATTTTCCTCGCTTAAGTTTTTTTTTTTCCTTTTTTTTTTGCGTTTTCCTCTCTGTCATCTTTCTAACCCCTATCCCCCATCCCCAGTGTAGGGTAGCAAACCGGAGACTCATATCTGGTTAACCTCCCTGCCTTTCCTCTTTATTCTCTCTCTCTCCTCGCTTAAGTGAGGATAATGAATCAGTAGGCGTGTTCATCACGGGAGATCATGAAAAAAGAAGTAAATAAGACGAGAGTGACTACAGGAGAGTTGTGCGCTTCTGCAAGGTATACAGACGCCGAGCGACGAGGGATTCAAATTAATGGGACACGTATGAGTGGAGAAAACTGGTCATTACCTCTAGGTGCCGTAAACTGCCGAGAAAGATTTTGATGTTGGATTAGGGAAGCGAACGATAAGCAGATAAAAGAAAGTTACGAATTACGAAAGCAATTCTTTCGTTTTCTCATAGAAGTCCTCTCTCTCTCTCCTTCTGGTCACTTATAATAGGGGCAGTTTTTATCTTGAATATTGAATTTTACACGTTTTCTTTATGCATATACGGTAATCACGTACCAGAAACGCGCGCTTTCCGTTCGCTCGTTCGTTCTACTCCTTCCTTCGTCTCTCTTTCTGTTACTTATTTTTCCGGTTTCGTGTGTGCTTTGCTGCTGAGGTGCCGCACTTCGCCTGCACGTTATTCTACAACGAACCTCGAGAAGTTTTCTCCGTGTGCGCATTTTAATATGTATGGTTGGCGCACTTCACCGCGAAGCAGGTGACGCCTTTTTTTCCAGCACACCGGCGTTGCTCATTGAATTTGTGCAAGCTGACCATCATTCACTTCTGCCTCCGTCGATGTCGATATGCAGGAGGGAGCGAACGGGGCTGTCTGGGGTAGGAATATCTCTTAATTTAGTTATCGCGACGCTGGACGAGCCGGGAAGGTAAGACGAAAGTAAGGAAGAATGAAAGAAAAGGAGTCAGTGGGCGCTGAACAAAAAGGCTGAGAAGAAACGAGGTTATGCCTACGCTACATCAGGACATCAGCGAAGCGATAATCGGTAGCTAGAGAGGCGCTAGCGAGAGTAAGCAAGCAAGAAAGAAAGGAAGAAGGAAAACAAAGTAGGAGAGAACGAATGAAAAATTGAATGAATGAAAGAAAGAAAGAAATCTCAAATTGCCGTTGCAGAGACGAAGCGCAGCTGCTTGGGCGTGGTGGAACATCGTGCAGTCGTCTTTGAGAAAAAAATAAATAAAAACAAGACAACCTAAAACTTTGCTTATAGTATAGAAGCTGCGAAAAACAGTTTGCGGAAATGAGCCTACGTTAAGAAGTGCAGAGGAGGTATCAAGGCGTGAACTGAGGTTATTGTGCTCGTTGGAAGGATGAAAGTAGGCAGTGGAGGGGCCAAGGGTGGACGATGGTGTGAGAGAAAGGGCTTTGGAGAAAGGAATGAGTGTGCGAGAATCACCTGGTGATTGAAGATTTCTGAAAGGTGGAGAGGCTATGAGAGAGAATATGGGAGGGAAATTGAGGTCGCAAGGGCTGCTAAGGAACGAGGGAGCCAATTATCGTAATTCACTTGGCCCGCGCCGATCATCACGCCTCGCATGCGTGCACGGATGGCACGCACGGACTGAGAAGATAAATGACGATCAAGTGAGAAAGGCGGGAGGGGGGGGGGGAAGGGTATATGTATCAAAGCGTTCGGAATGGTTTCTGGCAAAGAAAGGAAAAATGCCGAAATAAAACTGCTAGTAAGTAGTGCGCACACAGGAAATGAGTATGAAGGGGCACCATACAAAGGTGCGTTTTAGCATCTCTTTCGTGTCCCTCCTGTCTGTTTCCACGCAGAGCATCCGTGATTGATAACAGGACGGTTTCCACACCAGAGCTAGAATGAACGATGAGTAAGGCAACGGGAAGTAGAGGATCTTCTGCTGCGTTTTACGAAATGTCGTCTACTCTTCTGTACCTTTCACGCGTGAAATGACATAGCACTTTGCTATTTTATACTTCCTTTCTTTCGCCTGTCCGTAGGGTATAAACTTTACGTTGACAATGTCGTTCCGGTGTTTATTCAGCAATACATATGGTATCCAGTGTTGATAGGCAACAAAACTATCAAATTAATGTCGTCGTGGCGCATAAAAATATGCTGAAGATATTGAACATAAGAAAAAGGAGCAATGCGTCAAGTCACTGATTTCGCCAACCGGTTAAGAGGCCGCTTAAAGCTTTTGTGGGGTCGCACATCAGGTTTCTCTCGAACAGGCTGCTGTTTATTTTTGTGCGCCCATTTTACGTGACACGTCGAGAAATTCGAACTGGTTATTATGTCTTTGCACTTCGCTTCGCGCCGTATGCCAGCACGATCGACGGATCGACGAAAGCGGAACAGTGCCTACTTTCCGAGTAGTACGGAACGACAGCAACCAGAGCGGTGTGATTAACATGACGCGAAACTTTGAATGGTACCGGTGAACTTGTACACTATGTTAGAAGTTTGCTGGCATGCGTTTAACGGAAGCTGCGAGGACTTTATGGGGTGAATAGGATGAGGGACGGGATTTCGCGGATGCAGGTCGAAACATTTAGGAAAAATAAAACATGACAAGGATGCAACGAGGAAACGATGCGTCACGAGGGCTTCCCTGAACGCTTCGTCCGGACCTTCGATCATTAAATAACGATAGCTTTCGTGGGTGCAGTAACCTTTCTGCAAACTGGTGCGAGCAAAAATATAGTTGTAAATGTGCCTTCGCAAATGGAGGAGCTCAGCAGAGTAGCAGCCAATTGCCTGCGGCGAGCTGTGGAGCTGCTGTGACATTTTCTGGGGTAATGCTGTGGGTGCTTAACCGTCAGACTGTTCGGCACGCTGTAAACAACGTCAACTCCTGGTGCGCCGTTGGATGGCTAACGAACTGCATAATGGATTGATAGTATACATAGGCGTGATGCTTTTTATGCCCTCCTCTTCTGCTGTTATTTTTTTTATCTTTCTTAACCCTTGCTTTTTCTTGCCCGTTAGTGCACATACAAGCAATGAGAGCTCAGTCGGGAGCCACTCCTAATGATTCGATGACGTTGAACGATACTACAGGGTGTTCCTGAGTGCACGAAGTTGTGCTGAGTACGTTTACACATATAGAGCGAAATCTCTGTTTGGGAAAAGAACAGATAAAGCGAGCGTAGTCCTGCGATATGCATAGCATGTGGAATCTTGGCGACAGGAGCTTTCCCACGAAATTCGGCGTGATGTGGGGCATGACGTACACGAAATATGGCACGCAATGCAGCACACGGTAATGAACGAGATACGACATCAATCGCACGTGAGATGGCGTAGAGCGGCGCAGAGTGGTACGTTGAACGGAGTATGCAGATTTAAGGCCAGGCATGATCTATACCGAAACAGGTACTTGTGTCAAGGTACGCCTATAGTCTATAGATTCAAGGCTGTACTATGGGACCCTTAGATATTGCTGCTTAGTAGCAAGCACACGCTTTACCAGATCCGGATCCTTCTTCCACCCCTTTCCCGTCCCAATCCCTGAGCCTCTTCCGCGCCCAAAAGACGTTCCCTCCGGCAGATCAAATGGATTTTAGAGCGCAGGTCGTAACGGCCTGTTCCAGCGGCGAGCGGCGGTAAGCGGCAGCGTCGGCGGCGGCGGCGTAACCGAGCGAACGGGCACAACTGCGAAAGATGCAAGAGCGAACGCGGGGCGGCAGATGAAAGACGTGAACCGCTAACGGCAGAGGCCAGTGAGAGCGGTCCCTTCAGTGATGTGCGCACGGGAAACCGGTTTAATGGGGTCCCGCCCGACTGCTCGATGCGTACGCGTATCTTGTCTCAGCCAGACCACTCATGTCAGCTCTCACTCGCGCTTGTTTCGTTTGCTTAGTCTCTTTCACGCTTGTTTCGATCGTCATGGTTCGCGATTCTTTTTTGATCTGATTGTATGTGTGACGCGAATTGTGTACTATGTTCTGAAAGCCAAGCTGCACCACATCCTGTAAGCGCTGACGAGTCATGTATAAAAGCCGACGCGCTTGACCCACAGATGAGATTTTCGACGATTGCCGACTCTGCTACATGTTACTCTCAAATTCTTTGCCACAGTATATCGCGAAATGAAAAGACGTATAGAGCTGTACTCCAACTCTGCATTAGGGAGTATCGTAATCGTCGCTGAATTTTTTATTCCACCATTGCATATCTAGTCTTCTCGCCATCTCACTATGGCGGAGAAAGCTGTGCTTAGCATAGTGCAGGCAAGGCTGACCCTTACACTGGCGTTCTTTTGTACTTAGTCGCACTTCCAACTGGTGGCAACAGGTCCTAACTGTTTGTTTCCAGAGACGGATGCAGGCACTCTCCCCATTATATGGAAGTAGCCAGACTTTTAATCACAAAGACTTTTACAAGACAAGTCTTCTCTACAGGGCCATGAGTAGCCAGGTTTGCAAGGTGGAGGAGAATTCTAAAATACACCTTAAATTCATATATAACACCAGCCTTGTAGCCTGCCTAAAGACATTATGTGCTACGGCATCAAGTCTTCCTCAAACTGGTGCATCGAAATGACTGCACACATCTAACTTCATGGAGCATATGTCGATTACGTCGGGCACAACTCGAACGGAATAAAAACAGCGGCTTGTATGTGTACGAAAAACGTGCGCTGTCGCGAAGTGCATTCGCCTGCCTCGACTCAAGCATTAGCGGTCGCAGTGGCCTTTGCTTGCCACTTTGAGTATATTTACAGACAGTGCTGTAGCTTCACTGTCTTGTGTTTTCATCCATTGCAGATCGGCCGCGTAAAGGACCGTGCTGCCCGCAACTAGACAACGTAGAGTGGACGGAGCAGGTGAGAGAACGCTCGTTCTCTCGTTAACGTCCAGATGGCGCCTTCATGCTGATGACTTCAAAATGGCGGCCACCAGCAATGTCGTGCGCTAGCGCGCGGTCCCCGGGTGCTTCTGTTGTTGCTGAAACGCAGTACGCTGTTGGTCGCGTTCCCAGTAAGGCCATCAGAGCAACCTCTGCCCTCCCATCTTCCCCTCCACTCTGGCTCTCTCAGTAAGAGCAAAGCCGTAGTCGTTTTCTTTGTATTACTGGCAACGAGCGGACATTATTTCGCTGAAGGCGAGAGCTGATTCCTTGGGACATCAAGAGCGGTGACGCGTTTCGCCCTGAATGTAGTATGCGGGCACCAGGTGTTGTAGACCCTGTGCTCTTGCAATGAATTCATACGCCACAGGGAGTGCCTCTTCGTTTTGTTGAAGTTGTCTTGAATGAAACAACATCATCATAAACTACCTTCTGAAACGTAGACTTCCTTACTTTGACGATAGCAGCGCTTGTTGACAAACAACTCGGAAGTCAGCCACTTTTCTTTCGGTAATCTCATTTCACTTTGTGAAATCAGACGCCCGTTTTTGTCACAGCACTTCTAGTCTTGGTTGAGAGTCTCCGTCATACTCCCGAAGATCAGCGCTCATTAATTTTTTGTGTCCTAACCTACGTCACATCTTTCGTGAACGTGAAAAACTCATCGTCTCGTATTTTCTTGTGTTCTGTTGTGTTGTTGTATAATGTTGTGCTGTACTGTGTTTTATTCCATCGTTTTATTATGTACTGCGGAACATTCTCTTCTGCGTTAATTGTGTCGAAGGGCATATAAAAATGGCTTGCGTTTGTTTTATTAGCGACAGGCTTCCCTGATGGCAGCATTACATTCTTTGACTGCTTACCCACACTGCCTTTACGCCCTAACGCGTTGAGAAGAATAGGTTAGGTATTCTTTCCCAGGCGCATGGTTACATGATCAATCTTAAATTACTGTGACAATTAGGCAAGTAGTTCACGATGGCATTTTGATAGCAAGAGAGGATGCACAGCATAGCACTCTTTTTTGAAAAAGCGCAGCTAGTCTCCCTATCTCTCCCCCTTCTTTCTTGCTTTTCGTTTCTGTATCACTTTCTCCAACTGCAGGGTAGGAAACCGGACGTGCGTTTGCTTAATCTCAGTGCCCTTTCTCTGTTCTATTTCCTTCACTCTTTCCCGAAAAAGTGCTCCTCAAGTTACGTCGATAGTTGACTCGCCGGCTAAACGACTAATAAGCTGGAGCAGGCAGTCGCCAGTGTTTCTGCTCCATACATCACTGAGGACGAACGGAGAGCTTGTCACAGCAGTGCAGTGGTTATATGGTGCAACACTGCTGATAGGAAGGTTGCGGGCTCGATTACCGCCCACGACGGGGTCGCATCCCATCTTCATGCAAACACGCACGTGTACTGAGCTTTGCGAGCACAATGGAGACCACAAGGTCAACAAGCATTCAAATCGTTTAATGAATCATTACTATTTCAGTTCTTTATTTGTGTTTCCTCGAACATCCGATGGTGTACGCTTACTGTCCATGTGTCCGAGTGGAATGAACTTACGTCATTGATGAGTACGCTGACGCTGTAGAATGGACGTATCATGAAACAAGCACCTATAGTGTTGCAGGTGGAGCTGGTAACGTTCTCTTATTTCTTGGATAGCTTGTAGCGCCAGTGGCTTAACAAAGTTTCATAGTTGTCGCATCTCACAAGTACCGGCAAATATGTGAACGCAGCCACCCAAGTTTCCAGCGCCGGCTGTATGCCTTACATACAATCCTAATGAGCAGCACGTGACAGCGATAACAGAGAGTCAGGCAGAGCGCGTGCACTCAGCAAAACACATTACATCAGTGCTTTTAGAGCCACCTGGACACTTGCTTCTTAAATTTTGCTTTTCCCTCACTTTCCCGGCTTTATTGCCCTTCCCTGTACAGGGTAGCCAACCCGACATTTATTGGAGTTAACCTGCTAGTCTTCTCTCTCTCTCTCTTTCTTTAATCCTTCATTTGTTGTCTCCTTGTCGGCAAAAAGGATTAGGAAGTATAGATTGGGATAAGATAATAGATAAGGGTCAACGAGGTACCGTAGAAACCTCGGTCTTAGTGATGATATTGTCCCGTTCAGCATCTCTGCAGATGACTACGAACGGAGCTATTAATCACTTTTACGGTCAGAGTGTAGCGAAATACTGTCCAAGGTGGTGGTCTGGGCCATATTATACGCCGCAGTTTACTTCTCCGTCAGCAAGGCAGTCGATAAGGACAAAGGCAAGCAGTGTCTGACATGGGTAATTATGGAGTTCTTCTGCCGAGGACGAGGTCGCAGGTTCGATTCACTTCCACAGCTGCTGCATATTGATAAGGAAGAAACACACACACACGCGCGCGCGCGCACATACACACACGTAGATTTAGATATCTACGTACACACTCGTGTTCGTATTTATATGTACGTTAACGTTAACGAACCCCAGGTGGGCAAAGCCAATCCGGAACCGTCGACTTCGGCCTGTCATAGCCCCAGTGTTGCTTTCAGACGTTGAAATCAATCAATCAATCAATCAATCAATCAATCAATCAATCAATCAATCAATCAATCAATCAATCAATCAATCAATCAATCAATCAATCAATCAATCAATCAATCAATCAATCAATCAATGTCTCACAATACGTCCGCATACTTTAACGCAAACTTCCACGCTCTTGGTATACCTTAGTCTACGTGACAGAGGAAGTATGTCCACGACCGAGTGTGATCAGTGATCACTGGTGAAACGAAGGCTGTCGGGAAATGGACATGCGTTCAGTGTACGAAGCGCATAAACAACTGCTGCTAACGTATGTTAAGTTTTACCCACAGTTTTGCCTATGCATTATTTAGTTACTTCTAATCAAATGGGAAAATAAAAGACATTCGCGAGCAAACAGCTCAGCGCTAGCAAATCAGAGTGCGCCGCAACATCAATTCAGATGCACTACTGCGAAGCACGCGACTGCGATTTCTATGTGACCTTTTCTTTCTTTCATTGGTTTTTCCTATCTGCTTTGCCAAAAATTTCCTTGGAAGGCGGCTTCACGGAACTTCAGCAGCGCGCCTTTGGGGTATTTGCTTTGCATTCACGGGACTCCGCTGCGACCAACATGAGGAGCGATGTCGAGGTACATTTATGCACTCTAGCAGTCAATAATGACCAGCCGTAACTCAAATCTAATTAGAAGCGTGCAGACATACGTGTTTGCGAACTCGACGATCTCAGTAACGCTCGAATTCCATGCCTGCGGGCCGAGTGAGTTACCCGTATATTCTTTCTTTGTTTGCGTGCTTTACAATCCATACACTGGAAAATGTTTACACCTGTAAGGGTGTTTTCTTGTCGCACTCGTAACACCCTTACCGCTAGGGCCTTACAAAAATTGACAGAGGCCGACAACGGAGCCCCAACTGGACGTGCGATGACGAAAGACGTATTTGAAAACCATGTAATCATTCTGACAGCCTTGGGCGCACAGAAATATCCGACAGGAGAGTTTCATACCTCTCTGTGAAACTCTCTTGTCGGATATTTCTGTGCGCCCAAGAGAGAGAGAGAGAGAGAGAGAGGAAAGGGGAAAGGCAGGGAGGTTAACCAGAGAAAAAGATCCGGTTGGCTACCCTACGCTGGGGAGAGAGGGGAGGGGGAGGTAAAGTGGTAAAAAAGTAGAGATAAGGAAAGGAAGGAGAATAGACACACAATCACAGTCGGTCACTGTCACTGAATACTGTCATCGCACAGCACAGTGACACTTGAAGCACTGTCAACACCTGTTCAGGCTACAGCCGCCCAAGGCTCTCAGAATGATTACATAGTTTTCAACTACGTCTTTTGTCATCGAACGTCGAGTCAGAGCTCCATTGTCGGCCTCTCTAAATTTTCGTAAGGCCCTAACGCTAAGGGGGTTACCAATGTGACGAGTAAACAACCTTAAGAGTGTAAACATTTTTACAGCGTACCTTGTACCTTGCTAGAATGATGGTCACATTCTGAATGCCAATCACTGTTTATATCATGTTCACTACACCCAGCAGAAACCACAAGTTTTCCGGAGAGTCCCTCCTTTGGGATGTCTTGATGAAAAAGAAAGTGTATCTGAAGTTTTTGTTATCATTCGTGAAAAGAGCTCTGATTTCGATGACGGCAGGCCTAGGGCGCTACTCAAGATGGAACCGACGGTATACTAAATGATGCGCACAGGGGATGTTACAGACACACGACAATACTACACACGTCACACAAAACTAATTAAGATTGAGAAGTGATAAGAAACGGCACCCAACGTTAACCAGGCTGCGCACTGTTGATTGCCGACCGGGAACTCGGAAAAAGAAATCAAAGGTGAGTAATAATTAAAAATTAGTCAAAGAGTCTCGTTGAGGCAAGGGACTTGCAGTATGGTTAAAAGCAGCTTCGAAGAGGCGCGCAAACGTGGCGCTAGTCCATGGGCCAAGTATTTACAAGTGTCGTAGCGCCAGCTGCGACCTCTGGTGAATAGTCAGTGCGGTCATGAAGGGCATTCCTTGGAAGTGTGCTTCGTTTAGCTCACGGTGTGCAATCCCCTAAATGATGATGACGATGGTGATTATCGGCATTCCCTTTAATCGAAACGGGGATGTGTCACCTATCCTGCTTGAGCTAATCAGGCAATCTATAACAGCAATACCTTGAATAATAATTTACAAAATTGCAAAAATACCTCCGATATTCTAGAATTACTCCGGTATAGATTATTCTCTGAGCTTCCATATTTTTCTGCCCAAGCGTAGGCTGCCTTACCAGCGAGGGCAAGCTTATTCAGACTTTCTCATTTGGGTGCTACGTCTTCTCGTGCGCTTGGGTAACCAGACTCACTGAACTACGAGCTCAGAAAATTACCCGTAAGCTTCCGCAACCATGACAAATATGCAGATTATGCACATTCTCGGAATATACATCCAAGTGATGCGAAGAATTTGCCGCACTGCGCATATGGTGAAATTTGTACGGTATTGTTTTCAGCATATTTCCCTTCCGCTATTAGGACTCAATAAGTAGGCCCTCATAAGCAGGCAGTCGCATACCTTCTACCACATATATATATATATATATATATATATATATATATATATATATATATAGATTTTCTTTGCAGCACGAATCGCAGGCCATGGTACAGGTCAAAAGGAAAGACGCGGCAACGGGATCATGAGCATATACACAGCTACATATGCTGGTAGGCACCGCCAGCACCGCGGCGTATAGGAGGGTAGATAGATGCACTCAAAAATGCCTGAAGTTCACAAAGCTTCGCTATATGTATATATATATATATATATATATATATATATATATATATATATATATATATATATATATATATATATATATATACTTTTTCCCGCTGCATCTGAAACGAGCAGAGAACCAAGTAGAAAAACTGCAAGCAGTTATATATAAATAAAAGAAAGCTAGTATAGACAACCGTGATCCGAAAACTCCACGAAGAAAGCGCGCTTCCTCAGCCTTACCGGAATGAGAACAAAGATTAGGCTGTGTTCTCTAAAAGAATGTAACTAAAGAGCAAAGCAAACAAAGCATTGGTGTGACAGTATGCGATAAGGCCTGTCACAGCACACTCAGCACACTTTGGGAACGGCAAGCGCTTTAGACTCAAGGGGGGCTTCACGTTGTCATTCGCTTGCCTAAGGCAGCAACACGGCAATGATTATGATCATCGACCATCTCTTCACGGCAGCGGCTTCTGCCTCCAACGCCGGCTGTCCTTTGCGTTCGTGTGCTGCTTATCTCTCAGAGGCGCTGCACGGTGCTCCGATTCCCGTCTTTTCCATGTCGTCGTTATCGGGACATGCGCGGGGCACTTCAAAATGTCGTTACGGAAAACGAACCTCTAGGGATCCCGCGCAGGTCTACTTTCCCCTAGGGTAGGCTTAGTTGCTATCGCCGTAGGCTTAGCTCTCATCGTGCGTGCGGACTTCTGCTTGGCTTTTTGTGTACGGACGACTGTCTTCTGAAAGTCTTGCCTTCTCGCACTTCGCGATGGAGTCTCCTAGGCAAGAAAATAGGGGCGTGTTATTTGTTTATATACCAAACGAGCTTGCGGACAACATTGGCGAAGCTCGTGACAAGACTTTCCCTTAGAGGAGCTCATCTGAATAGTGGCAGCGGTAACCGGGTGTGTTGTTATTTATCATCCATCTATCAGTCAACTACACCACATTTTTTCCCTAAGTGCGTTATTGCAGGAGAGAAGTATCTCCTGTTAACATATTTAACCAGCATGTTCTATCAGTACACAGACCTCCACCATTTTGGTGAAAAAGGGGCCTCTTGATTTCACACACACACACACACACACACACACACACACACACACACACACACACACACACACACACACACACACACACACACACACGCACACGCACACGCACACGCACACGCACACACACACACACACACACACACACACACAAAGGTAATGTTGCGTTAGAATGGTTGGTCAGAATGGTTGGTTATGCGGCATGTGTGGACTAATCAGGCGTCATATGTTCTCCGTGCACAGTCAATCGCTATTTCGGTAACCAATGATATATTTCGGGAACCAATAAGCTCACCCATCAAGTGGAATCTATGCAGTGATTGAGTGCCTCCATCTTTTTCATGTTTCCTGTGCTGCCCTCTGCCGCACGCCGCGGGAAACGTTTTGGAAGGGTGCCGGGGTTTTCGCCGGTTGGTTTGTGCACTTGCGCTCATGTTGTGTGCGCATAGGTTGTGTGTTTCGTGCATGGCGTATAGTTATTAATTTGCTCTCCAGGGCAACATGTCATTCCTGGGAGTCATATAACACTCACCGACTAGTGGATGAGCAGGCCTGAGTATGCTGTTGTGCAAACAGTGTGGCCGATAAAGGCATGCCGAGCTCCGTCTGCCGACGCAGCTGCCTTGCAGTTTGTTGTCGCTGATTTCTGCACTCACACATCCATTTTTTTTGCATTCCGTTTGCACATTCTTTAGACATTTCACATATTCAAAAAGACTTCGAGCGCAGCCTTCCACGTCGGATTAACCACAGTGGTGCACTTGTTTACATCGACATCTACAGCCACAGATCGTTGTTAGCGTCAAATATTGAGGCAAAGATGCAACAATGTACCAAAACATACATATCTGCCCATATGATTGGTAATGTTCCACCCTGAGATGAGTCAGTACGGGTGGCCTAACCACTTAAACAACGCCGGCCAACTGTGATCCCGACACATCTATTATGGGATGTTAATTTATTACTGATTCTCGCTTTTCTTTAACTTCATCATACTTACATTTAGCTTGTGCTATATAAAGCATTATTAGAAAAAGCTGTGCTTGCATAAGCGCTCTTTCATAGGCTGCGTTATTCCCTCGGGAGAAGGTTGTTTATGCTGCTGTACTAAGCGCCGTCTTTTGTTTCCCGTTCGACGCAGAGGTAAATAGTGCAACTCTGGAATTGAGAAATGTGTCAGCGTAACACGTAAAGACCCACCCATCTACGTAGCGAATGCAACCGACAGCCTACGGGAATGGTGACGTACAGGTATATGTCGGCAGAACGCAGTGTCGCCACTGGCCGCTTAATGTGTACGCGCTGTGCGAAGTGGAGAGTAGTTGACTTCAAATCGCTAAGGCCAGAACTGAACCATAACACAGTTTCCTTCTTCTTAACTGCTTACATTTCAGTGCAGGTCAGCGGATAGCGGGTGCACGAATTCGACGGCGCTGGGCCTACAGCCTTTGCTGACCAGGATCAACATTGGCTCAAATTTCATGTGCCTAGCTTGAGAGGATTGAAGCTTGGGCATTTCAACTTCGTAAGCACGTTTGAGTAGGTTAAAGTACATGTAGAGTCGAAGGTGCTGCGGCATCGGCTTGACACCCGATCGTGACGGGTTCGGTCAAACGATGCTCGGCACACTTATTTTGTCGGTGCCGTCGACAGGAAAGCCCGTCACAGTATACGACAACTCGCGCTCGTCGGTTGCGTCGTTGTTGGCCTGGTATGATGTCTCAGCGACACACTGCGTAGAATAGTCGGCCAATCGTTGGCGTGAGCGTCTTGTCGGTTTCGTATCTACCCAGTGTTATTAGGCCTTATAGACGAGTACGTGAAGTTAGGCACGCACTACCACTACCAGCAAGTGAGGGCCGACGATGCTGAAAGAAGACTTCGTCAGCAACGTGATGTTTTTAAGTATCGCCCAAGTGTAACGCAAGGGTTTTTCGTTATATTTTCTAGCCATCATTGAAAGGCGGCTGACGGTGCAGTCCGAACAACGCCCTGGCCGCTTTGTGTTGCGTCGCACTCTTACGCTACGCACGTTTTCGGCACTGCACCGACGTCGAGCAACCAGTGGAGTTTCAGCGTGGTACACGGCACGAGCATTTGCAGCAGCGCGCGTCCAAGCGCATTATTTTTCTTTCGCGGGGACTTTCAGCTACGGGTCGTGCGACCCGCGCGCGTGTCCCTTCCGAAACGTTTCGCAACTAATCCGCTAGGAGAGGACGCATGCGCCTTCGCGCCATGAGAAAGACGAATTGTGATGTAGCTGTCTGGATTTATTTCACCTTTAGGGGGGCAGGTTGTCGCAAAATTTCGGTGACAGAGAGAGATTATCGCTACACATTATCCGCTAGTGCCCTTGCTTCAGTGCGCGACAGGTCGGCATGCTCAGCCGTACGTACGTATTGCTCTCATGCTCACAGTCATTCCTGAGGCGTCTGCGTGTGTGTGTGTGTGTGCGCGCGCCAGCTATTCCACAAGAGTATGGACCGATGCCAATGCGAACGTGAGTGCGTGGTGAAGATTGTAAGTCGGTGAATGTGAGAGTGAGTGAGTGAGTGAGTGAGTGAGTGAGTGAGTGAGTGAGTGAGTGAGTGAGTGAGTGAGTGAGTGAGTGAGTGAGTGAGTGAGTGAGTGAGTGAGTGAGTGAGTGAGTGAGTGAGTGAGAGTGAGTCTTATGAAGGTGAGTGTGTGCCTGTGACTAAATTAGAGTGAGTGTCGCTGGACATCCGGAGACGAGAGTGTGAGTGGGAATGAGCGCTTTGCCAAAAAAAAAAAAATAACTACGACTGTCCATTTACTTCGCCAGCCTAGGGTGCTCTCAACCGCTCTGGATTTACTCGAAAACCAATGCCTCTTGAACGATAGGTTTCTTACATCCTCTCCCAAACCAGACGTCAAACTCGGAGGCTTTATAAGACTGCTGAATCCTTCAAAAACGTCACCCAAACAGCGCGACAGACTGTGAACGTTGCCAACCGCCTGTGTGCGCAGAGTTCCTTATTTTTCATCGTCAGTGGTACTTTCTCATTTTTTCTACCCTATTTCCTTCCGACGGCACGCGCAGTGTAGTAACGTATTTACTCTGTTCAACTGGTTACGACTTTTTCTTTAATTTCTCTCATTCACTCAGAGCTGGAGACACCTACGATTCTGGAAGCCTGAGATTTGGCGATGTCGCCATGGTATAAAGTTGGGCCATGTGAAGAAATAATTTTCGAACAAACCATGCAGCTGCATCCCGAAAGAAGCAATCCCTTTCCGTGACGCTTTAAAGAAAGGCCTACATAGGTCTGCTATTACAATGCTGGCAAGTATTACAGTCAACTGCCGCATACGCGTAGACGGTCGTATCAGAGCCAACCGAACGTTACTCGAATCAGCTAGCCTGCGCTCACTTGCGTGCTATCTTAGCGGCGTTCCCCTTATCAGATCGTTCCACTGTGTATAGTTGCCGATCGTATATAAATGAAAAAGAAAAGCGCCATAAACCGAGCAAACCCATCGGGAGCTTTACGCGTGTTCCTGTTTAGACACGGGCGATGTTTTTACTGCCCTTAGTGCCTTTTTTCTCTCTCCTTTTTCTAAGTATTTTTTTGTTGGGCATGAAGCGATCGTTAAGACGCGAGCACGCCGCAGTTATTTTTCTTGTTCGAGCGTCTTGTTCCTGCAATGCCCTTCCTTTCTGGCCTTAGCTTTTTCTTGCAACTGGGGATCCGCATGAAAGAACGCTGCTGTGTGTGGCCAGCGGCTTGTTCGTTCCAACGGCGAAGCAAAGTATGAAGCGGCAAACAAAAACAAGAATAACAAAGCGTTGCAAGAAAAAAAGTGACTCAAATACCGAGGAATGACCGAGGCCGTCCGACAGACTACAACAAATTCACTTTGTGCGAAGAAGGGCGCCTCGTACACAACCTTTCGAAGGCACTAGTTTAGGCCTCACAGGGATAGAGTTCTGAGAAAAGAAAAAAGCACCCATTTATGTTTGTTTTGCTCGCAGACCATTTCGCACTCTGTTTGGATAGGATTCCGGAAGTGGTGGAAAGTAGGAAATATTACGCCATTTTGCTGCGTTGATTGCACGCTATACTGGAACGTCCATGCACCGTTCGATATTTGTGTCTCCTGCTATTTAAAAAAAAAAAAAACTCTTATGGTCTATTTCAGTCTGGCTTGAGTTTGAACCATTCATACGTATATACCCTGGAGTTTCATTTCGCCATGACCATAGTCAGGAGAAGACGTTTTCTCGTTTATGTGTTCAGTGCCCCGAATCCGGTTCTCTTTGTCATCGCTTTACTATGCCCCATGGTATGCTAGCTGGGGGGGGGAGGGGGGGGGGGGGGGGCGAGCAAAAGTACGTTTCAGAAGCATTGGGGATAAGTTCACTGTCTCGGTTGTAGACGCGGGGGGCAACCTGGTTAGCGTAGCCTCTGTTCTCTGTTTGTACGAAGTTTGCCCATGTGGTGGAGGAAACGGACCCGCCGTGGTTGCTCAGTGGCTATGGTGTTGGGCTGCTGAGCCCGAGGTCGCGGGATCGAATCCCGGCCACGGCGGCCGCATTTCGATGGGGGCGAAATGCGAAAACGGCCGTGTACTTAGATTTATGTGCACGTTAAAGAACCCCAGGTGGTTGAAATTTCCGTAGTCCTCCACTCAGGCGTGCCTCATAATCAGAAAGTGGTTTTGGCACGTAAAACACCATAATTTTTTTGGAAGAATAGGCGATCGCTCTGGCTTTTTACAGCTTAAAAGTTCCCCCTATCGTCTTCTCGGACTCGTGCATGGCGGTTCGATTCTTCTAGTCCGCCCTCGTGTCTGAACAGACCAACAGTATTGTGAACAAAGCACTTCAAAGAACTCGGGAGAGCACCGAAGGAGGATACCACATCTCGTGGTTCCCAGTCCATCTAGTTGGCTCAGTTGACCCGCTCGGATGTAATCCTTACGAGCGGGCCCACCGAAGAGCGCGCGATTTCAGGTACCGCGCTGTCGCGGGTAGCCAGGCTTGGAACGATGTCAACATCCAGAAATATTTATTATGTACTTTCCACGAAATTGCTTAGTTGTCGACTGGGCAAGAGGACATTTCTACCCCCCCCTCCCCCCCAGAATTGTACAAACCTCAGGCTAGCACACTCAGACTTCTGCAAACGCTTTCGTATCTCATTCGTCGGTCCCTTAACAGGATAGACCCTGGCCATTCACAGTCTGGTCGCAAATGTGGTCATGACTCATGCTCTTTTGAACACATGCTCTGGCTGTGCCCAGAAATAAATAAATTCTAGTGCACCATATATTTCAACGCGTGCACAGCTCTGACGGCGAGAAATGAAAGGTTCAATATCCTCAGGTAAAAGCACCATTTACACAACAGTTCATTCACAATTTATTGCCGTATATTTCCCTTACAACAGGTCACTGGTCATTGATCTGTTGCATAAATAATGCCTTCGACTTTTAACGCGCACGTCCTTTTTTGCACTTCAAGAAACCATATATGTGATGGCCTCGGCATCCCGCTAACCAGTTATTCATTGTTGGAAGCAGAGAGAAAGTAATGACGATTTGTTTTCACTTGACGGGAAACAATGCATTCCATTCAAGCCAGTCTGGACCAGCCGTCACTCACTGTCACAGCCGAGCATCTCGTTATGGCTACTGTTTACTGCATCTCAGATAATGAGTTTCTTTAGAACCTTGCAGACCATGGCAAACTAACTTCCGGAGTGAGAACAGGGCTACCACAGCTCCTGCAGCTGGGGTGCTCTTCTCGACAGCGTTAAATTCAGCGGCACTGTCGAACTCCACCATGTTAGTGTTTTGCGCCAATCGGAGATGTAGCCGCCCTCTGAGCCATTAAGATCAATCAATCAATCAATCAATCAATCAATCAATCAATCAATCAATCAATCAATCAATCAATCAATCAATCTATCTATCTATCTATCTATCTATCTATCTATCTATCTATCTATCTATCTATCTATCTATCTATCTATCTATCTATCTATCTATCTATCTATCAAGCAATCAGTCAGTCAGTCAGTCAGTCAGTCAGTCAGTCAGTCAGTCAGTCAGTCAGTCAGTCAGTCAGTCAGTCAGTCAGTCAGTCAGTCAGTCAGTCAATATATCAATTAAAGTAGTGTTTTTCCTTCTTTTTTTTATACACAAGTATGCTCGCTTTTCTTGTGTCTGTTTCAAGATTGCCGAACGAAATTACCAGTGCTTTTGGACGTAAGCTTGGCTGTAACGAAACGAAAAACAAGGGAAAAAATAACATAGAAAGTCATCTAAGTCAAATCTGTGACATGTATTAAGGCGCAGGCATCCTATCTGAGTTCACTGGCTTAGAACGAGTACTTATTTCTTCCGTCGTTTCTCTTACCATGGCCATACAATGATTACCCTCTGCTATAGTTAGCAAAAACTGTGTGAAATCACCGACTTCTAGGCGAAAACAACATGTAATTTTCTGCTAATTGCGCCTGCTCTGGTAAGATACAGGCATTATAGTAGAGAAAGCAATTTAGATTAGGGTTTCCTCGAATTTTTTTCTAGCGTGCCGGTTTTAATTGCCAGGTTGCAAGAAAAGGGAGCATGGAAATTGTGCATGGCCGTGTGGGATTTAAAACACTTGCTTAGAGGCGAGAAAAGGGAGAAACGTACTAGAAAGGAAAAGATCTCAATGATTCACACTGAGCGGACTAAAATAAAAGTTTGAAGCGAAGAAAGATACAGCAGACAGCCCAAATTACTGTTACTACAAAAATTACCAGATACTATACGATTTTCTTTTTTTCCCCTTTCTTCCTTTCTGCCTTGTCTGTTTTTCGTTTATTTATTACTTTGTTTTTCTCTTTGTGTGCTTGCATTCGTGTGGCGGCGTATGCATATATACGAACCATCGTTTGTTTTTCGTGCACGTATATTATATGTTTAATTCCAGCTGAAAGCATCAGATTTCTTGTTGCTGTCTTTTTTGCCGGCTCATTTTCACGTCGCGCACTTCTTTGCACATTTAGGTCGATTCCTTTAATTAGAAAAAAGCCAGGCTCGAACTCTTTCGAGAGTGAAGAGGAGTTGAAGAAAATGCACGATGAGGGAGTCAGGCAAAAACAGGGAGCGAAGAAAGGCTGGGATTAGGTGACGGGAAAGGGAGTTCGGAGGAAAGTGAGTCCTGTATTGATGTTTTCTTCAGTGGCCTGTGGCCCGTGCGTACAAACACACCGGCCACACAAAAACAATGCAGTGTTTGTGGAATAAGCTCGAGCTCGTATCGAGCAACCCATATTCTGTGGATTTATACACAAGTTTTAGGCGATTGAGAACCGCTTCTGATTGGCCGACGCCTTGGCTGCGTCGCATGGTTGGCTCGCGCGATTGGTCAGCTATCAGGGCTGTAGACCAGTCAAACACAGCTGTATTGTATGTGTGCAGTCGTCCCCATCATTCCAGTCTTCCTGTGCAGTTAACGCCAGACAGATCGTTTGTTCCGCTGCACGGTATTAAGCAGACAAGCGGGCGGCCAGCTTGTGGCAATTAAGGAGAGTCCTCGGGTGAGAAGAGAGAAGGCTAATGAAATCTCGTTACATGAGCAACTGAGCCTGCATAGTATTCTTTGCGATTCTGGAGTACCTTTCTTTTATCTTCATCTTTTTGTCTAGCGGCGTTTGCTTGTGTTTCTTACACGTCACAACTTGAGTTCATTTTTGTTTTTGCTTTTTTTAACTTGGAGTTTACTACAGCCTCACGCGTGGTAACACCTAGACGGACCCGACTTTGGGAACGACGGAATTCTTTAAAATAAAAGTCCGGTAGCATGTCGCACTCCCGCAACACGCACAGGCGAAAGCCCACTGCACCCTTGGTAATGCATTAAGTTATACGATCGGAGGGGTCAGACTTCTTGCAAGACATAACGAGCCGCAGTATGAAGTACACGCGTGGCAAGCCGTTGTCGGCGGGCTTCGGCCTCCTCTCGACGTTGGATTCTCGCATCGTCGCGTAGCTGCTTTCGCAGTTCGGCTTCATTCGGCACGTTTTCGACACCTAGCTGCGGCTTCTAGTATAGTGGGGATCACGCTCGCGCCAACGACGTTTCTCGTCGACTTTGCGTTGCATCTTCTCAGGAGGGGAAAGCAGCACTCGCTCTCGAATGCCTTGCTCCCGCTGCTTCAGGCATCGCACTTCGTTTCTCGCTTGGCGAGCATCCTCGACCGTAGCGTACTTCCGAGGGAGTATGCAATGCTATATTGATGGTTCAGATGCTTGTTTTGAGCTTGTTCCTTTATGTAAACCTAAGCTGTTATCTGTGTTGTAAGGGTGATTTCAATGAATGTATGAGTCATTGCACTTTTACTTGCTTACGGGGGTATTAGCCACTGCTGCTGATGATAATTTTTATCACTCATCTAGACGCTGCCTTATGAGCCACTGCAATGAGGCACTTAAGGGTTTGGCCTTAAATAGGATATGAGGATTGAGAACGCCTGCTGCTTCTAGCCCATTTGAAATAAAGCGCTTCGCACTCCGACGGTTATACAATGGAAAAAGAAAATGAAAGTAACTGCAGAGACTTCCGCAGCAAGCAAGAACTTCGTTCGTTTTTTTAGTTTTTGTTTACATCGGTTTCATTCAATTTTCCGCAAAGGCTTAAGGACATGAATGCCCTACCGCTTTACTCGGGAAAACACGCAATCATTGCTAGAATCAGGGTCGACACCTCCAGCCTTCACGAAACTATTGTCTTCTCGCCCCTTCGTTTTATTAAGCGGTCTCCTAAGCTAGCATAACCTAATTAACCTAATGATGTAGTATTCCCGAATTGCATAGCTGTCATGCATTGCAGCTCAGCTTCCACAGTACAGACGATGCGATTCCCTTCTTTCGAGAACGAAGTTTTCGAATTCCTTTGTAAGCAGCAGATAGCACTCTTGAATCGCCCGGCTATTGTGATTGCAGACCAAAGAAAAAGTATGCAGCATAGAGACGGAGAACTTGAAAGATGTGTTCATAGCATCTGCCTCGAGCCCCTTTGAAATCGCTGTCACAGATTTGTGAGCGAAGTCCCTCACATATTTGTGAGCCAGTTTGTGCCGGTATACGTGTGGTTTTGGGGTAGTTAGGTTAGTGTGATGCTTCCGATATATCAGCCCTGTTTGCAGCGTGATATGTGAGACGCAATGTAAAAGCACGCTCTCACCCTGCCGTATTGGGTAGGAAGCCAGAAGCATGTGCACCCCTTCATGCGCTGAAAATGAAGAGATGGTATTCCTTTCCGGTTCACTGGATCGGCTTTTAAGGCGAAAACCTTTCTAGGCTCCTGGTGAGGTTTCTGTCAGCAGACCTGACCGCCGGAGTGTCTGCTGAAGGGTCGTAACGCCATATGAAGACAGATTAAAGAATGAAAAATGTTTGATAGTGAGAGTTAGTGAATGATAACCTTATAATAGAGATTGGTAGAGGTTAATAATGACTAGTAATGACTCGTAATGACTACTTTTAAATCCGAAATGACCAATATGTCTAACGACGGCTTGTAATTATCACAATTGATTAAAAATGACTAGAAATGTCTAATATTGAGTAGCAACGACTACTAATGACGACGAAATGACCAATATATATAACGATGGCTTGTAATGACCACAATTGATTACAAACGACTAAAATGCTTACTAGTGAGCAGTAATGACTAATAACGACTGAAATGACTTGTAATGACTACAAATGACTATGACATGACCAATATTTCTAACGACAACTTGTAACGACTACAATTGATTAGAAGTGACTAAAAAGGCTTAGTAATGACCAATAATGACTAGTGATGACTAAAATGACTTGTGATAACTACTAATGACAACGACATGGCCGATATGTCTAACGACGAATTGTAATGACTAGAATTCTTTAGAAATGACTAAAAATGCTCGGTAATCACCAGTAATGACTAATAATGACTGAAATGACTTGTAATGACTACTAATGACTATGATACGACCAACATGTCTAACGACGGCTTGTAATGACTAGAATTGATTACAAGTGACTAAAATGGTTAGTAGGGAGCAGTAAGGACTAAAAGAAAGAAGAGAAAGAGAAGAGGCAAAGAGAAAGAGACGAATGCGAAGGGGAGGAAGAGGAGGCTTTCGCCGTTCACCTCTTAAGAGAGGTCTTAAGAGATCCTCTAATTTTTTGTAGAGTGGAGCAACATGCTATACAACACGCTTTACGGGAGTTTTCGTGCAAAAACAGAGCCAATAAACACGCGTTTTCTATGGCGGAAGCTGCGTAATGGCCATTCGAAACCGCCCGCCTTTATAACGCATGTGGAAAAGAAAGCGTGGGAGATGCCGGAGGAACGCCTGAAAGGGGAAAAAAATGTCTTCACCGCAACAAAGACACGTTGACGGATATATTTAGCTTGGCTACGCTCGTAGCATATTGTTATCTTTCATGGTAAGATGTCGAACGTTGCGAGGGTCTCCCGAATTCCGGAACCTGCAACTCATTAGCACAAACCGACACCCGAAGATGAAGGCACTGAGAGAAAGATAGATTAAATGATACGAAATACCTACTGTACATTCCTCTATTCAGCTACTCTGCGCTGGCGAAAGACCAAGAGGGAAAGGAAGAAGGAAAGAAATAGGGAAACAAAGAACATGAAGTGCGACGATGACCAGAAAAGGACAAAGCAAAACACACAAGAGGCAAGTCTACTCAAAGCCTACAGTCCAGACCCATATTTCTTTAAAAAATTCAAGTAAGGTCAGGATGGCCATAACACTATAGATATGCAGTTGCGCCAAGGGCCCAATATAACGTCCTCTGGCAACGGTTGGCGGTCGAGGAAGGTAAGATCATCAATCTACTTCTGTCGCTCTACCAGGTGCTGAGGGCGGTCACACAGTACATGTTTTATAGACTCAAGCGCACGGGCAGTAGATTTCACTGTCTGAAAACCCGGTGCATCGTATTAAGTGTACAAAACAAAGAGGAAACACCGCCCACAGCCTTAATCTGTGGAGGAGACTGGCACAGCTGCGCTGGGTTATTGGTGGCAGCCCTAATGCCCAAAGGTGCACTTTCTATGAGGGAAAGCATTTGCAAAGCAAACGCCTACAAACAGCCGCACCACGACAGGAAATGCGAAACTTAAGAAAGAAAAGCACGAATTTCAACTAGCGTGGTGCGGATGCGCACATAGTAAATAAAGATTTCCTTTCGAGCTTACCGATTGAGGAAAGCAAGACCGAACAAAATGCTAACAAAAGAAACCTGTGCAGAAACCATCGACGGTGATTGTCTATGCAAGAAAACAAGAGACTTCTTTAAAAATGCTCTAGAACCGAAATCTTATCAATAGCGTTTAGCTACTGCTGCGCGCTCATGCAAATAAAATCGCTTTGCACCGACATTGCTGAAGAACGGGATGTCGAATCGGGTTTCTAGTTAGTTACACGCTTGAACCTCTCAGTACATGAAGTTGACCACAGGTTTGGATGTGCCACCGCCATGAAGTCGCGTCTCCAACCCCGTGGTGGCTCAGTGGCTGCGGCGTTCTGCCAGCGAGCACGAGGTCGTGGGTTCGGTTCCCGGCGGGAAGTTCTGCCAGCCATAAGGTATGTGTTCTGCTGGAACTGGACTGCAAGAAGGCTCGTGTACCGTGCTATAGTTGCACATTAAAAAAAAAAAAACCCAGGGCGCCGATATCATTCGTCAGCCCACCCCACAAGGCATTTCTTTCGCAGAAAGTCGTGAGCAGACAATACTAAAACACTGTCCGCACCGATCATCGGCTCAGAAGGCACTAAAGGCTCTTCTATGCTTTCTCAGAACGTCTGCCTTGTGCGAGAGCCTCTCACTCTGTAGTGCTGTTCGTGGACGTCCCTCTATCCACCATCTCTATCTTTCTCCCCCTTTTTTCTATTCACCTACTCCCTCTCTCCAGCGCAGGTTAGCCAGCCGGACTCTTGACTGGCTGACATCCCTGCCTTCCTTTTACCTTTCTCTCTCTCGAGCAGCAACTCAGTTGCTTACAGAAGTTCAATTTCATAACTGAATTTTTTAACATGGCGACGCCATTACGCACGCCTGTGCACGCCGTTGATTCGAGCGAGGCGCAAAAAGTGGGCGTCGCGGAGGTTCATCAGAGCGCGTCTTGGCCATTAGGCTCATTAACAAACGCTTTTCGCGCAGCGCACGTATTAGCGGTCTGCTGCGCTGGTTGATCGGCTCGGAAACGCAAGTCGCACGCCTAATTACCGGACACTCGCTGCCTTCGCATTCGTGCGTCCCACAGACTCGTCGGAAGCTACGCGCGCAGGCGTTGTGCCCATTTTATGAAATTGGCTTGCTGCGGTGAGCGATTGTAGGTGTGATAGGCAGGCCTACGTAAGCGCATCGCAAGTTGTCTATTTTTTCTCTTTTTTCTTTTCTCCCTTTAACAGTTCCTCCAGTGTAGGGTAGCAAGCTGCAGCACCTCTGGCTGACTTCCCTACTTTTTCTTCTCTTGCAATTAGCTTTCTTTCCCTGCATGAGGCCTTTCGAGCCTGCCTGCCCACCCGCCCGCCCTTCCACTCATCCATCCATCCATCAATCCATCCATCCATCCATCCATCCATCCATCCATCCATCCATCCATCCATCCATACATCCATCCATCCATCCATGCGTCCGTCCTTCCGTCCCTCCGTCCCTCTATCCATCCGTCCGCCGGTCCATCCATCCATCCATCCATCCATCCATCCATCCATCCATCCATCCATCCATCCATCCATCCATCCATCCCTCGATCCGTCCGTCGGACCGTCCATTCAGCATCATCTGACTGTCGTCATACCGTCGTCCTCACGCCTTCTACGCCGACCGAGAGGCCCAAATCGCCTAATGGCATGGACCACTAGTTATGTGCTCGAGGTCGTGATGCCATTGTTGGCATTGCATCGTCGTCGTTCTAGCTTTGCCATCCGACTCTCGTCATACCGTCGTCGTCACACCATTGTCGTCATACAGTCGCTGGCATTGGTCATCATACTCTCGTGATGCAGTGGTGGTCATTTATCGCCGTCACTGCTGCTTCATCATCCAACATTATGTCGTCGTGGTCACGCGATCGTCGTCTTACACTCGTTGCCATCCCATTGTCATCATATCGTTGTCATGCCATCGTCCTCATTGCGTCGTCGTCATGGAGTCGTTGTCAGGCATTCACTGTCATACCGTAATTGGTATGTTGTCGTTTCATACTCATCATTCCAACTTTGTCATCGCACTGTCGTCATGACGTTGTCGTCACGCCATTGTCATGCAGTCATGCATGACGATAATGTGATGCCAACGTGGTCGTTGAGTCACCGTCACTCCAGCTTCATGATCCGACGCTCATCAAGCCATCCTCGTCATAGAGCCATCCTAATACACTAGTCGTTACGCCACCGTCGTCACACACTCGTTCTCATCTCATTGTCTTCACAACATTGTCATGCCATGATTGCATCGACATTGCGTTGTCGAACATTTACTGGGACACCGCCATCATGATGTCATCACGGTCGTTCAATCGTCATCATTCTAACTTCATCGTCCGACTCTCGTTATCCCTCGTCACGCCATTGTCGTCCCACAGTCGCCGTCAAGCCATTTTCCACATACCATCGTTGTCATGCAGTTATTTTACCATCGTCATCACTTCAGAAACGCCAGACCTCTCTCTTCGTGCCATCGTCGTCATTCTGCCTCCCATCGTTCCATTCACTTCTTTGCTTCTCCGTCATTATAGTGAAATCATGCTGCCGTCACTCAATCATGCTTATCCCGGCGTTGTCATGCGGTCACCGCCATTACATCGTCGTCACACACTCACTGTCATGCGTTAGCTTTCATGCCGTCGTTACCATCCCGGCTTCGTCATCTAGTTATCGTCTTACACTCGTCGCCATCTCACTGTCTTCATGCCGTCATTGTCACGCTGTCGTCGTTATACTATAGTCATTTCGGAATACCCATCGCCATGTTATCAAGCCAGCGTCGCCATACCACTTGTTCTATCGACGACATTCCTTCATTTTCACTCTATCGTCACTGCTTCGTCGTGATACAGTCGTCGTCATGTCGTCACACTCACCGGTGACCTTGGCAAGTAAGTGCCATACCAAAGTGGGCAGATACCGGAGACAGTGTGTGCGTCACAGATAGACAAAGTAATGGAAGTCTCAGAATCTCAGAATCGCTACTGATTTTAAACATGGTTGACTTCAGCAATGCGGTGTGCCGTTACACTGCTTCAATGCTAATCGCATTACAATCGACAGTCACTGTGAGATCGGTTCTGCGTAACTTTACACACCTTCTCCTTGTCTTTCTTCTTCTGCGAGCAATGAGTTGACCTCTGAGTGAACGTAAGCAAATCTCTAGTTTCGGTGTCTGTCATTCCAAACTCCAAGGTCGGCCGACTGTCAGCGTCTTGAGTCCGTTAGCAGCCCGTCCAATTGAAGAGTGCGAAACGTGAAAATTAAGGATAGCGCCATGCGGTTGACATCGAATCGATAGGTCAATCACACCATAACGACTGTTTTTGCTACAGAATAGGCGTATTCAGGCATAGAAATGAAAAGGTGCTTGTTCGGGTATCTTCAGTGGCTGTTATTGGACGTCTGGCATGTATTTTTCTTATGTAAATTGGAATATTTCATTGTACTGCTGTGCCATTTTCGCCTATATATAGAAGAAGTTGGGGAAATTATTCCGGTTGCTGTCGGTGGCATGTAGATACCGCGCACAAAGCAGCCTCGAACAAACTACAGTTACTACACTTACCGTACGGCACTCTACTATATAGCATAGTGCTGCGTAGAGTAAGATCCATATACCACCAATAGAAGCATCAATGTTTTCCTTTCACTCCTTACTCGCTATTCGAACATGGCTGCATCACGAGATCCTAATGACCGATCCCATATCAGATCCATGTCAGATCCCATATCATTGCATAGGTCTACGAAAAAAGAAACAGATTTGGGAAACGCGACACTACTTGGCCCCATAAATTAAAGTTCGCCGTTCAGTCGGTGGACCGCTAACCAAGGAAGATCATAAAAGGCCTCCTTTCCTTACCTGTTGTGATTTTCGTGTTTTACTAGGGAAGGATGCGTACAATTGAGTCTCAGTTTTTGATCACACCTCGACGCATATAACATGAAATATAGGAATGGCCAGCGCTTCGAGCCACTATAGACCACCGAGAGCGCAGGATTTCCAATTTGCCGCGCTTACAGATAAAGAACCAGGAAAAAGACAAGTTCTTAAGGGTGCTAAAGAGACAGCGAGCCGCTCGAAAATGAAACGGTGGTTCATACAAATAGTAACGCTCTAAATTGGGGATTAACTTTTCGCTTTGTATTTTCTGTCCACCACGTCTAAGATGTTTGTATGTTGCGGTGCTACCAATCTATCGATTGCCACGATTACCAAATAGGCATAAACCACTGCGCAAACCACTTACAAAGGGTCCTTGCCATAAGAATCTTTACGCATATTGCTTTGTCCACGGAAGCGAACCTGGTCTGGGTATTTCAGGGATGAGCTCGACAAAGAGAAAGAATGAAGAGCACTTACGAACAATAAGCATTATGTGTTCGTCCCGGAGAATTTCTGTTCTTAAGTGCTTATTGCCATTGGCCGGCCCTTTGCCCATAGAGAGCTTTAGCGTGTCAGGTGTTATGATAAGCGCAATGGCCTGCGCGCTTTACGGAATATGCGGGAGCGCAAACGTGAAAGGCCTGCATAGTGCAGCCACCTGGTGGCGCAGAGCTCAATCACGCAAACACGTGTAATACTGCAGTAACCAAGTGTATTGTACTTTGCTGCTGGTTTCAATTCTTGGCAGCAACACGATTGCACCGCTGCCGGAAATTTACGCCAACAGCGAAGTAGAATAGAAATAAAAACAATTATTGGGTTTTATGTTATGTAGGCAATTTTTTTTACTAGTCTATAGACAGTCTAAGAACTTATGAACTTGCACGTTCTGTAAAATATTGTATATAGACAAATCCTATAAACTGGTCTACGACACTCTAACGACTTTCGGTCTTGTACTTTTTATCAACATCCTTTATTGTGGGTCTATTGATGACTATAACAAGATCATCTCAATCTCTTTTCTTAAGGGAAGAGCGTGATTGCCGGAATCATCTATGAATTTAATCGATCATTCTAATTTTCTCGCTGACAGACGCTGATTTGAACGGCGCCCATGCGTAAGCAGCCGTGCAGAGCTGCTGCGGATAACTCGCTGAGCTCAACAGCACCGTGCAACAAATGGAAAGTCTGCAGGCTTGTATTCACATTCGAGCATCATCTGTAATCGCGAAGCAGACGGCGGTGTTATTGTACCATAGTGTAAGTGCCACAAGGAAAGAAAATGTTAGCGGTCCAAAAGTCAATACCTACTTAGTAAGGGAAAGGAGAGCGTCAGCAACCTTTCCGGCGTATGCCTGGTAGACTAAGTCATAGCCAGAGTGCTTGCACAAAATCATGAAAGCTGTCTGCATGTGAGACCTAAAAGCGAAAGCAGGGGAGTGGATTTTTACTTGATGTGTGAATGTGCGCGTGCGTGCGTGTAACCATTTTGTACATGGATACATTCTTTATTGGACTTTAATGAACACTGCAGATGTTCGCCCGGCCTGCCATCAGGCCATCAAGCTAGTAGCTTGAAGTATTGTAGGCCCTCACTCAGCTAATGCAAACGCGTTATTTCCCCCTTTTTCTGGCAGTGGCAATGCCAGTCGCCGACATTGTCATGACCACCGAATCGCTAAATCGTCTAGGAGTCTGAAATGGTCAAAGTGAACAGGCTGTCTGCTCACACGAGCCAGTCAGGTCTAGCGTTGCCCTACTTTCTGTTCCTCCACTATTCCCTTCACCCGTCATCTTCTTCTTCCTCCATTTATCGATCATCGTTTCGAAGACGCGCCCAGTGCGCCGTTCGTCGACTTCGCCTTTTCCCACCGACGCGAAGGAATTTATCTCAAGCCGGGCTACATTTTGACGGTTTGAAGTTTTAGTGTACCGTGCGCTCGATATCGAGCGGCTCGCCATGACTGGTGTGTATTCGTCGTGTTTTCCTTCGGCCGCAACTGATCCGTGAAGGCAGGCGATAGCAAAGCGCGGTATCGACGCCAGAGTAGCGTTCGACTTGTAAGGGGAAGCAAGGTTAAGGGGACAAAGAAGCGCTGGAAACTGAGGCATGTTTACCGACGAGACTGGATTCGTAAAGGGCGCTGTGTTGTTGTACGGATACTGAAAAGAGAAACGTGTGCAGTTACGGGCATTCAAGCGTTTTCGATTGGCGCGCAAACAGCTTTCATCGTCTCACTTGAACTTGTGGAGAGTCGATAATAGTTAGCAATTCGTTCAATTCCCTCAAGCTTGACGTTGTTCGCATCGGTGAGACGGAATAGCTGATTCTCTGGATGTGGATGGCGGCGTCAACATTGTAGTAATGGGCAGAAAACAAGGAAGCACGCAAACACATGACGGCGATGGGAAGTAATATTAGGAGGTGCTTCTTGTGCCTGCTGTCGTGCACAGTAATTTTCTTCTATATAAAACTTTCGAGGTAAGCGTGTTATTAAATGGGACAAACTAGCATGCCGAATAAAGCAATAATTTTTATTTCGCAGACGATTTACTTCGAAATTGACAATTTGGGTCGTCCTGAGCAAAATATTTACCACTCCTGCGCTTCTCGAAGACTACCAAACTCAGTGAATACGTGCGATAGCGGTAAACATTTGTTCTTGCAGTTATGTTGCGCGTGAATTTACTGTATAGAGAGAGAAGGCAAGAGAAGAAGGAAAGGCAGGGAGGTTAACCATACTGTGTCCAGTTTGCTACCCTACAGATTTACTGCGTATTTTCTGTTTTCTCTTCTGTCCCTATTGCCCCACCCCCTTGCTCAGGGCGGACAACAAGGCTTTTTTTGTTTGCGTAATCTCCTCAAGTGGAGGAGTCTAAAGGTGCTTGGTGGGACACAAAGAAGGTGAAAGCAGTGAGCAGGCAGGCGAATAATTGCTGCAGTTGACGACCGCCGATATCGTCCCAGTCGTCGCCAAGGCACAGAGAGAGAGAGAGAGAGAGAGGAAAGGGGAAAGGCAGGGAGGTTAACCAGAGGGAAAGATCCGGTTTGCTACCCTACGCTAGGGAAAGAGGGGAGGGGAAGGTAAAGTGATAACAAAGTAGAGATAAAGAAAGAAAGGAGCACCGACATACAAGCACAGTCGGTCACTGTCACCGCATAATGTCACCGCATAGCACAGTAGGACTTGCAGCATGCACTATGAACCATCTGTTCATGCTACAGCCGCTTGTCCAATTCTGTTGCCCTTAAAAACTGCAACAGTGCCCTCGTCGCCCTCTGCTGCGATGGCTCGTGATGGCGGCATTTTAATATAACTTCCTCTGCTAGAGGTCTTCGGTCAAAGCGCGCTGTCGCGTTTGCGAGCGATCGTCTCTGTAAATTATAGCCAAGACACAAATGCATATACATATAATGCAGCTAGGCGCGTTTGCGTGTTAGAGCCGATGATGATGAGGATGATGACGACGACGACGATTTATTGGCATACCCTTTGAAGCCAGGGTGGTGACAAATAGTCAGCTAGCCTGATTAAGATAATCAAAGACGTTACACATGCTTTACGGTCCAGCATTCTGTCTACATTTCTTTACTCTTTTTCTTCCCTAAAATTTTTATATCTACTTCATACCGTTACCTATGACTGCGACGGACCTGGCCCCATCAATATATTCACTGCTTTTTTTTCACCAATACTCTAAATATATCTTGACTTCCTTGACTTCTGTTCGGTTGATGTTTCCATACAATTTAAATCCTAGCGCTGCGGGAAGGTGTATATTACAGATGGGTCTCGTTGGGTGAATACCTTCGCATTCCATCAGCATGCGCCGGCTTCTCTCCGAATTTTCGATGTAGTATACACATGCGTCATCTTGTTGCGAATAGTGGTTCCGGTATGTTTTTGTCCTTAGGCAACCAGCTCGAACCTCAAATATCAGTGAAGAGCCCTTTGTCTTATCGTGTAGATTTACCCTTCTAATTTCTTTCTTCCGAGTCTTGTAAATCTCTCATGTCTTTTTTTGTTTTTGTCTCTTGCATTAAATTTACTGTCTCTGTTTCTCTGACTTCCGTTTTGGTGACTCCTTGTTGTGTAGTTCCACTTTCAATCGCCCTGCATGAGGTTGCCGAATTTCTTGTCATCTTCCTGTATTTGGTGTCCCCGATTTTGCGGTGCAGATATTTGTACAATTTAACCACCCATTTGTTTTGATACATGTTCCTGAGCCTTTCTACACAACTAATTTTGCTCTGCGTTTCTCTTACGTCAGAAGAAGCCCGAGCCATGTCACCCTGCCTGCACTGCTGAACTGTGGTTTTAAAAACGAAGTATGGGGTTTAACGTGCCGAAACCACTTTCTGATTATGAGGCACGCCGTAGTGGAGGACTCCGGAAATTTCGACCACCTGGGGTTCCTAAACGTGCACCTAAATCTATGTACACGGGTGTTTTCGCATTTCGCGCCCATCGAAATGCGGCCGGCACGGCCGGGATTCGATCCCGCGACCTCGTGCTCAGCAGCCCAACACCCTAGCCACTGAGCAACCGCGGCGGGCGTGACTTGTGGTTTTGCCGTGGGCTCCCAAAGCCAACCGACCTATCGATCTTTGGTTAATTTCCAACCCCGCCAAGATATTCGGCTTTAAGCACAGAAAGGCATGTGTGAACGTTAGCGCTGACACCGATATTCTCTTCTAGGTTGCGCGCACCACCTCTTGTTTGTCGTAGCCCCAAAACGTGGCTTGTAGGAGCACCGCATGGTGGCGTGAGGTGCCCAGAATGACTACCGCGAAACGCTGAGTGTACGCGCAACGTGTTTTTATGCCTTCACACTGGCCGTATTGCGAACATCCGCGGCGCGCCTCCGGCACTCACGTATGCATACGGCCAAACATACTCTCCCCTTCTCTCTCTCTCCCTCTCTCTCTCTCTCTCTCGATCTGGGGCTCCGGTAGACGGCGCGGCGGCCGTTCTCATTAAATGGGAATTCCACTCGCTCGCTTCGAAGCGTTCTAGCGTGCGTCTTTCGTGTTACCTCTTCGTACTTTCCTCCAGCAACACCTTTGTGCTCCACGCAGGTGTTTCGTTTTATCTTTCATACGTTTCTTTTCGTATGCAGGCACTCCCCGCACGGTCATTTAGGTTTTCTGTATACTTTTTTTTCCTCGTAGTGATAGAAAAATATGCTGAGATGAGAAAGGCAGTGCTTAAAAGAAACAAGTCTGTGAAAAAGCCGAGCAACGAAAAAGGCACGAATGCCACGCCGCTAATGTCAATGCGCGTGCGACCACGCGTTGCGAGTTGGCGAAGTGTGTTATTCGTTCGCAACCGAACACCGAAAACAACAACAACGACAACAACAACAATATCAACAACAAAAAGAAAAGAAAATCTGGCTTCGTAGAAAACACTCGTGACATTACCGAATACTGAATGAACGCTCTTTTCGTAGCGTTTGTTGGTATCCTACATTTTTTTTTTCCTTTTGGAAACAAGCCTTTCCTTCAACATGGCGGTGAAGTAGGACTCGGTAATTTTGGGAGGCAGTAAGAACCTTCATTGAACGCATATTTTACGAACGCCTTCTTCGATGCCATCGTTGCCCGCTCGGCTTCGTGCTGTTTGCAGCGCGCTGTACCATAAGTGTTGCGAGCGAAAAAATCCAGGTATCTTCGAGCTCGCAGATTTTGCGTGTCGTAGAGAGGAATAAAAGTGGCGAGTGTTGTTTCTTTCAGGCACGTGATTTTGCTTCGGTTGTGGACCGTGAAGCAGAAGGCGTGCGGCAATGTTTGCCGGGGGTGGAAATAATTTTTTACGATAATAAGCATAATAATTTCCAGATGCTTATAATAAGATAATAAAATTCAAGCATTTTTGACATTATTCACTATCTGAACGAGCCGCTATCGTCTCCAGGTGTACATTAAGAATGTATCGAAGTAAAAAAAAAAAAACACTTGCCTTTTTGGCTTGAGCCGCCGTCAACATCACAATGCAAAATATTGTGTGCTTATATGATTAACGTCAGGCTTATCTGCGGCTTTCATCAAATTCGGCAACATTTCAAACTGGACGGTATAACTTTCCGAAGCAAGACGCGGACAATGAGACTTGGCATGGTGGTATGTTCCCGATTTAGATTGGACAACCGAGGATTCTTTAACGCTCTTCGAAATCGTGCACGTGAGCGATTTTACATTCAGCCACCACCGGAATGCCACTGCAGTGGCCGCGAATGGAAACCGTGTCGTCGTTCTCAGCAGCACAACGTCCTAACGACCGAGCAACGATCGGGGGCTAATATGCATTGCAATCGGCGTTGGTGTTTAAATTATGCCCTCTGAATTATTCATAACATTGGTTGTTGATTGCGGTACGCGCAGCCACATGAGAAATTTGTTTACTTTTATGTGGTTTATCAGGCCACTGATACCGAACTGCTGAATTTTGAAGTCTCGTACGCCATAATATCACTATTACGCATCTTAGTGTGTGCCAATTTTATGCGGAATGTAAGTAAAGAAAATGAAGGAATTTTAGCTGCCTCCGATGGCGACGTCACATTAATTTATTCCCCACTAAGATAAATCGCGTGCTTGAGGTTTGCACGTTACAATGTTTCGTTGTTACAGTAAACGATTGTTTTCGTCCGTGTGCCCCTCTTGGTGTTCACGGTGAGGTACCCTGTGGGCATTAACACTTGCACATATGTGAGGGATGGTTCTGCCTAACTTTTACTTTGCGTCGTGTGTAGCACTGGTCTAACTCAGTTGTTAAGGATGCGCACTGCTGCTGAGCGTTCTGTGAACGTGTGCTGAATATCGCATGCGTCCAGTATATGTACGTTCAAGTAAGCCCATTCCGACACTCATAGGCGGAAGTATACATATTTACATCAGCTGCACTGGGCAAAGAGCGGCATGAGGCTGGATTGCAGACTTGGTTGGCCGGGTTTTTGGTACAGAGTTCCCGAAGCCTAGGTCCTGAATGAGGGCGCAGCCCGAGGTCAGTCATTAGTGAAACTTGGTGGGTTCCGATAATCGTATTCATGTATGCGTTGGGGAAGGCATCACCTTGTACCGATCGCGCGACTGGATGCACTTTATTATTTCAACCGAAAACGTTTCAACTGTTGTTCAACGCATCGTAAAAAAGTTTCTAACCAAATTCTAAACCACGCACACCCAACCACTCTTCTTCCACGAAAGTTCCTCATACCTTGTGTTTTATTCTTTACAAAGTTATTCCTCGGAATTTTGAGAACGGCAGCCCGCAAACAATTGTAATGAAAAAAAGAATACCGACAGTGCAATATCTTTTATGTTAGCTCTTCTCAGACTGGAACATTAAAAGTGTGAAACCCGCAGCGTTTACCGGTAAACGTTACGTCTACATAAGCTGCAGTTGGCGGGAAGCATGAAAAGCAGTCAGGGGTCTTTGAATGCTATCTCGTTCAACCCCTAACGGTGAAGCTTAAGCGTCCTCCAAATTTTTTGTGATCATGGAGTCAAGCGCCTTGTCACATCTGGTTGTTGCTCACGTGGCCGCTTCGCGTGATCTTTAATTGCTGCAGGGACTTCTTGCCTATGGCGTCATCGATGCGAGGCAGTTGCCCTGAGACATCGTCGTCACGCACTGTTTCCACTTCTGGAAAAGCTCTACTCTGAGCTACTGCCATTTCTGTTAGAGGAGTTGTTCTTACTTCGGGATGAAGAGTTGCTTCGACAGTGGCCATGCCGTTTCCAATCGGTGGCTGATGGACACGTAGGCTTAATTTTCGACCAACCTAGTTCGTGTTGCCAGGCCAACAAGAGTATTCCTAGAATGTACATAGTATGTTAGTGCCCAGGATTTTTGTGTGTGCGTGCTCCCATATGCCTGATAACCTTTTTATACACGGATATCATTGCATCATTCCAAAATTATGTAAAGTTCCTCTGTCACATTATCATTGTATGCCACTGTACCATTGTGTACAGTGTACATATTCAACATCATTTCATATAATGGGACCATTAGTTTCTTTGTAACTGTGGGTCTGCATAGGTCCATGTGGTTATATGTGAGTTAGGTCATGTGGACTCGGACATGAAGACGTGCCGTGTATATAATGCTTCGTATGAAAGCAAAGCGTTCTTTGGCTCTTACCCCAACTTTCTGGGCGCTGCTGCTGTGGTCTTGCTTGCACGTGTCGCTGGGTTTCTTGCAACACGAACAGATGGCACTCACCTCAGTAAATCCCGTGTTTCCGTAAATCCTCCGTAAATCATAGTGTTTTTCTTCTTCTATTTCCTTTTTTTTTCTTTTTTAACCTAGGTAAGACATTAAGCAGTATAATAGAAAGAGCTTGGTGGCGCAACCCACCGCCCCATTCCATAGGGGACGCTCATCCATCCATCCATCCATCCATCCATCCATCCATCCATCCATCCATCCATCCATCCATCCATCCATCCAACCATCCATCTATCTATCTATCTATCTATCCATCTATCCATCTATCTATCTATCTATCTATCTATCTATCTATCTATCTATCTATCTATCTATCTATCTATCTATCTATCTATCTATCTATCTATCTATCTATCTATCTATCTATCTATCTATCTATCTATCTATCTATCGGTCCGTCCGTCCGTCCGTCCGTCCGTCCGTCTATCCATCCATCCGTCCATCCATCCATCCATCCATCCATCCATCCATCCATCCCGGCTGGCGCCACCATGCCAGCGTTTCACATTTTGTGCGTATGGTACGTGCTGTGTTTGCTTTCCTATATGACAAAAATGCAGGTGATGGGCTGTGAAGGTCGCGTGCTGGGCTGTGATCGTATGAACATTGCAGCTGTCCATACCCTGAAGAGAGCGCTTGGAGCTGGCGTCTCAACAGCGTGTTGGCTACGTATGCAGAGGAGCACGTAAACGCGCTCCAGTAAAATGGCTCCAAAGCGTGCAAACAGCGTCGGGGACACCGAGGCCGGAAAGAAGTGCCGCGCGGAACAGGACCTTCTTCGCTACGCAGCAAAATGTGGTGCAGACCGCGAAGGTAACGTTTAGCATCAACTCATTACTCTTTGATTGAACGAGGCGCTGAATGAACTACACATTCTCCTCCAACATCACCGCTAACTATCGTCAATCAAAGCAAACGGCATACGATACCCCGCCTACTTCAATTCCCACAGTGCTTACATCAATTCCCACATATTTATTGTTTGTTATCATCCTAGTGCAATTCTGCCGTCATTGCCACTCAGAGTGTTCGTATCGTTTTTTGCTGAAATAACGCTTTTCTAACCAAAAGAATTATGTTTTCTCGTATATTCGTATTATAATCCGGAGTTACTATGTCTGCAGCTCGGGTGTAAGTCGTACTTTATGCAGTTTCTGACGCAACCTACTTTTAAACCCTCATTTACTTTAATGGGGACGACAGCCTAGAAGAATGAAGATGCGTGCTGCACTACTGCACACATGCGTGGGGGCGTGACGTATGTCGCCTGTGGTGCTGGTGCTTGTATAACGTCGTCTGACGTCAGTTGGAGTGGTGGTACTTGTCTAACATCCGCACCAGCTTCACTGCACATCTACCTTGACAGGGTAGAATGGAGGCAGGCTTCTTTAAATTCAATTGTTCCTGATCGCTTATAAAGCTGCCAATCATTTAGGCTTGCATTATAACGATTAAATGTCTTAACTTCACAAATTGCGTATTTTTGTGCAGAGATGAGGTTAAACTTTCCGCGTTCCAGACAGTGTTTGCTGGGCTAAACGCCACAGAATGCTTACACATTAAAACAAAATAAAGATTTATTGTACACGGAAAACGTTGTACATAACGAGGCAAGGCATCTTTATAAACAAAGCGGTGTTTATTGTCATATATCTACTTTCAGTTTCACTCGCACACCAAAATGAGTAATACATGGGTTGAAAAACTAATTACAGTGCATTTTGTTTTAGAAAAAGGTTATTTCAACAAAAGACGATACGAACGCTAAGTCACAATTACGACAAAGTTCCACCAGGACGATAACCTATACAAAGTTCGAAGCATTGCATGCATGGCTCGTTTTGAAAGAAGTGTCCGAGTCCAGGCTCACTAACATATAACCAGGTAGACCCACGGAAATGCGCAGTTACACATAAACTAATTGTCAGATTACGCAACATGATGTTCAATATACACACTGTACACAATGGTTATGTAAAATGATTATGTGACTAAATATGAGGAAAGCTTCACGATTCTACGTGTCATCCTTGCGCAGGGGCCATATTGACCTTCTTTGTATTATAGTAATTTTAGTATGTGTAATTTGGAAGTACATGTTTATGTAATAAGCTGTGTTTAGAAAAAGCTTGCTTCAACAAGAGACGACACGAACGCTGAGTCACAGTCATGGCACAATCCCACTAGGACTATAACATACAGGAAGTAAAAAGCACTGTATACATGGCACGTTTTGAAAGAAGTGTCCGAGTCCTCACTCATCAATATATTATGACATGGACCCACGGAAAAGTACAGTTGCACATAAACTAATTGTCACATGTGTAAAATTATGTTCCGCATATAGAGTGCACACAATGGTTATATACAGTGACGATGTGACAGAGACACTATACACAATATTGAAGTGATGTGCATGGTATGTGTATATACAAAAATGATCATGTATACGGGAGCACACACACAGAGAAATCACGGGCACCTATATTCTATGTACATTAAATGGATACTTCTGATGGCCTGTCTACAAGAACCAGGCTAGTCGAAAATTAAGTCATACGCGTCCATCAGACACCGACAGGAAACGGCATGACCGCTGTCGAAGGAACTCTTCTTCCCCAAGGAAGAACAACTCCTCTGACAGAAACGACCATAGCTCAAAGTAGAGCCTCCCCAGAAGTGCAAACACAACGCAGCTACGATGGCCCACAGCAACTGCCTCGCACTGGTTACGTCATAGACGAAAGACCCCCGCAGCAATTAAAAGCCACGCAAAGGGGCCACGTAAGGAGCGACCAGACGTAATAAAGCGCTTAACTCCAAGGCCACGGAAACCAGTATGCACGGCCCTCCAAAATATTCTGGCAACGATGCATTGCAGCAGCACATGTTTATTGGATTATTGAAGGGGGCGATTGGGGCACAGCGAAGATGGGACAAGGCCCCACCACCCTAGCCTGTCCCGAGTTGGAAGCGCTTGCCACCCTAGAGGCCACATGAAGTTGCGTAGGTGGCCAGGCAGAAATGACGCCGTTATCGCATCCCACAACACATTATTGGAACGTGCGAGGCGCGCTAAGGGTAACTAGAGGAAGCATTAAGGCTAACGTAGTATCTACAACACGGTTTTCGAGAGCGTCTACATCAGGACATACCTGTTGTATGTGGCAATAAAGTGCCACGGCAGTAGAGTAAAAGGCAGGGGTTTTAATACTTGTGGTCCGCGATTTAGGTGCACGCCCGGTGACATGTAACGAATTTTTGTGCCAAGGAAATATCAGGTAAGTTCACCCGCAGGGCACTGATCACGCTGTAACAAGTGGAGCAGATATCGCAGAGCAAGCAGCCGGCACCGGACAGACACGGATGGGGACGCGAACCCACCGCGAAAGCGTGGTTGCCCACGGGCCGCGCGACAGACCAGTTGTGTACTGCTCGACCAGAAGAAGGAACCAAGATGGGACTGCAAGGACCTAGTAACCCGTAATGGTGGCTGAGTCGACTCGGCCGCAAAATACTATGCTAAGTACCTTCTTTGTAATAGGGGCAAATCATACCCTTGAACATCTCGAATATTTCGTCTTATATAGCTACATAGGTTGTTATATGTGTGTTTAGATGGAGTATTGCCGTCCCCATTCGGAACTGATCGTGTCATTGGAGCCAATCTGCATGGCATGACCACGAGACACCACTTTGTATACCCTACATAGTTTCTCAAGTTACCTACGTAGATTATTTCCATAAATAAATCTTGTATCTTAATATCTTACAAAATTGCTCATCCGCCGCAATATAGGGGTACAACTAGCACACATATTTTATTTAATTTCCGCTTGAAGATAATTGACTTGCCATCTCGGCCCTGCGAAACTATGTCCAGCGAAGCTGTTGAAAACCCCCAGTACAACTGCTGAGGGGGGTATGCAATGCTTTATTAACGCGACAGCGTTAAGAGGAAGCTTTAGCTCGGGTGCTCCTATCTAAATACATGTAAAAGGAGAATTCGTTTTTCTCGGCAACCACTGCACCAAATTTGACAGGGTTTGCTGCATTTAAAAGAAAAACTTAAAATCTAGTGACTGTTGGTTTCGAATTTTTGAATTAGGTCGTCAATTTTTTATTAAAAATTGGTGAAAATTGAAAATTTTCAAAAAACGAAACTATCAAGTTTACAACTCTGTAACTCAACCACTAAACATGATAATACAATTCTGTGAATTGCATCTAATAGTACATCTAAAGCGGACAAAATTGATATGTTACACATGAATATAAAAGAATTTAATCCTAGGGAAATACAACTTTTGCAAAACCGTTGTAACCAACGTAACAAATTCATGTCAGATGTAAAATGACATATTGCATTTGTCCGCTTTGAATGATCTAATGGATGCCGTTTACAGAACCGCGATATCAGTTCTTGATGCAGAGCTATGAATTTGTAAACTTCGTGCCTCTATTTTTTTCAAACGGTCAAATATTTGAAAATCGTTTTAAGAAAATTCAAGCCCTAAATCGAAATTCCGCTTCCAACAGTCACTAGAATTTAACTTTGTCTTTCAAATGCAACAAATTTCATCAAAATCGCTCCAGGGGTTATCTCATCAAAACGTTTTTGCGTTTTTACATGTATTTGAATAGGTCGCGTCGGAGTTGGGCCCGAGCTAAAGCTTCCTCTTAAGAGGAAGCTTTAGCTCGGGTGCTGCTCTCTAAATACATGTAAAAGGAGAATTCGTTTTTCTCGGCAACCACTGCACCAAATTTGACGAGGTTTGTTGCTTTTAAAAGGAAAACTTTGGTTTCGAATTTCTGATTTAGGTCGTTAATTTTTTATTAAAATTTGACAAATATCGCAAATTTTCAAAAAAAGAAGCTATAATGTTTACAACTCTGTAACACTAAAACGAAAAATGATAATACAATTCTTTTAATTGTATCTAATAGCACATCTAAAGCGGACAAAATTGATATGCTATACATGAATCTAAAAAAATTTAGTAATATGGAAATACAGCTTTTGCAGAACCTTTGTAAACAACGTAACCAATTCACTTAAGATATAACATGACATATCAAATCTGTCCGCTTTCAATGGTCTAATGGATGCCGTTTACAGAACCGCAATATCAGTTGTTGATGCAGAGTTATGAATTTGTAAACTTCGTCCTTCTATTTTTTTCGATCTTCCGAATTTTTGAAAATTCTGTTAACACGATCCAGGACCTAAATCGAAATTCCGCTTCCAACAGTCACTAGAATTTAACTTTCTCTCTGAAATGCAACAAACTTCATTAAAATTGGTCCAGGGGTTATCTCAGAAAAACGCAAAAACGTTTTACATGTATTTGAATAGGCCGCGTCGGAGTTGGGCCCGAGCTAAAGCTTCGTCTTAAGGAGCTCGTGTCGCAGAAAAGCCGGTGTCATCGGCGTCGGCGGCGTTGGCCGTGAGCGATAAATACCAGAAGGCACTTCATAAATAAAAAAACATCGTGCAAGATGGGCTGGTGGGAATCGAACCAGGGTCTCCGAAGTGTGAAACGGAGACGCTACCACTCAGCCACGAGTTTCTTCCTTCAAAACGGGACAAAATCGCCTCTGGTGAATGCGGTGTTGCCTTAGAAACTTGCCGTAGAAAGTTATACTGCGATGTATATCGGTCATTATGCCCATGTAACTAGAGAAGTCGCAGTTTCACGAGTAGCGAAGTACGTTTCCGCTACATTTCTTTTGCGCTCTGCGCACACGCAGAGCCATCTTGCGGCAAATACAGAAGACCCCCTCCTGGCAATGTACGGCGCTGCCCCGACACGTGGCGCGCCACTCGCCCCACGATCGCGTCCGCCTTCATGGCGCGTCGGGGCCCGGCTATCTGTGCCGATCGCGACGTTTGGCTGGCGTAGCACGTTTGAGTAGGCGGTGCGAACGGGGTGCGATAACGCTATCGCGTTCCACTCTTGAAGGCGAAGCTTAAGCGTCCTCCAATTTTTCCTTTGGCGTAATGATAGTAATTGCAATTTGGAGTAATGGTAGTAATGGAAGTAATGGTAATATAGGCATGCCGCCACCGCTGGTCGTATTGCCGTTTCCTTTTTCCATTGCCGTTCCTCGTATTCACGCTCCTCCTCGGGAGTCCTAAGTGTGCGTTGTGTACCCATAGCGGTGCTACAACAGCAACATAATAAGTTGCTAGGCTTGTTCCTTTAATACGAATTGCTAGAGACGTCCCCCCCCCCCCCCCCCCCCCGCGTCGCAAGCTGCCGTCGCCGCGGCAACTTGCGCAATAGAGACCGTGTTCTGAAACGTTCGCCTTGCCTTCCGCGATAGTTTTGCCGCAGCGATAGTCACGTTCAATAAATCAAGCGACTGCTTAACCGTGACGTCAACGTGCACTACCAACACGTGCTGTCGAACGCTTCACATCGCGTGAGACAGCACACCGTGCGAGTGCAGAGCGGCTCGGGTGCGTTGTTTTCGAGTGTAGTTGCCGCAGTATGGGTTCTGCGCGCTGACTACGATTGGTTACGGCCACTTTAGGTAAAATAAATTGAATAAGGAAGTGTGAAATGTTTTACTTCAAATGAATCAACAAATATCGCCGCGAAACAACGCGTGTATGACGCCACCAAAAAGGCTACTATAAACTACCACCTGTCTTATCTCTTCTACACTCCGCCACCAACCGAATGCCAAAACACATGGAGGAAGAAAAGGATAGGAGGGAGCATTACGTCCGCAGCCAGCCTTGGCAAGCGAACGCTCTGTGCAGCCATAGTGGCGGCCTCTCGCGTTGAGATCACGGAGCGAATTCGAGATTTGCCGAGACGTTTGGTTACCGGTAGTTTTTATTCGGTGCGCGCTCGGCCGGCAGCTGCTAGCTGCTCAGATGGAGGCCTCTAATGGCTGCTCAGCCTCTCTGCCTGTATCTCGATCTGGTCGCATTTTTCTCAGGATGCTTGTGCCGCATCGGTCGTTCCCTGCAAGGCATGTGTTCTGCACTCTGGGCCAGTTGTGGGAAGTTCACACTCTAACGTCAGCGCATTTAGGCTACAGGTTATATTCTTCGGCCGAAGTAAAAGACCGTTGTGAGCAACAATAAGCGAAATGTATTCGTCACATTTTTGGCCGAGGCCTTGCCCATATGTGCTTTGTCCTGTTATGCGAGCATTATTGATTTGCATTGTCGCTGGTTCAGTGGCATCTTACGCATGAGGATTTGCATGCATGCAATTGATCGTATTTCGGGAGCGGAGTCATCCTTGCAGGCCTAACGCGGTAGAGCTTATTGCCTCAGATAACGCTGACTCCCGCAAGAAACGGTGAGTTGCATTTGCTACGTACGTGCTATGCGGTTCTCACGTGAAACGCGGTACGTTGGCAATTTATCTGCTCCCAAGAAAAGCAGCAGCAACTGTAAACAGCGCTTGTTCCAGCTTTTGGCTTTTGAGACCGATATACGGCAGGGCCACGCAGTCTCCGCGATGTCCCCAAGCACTGGCCCTGCTTCGAACACTGCGTACTGCGAACACGAACAAGTGGTAGGTCATCGGACGCATACGAACTTATTACAAAAAAGTATGGAGTTTTACGTGCCAATACTACGATCTTATTATGAGGCACGCCGCAGTGGAGGACTCCCGAATAATTTGGGCCACCCAGGTTTCTTCAACGTGCGCCTAAATCTAAGGGCATGGGTGCTTTCGCATTTCGCCCCCGTCAAAATGCGGCCGCCATGGTCGGGATTCGATCCCGCGATCTCGTGCTTAGCAGCGCAACAGCATAGTCACTAAGTAACCACGGCGGGTAAAACACAACATGTATCGGCGAACGAAAGAGAAAGGGGTACTCCAACTCCAACTAAAGTTTACTTTATCCCTCACACGAGAACTGACGTGCTTACAGAACAGTTTTTAGTCTCCCTTTGCAAGTGAAGGATATGTGTGCTTAGCTTCTGAAATGACAACAGACATTACTATGCAATTTACTGCAACACGAACCGCTGCGCACGCTTACCGCAAAAGCAGTCCGCAGTGTAGCAACGACGCGCACCTTGCGGAGAGGCTTGAAACATTTGCCTTCAACTTCCGTATCGCTTGAGACCCATCGTCTCTGATGCGGCTCGCCGAACAGACACGCATAGAGCAACACCGCGGTTCGATGCCACAATCCAGAAACTTGAGCGTGGCATTAAGCGAAAATGGCGCGGTGGTAGCCATGTTTTTGTTTATTTGAAGAGTTTCGAATAACTTTGAACGTGCATCGAAAAAAAGAAAATCTACCGGGAGCACTAAAATCTACCGCGCGCTCTGACGTTTTCATCGCGTGTTAGGCCGCCACAACGGATTCAATCGCGTTGCAGCATTTTCCCTCCTATTATTTCCTTCCTCCATGCCAAAAGACACCAAAAGACGCCAAAAGACGCCCAAAGACGCCAAACGACGTGTTTGTTTATTCAATATATACCGATAGCACCCATTGACACCATGACGTCAAAATGACGTAGGCCGGAACTACTAGATGGCGCTGTTTATTTTCTGGTTTTGCTTTGCTAAAACCGCCGATCAGCGGTTGCCGTTGGCGGACGCGCAGCCAAGGCGATAGTTTCGCGGAAGGCGAACGTTTCAGAATACGGGACCAGTAATCTTTACCGGGAAACGTATGCGGCGAGGGCTACGTCCTTCGCACTGTTTTCAGGAGTGCCTGATCATCAATTATGTGGTTCGGATGCTTGTTTTGTGCTTCGGCTTTATTGAAACGAATGCTGTTTTCTGCGTGCTTCAAAAGAATGCGGGCACTTTTCGCTTCACTTTGCTGAATGCTTGAAACCACTGCCTTTCGGTGCGCGAACCATTGCTCCTGTTCTGCACTGCCGCCGGGATTGGCCTACATTTTTGCTCACGGACGCGGACACTAAAAATTCCACCCACCAAGAGAGCAAAAACTTCGCTGTAAAAGACATGTGCCCTCTATCGTTAACACAAAATAAAGTAAAGGTCAACCAGGCGGTGCCGGAAACCACTGTCGAACCACTACGTTCTGAATTTTGCGTTAGGTAGGGCTTATTTATTATTATTTTTTTATTGTATTGCGCACTTTGTAGGTATTCATCGGACGAAAAATGTGGACAAATTTTGTAGGTAGGACAGTCCAACCCAGCGCCTTAATGTCGGTCGATAGCGAAGGCTTTGCAGTCTAACACAGCGTCTCCAAGATAAAGCTGTCAAAATGGAATAATGCGACAAACTGGCATGTGACACACACCCGAGGCTTTTCAAGTGTGACTTTGGCATGGGAGAACCATGCCTGCGATCTTGCGCGAATGGTTAGAGTAGTTAGCTACTGTGCTGCAAGCGACAGGTTTGGTCCTACGATCGGTCATGGATTCCTGTATAGCATTACAAATCATATCATAAGAAGACAACAAGCAAAGACAGCAAGAACCACACAGGGGAAATTGTTTGTACTTACTAATTGAATTAAAGAAATCATAGTATAATGGAAATGAAAGTCTATGAAAAAACAACTTGCCGCATATGGAGAACGATCCCACGTCTTCGCAATACGCTTGCGATGCTCTAAACAATTAGCTACCGAGCGCGGTTTCGCCCCATCCACTGTCATGGGTATTTATGTTTTTACTACTAGAACTAACTCTGGAAGCGTTAGCGAGCGCCACCACACGCAAACTCTCGCGGCGGATGTGGAATGTTCCTTTTGCCGCAGGCGTGGGCAAGACCGCAGCAGCACCGACAGAATGCTTAATCGCGTCTTGTTTTTCGTGCAGTTTCTTTACTGTTCACCTGGAATATTCAACGCCGGGTTTTCCTCGAGGTTCTTCGAAATGGATGCGTCCCTTGACCATGCGCTGCACTTGAACCTACAGCCTGTGCCCGCGCATGATGGTCTGCGTCCGAACTGCCCTGTCACCTCCCCGTGTGACAGCTTCGGCAAGTGCGATAGTAGCCCTGTCGTCGCGCCACTTGGTTCCAATTTATATGTGACGTCATCGGATGGCCCAATAGGAGCAGGCTATTGGTCAATAACGTCATCGACATAACGCTTAAAAGTGCTGGACCCGGCTTCCCTCGTCAGTGGGCAAGACCGCAGCAGCACCGACAGGATGCTCAATTGCGTCTTGTTTTTCGTGCAGGTACGTTACTTTACACACGCTCATTGTTTGAGATCAGATGATGGTTGTTTGCTGGTGCTCTCTTGCCCACAAAGCTTTTTGTCTTGTTTTATGCATGCACTGTTGTGCGCAAATCGGCTTGTCCTTAGCGGTGATGTAGAGTTAAATCCCGGTCCTACGAGAAAGGCGACTCGTAACACCAGTAATTCTCATGAAACTACGTGCTCATCTGAAACTGATATAACTGATAACTGACATTTCCGGACTGCTGACCGAACTATTGGCTAGGCAGGAAATGATGGCTTGGAACATCGCTGACATCAAGGTTTTCCAGCAAACTGTTAAAAAGCGCTTTGACGGTCTGGAATCCCGTGTGGCCGCCCTCGAAAAAACTAGCGCTGATCCTAGAGTTTCATTTGATCATTCTGGTTCTGACGTACGCTATTTCTCTCAGGCCGTTTCAGGACTAATTAAAAAAAAATGATGACCTTAAAAATCGCTCCAGACATCAAAATATAATTTTGCATGGACTTGGTGAACATAATGCTGAAAACACACACACGCTTTTGTCTAATGCACACCAATTTTTCACAGAGAAACTTCAAACTGAATGCCTGCCCATTGAACACTGTCACACAATTGGCACCAAACGTGAATGTAGATCGCGTCCAGTTATATTACTAGTACTAGACTTTAGGAACAAAGTAGAAATCATGAAAATTGTCTCAAAGCTTAAAGGAACAAAATTTTACAGTACTGAATATTTCTCGGCTAATGTACGTGTCATTCGCAAAAGTCTATGGGCAGCAACCTCTTCTTTTCGTGACCATGGCTCTGTGGTGAGGTTGCGTTATGACCATGTTTTTTATAAATGGTGTCTGCTACAGGTGGAAGGATACAGTTAACGCCCTAGTTGACGATTCAGGTATCGCTGCAAACACCGTAGTTAATAATTCAAGTCTTTCTGAAGGCATGCCAAGCACTCTCCCGGGTACGTCGTCTTCGCATTGACATATCCGCGACTCTTACAAGCTTACTTTCTTGAATTTGAATGCAAGAAGTATAGTAAATAAGTCCCGCTGTTTCTTTCCCTGGTATCCCCCTATTCCCTTCATTTCATTGGTCTCACTGAAACCTGGCCTCACAATCACATATATGATCATATATATGACTCTGAAATCGCTCCATCCGGCTGTGTAGCTGTCCGATCATACCACAAAACTGGCAGGGGAGGCGGCGACGCCTTTTTTTTTCAAATCTGACTTAATGTTTTCGGTTATCTGTCCTCCAGCAGATCTTGAGTCTGTTTGGTGTAAATTATACCTAGGCACCAAAAAAACAACAAAAACACAATCATAGTCTCTGTTTTTTACAGTCCACCTGCCTCCTCACCCGACAACCTTTTTCCACTTACCGATTATATGAATCAGCACAGTTTTCATGCATCTAGTTTAATTATAATGGGAAACCTTAACACGCCAGATATTCACTGGCCCTCACTATCACATCGCAGTTCTTTAGGCAGCGAACTAATTAACTTTTTTTATCTTTTGGGCTTACGCAAGTAGTTGGCAGCGCAAAAAGACAAAACGCACTTCTTGACCTGGTGTTCATCAGTTCAGACCTTGTTGATAAGATGTCTGAGTATGAAATTATTGACGAAATTTCAGATCCCAAGGCAGTGCTTAAATCACTAAACTGCACAATCTGTAAACCGCCTGCCGAAATTCAAGCTTTTTTTCTACTTTAATCGCTCTGACGACACGTCTATCCTTGATGTTTTATCAGAAGTTTTCGAATCGTCTTGCACACTCACTAAAGATTGTGACGTGAATACACTAGTTCGCGAATTTGAAAACATTACAAAGCTGTGTATTCAACGCTTTGTTCCGTTAAAAAGTAAGAAAAAAAATCGTGCCATCCCTTGGATGACTGTATAAATTTTGCAATTATCACGCCGCGTTAGAAAACTGAGACGCTGAAAACGCAGTAATGATCCAGATGCAATTGCTAGATTCACTTCTGCCAAAGAGGATCTAAATTTGAAAATGAATATGGCCAAGGATTTCTTCTTTCATGTCCAGCTACCAGCATTGCTAAGAAATAATCCTCGGAAGTTCTGGCGTTCTGTCATGCCTACTACTGATTCTTCATCTTCATTGACTATCAATGATGAAATAGTAAACGATCCTGCACGCACCTCCAATGCATTCAATGAATATTTCCATTCGGTATACGCAGGCGATTGTCATGTCTATCCTGCTTTTGATAATGATTCAGATTTTTCGATTTCCGACATTTCAGTTGATGTTATTGACGTTCTTAATTTGATGTTAAATTTAGACACAAAAAAGTCTAGTGGCTCAGATGGTATTCCGAATTCGTTTTCACTTCGCTATTCACAATGGACATCACGCTATCTTGAAATTATATTCAATAAGTCTCTAGAAACATGAATCGTTACTTCATCATGGAAACTTGCAAGAGTAATACCCTTGTATAAAACAGGTAGCAAGACAGACGTAACCAATTACGGACCAATTTCTTTAACTTCCCAATCGTTAACTATGCTAGAACACATTATTTACAAACACATAATAGATTTTCTTGAGTCGAACAACATTTTAACTAATGTTCAGCATGGATTTAGACGTGGTTTCAGTACTATCACGCAGTTAACCGACTTCACCCATGACATTGCTTATCAAATGGATCTCGGTAAACAGATTCACGCTATCTTCGTTGATTTTTCTAAAGCTTTCGATTCATTACTTCATTCTCACCTCTTGCAAAAATTAAATGCGATACTAAAAAATTCCTGTCTGGTCGATTGAATTTCAAGTTTCCTTTCTAAGCGATCCCAATACGTCGACTTTAGTTCTGCAAGGTCATCCATACTTGAAGTTGGCTCCGGGGTTGCTCAAGGATCCGTCCTGGGTCCTTTATTGTTCTTAATTTATGTGAATGACCTTCCAATAAATGTTTCCTCCTGCATTCAACTTTATGCTGATGATTGCGTCTTATACGACGTAATTGGCTCTGCGATTAGTTATAAGCGACTGAACAATTCATTTGTCTCTTTCGGTGCTTGGTGCGAAAAATGAAAATGAACATTAACTTTAAAATAACGGTTGTTTTGTGATTCACGAAAAGAGCAGCACCTGTAATTGCGACACATTCCTTGAATGAGTCACTTTTAACCAGTGTTCGACAATACAAATGCGTAACATTTACTGACAATCTCTCATGGACTGCACACGTTGACCAAACATGTTCAAAGGCCGTAAAACAACTTGGTTACCTACGTCGTACTATGCAAAAGGCTCCGCAGGCAATTAAACTCTTAATGTATAAAACGTTTGCTCGCCCCGTTATCGATTCTGATGCAACAGTCTGGTCACTCCATAACCAAAACAACCTAATCAAACTAGAAGCAGTTCAGAAAAATGCCATCCATTTCATTTTTCACCGGTATGACCGCTATTTTTCGCCCTCGTCTGTCCTCCTTGCACTGAAACTAACATTACTTACAGTACGTCGTGATGTGGAATCATTAAAATTTTCGCACACCGCAATTAACAAGTCCTATCACATTTCAAACACAGCTTGCATATCTTTTGCCTAGCCTTCCTGCACCCGTAACTTCCGCGAGCTCAATCTTAACCCTTTCGTGCCCGTACAAATACGTTCAAGTACAGCTTATCTCCCCGTTCAATAGCAGTATGGAATTCCTTACCTGGCTGCATTCGTTCACTCCCGATAAGCGAATTCGAAAGGGCTCTCTATGAAAACCAGTATGTGTAACTACTTAAATTATGTTTAGTTTACACTTTATGGCTATGCATATTGCTGTTTCGTTCCTTTTAAGATTCGATAAATGCGATTTTCCAGTTCTTTGACTGTCTTAGAATTGCTGTAAGAGTCAGTGTTGATATCACTTTATTTTTTTGTTAACACTGTTTTTACCCACTCCTGCAATAACCCTCCTACGGGGCTGCAGTATGTAGAAATAAAATAAATTAGATAGGGGCAGACATCACCGATTTAGGACATACCTAACTCGAGGTGCGTTGAGCGTACGCGAGCGCGTCACAACGTGCACGAAATCGCAAGTTGGCTGATGATATGAGACACAGAAACGTTACTAATGATAATTGAGAGCGCCAGGTCGCCTGTGCCACGCGCGTATGCTGATGTTGGGACATCACAGTCATCACATTCAAAGTATGCGGTCGCACACTTCGAAAATTAGCGGCGCTAAGTTATGGACTACTCTTTTAGATGTCTCTTATTTTTTTAGTATTGTTGCGACAACAATTAGCAATTATGCGTATAATCCAGGTGCATTCGCGCAGTGGCTACTACCAACGTACGACCAACTGCCTACCGCGGTCTTCAATAGTCACGTTAAGTGCGTCATGGCGTACAGAATAACGTGACGCAGCAAGAAAGGCGCGACGCAAACAGTGACTGATGTAGGTATTGCTGCTGTTCGTGCTTAGCGACTATTATCACAATGTTTATCGTTCTCATTCGTACCCTTCGTGGCGTATCATAGTCATTCGTATTGCTCTCACTTGTCAGAGCAAGGACAATAGCATTCACTGAGCCCATTGTGCAAATCTATCGTATGGATTACTGAGAGACTGAATTCCCCGATGGTTCAACAGGGATTCCGCGAAACGGCTACACTTCAGTTCTGAGTTTCCAGAGAAAGAGAGAGAGAGAAAAAAAAAGAGAGGAAAGGCAGCAAGGTTAACTGGATGCACGCCCAGTATGTACCACTGTACTGGGAAAGGTAGATCAAGGGGAAAGAAGAGAGAAAGAGCACTAGTTGCGCGCACTTCTACGCGCCGCAAGTCTCTGTACACGTTAGCAGACACCTGACGACTCGAGGCACTGCCGTAATGCCTTCGTTGCCTTCTGCGCCAGACAGGCGTACGGCCATAGCCCTGTTAGCTTCGTTCAAAGTCCAGCCGGTTTCAAGGGACCCTAAAGCGATATTGACGATATTGTGCAGAAGTACTGATTCGTTAGGGTAGGTTCGCTTAATCCGTGTAATTTGTGATATGGTTTTAATAGTGTGCATCGCTGTCGATCGCAGTGGCGCCGCTCCCCGGAGTTTTCAGCCGTCGCTTTGCAGGCTACGTCGCTAGCGCGCCTGACGTCAGTTGGGCGAGCTATACCATTGGTTACACAGCTAGGCTGCCTCATCTGTAATTTTTCCAACTTAATAGTGAACAAATGTTGTTCATAATAGTTGGAATGCCACCTGTTCCAGTGTGGGAGGTGTGAACCTATAACTGCCGCAAGCCATCCTCCTTGCCGCCTCCCCCCCCCCCCCCCCCCACCTTTGCTCTCTATGTCTAGAGCCAGAGGCAGCACCACAATGCCGCAGTAGAGTGGGAAAATTCGGAGGTAGTTGTACCAGGAAGTGACGACCAGCCTTTCGGAGTGCGACTAACTCATCAATGCTTTAGGTGAGACAAATATGGCGCTTTTCCATCTCTATGTCTCTCTCTGTTTATTTGCTTTACTTTTGTGGTGACGCATACATAATATCAAGCATACAGAATGTTAAACTCACGGTGAGCCGCGAGTTTATGATTGGGTGACCGACGACTGAGCTCGCCGCTATCCTTGTCATTTGAAGGTTTGAATGCGTATTTGGGAACAAGTTGGGCCTATAAAGAATTTCTTTGTTAAGGAGAATATTAAGTTTCTCTGGTAGTAAGATTCCTTCTTGTTGGAAAGCCTGTCTGTTCCTTGCCACTAAAGAGTTAACAGTATCGTGTAGAAACACTATACACGGCGCAATGTCTCTAGGTAAACTTTTCTTTTTTGTTCTCAAAATTTGTTCTCATTTAGAGTTCCGGTGCCAAACAATTCCTGCGCATATGGTTCAAGTCCGCACAAGGGAGCTCTCGTAAAAGGCATCCACGAGGGTAAGGCTTTCAATGCTACCACATTAAGACCCATCCTTCCAAGATGCTACATAAGCATAGCGTTACATATAAATTTGCGTGGTTCTTCTCGAACATTATAGAGCAGAATACTGACTCCACGCTCTGTGAAGAGTGGGCGAAAAAGTTTGGAATTCTTCGTCGTGTGAACACCAGGCTCCGAAAAATCTTTCATCACAGATATTTCAACATAAGGCATGCTGCGCGCAATTGCAAAAGCTTAAAATCTGACAAACCCGTTAACTCTGGACGACCAATGTTTTTTGGGAAATGATACTCGTAAAAAAAAAAAGTTTAGTATTTTAACTCGCGTATGGGAAGCTCATGCCCTAAATTCATCAGTGAACCGCAGTTTCCGTGCGCAGTCTCGCGGATCGGACGCCGATTTCCCTTTTCGGGATTCCAGCCTAGCCTGCATTTTTTTTTTCTGGTTCACAAACAGTTGAAGTCAATTGCACGTGCCTCACGCAGTCTTCCCCCTTCTACATTTCTTTTTGTTCACCTTTGAAGTTCCATTGTCCTTCAAAGCCTGGGCTCGAAACACGTCTTCGAGGCCATGTATTTTTTTTCAGCGCAGTTAAAACTCATTCTTTCCCTTAAACTTTTCAATCGGCCTCGAGAGCGCCATTTCCGACGCCTCGAGCAAGAAGACGCGGCGGATATTGCACCGTCAAGGAGTGAAAAGAAGGAATGGCCGATCGTTTATTCTTCAGGAGTGTGCGGCGGCTGAATGGGGTGCGGCGTGAATATTAAGGTATAGAATGGCAGCCGGCTTGACAGCTTTAAGAATTTCACCAGAGCTATTGCCATGCTGCGCAGAATGGATCGACTTGTGCGTTGATTGGCTAATGATTTTGACTGCTGTGCTCAAAACATACAGGTGGCACGCCAAGTTCGCATTCGTGAGCAACTGTAAATGTTGGTTTACGTGGCACTTAAACAAACAAAAAAAAGGACGCACTAACATGCCGCAGCTTTCAAGCCAAGAATCCTGACGACAGTAAGTGTTCCCCTCTCAGAATCGCTAGAGAGAATTTTGTTGCTCGTGTATACTGGAGCTGCAAGTACTGGGGTTCATCTATCGCGGGAATGATGGGTGGTGCATGGATTTGCCTAAACTTTACATTCTAGCATCAAACGAGTTTGTCGTAAGTTCAACAATTTACTGCATTAAAGATTGAACATTTCACAATCATTTTGCGCGTGTCTAGTGTGTCATTGCCTTATGTCTGGATAACTACGCGACCGCTTAGAAATTTGAAAAAGATACATCAAATGTATTGTAAACTATGCCCCCAAACACGAAGATTGGAGAATTTCAAGTGCTACCTGTCATTTCCATTGCAGCCGAACGATCGCAGTGCCAAGGTTCCCTCTGGTGATTTTTTAAAATAAACTTTATTCTCCACAGTGCGCTGCGGCCATTGGCCTCTAATAAACGCCGGCCGCGTTCTCCATCGGGCACATATCGAAGCGCTTTGAAGCGGACCGCGTTTCTCGAGACCCGGTGGCCTCGACGCCCGTGCAAAGTGCGCAGAGCCACGTTGTACTTCCTTCAAACCACCAACGTTCGCATCGCGATACACGTGCTTTACGACGGATTTTCGTCCTTTTGAAGTAACTGGGCAATAAATATAAAGATAAATAAAGCTGAAAAGAGAGATGCATCACTAGTGAAAGGCGAGCTCAGTTGTCTTCGCGTATGGCCCGCCCGTTACCACCGCGTGTACATCGCATGCCGTGCTTCCAAATAGATGGCGCTGCGGAGAGAGCGCTTCTCGCTCATCCCATGCTCCATGTAGGCTTCATCTTCCTCGAGAATAGAGGGGGGCATATGTGAAGGTTATTCAAGAGTTTGCAGCAGTTCTGCAGGTGACGGAAGAATTATTTTAATGTATTGCATGAACCTGGTTACAGGTGGTCTCTGTTCATATATCCAATGCAATATAAAGCGCTTGCAGTTTTCGCAATTTCTGAAATGTTTCTTTCGGCGAATGCATTTGAGACGAGTCTGTCACTAAATGTTACCACGACCGAAGCGATGCCTTAAGAGGCCCAGCAACCTTGAAAGACTTACTTCTAAAGAGCCAACGCTCACATAGGCCTTGAAGGTTTGGGAGGGGCCGTTTCAGGGGAGGTTGGCTTTCCGAGGCTAGGTGCCCGACGTCACCCTTCCTTCTGGTGTTTTTCCTTTCTCAGTCATTTTTACTGCGTGACACTAAGGTTTATCCCGGATGCGAGTCGTAACATTGTGTAAAAGCGGATGAATCTTGCTTGCCAAGGCACTTCGTTTTCCTGCAAAGGGCTGTTATACTGCGATTTTGTCTAGAATTTGATTTCTTCATTTCTAGGCAAGACATGTCCGTACGCAACTACTTGCTCGTAGACGGCCGTTAGCCTCCTGCAGCGGGAACAGTCGTCTCGCCAAGCTACGAAAATATTAATTTTGAGTGACTTCTGCTTCCTCCCATATATCAAAATTTCATAAATTGAAATCATAAACATCTGCATTTTCTCGATTTCACTCAGGATTCTCTTTACATAACATAACGTGGCATCATAACATAAGAGTAAGTGAGCTAAAAGGTTCAGTGGTCTTTTTTATTCTAGCGATAATTACGACCATTTCCGAGTGACTGCTCTCACTTTGCATCACCATCACAATATGCGTCAGCCTATTTTCGGGGAGTGTGTTCATTCAAATAGCACATATGCCAAGATGCTTCAGCGGCTTCATAGTTTGCCTGCATTGTATGAGGGACGAATGCAAGTATATTCAGCCTGCCTTGTGGGATCACCGGCCCAGCCCGAAAAGGATGCTACTGTCATACCGCGCATTTTCGATCAGGATCGAAACGGTTCGCAATCATATACGCAAGCTTCCGTAGGAAGCCAATCGCTGCCATGAAAGTTGACCCCGATCGGGCTTGATAGCAATAAAAAATGTCCAGCGTGACGCCTTTTAGCCACTACAATAACCAAGTTGGTGAGTAGAAGGAGCTGTGACTAATTTCATGCCTCATTCGCTTGTTCAAAATGACGGTAGTTAAGTGCTACCATGCATCCCTCGTTTTCAACCACCACACATTTAAAGCAAATTGCTTTCTTTGGCTTTTTTCTCAGTGCATAATGGCAAAGTGGATGCTTGCCTTCCAGTTAACCTCCTCACCCATCGTATTCCACTTCTCTCTCTCTCTCTCTCTTCACTCATTTTTTATGGTGATCGGCAGCCGCACTTTTCCGCCTATAGAAAGGCGCGCGCAATCGGGATACCGAGTTACGGCACCCTTTGAGTTGTGGGGCAGCTTTGTGGCGCCTGGAGGTTTAGATACGAGACTGTGGTCGGTGCTAGCCCTGTGTCGCGTCTCTCCTCCGCATCGGCTGACGGTTTCGGGAAGCGTCCGTCGCGTAATACAGCTGTGCGTCCGTTGTCGAGACGCAACGGTTCGTTTGGCCGGCTCACCACAGCTTCGCTTAAAGCTCCGAGATCCACAGTATACGTGGTATCTCCAGGAGCTTTAAACCAATGGGCTGGGGGGTATCTCGTCTCCATGGAGTAGGCGAGTAGAGAAGAAAGCAAATTTAAGTAGCCGTTGTCACGGGATCGTCGTATCGCCCTTATAGTACATATAGTAATTAAGTACTTATAGCACGCCCAATGGGGGCGAAATACAAAAACACCCGTGTCTCGTGTTTCGGGGGCGCAGTAATGATCCCCTGGTGGGCAAAATTCACGCCGAGTTCCCCACTATATCGTGCCTCACAATCCAAGTCGTCTAGTCAACGAGACCACTAAGACCACTAGTCAACGCACCCCATCGGACACAGGGGGTCAGTAGCCTCAGTACTTTTCTACCGGGCCTTCCGTATATGTTCTAGCCCCAAGGGACGACGCAATGAACTGAACATATGCATATAAAACAGGATTTGAGCAGTAAGGGTTACCCTCGCACTCTACTGACCCAACAGTAGCGTCAGGCCTCAGCACCTATCCGTCAAGAGGCTCCTAAGGAGAAAAAAATGCGTTGCGCGGGGTAAAAGTGAGGTACTGGCCAGGATTTTCGATAACTATGAGGTATGTATGGCTCATGTTCCCTCCAGAGAGCTTTGTGGCTAGCTAGTGCGCGAGAAGAACTCCATCGAGGGTGACCTTTATTTAGGCGTTATTTATAAAATTCCTCGTAAAGAGGAATTTTATTATTATTATATTTTTTATTTATTTATTTATTTATTTATTTTTTATTTATTTTTATTAAATTCCTCACGTCCTGCGTGGGGAAAGTAGCGGAACATGTCATACACAAACGAATTTCTAAGCACATCGAGAAACAAGGATTGTTTCCGTACAACATGATCGGCTTTTGTCCGGCCCTGTCAACGCAGGACGTGATGAAACTCATCAAATGTCAAATCATTGACAACACCACAAGAGATATCAGAGGCATCCTAGGCTTAGACCTGGAGAAAGCCTTTGACAATGTATCCCATGCTCACATTCTGAACTCCATCTCAGAGCTCAATTTGGGAGACGCCTTCCACAGGTACATAAGCTCATTCCTACGAGATCGCAAGGCCACGCTCACAATCCGTGACCTCAGGTCCGACAATTTCAATTTGGGCCCCAGAGGCACGCCACAAGGAGCGGTAGTCTCTCCACTGCTTTTTAACATCGCCATGAAGAAATTATCGCAAAGGCTCTCCAACATAGAAGGGATCAATCATACGCTCTACGCTGATGACATCACAATCTGGTGCACCGGAGGAAGCGAAGGAGCTGTTGAATTAGGCTTACAGGAGGCTGTAGATGAAACAGAGATGTACCTGGAAAATACGGGGCTTAGATGCTCCCCGAGCAAGTCTGAGCTCCTCCTCTACAGGCCAGTCAGGAGAGGTCCCAAACCTAGAGGCTGGAAACCGTTATCTGAAATAAACATCAAACTCCACACTAAAAGCGGCTGTACCATCCCCAGAGTAGACACCATTCGGGTCCTTGGCATGTTCATCGAATCCAATGGCAGTAACAATACGACGCTCAACAAGCTCACAGCCAAGACTGAGAACATGATGAGACTCATCAACAGAGTCTCGAATAGGCGTGGAGGCTTAAAGGAAGACAACCTCCTCAGGTTGTTCCACGCCTTCCTCATGAGTCATATAGTTTATGTGGCAGCCATGCACAACTGGTATAACTACGAGAAGAAACGATTAAACACGCTCATCAGAAAAAGTAATAAAAAGTACCAGGCATTCCGTTACGGGCGAGCACGGACCTCCTTATGCAACTAGGAGTGCACAACACATTGGACGAGATAATCGAGGCCCAGGAGTCAGCCCAACTGGCCCGTCCATCCTGTACCCCGGCTGGAAAGAAGATACTGGCAGTTCTTGGGATCAACCCTATCCTCATGGAAGAGCGGAAACATGAAATTTCAGAAAATCAAAGGAACAACATACGAGTTGCACCGTTTCCCCGTAATGTTCATCCTCAACACAACGTAGGCAGACGCAGGTCAAGAGCCCTCGCCCACCTCAAGCGTACCAAGGACGATCCCTACTCGGCATGTTTTGTCGACGCAGCCCAATATGGACAGTCGTCTAACTTCGCCATTGCCCTCGTTGATCACAACGGACAGATAGTGAATGCGGCTTCCCTGAAGTGCTCAACACCAACCAGAGCGCAGCAGGCCGCAGTTGCTATAGCACTCCTAGACAACAGCAGGTCACAAATCTTCACTGATTGGAGATCGGCGGTCAGGGCTTTCGCTTCAGGATCCATCGCTGAGGAAGCTCACAAGATTCTCAAGAACAAGACAATCTCTCCGCACACCATCACGTGGTTTCCGGCTCACCTCGACCCCCAGCTTGACTCGTTTCCCAATCTGAATGACATCGCCCACTCCCAAGCGCGCGCACTAACCCACCGCGCGGGAGCAGGATCGAGTTCAGACTCCGGGGTTCTCGAGTTTCGGCACATTCTCACTACTTTCAGAGAAATTACTACGCACTATCACCTCGGTAGGAGGACTTATCCTCCCCCTCACATCAAACTGTCTAGACCTCTGGCGTCCACTTTACGCATGCTTCAGACGATGTGCTATCCAAACCTGGCCCTTTTCCACACTATCACTCCAGAGGCTTTCAGCTCTACTTGCCCCGACTGTGGGGCTGTTAGCAATCTCGCACACATGCTCTGGCGATGCCCCTCGGTACAGGGATCCAATCGCATCACAGAACAAGAATGGAGCTCTGCCATCCGGAGCTCAGAATATGCACGTCAAACTTGGGCTGTCCAGAGAGCCCACGATGCGGCGGTTAGGCTCGGCCTACCAGTCCCCACGTGGGAGCGGCCCGCAACTCTGCCCTAGGGCAAAGCTTCTCAGGACCTTGTCATTAAAGTTCTTTGTCTGTCTGTCTGTCTGTCTGTCTGTCTGTCTGTCTGTCTGTCTGTCTGTCTGTCTGTCTGTCTGTCTGTCTGTCTGTCTGTCTGTCTGTCTGTCTGTCTGTTGTAAAGAGTGTTACGCAACCTACTTCGGTGAATCTAGCAAATTTAGGAAAAGAAACAAGCAGCGCCGGTACGACGTGGCAAAGAGAAGCACGACATCGAATGCGCTAGTCCAGTTTGACGAGAAAACAGACCACGTCATCAAATGCGACGCAATCGCTAGCTCTCATTGCCAGGGGGAAAATCCCTATCTACGCGCTTTCTTGAATCTTCACTTCATTTTAGTACTTTGGGGTCACTCAGCAATTGCGATATTGCATAAGGGTTGTGTAACAGATATAAAGCAAATTAAATATACAAGGAAGAAAGGTCTAAGTACACGTTTGCTCACTGTAAACTACGGTAGTTATACTGTTCAAAAATGTGGATGGGCAGGTGGTTGTGTTGATGTCGTGTGGAAGGACATTCCAGTCCGAAGCTGAACGTGGAAAGAATGAAGAGGCAAAAATGGTAGTTTGCGCAAGTGGCCAGGCGACTTGAAGAGGATAACCAATGCAGAGTGAAATGCGTGCCGGAGGACTGATGTAAAGGTGGATGATGAAGTAAGCTGTAAAGAAAAAAAAATCTGATGGAACATGTACATATAAGGCCACGACGCCGTCAAGCCAGGGTTGTTAGGCCGGACTCTTAACCATAATATACTGGCGTTTATAGGAATAGCATGAATGAATGAATCATGTTGCACGATTTTGTACTGATTCTAGGCAGTTTGTTAGATATTTTTCGTTAAGGCTCTAGGGAACAAAGGAATATCCCAACTTAGAGCGTACGAGTGAGTTGTAGGTAAGCGATTTTAGATTTGTTGGCGCGTGACGTAGATGAAGTTTTAAGAATCGAAGGATTCTATTAGCAGATGATATGAATTTAGTGACATGCGCTTGGCAACGTTAATGCTATCGTTAATGCTGTCGTGACGCGCGAGTTTGTGACGCGCGAGCTAACAGGACTGGATTACGTTTTCGGTTAAATGACACGAGTTCGCATTTATCAGGGTTTAGTTTCATGAGCAATTGGTTACAAGCATACTGGAAGCAATATAAGTCACTGTGGAAAGCTAGGTGATCAGAGGAGGTATTAACTGTGCGATAGATAACACAGTCATCGGCAAAAATACGGATGTTACAGGGGACATGCGTTGGTAGGATGTTTATATTCAAAATAGGAGAGGACCAAGGAGAGACCTTTGCGAGAGGCCTGGTGTTACTGGAAGGGAGCTAGAGGCTTGATAATTAACGTGAGCAAATTGGTGGCGGTTAGCCAGAAATTCCTTTATCCACTGCAATATGTTAGGATGTAAGTTTAACCAAGACTGCTTAATGAGCAATGCATTTGAAAGGAACCTTGTCCAAGGCTTTCGCAAAATCTAGGAACATTGCGTCAGTTTGAAGGTTACAGTCAAGGTTCACATGCAGTTCATGGATCAAGATAGCTAATTGTGCTTCACACGTATCGTTATTAGGGAATCCGTGTTCAGAAGGATGAAATAAATTTGTACAGTCAACAAAATTCATTACGCGAGTATACACGACATGCCCCATAATTTTGCCAGGGCACTTGTTAAAGTGATGGGGAGTAATTAAGCGGTGATTCTTTGTTACGTCAGCTGAAGATCGGAACGACCTTCCCCACCTTCCAATCGCTGGGTATGCTACGTGTGGAAAGGGATTGTGTGAACAGTAAACTCTGATAATAACGCTCGGTTGACCTCTTCTTGCAGCTGCTACGGGTGTTATGCGCGGAATGGACGTACCCGGTTCGTCTCATGATAACATACTTCCACATCCAGACAACACCACACGCGATGAAGAGGACGCGGCGCAATCTACTAGATACCTAACCACGCTAATAGCGCCATCTTCGCGGTACATAAGCAAGGACTATGCATCTTCGGTGTTTTTATGAACCAGGGCCCTGTAGGGTGCTCACGACGTTATAGTTGGTTTTCCTTTATTTTGCTGGTTTTGACGATTGTTTATTTCTGCTTCAGTGTATTTGAACTACAAAACCACTGGCTCACAACTACGTGAACCAGCAACAAATGCTGCTTTGTGTCTCCATTCGTGCTCGCTAATAACGTAGATACGGAGCAGTTTATAGTGTAAAGCAAGCTGTAAATGTAAGGATACGCTGCGATACTAGCCTGCCTGTACCTGCGGTCGCAGAACATTTCGAGCGCAGTTATTGCTGTTGTCAGCCTTTGACGATGTCGCTCATAACCACTAGGGAGGACTGGCCAAGACTTGGGTGGATAAGGCCGAATCAATAAATTGCTTACATATGTTGCTGTTGTTGATGATGATGATCTAGATGACTATGGTAACGATAATGACCTGCAAATCTGTGGGAGGTCTAATTAGTGAAAAGCCGCCCTCTATAAATTTTAACAACCGGTCTTCTCCTCTATAAGGTTCATCATGCACACACCCGTTGAGAGTGGAAAGTTTGCACGGAACAGTCTACGCTATTAATGTGCCGTCTTCAGAGGCCGAGAAATAGAGGATGGCGGCTTAAACGTTCACAAAATGGGAAGATCTTGCCCTAACCAAGGCAATCTTGCACGCTGCTTTGGAGAGGAGTCTTTCAAGCGTGCATTATGACCTCCCAGGAGAAGAAGAGAACTTAAAAAAGAAATTTAAAAAAAGTATCTGCGGCTGACACTTCGAACGGTTCTCACTTCTCATTCGCTGATTATCCTAAATATTTGTGACATCTCACATTGACGAAGTTATTTCTTTCCTTACATAGCAAGCTGTTAAGTGCACCTGGAGCGAAAACCTGCTATGCTTTCTCTTCCCATTTCACAACAGAATCTAAAGCGCTCCGACACCAGCCACGGTGGCAGTGGCTATGGTGGTTAGCTACTGAGCACAATGTCGCGAGGTCAGTTACCTGCCCTCGTGGCCCTATTTAGGCACGGGCAAAATGTGAATACCCATCTACTTAGATTTAAACACACGTTAAAAAGTCCCAGGTAGTTGAAATTAATCCGAAGCGTTCCACCATAGTGTGTCCCCTTGGCCCTAGTGCTGTTTCGGAACGTTAAACTCACTCACGCACTCACTCACTCACTCACTCACTCACTCACTCACTCACTCACTCACTCACTCACTCACTCACTCACTCACTCACTCACTCACTCACTCACTCACTCACTCACTCAATCAATCAATCAATCAATACAAACTTCCTACCCTCCAACGGCCTAGCTGAGGGGAGAGCCCACGCATTTGCCCTCTAGGCAGTCAGTGTTGGAGAAGTATGGGAGAGGCCTTTGCCCTGCAGTGGGCGTAACCAGGCTGATGATGATGATGGTGATGAGTCAGTGACCCTCCCTGCCCTGCACCTTGGACCTTACATTGTCTGAACATTAAACTGCAAGAGCCATACCCGACACCATGGCCACTACTGCAGGTGGCCCCCATGAAGCAGGTTAAGTGATCCAGAGAGCTAGACCCCGCCTCAGCATCAAGTATGCGTTACGTGCGCGATGTGCACACCTCACCAGTGACTAAAATTTCAGCGAACCTTAGTTCAGTGTGCAGGCACCGCACCGGTTAGCAGACTACTTTCTCAAAGTATTACTTCGTTTTAATAAACTTCTGAACACATGAGCGATCTGTGTGAAGATTCCGCCTTGAGCTAACGACTGCGAGTCGAAACCTTTATGAAACCCTAAGGATTCGATTTTAGCAGTTCACGAGTTTCTCGGTGCATGACAACTTAATGTTTCCGCGTATATGTTAGAGAATGTTGGCTCTTCGCTGGTTGTTTTTCTTCATTGTAGTATGTTTATAAGTGAAAGAGTACCTTGACGTCATTTCCTGAAGTACTTCTCCCCTGTCGAAATTTGCTCTAGGCCCAATGCCGTTGACAAAGAGTTATAGCAAAGTCCATGACGCAGCATGCGAAAACACATCTTTCATGGTAACGCTGAAATAAAATAAAAAAGGAAACAGTTAAGAACAGGTCAAGGGCACAATTATAAGTAAATAAGCGCAACAATGTTGCTGCTCTCAGTTGCTCGAAAACAAATATAGTAAAAGAACATCAACTAAAATTGCAGCAATTGTTAATTCCAGCAACGTAATTGCCGAAGGAAGGAGCAAGAACGAACAGGAAAAATATTGCAGCGGATCACCAAAGACCCTTCAGAAAACTTTTTATATAACAAAAACAAATATTCCGATCGAGTGTCGGCCTTCGTGAAATACGTGTCGCTTGTTGGAAGTACATGGCTTAAATGATATACTGGAACCCAATTTCAAAAGGTGGACTTTTCCGGCAGCTTTTTCCGTTGCTTAGGTAGACAGCTGAGTACAAATTGGGTGGTATGATATAGGGTAATAAACGACGAAAAAGAATGGTTTCTCGAGTGAAGGTAGTAAATCACTCGAGAAACCATTCTTTTTCGTCGTTTATTACCCTATACCATACCACCCGAATTGTATTCAGCTGTCACCTTAAGCAACGAAAAAAGCAGCCGGAAAAGTCCACTTCTTGAAATTGAGTTCCATCGTTCTTGCGGGGCAGACAGGCAAGTCCCAGAGGCATGATGTGGAATTAAGCGGTTTCCATCGCAGTTATTTACGCCGACACCGGATGTACAGAGACGGCTCTCGAACTCCTCGCGGCAACGATTCCAATCGCGAATCGAAATCGAACAAGTTTATCTGAGCAGTCATTGTTTGCTTATACAAGCCTTAACCCCCCCCCCCCCCCCCCCTTCCCCTTTTCGCTCTTCCTACCCACGTGTTTTGTCAGCAACTTGAGGGACTCGACAAGCCCAAAGTTGTGTCTCTCGCGATTCTTTTAATTCGTGCTCATTCTGCAGCGGGAATGCACTTACACTCATCAGGAAGTAAATATACGGTGTCTTGTCTGTACGTTGCTTGTTGTTCGCGTCCATTGAAGAGTATTGCGTAGCTATACTTGCGTGGACGAGTGCATAGTCCACGCGCTGCTGGACTGCACCCGGTATGCCCAGCAAAGCAGGCAGCTAAACTACGAACCGTGGCTTCGTGATACAGTGTCCGCCTCGACTGCCGAAGGTCGTGGTTTCGATTCCCACTGCCTCCGGGCACCCACCGGTTCATCGGACATGGTTACAAGCGTTTTCCCGGCCTGGCGCTCGGCTTTCTTCAGGGTTGACGTGCTTCGGAAAGGCGCCTACGTCCTTCAAATCCCATCAAAACCCCCGTAAGCACAAACTTGAGACGGTGGTGGGACAAGGAGGTTTGGGCTGCTCCTATGGCCGCTCCCAGGTCTTTGGGCAGCCACCCATTGTCACTCGGGACCATATTTGGCCCATAGGCCAGTTACTAGACATGAAAAGACAGCTCTTATTGTCGTAAAATGCTTCTTCTCTAGTGCATGAGTGTGTTAAGAATATTCACTGCGGATTCCTGTACAGCATCTCGCTTTCGTTGTTGTCTGCAAATATATGTTTTGGTGCTTGCGCATGCCAAAGTGTCCTGTTTATTTAGAAACGCAACTACTGATATCTATTATTACTTCTTAGGCTTATTCCTATCTTTCATGCAGGCGAGATGGAATAACCAGAAGCATGCTGCTTTCGACATCTTTAGTTGGATCCAAATTAATGATACCTGTAAGTACCTGTTAGCATAGGCGTTTATAGACCTATACGTATACGTCGGACATTTGTCATCTTTTGTGGCTATGCCCTGGTACTAATGGCATTAGGCACAAGATGCTGAGGGAGGCCAAACTAAAGCCGAATGGGGCAGATCACATTTACCCGTATTGGATACCGGCCAACAAATACGGTACCTGCACCAAACAGGGATGCATGTATTTATTTGATACCTTTCATTTTGTGGTGCGTACTCTCGGATCTTGTGATTCCCTGCATTTAACCCAATTCCGAATATCCTCTTCGGAACAGCGGTTCATTGCGACTCTTTGCAATCGCAGAAAAAGATGAACACGCTGTGACTTGTTGATGCCATATTTATTAGTTTTCTGTTTTTTTTTTCAACTTGATTTTCATGCATTTTTTTTTAAACTGCAATGCTGCCTGAATCAGTTCACTTTACCGCATCATTTATTGCGTGCCGAATTTATTTAGTTATGGAGGAACCTACAGACAAGATGGTTCTAACATTCTTCACTACATGCTGCTCTGTACACACAAATTAATTCCTTTCAATTATGGATATACCTCGGCCGACGTGCTCATGCTAGTATCACCGCGAATTCATTTCAATTATCTACTTGCTCAAGTGTTTAGGCAAGAGCATAACTGTCAGCAACGCATTTGGCGAATACTTTTTCAGCCGATGGCAGAACACCCATACAACGTATAAAGTATCCAGCGCGTGCGGTGAATTAAAGCGCGGCGAGATATCTCCGGAAGCGTGGTCGGAGTCGTCAAAAAGAAAGCAAGAGACAGAGTGGGTAAGTGGGATGTAAAGGATTGAAACAAAAAAGACCATGGCCTCTACAAATACGAAAAGAAAGAAATCACCAGGGAAACTTTGTATGGTAACATAATGGGCAGTTCCTTGCTAGTCGAACGCGAGTTGGCTGCCTGAGGACAAAAACATACCGGAGAAAATATTCACCACAGCATGAGGCATGAGTATGCTGCACAAAGAAGGTAAGGTAGCGACTCAGCACACTGTTATGGAACGCCTTATGTTGAAAAGACGATGAGCAAAACGTGAACAAGGTGAATGCAGGAGCCAACGTTTCGACAAGTGGACTTGTCTTCTTCAAGGCGACGCACGCTTTCCTCGCCACAGTATATATAGGTGGGGTTCTTCTAAAGGGGAGAGGGTGTACGGCGGGAGGGTACGGAAACGAGGGAAGGTGTGTTAGCGTGTCGAATTGAGAGTAAAGGAACGCGGTGCACAAGGCCATAGTCAGGGCCACCCCTCACCCCCCACCCCGGTCTTTTAACCCACGCGTGTTAGCCGGCGTGTCAAGGGCGTCTGACACGCCGGCTGAAAAAAAAAAAAGGGGGGGGGGGGAGGGGGAGGAATGGAAAGGAAAAAAAAGGAAAAGAAAGAAGAAAAAAAAGGGGGGGGGGATACGCCAAGAAATCCAACTAAGTGTTGTTGCCTATAACTTGAAATTTAGCATAGTGAATAGATTCTAAAGCTCCCTTTGAAACGTTTATGCCTATTGGTTGCAATGTCTTGAACTTATGGATAAGGTATGATTCTCTGTATTTTCTTTCTCGTTCAGAACGGAAATTTGACTGTAAGATTTAGAGCTTAAGTTCATCACAGTTATGACCTGGTTGGTTGAAATGCTCGGCGACAGCTTTGGGAAGCTTTTTAGCTGTGTCCGCGCGGTGTCCGTTTAATCTGACGTTCATTGATTGTCCTGTTTCACCGATATATTGTTTCTTACAGAAGGAACATTCAAGCATATGAATCACATCCGAACATGTACAAGTAAAGCTAGATTTGACTATTTGAACTATTGAACTATTTGCGGTGCTTTTAATTTTAATGTCACTTTGAAGGTGCCTTCAGGTTTTGCACATAGGGCGACAACATACATTTATTACGGGGGAATGCTGTTGGCTGACTTTTCCGTGCACGAACATGTCTTTAAAGTTCCTGTTTCGGCGATAGGTAGCTCTGGGTACATCCGGGAACGCTTGTTGTTATTAGACACAATAGGCCGACCCGGGATTTCTGCTGTAAATATTTCTTCCACCGGAACTTTATGTAATATAGGAAGAAGATAAAAGCGGCCTGCTGTTTTGTTCTTGGGCATCATGAAGCGATATTCAGATTGCGTGAATAGTTCCCTGGACAGGAGCTCCGCTATTGTGTTTATTACAATATTGACGTAATCTGAAGTTGGGTTAGAGTCGAGTTTTCTGTAATGGGTGTGGTTGCTCAGTTGTTGAGAGGCCTCATTCTTGTACTTTTCTATAGGCTAGATTACGATACTGCCACCTTTGTCTGCTGGTTTTATTACAGTATCATTCCTTTTCGCAAGTTCTTTAAGGATTTGGTGTTGAGTGGGAGTCAAATTCTTGCGTTTCCGGCAATGCCGCGTTGACTCTAGAATTTCCTTTGATATCAGTTTTATGTATAAATTGAGGTCTGGGCGCTGTTCGGTTTCCGGTGTCCACGTGCTAGGTGATCTAAGAGAGTCTCTATCTTCTTTTCCTACATCTGGTCTATCGAAAAAGAACTCCTTGATGCGCATGCGTCGTGAAAACTTTGTTATGTCTTTGTGGAGTTCGTATTCGTTTACTGCGTTGTTCGGCGGACAAAACGTTAGAAGACCACGTTTCAGGAGATCAACTTCTTCGGGGCTTAGACTCTGGGATATGTCTCCCACATTGCTGCAGTGCTCTGGATGCTCGCCTGTAGGACTGTCGATGGAGCCACGTGCTGCAGGGTTACATTAGTTTCTTTGGGTGGATCTGCAGCTCTAATATATTTGCGCTGGTATTTATCTAGTAATTTTTCCTCCTTAGTTTGGACGAATTGTTTAAGTTCTCTTCTTTCCGGTTCAGATAACTTTATGCTGTCGAGTTGATCAGAAATTATTATATGTTGTTCCTTGCAGTGTTCTTCGAGAATGTCAATAAGGGAGAGCGATGCATTTTCTAGGACACCATTCCACTTTAATAATAGCCTGGAAGGTAAAGAACCGAGGGCGCATCTAACCTTGATTCTGAGACCTTTTGGGATTTTCCTCTGTTTAATGCACCTAGTGTAAGTTTTTAGGTGAACTCTGTAATTTGTTTGGCGACGAGTTTGCGGGATTGGAGGAAAGGGCGAGAGTTGTTGCGTGTGCTACCCTAGTGCGTGGTAGTCATTTCTGCTTGGTTCGGGCAGACCTCCAGGGCGAAAAAATCTTCAGGTGGTGTCTTTTTACGCTTAATTTCCTTGTCGAGGCCTGCACCGATGTCTGTATGTTTATCTCGCTGCGTATCGGTTTGCTTATTAGTGTATGTAGCTGTTCGCGTGAAGGCTTCGCGGGTGGTTGTGGGCTTCCGTATGCACGGACGTTGTAAATGCAATACATCCTGCGTCCCAGTTAGCTTCAACACAGAAACAGACACCTGAAATTTTCGACACCAGCTCGCACGAACGTCCTACCGAAGCTAGAACCCAACAAGCATCTACGCAGACGGTGGACGCGGAACCAACACCACCTTTACAATGACGTCAATGAAACGATGAAGGTTACCGATATGACGACGAGGGCATGACGACAATTAGATGATTTTTTATGAAATGATGACGATGGTGTGGCCACAGCGTGATGACCAAGGCATGATGACAATGCGATGACGATGACCGTATAGCGACGATGGCTTGATGACGAAGGCGTGACGAGAGTCAGATGACGAAGGTGGAATTACGGAGATGGAACGAACACTACGGTATCACGACGATGAGGAGACGTACCCGTAGTTATCCAGCCTTGAAGCCTTGGGTTTGGGCAAGAAGCCTTCGAGATATAGATAGGTATTGGGAAACGCATGACGTATCCTAAAATGCTAGTTGTATTAAAAAGTTAATAGAGGGACAAACAACCGTTCCGACAATGAATCCATGATAACGCCGGTGATGGAAAGATTGCGTCTCGTATTGACTAAAACGAGCAGTGTGCTCCACATTAAATGAGGATTTATATTTTTTATTTCTCCACAATCAGTCATAAAAAATAAATTTTGGCGCCCCACGCGACAAAAACATGACAACAAATAGGATACCCTATCACGTGACCTTTATATTACTGTAAGCGGCTCATCGGCCTTTTTGCAATATTGAAACGCAATACATTCTTTCTATAGCAAAGTTATTCTATTAAGTTACAACGCGCAGGAAAATCTTCGATTGCTGAAAGTAGGAAAATGGCACAGCTTTCGGGTGAAGGCTTGCGGTCATGGCGGCCTTCCAAAATCCGAGTCGCCACTTTCGCTGGTGTCGTCCATTGAAACATCTCACTTAGGTGCTAGTTTACAGGTCTTTGTGTCATAAAGGTGTGTACAGCAGCGTACATTCATTGCAAAACCCTTTTTTATTTTCAAAAGTGGCTGGAAAGGTTGAACGCGGAGGTTTTACGATAGTTGTACTGACTCCTGCGAAAGCACCCCATCGTTCTGGTTTCCCAATTCGCGAGGCGGGCTTTCGGCATCACTCGGACTTCTCAGTGTTGCTGGCATCGAGATTTCAGCCTTTTCAGAGATCGCTTATATTGGAAGTTGCTGCTCAAAAATTTTCTACGTGTTTGTGGAACTAACTGCGGCAGGCATAAACATTTCTGAGGATGAACTCTTCGTTGCGCTATAAGAGCTATGTTCCTAAATATCAGTTCTCGGTCCCTTTAATACATGGTCACCTTAACTAGCGCAGATAGGCGTTGCGCTACATTGAAACAAGATGAAAGAAAGAGAGAGAGCAAGGACAGGAAAGGCAGGGAGGTCAACCAGAGGAGCGCCCAGTTTGCTACCCTACTCTGGGGGTGGGTGAAAGGGGAATAGATGGAAGGGAAACAAGATGAAAACACCAAGAAAGACTACACACAATACAAAGCTCGCATCGTTTATATCGTGTACTTCCCTTTGTCTTTCGTCCGCGTTGCGCAGCCCACCCCTAGGAATATGTTCAATCACCAACTCGCCCAGCTTTCCGTGTTAATACACAATACAACACAATTCACACAAATAGCGTCACCACGGCCATCAACACTGGTAGGTTGCTATCGTTGTTGTTGCCGTCGTCGTTGTCGACGTCGTCTTTATTGTTTCAATTGCACTATCCCGCTACAAAAGCCTCCGAGCTGCAATACCTCTATGTCGGACTCCAAGGTTAGCCATAATGACGGCAGGCTTGTCGCACATGGCCCGGTTCCCGCCTACAACGAGGCAGGCCGTTTACACTGATGACACGTTGTCACGACATCGCGGTAGAAAACTTTCAAACATCCTAAGCAGTCGTCGAAGCCTCTTGGGCGCTTTCCAAGCCATCAGAAAAGTAGCGCTTCTTTCGAATGCACCGATATGCCTCCGGTCTGACGAAACTTTCAACACTTCCCAGAAAGAAGGAACTTTTTTCGCGAGAACGCCCAAGTCGTGTTCAAGGGTTCGCGCTTCATAGCTTGTCTTCTCCTCGTATTATGCAGCCTATGACAGACCCGCATTTCTACGTCTGTGCCATCTGTCCAGATTATTTTCTGTTCTGGTTCGTTATTCGCTTGGATGTTTATTTTCGCGCTTCGGCTCTGCAATTGACTTGACAAGAGCACGGGCGAATAGGAGTCGCTTCAAACGCGTGCCACAAAAAAATAATGATAATGAAGCCGCGTCGCGCTCTCACTGAACAGCGCTCACAACAGCTGTTTTGAGACGGCCCTCACCTTTAAGGAAACGTTTCACAGCAACTGAGGCACAGCTTAGCATGTAAAAAGTTCAGATCACCTACTGAAAGACATTGTTTCACTTTCTTGTGCTGCTTGCCCTTTCAAAAGAAGAAAGCGAGAAGACGCGTGATTCCTCCATGGTTTGAACGCATTTATTTGGACACCAGCAGGATCTGAGCGTGGACACTACCAATTAAGAAGTGGAATTGAATTGAATTCTGGGGTTTTACGCACCGAAACCACGACTTGATTATGAGGAACGCGGTAGTGGGGGACTCTAGATAATTTTGACCACCAGGGGATGTGGAACGTGCCCCAAACACGGGACATGGGCGTTTTTCGCATTTCGCCCCCATCAAAATTAAGAAGTGGTGGCTACTGACTAAATGGCGGTTAATAAACATAGAGACGCTGAAAAAGGCTGTGGCAGAAAACAACGTTCAGCCTTCTCAGGTGAATTTTCGGAAGACGTGGAAATTAACTTCAATATAATTTCTCATTGATAAATTTAATACTAAAAGGTTGAATGGTGGAAATTTGTTATGCAGTGAACTGAGCATCGTGATCTGTCATGCAAATAGTGTCCGCCTCTTCAAGTAATACACATGAACAAACCGAACTACTGCACGCACGCCCCTCCTCCCCTTCTCCACGCGCACGCACGTCCACACACGTACGCAAGGTATATGCCACCAACTTCAAGAACATGCTGAATGATAAGTCGAAATCTTACATAACGACTAGTTAGTACGAACATGAATAAAATGCGCCATCTTCAGTGGTGCTAACCAGAGAGTCTTTGTTTGGTTATTACTGCGCGCGCTTCCGTACCAGGCTAGCAAGTCTGCTCACAATCGCCAAAGTGGAGGGGGTTAGGTTACAAACATCTACATTATTTACAGCTTCTTTTTTGGGATCCCTTATTTACAAAGAACAAAACGCCGTTTGCAAATAAAAGAGTGCAAGAGGTGCACTCTTCTCAGAATTGTTATAATGATATACATGTTCGTGGAGATCTTTCGCAATAGTGCTCACTTTGCGACATTGGCGCATTTATTTCGCTTAATTCGATACACAAAGAGTACCCGGCTTAGACGGGATGCTGCTGACAGCCCGCCGTGGTTGCTCAGTGGCTATGGTGTTGGGCTGCTGAGCACGAGGTCGCGGGATCGCATCCCGGCCACGGCAGCCGCATTTCCATGGGGGCGAAATGCGAAAACACCCGTGTACTTAGATTTAGGTGCACGTTAAAAAAACCCAGGTGGTCGAAATTTCCGGAGTCCCCACTACGACGTGCGTCATAATTAGAAAGTCGTTTTGGCACGCAAAACCCCATGATTTTCTTAATGCTGCTGATTGGGTAATATAAAGCTATACCGTACATGAAAGTTACATATATTGCGGCTGGATTTGCCCAAGCTTGTTCGTTCCCCCCCCCCCCCCCCCCTTCTGACATAAGCAACATTGTGCGCTGTTAAAAGCATGTTACGATTATGGAATTGGAGTGGGAGGTATTGTTAGGCTGAAGCAAGGGAATGCATTTGAAAGAAATTTCACCCCAATCTTACTGCTCACTTCACATCGTTGCCGCTCTGGGGTTACCGCCTCGGCACAAAAGATTTATTTCACTCGAGCGAAGAATCCGATCGCAAGGTTGCGAACGATAGCATGGCGCTCGGGCCGCTTATACATTTGTTACCAGCGTAGGAAAATTCAGACTCACCTGGATAACTCCTTCTGGGCATTCGAATGTTGCTGGATGCTCGGTGGAAAGTTAGCCCCAATCAAGCATTCGCAACCGCGTTCTCATTCCCCACCAACAGCTCTGGTCGAGTTAAACCCAAGGGTCTGCTGCGATCACTTCGTGCTGCCGGACGACACACCGTACAGTAGACGGTGTGGCTATAGCTGTATAGGCATCAAATACAAGTACCGCCGGGGTAGACTGCCCTATACGGAATGATCGTTTTTAAGCTTTTCGGAATAAAAAAAAAATTACCTGTCACAGATAGCGCAATTACTGTCATTGAGTCGATTATTCGAAAAGGCGGACATTACAAGCGCGAGAAATTCAAACACATAGTGAAATAATTAACGAAAACTCGCCAATTAAGCTCTTAATAATTTACTTTACGGCACATATCGCAATTTAAGAATTGTAGCTGGTGAGCTTGCGAGATGTATCCACTTGAAATGAATCTCTAGGATGATGCCAGTTTGGCGGCAATATTACAGAGACGCTGTTTGTTAGCTTCTAGTTGGTCGGGATTCTTCGTTTCTGCGTGCCTGGCTTTTGCTCACAGAAAAATCTTACCCGATCCCAGTCCCAGAGCGAAGAAGCGGGAAACGCACGGTGTGCTGTTTCTCCAAGAGGCACCCCATGACGTCATTAGGTCACATCATCACTTGAAGTTGACGTCCTCGCGTGTCGTCACGTCCTCACATGACGTCATCAGGCAATATCTTGACGCGACGATTCCGTTATCAGGTAACGTAACGTTCGACGTGATGATGCGATCACGCGACCTTTGGTGTGATGACGGGGGCACCCGACTTTGACATGATGACGTAATCACGTTTCGTCATCATCTCAAACATACGTCACCACATGGTCGAATGAGTTTTTCTAGTATCGGATGTTAACGCCGGATTTTTCGCTTCATAGGCCACATCATGACTTCGTATTTATAAAGAATACCACCTCCAGCGGTTGTAGTAGCGGTTTCCTACGACTTCGATGGACATCTAACTTTCGTAGGACCAGGATGGCGAGTCATATTTCGTTAAGTTTGGGGCAAAATACATGGGCGTTCCGGTAACTTTTGTGCTTCAATCCATAAAAGAGTGTTTTGCTCAAAAAGTAAGTAGAACAACAGTTGCATTTTACGGGGTGTTTGATGGCACATATCTCGAAACTGGTGTAATCCTGGAGATTCATTGCAAGTGGATACGCAATGCAGAGAGATACGCCTTGCAAACGTGCTGACTACAATTCGTAAATTGCAATATGTTCTGTAAAGTAACTAATCAAAAAGAAAATTGGTGATTTCTTTTAACTAGTTGATTGTTTGTTTCGATTTATCTTGCAAGCAATGTCCGCCTCCCTGCGCAACATAGCTCAAAGACTAAATTATGTTATCTGCAAGGGGCGATATAAAAAAAAATGCGTAAAATTTAAAAATGACAATTCCGCATAGCGAGAGCCGTACGCCCCCTACTGCGGGGGAGTAATTTGTGAATCGTCTGCTGCGGGAGCCTCCGAGAACGCCGTAAACGCTTGCTGTATTTTCTCTTCTGGCCTGGTGTTAGCAGCGCAGAACGTAGATGAGGACAGGAGACGCGAAAACGACACCACGAGCGCTCGTGGTGTCGTCTTCCCACCTCGTGTACCTATCTTCGTTCTGCGCTGCTAACACCAAGATGGAAAACCAGCAAGTCCAAGCTGCTCTCCTAGCGAAATACATCTCGCGTCGTGTTGGTTGCCTTTTTCGCTTTTTGGCTTAACCTGCTTGATGACATTTTTATTTTCTGCGTTCGTGTCGCATGCGTTGCCATCTTCTCTGGTGTCCTGCGTGTATTTCCTTGACTATAGTATCCTGTCGTCTGCAGTAGGTATTCTGGGTGCGCTGTTTTCTGTACTGGAACTTTCAGCTTGTGTGCATTGTCATCTATCAAGTTGCACGTGCGCGTTCACGTTGCACTGTGCCTGCCTTCCTTTGTGTTATCACGTGCAGCGCTGTTTGGGTCAGCCTTTACACTTGTGTCGTTCGTTCTATACGTCGTACGTCTTATGTGGTACCTCACGCATTGATTTTGGTTTTCCTTCAGATCATCATCCTGTTCGTTAATTTCGCGAATATGCTAACTCGTGCAGCTGCCTACCAATCAAAAGGGTAAGGAGGAAAAGCAGAGAGAGGCTGAATAGAAATCAGTCCCGTTTGGCACTACCAGTCAGAAGGATTTGTTAAAAAAGGATTGTCGAAAAGGCTGCTCATTCAGCTAGAATTTTTTACCTTTAAACGCCTTTATTTGACAGCGTAGCAGAGCCATCTATTGGGCAATACGATTACGTAGTCTACCAATCCATATTCATTAAAATGGGTGACGGTCGCTAATGAAACGCTCTCACCCCATTTAAACGAAATCCTTAGACAAATAAAAACATACTCGTCCTAAGTGCTATAGCCTCGATGTGCCACACGGCGCAGTATAGGAAGGAGCGGTGCAAGTTTACGGAGGAGTACTGCCTCGAACTGGCGTCCTTGCTATGAGACAGTTTCACCAGGAATGCTGAATAAGATACCGGCGGAAACGAGTGCATCGACAACAATTTCCAGAAAAGCACCAGCCCCTTGCGATACAGGACGTATATATAGCGTACGCAGAACATCGTGTCATAGTGCATTTAGAAAGCTTCCACGACAGATTTACCGCCCGCGTCGACACTTGGTAACTGTAGAGCGCCACGTACACGTCCAACAAAGAAAAAAGAAGTATTCGAATACGAACCAATCACATCTCCGCTCATAGCGCCTAATGCCAAAATATTGATCTAGCGAAGTGCACCTAGTGCGTCGCGCTTCCGAGGAAACGTGCCGAGCGCTTTCCGAGTCGAAAAGCAAGTTGTAACGTCGATTCGGAAGCAATAAAAGAATCGAGGCTGCTGCGAGGGTGATTACTGACTTGCTTTTTCGCAGAGGCCTGCTACTAGGAAAATGAGCCCGCAAACCTTTGGTGCTCTATTTCGACATATTTGTCACGCCTTCCTCGGGGAATCTGCATCGCAGTTGTTTCGTTCTTTCTGCAGCGTAAGCTGTTATGGGCTCATTCCCATAGCCGTTTCAGTCGGCGATGTTGTTCGCCGCCGCCGGTGTTCGTCGCAGCTATCGCCAGGAATGAGAAAAAGAACACCCAGTTCCCGCCGCGATCGAAGCCGGGCCCACTGCGCCGGAGTCAGCTACTCTGCCACTGAGCCACGTCAACGCTTGCAAGCTTTCAGCGGAAACAAGCCCTATACACGCGTCCTAACACGCGAGGAGACACGCGATGTGATATGCGCGCCGCGTAGCGCCGAAACATACACACCTTGCATCGCAGTTGCTTATTATTACACCATGGCACGGCATGTAGCAGTTACAGGGCCAGGAAATACCTCGGGTAAAAGAGTACAGATAACCTGGTGTAAGGCTAAACGAATGCGATATATATGTGGAGACACAGGAAAAAATCAATAATAGCAATATGGAAGACAAGTGCGGCCATAATGAAACAGAGAGTGCGATGGGGATACAATAGGTACTAGGTGCTCTGGGATATGTGTAGAGGTGTAATCGTTCCAGAACTTGCATTTGGAAATGCGGTCATTTGCTTAAAGTCAGTGGTTTAATCAGGACTCGATGGCAACCAAAGGTCACTGAGCTGCCTGGCGTTGGGCGCTCACGGGAAGACTACTGATGAAGCTGTCCAGAGCGATATAGGCTGGACAAGTTTTGAAGTGAGGCAAGCTCAAAGTAAAATTGATATTGAAACACAACAGACGAATATAGAAGAAAGTAAATGGGCTGCGAGAGTGTGCATATATTTGTACAGGAAAAACACGGGCTCACGGTGGAGGAAAAGAACTAGGAAGCTTACCAGCAAGTATGCGGCCTGTATGGTGAACAACGTGGGAGCAAAGAACATCAAACGTAAAGTGAAAGAGACAGACAATCTCATGGGTGGTGGCAATGGAAAAGAAACCTGCTATGGGTACATACCTCAAAAGAAAAAAAAATCAGAACAGAAACAATTTATGAGAATTCAAAGGGAAGCTCCTTACTTTTCGATGCGCAGTTGAAAAACGAGGTACACCACGGGCGAAGACGCATGTGCTTTCTGCGGGAGAACGAGGGAAACGATGGAACATGTTTTATTAGAATGTGAAGATATCCATCTAGCTGCCGATTTAAGCGCATCTGGCCTCATTGAAGCGCTTGGGTTCAGGCATAGCAGGGAGATAGTAGACACGTCTGCTATAGAGATCAATAAGAGGGATTGGAGGTTTGACGGCAGAAAAGTAAGAAGACCACAAACAACGGAGGCGTACAAAAACAAAGTTCTCAGTAATGGTTCGAAAGGTTTGATGCCGGGAATTTTCTCAAAAATACAAGTAGGACATTCGGGAAAATAAGAACAAGCACATGGTGATGCAAAACACCATACCGTTTCAAAGGATACGCTCATAGCATCCATCCACCTGCCATAGTTGGCGGTACAAAGTAGGTAGAGAACGTGTATGGAAGTAAAAGAAGATTAAGGAGACGTTCGCAAAAATTCTAGGATCAAGAACATGTATACCTAAATAAATCAAGCTGGTTAGGTGACCTTGTCATTGCCCAGTTTGAAAGGGGATGCCAGTAAATCCTGCACATTATCGTCACTAGCATCGTTTCATGCCACTATAGTTACGTGATGTGAGATGCGCACTGCGTAGCCTTGATAGGTGCGTACTTTGCATTGCAGTTGCATATTACTGTACCAGGTAGTACGCTATGTAGCAGTTGCATAGGTAGCGGTGCAAGATACACAGGGAATGTTTGAGGAAGAAAAAGTTCGCTCTTTTTTCATAGTGGGGCTAGCCAACAAGGTTTTTCTGACTGACTCAATAGACATTCAATTGTAATTAACGAATAGGTTTTTAGGTAAAACTCGGTGGTCAATCTGTTTAAGAAAATGAGGAACAAAATCCATAAAGATTTTATTTCAAACATAACAAAGTTTATGAACAAAAAATTATGCTGTTTTACGTGCAAAAACCACGATATGATTATGTGGCGCGCCGTAGTGGCGGACTCCGGAATAGTTTTGACAACTTGGTATTCTTTTACAGTCGTTGGACAAAAATCAACAGAAACTGAATTGCAGTTCGTATAAGTTTTTGTAAGGGTAACTAGCCATTGAACATGTCACTAACTTTGTCACTAACTTTTATTCGAGCCGCTGTCATCGCGCACCTCACTTCTCATGAGGCCTTGAACCGTATATATGCGGGCGAAAGCGATTGCGGCTCCCACCTCTCTCCAACAATGCTCGAAACGAAACGCATTTCTTCTTGCTCAGCTCATCGCAGAAGGCCTACATCCTGCCCCTCTCTCATCCCTTTTCACCTCATCGGCATCCATGGAGGGCGACAAACTAGGCGAGCAGTGCCGCGACGTCGTGCCGGTTAATGAAGCGGCCCAACCGCTGCGCTCTCGCTGGCCGCGTTTAAGCGGTGAGGTTTGCCGGCCCCATTCACTTAGCAGGGTCTGATTAGAGCTCCTCTCTTCCTAGTTCACGTTAATGTGAGCGTCCTTCTGTCCCGTTAAGAAGACCACGCTGACGCATATCCTCACTACCGCCGCCCCCGCCTATTCCCCCTGACGCGTGGATGGATACACGCTTATACTGAAAGAGGAGGGATGTCAACGTGTACAAGCCTGAAAACGCGGATGAGTTAATGAGTTTCTCCGCTCCGCATTCGAAAACGGGATAATCGCCGTTACGTGTACTAGCCGGCATTCTCCGCAGCAGTGCTAGACCAACGCGCAGAGTTCGCTTAGCTGTTGTTCAGATGAACGCAGATGCGATTTTAATTAGAGGCCGCAGGTGACTGCTCATTTACGAGCGGTTCGTAAGAAAATCCTTGTACAGGTCCTCTTCGTCCAGGGGCGCATTGGTAGAACAAATGTAGAGACGGGGAAATAGCTGTCAAGGAGAAGAACATCGCTGCTAGCATAGCGTATACGAAGCGGCCAGGTAATGCGAGCCCAACGTTGAAATATTAAACCATCTCGCTGTACATGTCTGTAGCTGAATAACTGTGATGCCTTTTTTTCGCCTCGCGAAAGTTGGCAAAGCTTTTACTAAATCGCCTAAAGTTTACTTCAAGTTCCCTCTTTTTGGCTGCTTTAGTTGCAACAACGCGATCCGCCAAGAGCTGCCTCCGAGGAGGGCACAGACTGGCAAGCACAATTCTCGAGTGCTTTTGACGTGGAGTGCGTCGGCCGGTGTCAACCTCTTCATTTCACGCTGCTACACAAACACGCTTTTAAATTGCCTAACGGCTCTTACCACACAGTACCCTTCCATCTATAGCCACGGAGAACACATCTATGACGCGGCTACTATAGCTGTCATGACGCGCTGCAAAAGGATGCGTTGAAGCTTGGGGATCGCCGCGTCAAGGTTACGTCGGAAGTCGCGGTCCCAGATCCAGCGCTCGCCGGTGCCAGCTGTGCCGAGAGCATTACTCGCCATGGTCAATGTCCCACGATGCTACCGTTGCCACGACCACCAGATAAAAAAAATCACGAAGTCTTCCACGCTGTGGAGGTGGAGGACCGGCGAAACTGCTTAGCACAAGATACACAGGTGACACAGAATTTTGAACAAAGGTACGAGCTCATTCACCGTGATATTTATATACATTCGCGTGGACAACGGGTCCGCCGCGCCGAGGAGCCAGAGGAAACAGGACACGCGTGATATTTGGATGGGACAGCGACCACCGGAGATTGGAAGGAAAGGAAATACGCAAGCGCTTCGAACGCCCACAAAGAGTGGGCGGTGCGAACGTACACATGGCCGGCACGGGTGAAAGCGTATTATCTGTTCTTATCAGCTTAATATCTGATACAGGTTCTATTTGGATCCCAGACATTGCACGGAACTTCTTTTTTTCATTTTTTTTTTTGCAAGTTGGCGGTGAAATAACTGATCCTTGTGGGGTTCCTTTGTGGGATCCTACGCAGTACTCGTACACGTGCCCCCATTGCGACGTTCCAGACACCCTGCAACATATGGTCCAGGATTGCCCACTGCGTGACAAAGCCGCAGACCCTACCTCACAAGCTCCACAAGACGACTCCAAAGAAAGCCGCCCCATAGAAGCAATAAATGAGCGCCCCAGCTCACCGCAGATCCATACGATAACTGAAACGTGGGAGGCCAAGCTTTCCTCCGATGACCTGGACGACCAACGCAGTCTCGTCGCCCGAGCCAAGGAGGCAGCCCAAGCCAGAGGGTTCTTGGAATAAGGAATCCTCCCACCTAGGGTGAACCGGGTTCTGACTCGGTTTACCATTTCGGAAAATAAAAGTTTAGTTCTCTTCTCTCTGCAAGTTGGCGGAGGGCTTGAAGCCTGCTTCACCTCCGCCGCCGGTGGGCCGGTATTGCATCATCTCCGGTATCGGCCCACGGTTTTTCCTACGCAGAACAAAAATGCATGGAACCCTAACCATAAAGAGCTTCGCCGTAAAAAGTTCCGGCCTGCCACGTCAGGCGAGCTGCAATGAGAGCGAGCGTGACCACCGTAGTGTCGTTTCCGCCGCTTTGCTGGCCCGAACGGCGCTACCTATCCAGAGTAGGACGCGTTGGTTCCGACGGGTGACGCCGTTCGTGGCGCATTCCTTGTGCTTTTTACTGCGACAGCAGCTCTACGGACACTCCAGGCACATTTGTGCCGTCGGCGTCGCCGTGGGGTTCCGTGTGAAGTCCAAGGTCGTTAAAGCCGTCGCCGCGCGCCGCGTGCTATATGCGTGAGTGAAAGCGGGAGAGGGTGAGCCAGCGAACGCGGCTCAATCTCGCGTGCTCGAGCGAGGAAGGCGGTGCGGAAGTGCGCCCTCTTCTGCCATGCGCGAGGCGTGGGGCTGGCGCGCCGGAAAGGGGGCGTTCTTCTACGGCAGCTGCAGCTTACGGCGCGGCCGTGCGGGCGCCGTACTTTTACCATCTTTTTCGTATATCGAAAACGATATGCGACGGTTTCCAAATTGCGCGCCCTCGCGGGCCTCATGTTCAAAGCGACCTGCGTTCAGGCGAGAGATTCACGAAGGTCAATACCCTCGTTGCTGCGGCCACGATTCCTCGCTCCAGCGTTTTCGGAGCGAATTTCCGTGGTGATCCAGCGAGATGTGTTCCATGTTTACCTGTGCGCGCGTGACACCGTGCTTGTGATTTAGTTAGTAAGCGAATGCTTAAAAGTTTTTACGGCTGATAAAGCTACTATCCTTACTTCGCATAGATGTTTACTAATTTGCTATGGCAATCTATGCTTCGCCTTTCTGGCGAAACTGAGACTTTGATGAGTCGATGCCCGACAACAGTTTTTGGTCGGTTGCGCCGCAGCGGATCACGCTGTTTTCGATGCACGAGGCAGGCCACAACATTGCTTTGTTTTTAAAGCCAGCGGCCGCGCCGGTGCTATCGGCTACTGTGATACCTAGCGATTATTCTATGCAGGTTCTGACTACTGGAGCCGTATAGCCTTATGACGGCGTTTAACTATTAGGCGTCCGTACAGTGCAGCATGTATATTTTTTTTTTTCCGAGAAGAGCGTCGATGAGCGCGGGTTGCGTCAACTATATTATTATTTAGGTGTCACGCTTGGTGTGACTAGCAGTGTGTTATCGTGCGCTTTAACGCAGGAACGGGTGCTAAGAACGCCGCTCTAAATAGAATACAGCTGAGAAACTGCCAATCTCAGTCCCAACCTCAGCAGACGAGATTCTCCGCATCACGTGCAGAGTTGGCAAGCCGTGCACGGCGGTGACTATAGCGCCAATCATCAAGGCCCAGGTCGAAAGAGATCGAATTCGGAAGTGAGGGTGAGGAATGAATTCTAGCGCCTCTTTCCAAAATCTGTCAATAACGTTTCCATTCGCTTTAAGTCTTTTTATGGCAATAGCAATTATGTGGACACTCCAGACGCATTTATGCCATCATTGTCGCCGTCGCCGTGATGTTCCCTATAAAATTCAAGGGCGATAACATCGTCGCCGCGCGCCGTATCCTGTTTGTACGAGGGAAGGCGTGCGAGGCTGAGCCGACGATAGAGGTCTAGTTTCGCGTGCGCAAGAGAGGAAAGTGGGGACGAAGCGCACCGTCTTTCATCGCGCGCAAGGCACTGCAGGGAGGCGAGGGTGGGGGCGTTCTACTCTGGCGGTTGCTGCGCATGCGAGGCCACGCGACCTTAAAAGCGATCTGCGATAAGGACAGAATGCTGTGTTTTCGCCGCTTAGTTCACGTTGAAAGCAGAGGCGGTACGAATGAAAATTTGCTTGCGGCTGCTGCCGCGCTTCCTCACTCCATGCATTTTGACAGCGAGTCTCCGCGGTTATCGAGTGAGATGTGTTCATGTTCACTTGTGCGTTCGTGACTACATGTTTCTTAACTTAGTAAGCAAAGGTTTGCAAACTAATAGGGCCGATAACACTACTATCCTTATTTCTTAAAGTGGTCTACTGATTTGTTATCGCGATCGATGCTTCACTTTTCGTGCGAAACTGCGATTTTTTTTTTCTTCCCAGCTTCTTGATCCCCACCGTTTGATCACCTCTGAGCTCTGTAGTACAGTCTTATTGGCCTCCTCTAAGGTGCGCGAATCGCAACGACTGGTTCCGTTTTGTTTGCTTCCTTGTTTATTTGCGTTTCTGAGTGCGTGTTTAGCCCGCCTTGGCGCTCAGAGTCTTGTCCTCGTTGATAACGACACGTGTATTTGTTTATCTTTCACCGGTGACCACTTTTCACAGGCTAACAAATGTTAAACGTTATCGCTCGGCGTAGGACCCGCCGGCATGTATCGGACGTTTCTCGAATGCTATTGATGGTTCTAGCCATTGTCTGATGTTCCCCAATCTTGTGCAATTTGATTGTATGAGTAACGCGAATTATGGAGTGCTTTCTGGAAGACGCGCACGCCAGCGATTACTCTGGAACCTTCGATGAATCAGGTATAAAAGCTGACGCGCTTGACCCGCTGATCAGATTTCCAGCGATTGCCGGCTGTGCTCGCCGCTTTCGTTATGGTTTCGTTGTAACTTGCTTTTGCGGGAACAAGCTCGCCCAATAAAAATTAATTTCACCATTCACAGTTTTGCTACTGTGTTCTTGACGGTCACTACAACGTGACAATATCGTGTTACAGCGAATCTGTATACGACTATGCGTTTCGCCTGTCCGTCCGACCGTCCCTCCGTCCGTCCGTCCGTGCATGTGTATGTCAGTCGTCTGTACGCCAAAACTGCTCGAGTGCAACCCCATCCGCATTCGCAAAAAAAAAAGAGACAAAGAGATCCGTGTGATTAGCCAACACCACCTAGATAGCACAAGCGTTGTTTACTCCGATCCATGACGTCATGCTACTTGGTCCAAAATTACTATTAACAGGGCTGGCCTGATAAAAGCAGTGACGTCAAAAATCACTGTTGCCTACTCGCGAGCATCCCCATGAGATTCTATAGCAGTCATGCCAGGTAACATGATGCATGGGTTGGAGTGGAAAGGCCTTGAGCTTCCTAGGTGGTGTTGGATTAGCTGCACCAGTAGTGAGGTTGTTGCTCTTCGTTGGAGCTGAGCGCACGTGCAGCAGTTTCTCTCCGGCACCAAAATGAGTAGGCCATGCGTCATACTTATTCCTAAGGAGTAGGCAGCTTTCGATCAGCAACGCCGCGAGCACGACCGGGAACGAGCTCGTCTACACCGTGCCGATGCTGCAGCCTGGGCACAAGAACAGGCTCGTGCAGTCGTCGTTTAATGAACTTTCGGGATTAATCCAGTGGTAAACACGGGGGCCTCATGTTTCAGCTCCGCTGGTTACCCATCTGTACGGAGTGCTTGGACGGTAATTCCCTTTTTCTCTTTCCTCATGTCACTGCATTCATGTTCGCGTACTTCATTCATCATTCCTTCCAGCCTCCGTGAGTAATCATCAACGCAAAACAACAAAAGGACAGAACACATGCGCCTAACACAGCGGATGTGTTCTGGCGATCTCTGTTTTGCGCTGATGTTCATTCAGAAATGCAGTACCAACTCGCCCAAACACCCACCTCTCTAACCTCGACGCCTGTGCCCCGCATGAACCGCCGATACGATACGACAGCACGGCGGCAGTGGCCCTTGCGCGAATGCACGTGGAGTATCCCTATAATTGCTCCTTGCTGTAGCAATAATTGTAAAATTATTAAAATACATATCTATAAAAGTATACTTTCCTAGACTCCACAACTTAGTGACGCTGATTTTCGAAGTATGCGACCACATACTTTAAATGTGATGACTGTGACGTCACAACATCAGCACATGTGCGCCTCACAAAAGACCTTGCACTCTTAATTAGAAAAGCAGCGTCTCTGTACCTCCTATATGTAGCCAACTTGCGATTTCGTGCACGTTGTGACGTGCTCGCGTACGCTCAACACCAGCTCGAGTTCCATATTTCTAAACTCGAAGGAGTCTGCCAATTTTGTGTAATGTAATGCATGACCGATGGTGGGATCGAACATGTGCCTTCCAGCACAGCAGTCAAATATATGCTCTAACCATTAGCGCGCAAACGCACGCGTGATTTTCTCATGCCCAAGCCACACGTCGAAATGCCTGGGGTCTGCGTCACGGGCCATTTTATCGCATTTTTTCATCGTGACAGCTTTCTCTTTCAGACGCTGTGTTAGACTGAAAAACTTTCCGGATCGGCCCACATTAAGACCCTGTGTTGGACTGGTCTACCTACGAAGCTGGCCCACATTTTTCGTCCGATGTATGCAGCAAAGTGACCAAATCAACAAATGCAAAAAGTTGGCGGTGGCTTAGCTCGGCTATGCTATGATATATGTAGCGAAAGCTAAGGCATTGCATGGTTAGCGTTGGTTAATCTTGATTGCAAGTCCAGGTTAGTCTGGTTGTCTAGCTATGTTGCGGCGTTTAGCCAGTCGTTTGGCGCGCTGTTCGTCTGTTTCCGGGGCGATTTGTTTCCTCTCCATCTCGTTCCGATGTCGATTCCAGGCCTCCTCCTGCTTATCAGAATTGTCGCCGTCCATACTGCCGCCTCAACTGTAATTGCGGCGCACTTGAGCTCTCCTTTTCAATCCTCCGCCATGTTATCAGACATGCGACGCAGCTGGCGAAGCGAGCGGAGGCGAGTGCGACAACGAGGAACGCGGTGTGACGTCAAACCAAACGGCGGCGGCGGAGAGGCGCGGCGCTGCGCAGCGGCGGAACACCTGTGGCTCGGTGCTACTAGTGGCGCATGCGCAGTAGGGACTAAGGAGCGAGAGAGAGAGAGAGAGAGAAATATCCGCGGCGAGGCACGCGTTGTGACGTCATGTGCCTCCTCGGTGCACCGCCGCGGCCAAATCGAAAGTTCACGGCCAGTAAAGCTTTGGCTTTGAAATTTCCAGGTGTCCTTGGCTATCGCCTAAGAGACCGAAGGCCAAAGCCTTGTGAAGCCTACTTTAATCCACCTTACTCTAACTTAATACACCTTATTCAAATCAGTAATCAATCGTTAATTAACTTTGATAATCATTAATCATCTCTTATTTATATACGGCTAGACATGCTTTGTTTGCTTCTGGCCTTATTTGAGTCAAGGGATATTTTCTGCACCTGACAACGCCACCTTGAAACAGAGATATCTAAAGCTTTCGCCTTAAATGCTAAAACGTAATGGTTGGACGGTCGATGCCGGTAGCTGCTGGCTGACCTTAATGTTTGTTTATTTTGTGTTAGGTTTTTTTTTTTTTTTTCAATCGTAAATTAGATAAAAGGCTTATGCTAGGTGCACAAGTGCATTGCACCATGTCGCATTTTTTGCAACATATTAGGATACAAAGAAATATTGGAAAATACTCTACGTAGGCTAGTTGAGAAACCATTTAGGCTATACAAAATGGCATCTCATAGCCTTGCACGAAGGGTTGGCTTCAAACTCAAGCAACGTTCAAAGCCGAATATCATGATAACAATTAAATGGACACTTTAAGCGAATAGTTGTCAGCGTGGCCGTGAGGATCCGTATGTATTTAGGCCAGGCACGTATCCAAAGGGGGAGGGGCACCCGGCGTGGCGGCTTAACGGCTATGGTGTTGCACTGCTAAGCACGAGGTCGCGGCATGGAATACTGACCTCGATGGCCGCATTTCGACGGGGATGAAATGCAAGAAGGCCCGTGTCCTGTGCGTTGGGGACACGTTAAAGATTCCCTGGTGGTCAAAATAAATTCGGAATCCCTCACTACGGCATGCCTCATAATCAAGTTGTGTGTTAAAACGAAAGGTCTACCACTCCATGTCTCGCAAGGTTATTCATCGCGTCGCAATGGCTTTGAGCCGCCGGAGCGCGTGGCAGGTGTGACGGCATGCTACGTGATCCGCTGCGGCGAGACTCCGAGAGAGCGGAGCTGCAAGTCGCATTAATGAATTTATAGAAGAAAAACTTGGAGGAAGCTTAAGCGATAGCGTTGTCGTACCTCAGTGACGCCGACGCCTACATCGCATATTCCGCGACACGGGGTTGGATAGAATACAATGTTGGGCCGATCCCGGCAGCCGTGCCGGGCAGCTAGAGCAAAATCTCGTACCCCGTAAGCAAGGAAAAATGTGTTTGTGCTTGTGTTCGAGTTTCCGCGTAACAAAATAGTGTTTTCTTGTTTGGTTAAAATGTTTTCTCGTATATTGAAGTTACACTCCGACTCTATCACTTCTGTAGGTTGTGTGCAAGTCGGCTTTTACGAATCTTCTGACGCATTTCCCTTCGAGAAATCCAATCAGTTCAGTAACGTCTCAGCGCCACGAAAAAGGCCAGCGTGTTCTTTCTTTTTTTCGGGGGGGGGGGGGTAGTTGTGTTAGGGGGTAGGGGGATTTACGTACCAAAACCGCGATTTGCTTATGAGGCATGCCGCAGTGGGGGACTCCGGAAACTTGGACCACCGGGGGTGCTTTAACGCGCGCCCAAATCTAAGTACACGGGTGTTTTCGCATTTTGCCCCCATCGAAATGCGGCCGCCGTGGCCGAGGCCTCAGTGGTTGAGATTCGGGATTATTTTTTTCTGGCGGACAACGCCGCTGACGACGGACGCCGATGGGAACACGGGATTTGCCGCGACATCAGGTCCTTCGCTATCGCGTTAATATTCAATGCCATCAAGTTGCCAACATGGCTTCAGGAAGGTTGTTCCACTGTCCCAGAATTAATTACAGTTGTTGATACATTTACCAAAACTTCGGATCGTAATGGTCGAAGAGATGCTCTCTTTTTGGACTTCAGCAAAGTGTTTGATAGGGTAAATACAAAAAAAAAAACTTATTATAAAGTTAAGAAACGTTAATCTTCCAGGTATCATAAATTCTTTGATTGCGGAGTGTCTGGCTAACGGTGAACAGTATGTTTCAGTCGATGGGAACAATTCGAGCTCTCTACCAGTTACATCAGGTGTTCCCCAAAGCAGTGTCCTGGGGCGACTGCTCTTTCATTTACATATTAATGACATTGCTACTGCTGTCACGCCTGGAATAGAAATTAGATCGTTCGCAGGTGACTGTGTTGTATTTTGTGCATTTACTTGTCTGGAACATCAGAGAGAACCAAATATATTTAAGCTTGAATAAGACATTTATTTGGTGCGGAGAATGGGGCATGGATGCCAACACAGATAAAACTGATTGCCTTGGTATAACACACAAAAAGAATCCACTGGAGTATGTGTAGAAAGGGAGTCAATACCACTAAAGAAACCAGACCGTTATAAGTACCTTTGCACCTGCAGCATTCACTAAGAGCGTTTCTTAGAACCTGCACATTGACGACGTATATTCTTCTATCTTCCGCAAATAAGGTTTCCTGCGAGACAAATTTATAAACTATCCTTCAGATATTATACTACGCAGTTACGTAACCCTTATCCGGTCAAAACTAGGATATACTTGGGTTACATGGGACCCACACATTAAACTCAACATTAAAACTCTTGAGAGAATCCAGAGAAAGGATGTACGTTTTATTTATTCAAAGTACAAATGTGCTGACTCTCATCATAATTAATTGTGGCTATCAACACTGTATCTCTTGAACTAAGAAGACAGAAATTCCGCCTCGACTGTCTACATCACGTAGTTCACCATAAACTAGCCCTGGACGCTTAACTATATGTATGCCCCCTGTCCGCACGACATACACGCCACCATCGCTCGATTCAATAACACATTACTATGCTAGGACAGACAAGTACAAGTTTTCTTTCTTTACGCGCACCATTTGCGAATGGAATTTCCTTTCCACATCATATCTACCGCATAATTGTAGCTATATTTCTCATTATGTTGATGTGTAGGCATACAGATCTAGTTTTACGGTGTTCGCTGTTTTTCTGATGTAGTTATTTTGCTTCTTTTGCCTCTTCTGTATGTTATCGTGTAGAGCCGTCTTGCAAGGGCTACATTTAGGCCTGCGCTATGTATTGAATAAATAAAGATAAATATACTGCCACACCTTTCTATCACTAAAGTTGCTTATACCATGTCTTACACTCTTGACAAACTTATTCCTCAGAATTTCGAGAATAGCAGGCCACAAACGAATGTCATGAAACAAAACAGCGACAGCGCATTCCTTTTAGCTTAAAACTTGTCATACTTAAAATTTTAGAAATGCGCAACAAGAGAGCTTACACCTGAAAATGATGTAAATTTATTGGCCCGGCTGTGCACTACCTCCATGATCGGCCTAAGGAAGCGGTTTGAAACATACCTGATACACAGAAGTGGTGGTAAAGTCGCTAATAAAGGCGTAGCCTGTAATTAATAAACATAAATGAAACTGTCCGATGGCAAGATTCAAACAAAGGAACCCTAACACAGCAGCTCGTTTTTACTTAGGCAGATTACGTTTACTTCATTTCACACTGCCACTAGAGCTGCGAGTCTTACACTTGGTGTAATATTCTAACAGGTTGCTATCTCATTCATTGTTGCAACCTCATGTAGACAGCGTGATATATATATATATATATGGGTGTTATGAAGGCAGCAAAATTATGCGAATCTATGTTGTTCATATATGGGAACAATTTCTTGCTGACAGCTGCTTTCGCGCGTTCTGAAGAGCTAACGCTGACCTCTTAGCCTCTCGCCAGTGTGCCTATGAGCGACAGCTTTGGGCGGTCCAGCAACTGCGCCGTGCCTGATTGTGCCTTCACACATAAGTACACAGAAGTATGACTTCTCTCCCAACACTTGATTGCGTAAATACAAGCTGCATACAACCGCATTAACAACACTGCCACGACAATCGGGAAAACTACAATGTTAAATACGTATGTAACTTCATGTTACCATTGCACGATTGCGCTTCTCAGCGATTTAGAATTATCGATATTATGAATTTTTTTTTCCCCGTATGCGGGCGCTAGAAAATGAAGGCACGGTATTTCAATAAAGAAAGCAACGTTTGCTGCAACAAACGCGGCGAAAGGAAATTTGGCAAGCGTAAGCGACTGAAGAGCCTTGCGTGTTACGATGTTGAAGCGACGAAACCGAGCAGTATCCGCGCGCAGTGTACAAAAAAGCTGGAAACGAGGGGGCGGGAGTCCTCGCCTGAACCGAAATTACGCTTTTCGCACGTCGCATTCCCCTGCAATGATCCAGAAACTATATACTCGCGCGGCTATGCCGGAAAGCCGCGATATTGCCGACTGGCCAGCGTCAGGCAGGTTGCAGGAAAGTAAATGGACACGCAAAGTCAGACCCGCACGTTTCATCCGTTCGGGCATGCATCTCCTCAAAAACTCGCGTGGCAGCTGGACACACTCACACGGGAACGACACACGATTGTTACAACCTAGGTATAAAGTTTTGTATGATGCGTGCCACAACCCACTGCAGCGTAGTGTCGTTCAAAACGAAGCGGTCGGAACTGGCTAGTTGTCGAGGGGATTAGGGAACATGTTCACACTGCGTACCATGCAGTCACCGATGAATAAGCGCGAACACGTATATGGTGACACTTGCACTGCAAGTCTTTTCATGAACCGCGACATTGTTGGCAAAGTATGCGAGGCTTTGCGAACGCTTGGTGAGGTCCGAGTGACTGCAAAGTACAAGCAGGAAAGAATGAAAAGTGACTTTCATTGAAGACGGAGTTTCAATGTACGTTTCGTGTGCTTTTTTCTTTTCTTTAAGGAGAATGCTTGGTTAATTGAGCAATCTCAATGTCCAGGCAGCTTATACAAAAATTTCATGTAAAATGGGGTTCTATTCAGCAGTGTCACAAAACGCTCATCTAGGAGTTCGGAAAGACCTTGAATAGAAAACCAGTATACATCCCGCCACACGTTACGTATGAATATCTAGAAAACCATGTCTACGGCGTAGAGAGAACTTCTACTACGTTGAAATGACTACACTATTGCTCATCTTGTGTTTTGCAATTGCGACATGGGCCCAAATGGAATAACTGAAAACATAGCCAGTAGAAAGCTTTAATAACCTTCTTAGACATTATCATTTCTCTATCAGGTAACCTGCGCGTCTTCCAAAGATCCAGGTGAAAATACGGAACAAGCGTTATCTGTTGCAAGAATGTGTTCGAATTAAACAAATATGAACATGTAAATGGCACGTGCACTTACTTCGGCATGAGGTGTGGCCAGCACTCCCTCTATGCTTAAAGTGCATAACAAATTGGTAATTTTGTTGTCTCAATCCAAACCGATTTGCTAGTGCGACAGCGGGGCGTTGGACGCGTCCGTACGCCTCGAACGACGCAACAACTTATCAAGCATGGCTGAATATGAAGGACTCAGTTGTACAGCTTGCTAATCGATGGCTGTGAAAGTGCCCCCGTCCAAGCAATCCGGGAAGTGATCGATCAAAAAGTGCCCCAGCAAGCGATGACGGCCGCCACAAGAGTGAATGGAGTGGCTTCAAATTCTTTCTGACGGCCCAATGCATCAAAACTAACGCGCGCCGACTCTCATCTCTCGTACGTGTTTGAAGCGGCTTGCTGCAATAAGACCGCGGATGGGCGTGCAATTAACCGACGTTGCAAAAGTTTGTTTGCAGGCGAGCTGTGAGAATTTTGTTTGCAACCAACACCAGCAAAGCTGTCCTTTCTACACATTCTATTGAGGCGTGAGCATGCCATTTTTATTTTAGCACAGGAGGCATGATTGATTATGGCAGAGCACGCTATCATTAGCTGAGGGGAAGAAGTATCTCTGAGCGCTCAACGCAGTAAATACCGGAATTATGTATTGAGCTGCACACCTAATTTATGTTGTGCAGTAGAATTCAACGTTCAACGCTCCAGCATATCTTCCACTTCTGCGTCGAAATAAGTATTTGCTGATTCGCACTTAACAGAAATAATTGTCCACTAGGTTTTGCGGCATGCAAATGAGGATATTGACACGTGTACTTGTCTATCGGGCGACACGTTTCACCACCTAACAAATGTTATCGCACAGCGCAGGACGCGCCTGCATGTATCGGAAGTTTTTGGAATGTTATCGATGGTTCCATCCGCTGTCTGTGACCGAACCTTGTGTAATCTGATTGCATGTGTGCGCGACGCGAATAATGTAGAACTTTGTGGAAGACACGCGGGTCCCAGCGATTACTCTGGAACAATCGACGAGTGATGTATAAAAGCCGACGCGCTTGACCCGCTCATCAGATTTTCGACGATCGCCGACCGTGTTCGCCGCTATCGTGGTGCTATAAGTGTAGCCTGTTTTTGTGGGCACAGATTCGCCCAATAAAAGTTAGTTTTGTCTTTCGCAGTATTGCTACTGTGTTCTTCAACGTCACCACCACGTGACAATATGCACAATGACGGATAGTGTAGCTTCGTTCAAAGGCCAGCCCATCGAAGAATGTACTCGTTTCACGGACTTTCACTTTTCACTTTGCTGTGAAATTGTCAGTAGAGGTTAGCGCATCAGAGGCCTTAAGATTTCTGTCAGATAAAATAATCCGTGCACACCTAATCACTTCTTATGATTTGTGAATGCAAAAGCATTATTGTCCAATTGTACGCCACTGTGCGGTCCTTCGCGTTACTAATTCCTCGCGGGCAAGCAAGCGCGACGAGACGTTTGGCGCGTGTTGATTTGGCCCTACCGAGGCACAGTTAGAACGCAGGTGAGAGCTCGTGCGGACAAGGAATGCTCGGATAACAAGAGTCTTCCGAGAACGATGGTAACGTGGCGTGGCGCGTTACCCTCAAGCAAGACCTGGCGCGCTAAGGCGGCTCTAATGCCCGCTCTGCTCCGTCGATGATGATGATAGCAACTTTATTGCTATCATCATCATTGACGTCGAGCCGCAGCTCGTGACGTGGCGTCGCAGCCAATGAAAATGTGAGTTTAGGCGCCGCTTCGCTGCTACAAAGGACCAACGCCGGCTTTTTCGGTTATTAGGCCATTTGACGCTTTCGTATCATAATATCGAGCGCCTCGTACAAGGAGAAGCGTGTGGGCATGTAACAACAACAACAAAAAACTCGTGATCCAATGCACCTTGTGAAGGTGGATGACCAGCGAAGCTATCTAGCGCAATGAATCTTGGAGAAATGGCACGCTACCAACAACCTGGAAGACAAGTCGCCTTGTTCCACTACTGAAGCCTGGCAAGTCGCCGTTGGAGCTCTCATCATATCGCCCGATCGCTTTGGCGAGCTGTGTGGGCAAAGTAATGGAGAGGATGGTCCTAGGACGCCTGGAGTGGTACTTGGAGTACCACAACACCTACCCAGATGCCATGGCGGGCTTCCGACGTGGTCGGTCATCGATCGATAACGTCGTCGACTTGGTGACCTACATTCAACATGAGAAATGCCGTAAGCGTCTCTGCGCATCCTTATTCCTCGACGTTAAAGGGGCGTATGACAACGTTACGCATGAAGCCATCCTCTCTGCTCTCGCAGAAGTAGGAGTGGGTGGTCGGATGTTTCAATGGATACGGAGCTATCTATCCATGCGATCCTTCTTTGTAAGCACCGAGGAAGGCCATACTTCTCTACATCATAGCTACCGTGGCGTCCCCCAGGGCGGTGTACTTAGCCCCGTGTTATTTAATCTAACACTAATTGCTCTCCTTGAGCACGTGCCAACCACAGTCAGGCTATCAATGTACGCGGATGACATCTGCATATGGACATCTGCAGTAACACGCCTACAGTTGCGAGCGAGAATTCAGAGAGCCGCCACACAAACTGCTATCTACCTCCGTAATCGAGGCCTAAAAATTTCTTCCGAGAAATGCGCACTAGTGCCATTTACGCGCAAACCTATGGCAAACTACAGTGTAATGATAAATGGCCAAATAATACGACGGGTCCGATCGTACAAGTTTCTAGGTGTCATAATCGACAGGGACTTGTCATGGAGCCCACACATATCATACGTGAAAAAACGGTTGACAGGCATCTGCCACCTGCTCAAGTTTTTCGCTGGCAAGACCTGGGGAATGTCGCCTAGTGCCATGTTACAACTGTACAGGGTGCTCTTTCTAGGATTTCTGCGATACATCTTGCCAGCAATAAACAACACAGGCAAAACGAATCTACGCACAATACAAAGCCTTCAGGGTCAAGTGCTCCGGATCTGTCTAGGCCTGCCTCAGAGTGCTTCAACAGTGGCTACGATAGCAATCGCTAGAGACCACCTTGTCAAGACCCACATTGAAATTGAAGTACTCAGGACCAATATAAGGCATCTAGCCAGGACTCCTCGTCACCATTTAGCCTCTCTACCAACGGACAGGCCACACACATCTTTCAGCCAAACGATAACTGCATATGATGAATCATTGCCAGCGTGTTTCACTCCGGCTGCGAGACCTTCGATCCCTCCATGGTGCCTCGCTCAGCCAAAAATCAACCTCGCAATACCTGGTATCTCGAAAAAAGCTGATCTGTCATCACCAGCCCTTAGACAGCTCACGCTACTATATTTGTACGAGAACTACCGTGAATCTACGCATATTTACACTGATGGATCTGTCCTTCCAAGCAGCTCCGCGGTGGCAATCGTCATACCAGCGAAAGCTACAACAATTAAATTTAAGATGACCCACGCGACAACATCGACGGCAGCAGAGCTCGCAGCGCTCTTTACTGCCCTTCATCACATTGGTGATGAACCGCCACACAAATGGACAATATTCTGCGATTCGAAGGCGGCACTGCAGTCTCTACTGTCACCTTCACGACGCGGACCGCATGAACAGCTAATATTCCATATTACAGAGACGTAACACCATGAAAGTGATGCAGGCCATGAAATAACCTTCCAGTGGCTTCCAAGTCACTGCGGGATTATCGGCAATGAACGGGCGGATCACGCTGCCCGCTCAGCCCATACTGAGGAGCGCCACGTCCCAATTCCTGTTTCTAGAACTGACGCGGCACGGAAGCTCCGCCTACTTGCTCGGCAGTGCACCGCGTCACAATGGAATGAGCCACATTTAAGAAATATGCGACTGTACTCACTTGATCCAACATTAAGTCTTCGAGCGCCATCACAGCTTCGCCGTAGAGACGCCACGCTTTTATATCGACTTTGGTTGGGCGTTGCCTTTACTAAAGCCTATGCCTTCCGCATAGGGATGACCGACACACCAACCTGTGACCACTGCGGCCAGGAAGAATCAATTGGCCATATTTTGTGCGCCTGCCCGCAGTACAGTCCACAGAGGGCATGCCTTAGCCACGAACTTGACCGACTGGACGACCAACCGCTATCCGAAAAAAGAATTCTACAACATCGAAAGGACCTACCTTCACAGAAGAAGGCCGTGCAAGCGCTTTTGCGCTTCTTGCGATCTACCGGCCTGTGTGAACGACTTTAACTGGAACGCCTTTTGTGTGTGTGTCTCCATGTGTGCGCGTTCCCTTTTTTCTTTATTTTTTTTTCGTTTTCCTCTCTGTCATCTTTCTAACCCCTATCCCCCATCCCCAGTGTAGGATAGCAAACCGGAGACTCATATCTGGTTAACCTCCCTGCCTTTCCTCTTCATTCTCTCTCTCTCTCTCTAGCGCACGACACAGAGGTGGCACAGAATTTTGAACAAAGGTACCAACATAAATATTGTCCTGATATGTGGTCACCGTGACGGTATAGGTACGTACACACATTCGCGTATCACCTCTGTTATTAGATGTGTCCATCACGTAAGACAATGAATGGTTCCCACTTAAGTAGTGGCTCATACCTCCGTAAGCGCGGCCTTCCCATTGCGACAACGGTCGTTATCGAGCCATATCCTGTCACAGACGCTGCAGGCAGAGCCGAAATGACGCTCAAGAAAGTCGCTTTCGTTCTCACCCTTGAACTCGTTCACGTTGACCCCGGCGCTTCGCGCCATTCTCTGACTCATGCTATGCTTCATCAGTTTTCGTGAGTCGCTTACGTTCCGTCTCGCGTCCACGCTCATCAGCCGCCGCATTAGCGTCCGCACGCCGTCGAGGATCACACTCACGTCGATGCTCCCTCCGTTGCTCTTCATACGCGCGCTGTTCTTTTACATTTGCGACGATGCTCGGGTCATCGATGATGATGATAATATTTGCTCGCAGACGCCACGAAACCCGGCATTTGAGCCATATCTAGCTTCGCTGTAAAATAAAAGCTGCAGGACTTCACACGCTCAGATCTTGTTTACTGGAATAGGTTTACTGCACAGTGAAAATACATGTAAGGCCTTGGAGTTTAATGCCGCCATTTTTGCGATGCACGGAACGGCGTCCTGTTCTTCAATGGAAAAGGTATTGATTTTTGTAGACTCCGAAATGCACGCAACCACGCGACCATGTTTAAGATGCTGCGCGATTGGGCACAGAACAGTGTACAATTTGCCCGAGTGCCAAAGCCTGGCAAAAGCGCAGTGGCTAGCGTGTCCACTTTCCAAGACGTGGTGTCCACGCCCCATGCGATAACTCCTATCTGTGTAACCGCAGCGGATCTCAATGGCGATGCTATCGCATGCTGCATGCGCCGGAGGCAAATGTGGAAGCTCGAAACGCATCATGGTCACCATATATTAAACACCATTTATTTTTCATGTTGCAGCCACGTTTTGAGTTCTAATCACGCTGACAGGTGTTGGGGGAATTTCGTTTCCCGGCGAAAATGAAAGTGAGAAGGACGACGTGGGTGACCTGACGACCACTTGACAATGGCGACAATGGCGGCGGTGGCGTAACCGGATGTGCGCACAAAGCAAACCTTACTTTTGAGCAGCTCTAGACTCCTGTAGCAGTAGCGAAAGAAAAGAAAGCAAAAGCGACAACGCGTCATCCGGTGTGTGAGGCCATGCAAAACAGATACGGCATCGTTGTGGAACAGTGCCAAAAGCGAAAAGTCGATTCGGATCTGTTCCGCACAAGCTTGAAACATACGGTAAGGCACGCATGTAGCAGGATGCACGCAGCCTAGCCGCGTTATGTCCACCAGGTTCACGGGGGAAAATCGCCACATTCCTTCGGCGCGGTCGTTACGCTACAGGAGATACGGTGGCGAAGCACGAGGCCACGAAGTCGAGGCGAAAATCCCGCTCCTGACGTGATGCTGGTACCGACCATCGGGAGAGATCAAACGGTAAGAGAACGACATCGTATAATTCTTTACCTTGTCTTCTGCTGTTCTTTCCCCCCTAATATGTTCCTTTTCGTTTCTACCTCTTTCACCTAGCTATTTGGGGAAACCGTCGCGACTTACAAGCAGTCCAACATCCCCTTCGTTGAGCCATATAGATTTGCTGCAAAGTCGCGATAAGCGAGCAAAGATTGTGCCTCTGCTAGCCATAGATAACAAGAAACGAGGAAGTAAACAGTGCCTGCTCACTTAGGTTGGTGCTTTGAGTGCCAACCACGCACAAACACACAGATGAAAGGAAGGAAAGCTTACTTGGTAAACGAAATCGGCCAGCAGTTGATCTACGAGGCCCATAGGGCGACGAAAGTAAAAACTGGAAGGATTCGCCGGACATACAGCACTGGTCTTCCCAAACATAGGAAGGCTCCAATACAGGGCGAGACAACTACAAAGATGTAGACACACGAAACGCGGTTGGAAAGCGTCGACAATTTGGCGGTTACAGGCTGCAAAGCTGTCACAGTGTTTTCCTTGAGAAAGCTAAAATATAATAAAAAATTTAAAGAAAGGGGATAATAAAATAAAGAACGAAGGAACGGACAATCACGATTACTACGTGCCGTTGTTAGAGAATACTTGACGACTGCGAGCGGCAAGAGATGTCTGCCGCTTTTGTACCTTCATTACGAAAACGCATAACACTACTCCCCACATAAGCGTCGATCGAAAATGCAGCTTGTACGTTGTGGCACTGCGTAAAGAGAGAGAGATAGAAAACGAAGTCGCAGTTTCACCCGAAAAGCGAAGCATCAATTGCAATGACAAATTATTGGACAGCTGGCTACACGAAGTAAGGATAGCAGTTTTATCGGCGTTGTAAACTTGTGAACGTAGGCATACTAACTAATTCAACAAGTATGGTGTCACGCGTGCACAGGCAAACATGAACACATCTCACTCGATGACCGCGGAAACTCCCTGTCAAGACGTTGCAGTGAGGAAACGCGGCAGCAGCAGTGAGCGAATTGACCTTCGTGCAGCCGCCCGCACAAACGCGAGGTAAATCGCGAAAGCACAGCGCAGACTCTGTACCCGTCGCGAATGGCTTTCAAGATACAGCGGCCCGACCGGGCACGCGCGGCCGTCCGGGCCACCCGGAGTTGAACGCTTCCGGAGGACGCGCTTCCTCCCCGCTTACCTCCGTCGCGTTCACGAGATTGACCTGCGATCGCCGGCTCACATTCACACGCTTTCACTCGCACATACAACATACGACGCGTGGCGACGATCTTATCGCCCTTGGAGTTTATACAGAACCTCACGGCGACGTCGGTGCCTACGGAACAAATGCGCCCCGAAGTGTCCATATGATTGCTATCACATAAAAACAAGAAAATGTCGCAGATAAACTAGCGCTTGCAACGTGGCTGGATTTAATGATTGTATGCTGTGTACACTAATTTCTGAGGGTACACGCGTATTCCTCCATAAAGCCAGACGAGGATCGAAAAATGTTGGGGAGGTGGGGGCAGGTTAGGTAGGGTATTGGAGGTTGGATATCTGAAGTACGCCGGACCAGCTGTTGCGCTGAATGGCCATTTGCTTCGACCGATATGTTTCCGCGGTTCGTGGCCTAATCATTCCTCTTCGATCCGAGCGCGTGCACATGTACTGTCTTCTTGGACTTTGTCTTTTTCTATGACGTTGTTTTTATACCGGTGCTCCGACGTCCGAGCGGGGCCCTATCTCCTGTCCTAACCGCGTTTAAGCTGCCTCTTGCGCACAGAAGGGCACAAGGATGACGTTGGGTTGTAGTCAATGGATTTGGGAAAGGGTGGATGAGAGCGGTTATACTGTGTACTAGGAGTCGCCGACGCGAGCAGCCTGTCCTCCCCCCACCCCCCTCCCCCGAGCGACGCAAATAGCATATAAACTGCCGTTGAAGTCAGCCATTCTCTCGTGGGGATTAGTGCGGTCGCTCGACTGGCAAATGGATCTCCCGGGTTCCCGCTGTTTGCATCTACAGCCAGCTTTCTGCGGAGGCATTTTATGAGCTCGTCCCATTCCGCCTGTCTCTTTTGCTCTTTGGGCCAGGGTAACGATGTGCTTCTTTTTAGCTTTTATATGCGACTTGTTGGTTTTTGTGACCGAGGACAGTGAAAAACACCGGAGCCTCCCGAGCAAGGCTATTGTAGTGCTTGTCTTTCTAATTCGCTGCCTTCGCGTTTTTTCTCGGGGAGCTTGTGCGGGCTGAAAACTACGACAGCGAACTTGCGGAATGGAGTTATGCTTTTAGACGAATTTAGTCGGATGCTGCAATTTTTTATTCGCGTTAGCAGCGCTGACGCAAAGGCGACACAAGTATGTTATGCAGACAAAACAAAGCGCTGTGCTAAATATGAAATTTACCTGAAACAAGGCAACTAAATACCGGCAATAAGATTAGAGCTGCAAACCTAATTTATGCTGTGCAGTGGCCCACAATTCAAGGTTCAACACCCTCGAATTTCTGGCGCGTATGCGTCAAACGAGGTTGTTTCTCATTCGCTGTAAACAGAAATAATTGTCCGCTACCTTTGGAACGAATCATGACGGATAGGGTAGCTTTGTCACGAGGCCTACCTTTCTGAACACTATTGGCTATGAACAAGAACAGTTATTCGTTATAATCGCACAAGCTTTCCGCTCATCATTTTGACTAAGATACTCGAATTCATTAATTGTGATACCAGCAACAGCTGCGCTAACGTAAATATCGGTATATTTTTCGATGCGGAATGTCTCGATTGTCAATCTGTTAACCAATTGCACGGTCTGACAAATTTGTCGTACCTCGCTTGGCAGAAAGACGCTCTCATTTCAAAGGAATAAAAGCCCCTTTGCAGCACTTGAGAATAGCTTATAGGCACATATAATGCAGTCGCAGTTTCGGGACAAATACAAGGCATAAAAAAAAAGTGATAGAAATATCCTTTCTTGTTCACTTGCCGGGAGAAGTGCATGACGATGGATTAGCGGTGCTCTTTTCGTTATCGGTGCCTTAAGTGTGTTTGAAGGTGCGTCCGCTTGCGAGCTCGCGTTAAAAAAAAAAAAAAAAAAAAAAGAAAAAAAACTCCACATCACAATAGAGCACAGCCGGCGCAAATGACGCTGCATTTCAGTCCGCGCTGTCAGAGCTAGCGTCTCAATTTGGCATGACTCGAAAGGATGCTTCCGGAGTTCCTCGCCTGAGCACGGGCAAATTGAATCAAAGGAAAGCTCCTTGGAAAGCTCCTGGAAAGCTCTTGGAAAGCTCCTGATGCATTTTCCACAGAATTACGTTTGTTCGGAAAATTTTGTTAATATAAAGCTATTCGGGCATGCTTAGAAAGCAAAAGCTGGTGCAGCTATTTACGAATGGAAGTTTCCAGGACTGAAGACTACTTTGATGTGTTTTTTTTTTTCCACGCGTTCTCGATTTTCGGAGGAAGCAGAAAACGAAGAGAACAGGTCTCTCGTGTACATTGTTCTTTTCTTTTGCCTTTAAGTGAACATTTCTTTGTGTCTTCCGTCCTACTTTTCAGGTACTGCCTGCTGCCCAGGAATTATACAACGCTGGATGTGTGCCCATAAGTATGGTGCTCGAATAAACAACTTCTGCCACTTGGTATTTACCCGGTTAGACAAGGACAAGAAGAACCGAGAAGTGAAGCAGCCAGCAGCAAGAAATTTATGAATTCGACACTACACGATACCCGCCGTGCAATGGAATCAAATTGCACTGTAGTTTAAAGTCGCATCGCCGAATACGAACACAATAGTGGCGTTTGCACGAGTGCGACAGGTGGCGCATCGCGTCGCATATCTGGAGCATCGCGTCCATGCGTGTGACCGTATATGCGCTATGAAACCCGAAAGGGATTAATGCGCCAGAAGAGAGTAGATTGGTGCGGGTACAAGTCGACTCACGCGGTACATGTGAACGCTGGCGTATCGCGTCGAGGGAGCATGTAAAATTGAGACAGCTGGCGGTGTGTGCTCTTCTCCACTCGCCATAGCTAGACGCACTCAGGCGCAAACAGGTTAGGGCTTGTTTTGCACAAGGGGGATCTGCAACATGTGAACGGCATCGCACAGTCTAACTGTGATGCGCTAGGAAATGCGATACTCTGCTGCCGCATTCATGTAAACATGGCTACTGACATTGCAAACGACGCTCGAGGTCAATACACCGTGTATTATGAGTCGTTTAAGTGATGTTCAGTGCAAAAGAACGACACGTGTGTCGCATCTCATTATGATAATGAGCAATTATGTCACACACGTATACGGATGCCGCCTCTACATCGAAACACTTGCTGCAATTATTGTGTTACATATGCAGGAACATTGTGCTGGATTAGCGCTATTAGCGTTAAATTTTCGCAAAATTGTTCTGGACTGGAAAACGTTATTATGGTCCTGGAGGATGCGCTTAGCGCGTAGCGGGTGTCTCCCACGTAAGGACCGACAGGGAGTACCTGGCGGGAGGGGGGGCGGAGGGGGGGGGGGGGGCTTCGCGGGCTTGCTGGATGGCCCTATTGCTGGTCGGCGAGTAGTGAACTTCTGAGGGGCTTCTTCCACTTGTCCAAGCTAGATCCGGGAAGAGCATTTCTACACTCCCAGAGCATGTGTGCGAGTGTCACCGTGTCTCCGCATGAGGGGCACGTGTCGGGATAGCTCGACACGATAGCTCTAACACGACGAGATAGGGTTGCCCAAGGACGGCACGGTCGGTAAGCGCGCACTCTGCGTCGTGGGCGATTTCGTTGAGGTTGGGCAAGCGCCCGGCACGTGACCGAGGTTGGTGGGGAACCAGACGAAAGTGTGGTGCTTGAGGGTGCTCAGATCCGTGCTACAGAGGATGCGTAACCCCTCGTCGGAGACGACGCCACGTTCGAAGGCTTTGATGGCCGGTCTGGAGTCGCTGCAGATCACTTCCCGGTTGCCGTCGAGCACGGCCAGGGCTATGGCTTCTTGCTCCGCCACCTCTGGGTCTCGGGTGAGCGCCGTAGTGGAGTTGAGGGTACGCTGCGTGGATAGACCGCGACCGCGGCGAAGGCTCGCTTTTTGCGGTAGGCGGCGGCGTCCACGAACGTGACATCATCCTCTTTCATGTCCATGCGCCGGAGAAGGGCGGTTGCCCGGGCGAGGCGCTTGCCTCTCTTGTGGTCAGGACGTACGTCTCGCGGAATAGAAGGGATCGTGATGCAGTCTCGGATCTCGCGGGGAACAGGCGTCAACTTCGGTAGATCACTGGTAGTCAAAGACAAGAAGCCGAGCTCACACAGTATGTGGCGACCTGCCTTGGTGGTTGGGAGCGGGGTCACCTGCATGCGGTCGCTCCTGAGCCTCGGCGAACTCTTCTAGCGTGTTGCGCACGCCGAAGTCAAGGGGTTTCTATGTAGAAGTGGTGACGGAAGGCCGAGAGTCCGTTTCACTACATTTCGAATGCGGGAATTGAATTTATTGCGTTCAGCGCGTAGCCAATTGTGCATGGCAGCGACGTAGGTAAAGTGGCAGAGGACAAACGCGTGTACGAGACGTAGCAGGTTGTCTTCCTTGAGGCCATGGTGACAGTTAGCCACATTTCGTACGAGTCGTATGGCGTTCTCCTTTTTGGTTGTGAGCTTCTGCACCGTTTGCGTGTTGGTTCCGCGGGACTCGATGATCGTGCCCAGGACCCTGATGGATTCTACCTTGGGGACGGTACGGCCGTCCCTGGTGCGGAGGGTGACGTCGCGCTCGGCCGGCCGTTTCCACCCTCTGGGCATTGCGCCCCGGCCTTTGGGCGACTTGGACAAAATTGTTGCTCGTTGCCTCACTAGAGGCCAAGACGGCGTCCTGATGACCCAGATATGGCGGATGCGGCCACCGTTGTACCGTTGTCACTGAGGAGCGAGCCTATAACGTTGTTCCTGAATCGCGGTACGTCGTTCGTATTTTCCCATGCAAGCGCATCAAAGCACACTAGCTTTTACTTTCATTACCTTAACCCTCTCTCTCTGTCTCTCTCGCTCCGCTTTCCCATATACGCCATGGTTTAACTTGCCATTTACTATCCGCGTCCTCCTCAATCGGCAGCGCATGATACCCGCGAAACGCGTCGACGGATTCGCTGCAGGTTGCGGTCGCGCTAAGTGCGATAAGTAAGGATGAAGCCATCCCCCGTGAATTTCTGCGTCGCTGCTCGTGCCTCTCTATATACGTTTCTGGAGTGAAACAAGCAGCACCTGTCGTATCTGTGAGGCGGCTGAAGATTCGAAGCATGTGGAAGGACAATTTTCTTACGGTGGTGTGCTCGATAGCTTACAAAACCCGATGGAGACATGGTTGTATTAATTTCCCCGAGGCCTCACATGCTTGAGCTATGGCAGCAATGGATCGCGCCGTTCGGCGCGAAGTTTGTTGTTCCCGCTGTTTCTTGCTGACACCTCGGTGTTTGTTGCACTCGACGATGCCTACGCAGGTGAGTGATGAGGTTGGTCACGACGTGACTATGTTTTGCTGCTGCTTGTGCGCCAGCACACGGCTCAAAGGCGTTTGGCAGGGGTTCTGAAATCCATTTGACACTTCTGCCGCTTGCCGCTCTTTGCCTTGTTGCGGGGTGAAGCTGTTAAGGTTTGCAAGCAGTGATTTTGTTGTTGTTTGTTTTTGGCTCGGTAAATTGTCGCACCAGCTGTCAAGCAGTATATGTTCCTTGGTTTATTTTAAGCGTGGCTTCCGGAATGGGGAACTGTTGGTATTTGCTTTGTGCAGAACTCTGGATTATTTTTTAAATGTGGCGTTTTTGCCTAGTCTCGCTTGCAGCGGGCTTAAATCACGTTGTGTTTTATGAAAATGAATACAATGATTACAGAGAGTGATTACAGATTACAATCGCTTTTTTAATAAATTTATTCTTTTCGCATGAGGAAATATTCCATATTCTGGCCACTTGGAAAATGTTATAGAAATGAGGTCGCTCAGGAAGAGAATTTCTGTTAGCTGCTGCGTATGGAATTGCTATTCGATTTTAGCTGAAGAAAAATTCGTGTAATGTTTGTTAAGTTATAAAGCTTGCTACTGCCTGAGCAGACCTACCACGCAGCGTTCTTAAATTGTTTCACAGCTGAGTGCCTTTTTAGTGTGTAGTTTTGCAGTAAGCTTAAATTATCCTTAATATTTTTGTCGACGTAGGAGCGCTATGTTTACGCCGCAAGGACAAGTATTGCCTATAGTATTGCCAATAAAGCGTCGCCACGACACTCATAGAAAAAAAATTACTTTTGGATATGTGGCTCTTTGTTTTCAACCTACACTGCAATAAAATCGTACAATGATCTGAAGAAATAAAATGTGTTTTCCACTATTCACTTTTTCGGCGTCCTATATATATATTTACCCGCTGTGGTTGCTCAGTGGCTATGGGGTTAGGCTGCTGAGCACGAGGTCGCGGGATCGAATCCCGGCCACGGCGGCCGGATTTCGATGGGGGCGAAATGCCAAAACACCGGTGCACTTAAATTTAGGTGCACGTACAAGATCCCCAGGTGGCCGAAGTTTCCGAAGTCCTCCCCTACCGCGTGCCTTATAATCATAAAGTGGCTTTGGCACGTAAAACACCGTATTTTTTTTTATATATATATATTTATTTAATCGTGTCATTTATTGCGCCGACGGGGACGCTGTCGCTCTTATCGTTTCGACTTCCATTCTCTTCGTCTGCTCCAGCCGCTTTCTATGCACTTGCACGTTTTTTTTTTTTTTTTCGTACGCTCTGCTGTCAAGAAATTTATTTCTGTGCCTGCAAACATTCCGGAAATGTCGGAAAAACTAAGGAAAAGTCAAAAGCCGTTTTGCGCGGCTGTGTGGTGTGGAGAGTCCAGGAAGGAACAGCTGGGCGATTTTTTTTTTTTCATTTGCCTCCTAACGAAAGGTAAGCACGCTTTTATTACAACCGTTGTAAAGAAACAAGCACCATGCTTATAAAAACAGCTATAGGACGAAACGAAAGGCTAGCATGGTTGCTTTCTAATGAGTCGTTCTTCGATTTCGCGGCGGTTTTTTCCGCGGTGTTGTAAGTAACTGAAGCTACTTGATGACAGTTGCTCTTGAGCCGATTTTTGCTAGCTGACGCGCAGACGGAAATTTCGCTTCGGTGTATGCTAGAGATGGCTGTTCATATTTTAGAAGAGTGGAAAACTTGTAATTTATATTTACTGATTTATCTAAGTGCATGCTGCACTGACTGGTTACGCTGGAGAGTATTCCGGTGGCCAGATTTTTGCTGTTAAATTGCCACCTTTGAATGAGCTTGACCATGGTAGAAGAGCCCCCCCCCCCCCCTTCCGACCTCCCTCCCCTCCCCCCGAAAAAAAAAATCACTTACGTAGCAGCCAGTACTTGCACTTTGAATTACAACAAGAACTTCGTGTGACCTGCATGACGACCGAGGCAGGTTTCATTTTTCAACCTGTCTGTAGTAGAACGGAATGGTTCAGTCGCCTCTTCGTACTCTATACACTGGTTTCCCTTTTAGGGGTTCTTCAGTCATGACCACGCGGTATTTCGCCAATTCTTCAGATCTGACATACGGCGACATTGCGCTAAATGAGGGTTCCTGGCGGGGCTGACATGGGAGCAGACGTGCTACAACCCTTGCCGCCTCTTCTCGGACCACTTCCTAGAAAGGGACTGCGCTGACCCGGCCAAGATAACTTGTGGTCGGCTGTGCCGACTGTTGAAGTGGAAGAGCGATCCCTGATCGACGAAGGTGAAGAAAAGAAGTTACTAGTGGTAGCGAATATATCCGCATCTGTAGTTCGTTATTTTCGTGCAGAAACCAGTTGACGGGGCAAGGCGCCAGTGCCATGAGCACGGCGAGCGTTTTCCTGTCCACGTCTTCTGCTACGGCGTCGGAAGCCATGTTACGTCACGTAGAGAAATTGGCTCCGAGTGCGCTAAGAAACCGCGTGCTGGTCAGTTTCTGTTTGTCGCTTGATCGTCTGCGGTGCGCGATGTTCCCGATTGCAGGCTAAACTAACAAGCCGAACAGTTTTCGCTGACATTTAGTGAATTCGCGTTCCTAAGAAATCGCTCCGCGCTTTGTGCTACAGCATGCGATACGGCGAAGCCTGTTCTTACCGTGCGCTGCAGTGTTCTCTGTAACTTCAGTTGCCGCTTTGTAGCAGAAATTCTGCCGGCGGAAAAAAATTTAAGATACACGGTTGCCGAGCAGCCTTAAACCGCTGCTGGTTAGTTTTCCTCTTATCGTTATTTTGCAGAAAAATGAAGCCAGGGCAAATAAAACACTCAGCTACATACCCCTTAACAAGATGAACACATCACAGAACACCACGACACGAACACCACGATGGAGCAATGCGAGGCACTGCTGTCCAGCTCGGCCAGTGGCGACCAGCTCAAGCTGATCCAGAGAGCTGAGAAGATGGCAAGAGCCAGCGGAGCCCTGGACTAGGGGCCCCGACTATTAGCGATTCTTCTGATTATTCTTATAATAAAGTTTGTCTATCTATCTATATATTTACAAGATGAACGAAATACTTTCATCGATCAAGAAAACTAGCTCTAAATAGTGATGCCTCGTATTCTCAGCCACATTGAGAAACAAACAATGCTTAACACCTTACGCGAATACGTAGCAGCACTATAAAGCTTGGAACTTAGCTTATGAAATTAATTAAAAAAATTAAAGCCACCGAAGGAAACTCTCCGCCACACTTCGAACCTAGCACCCATTCTATTAAGAACCCTTTTTTTCTGTACTCTAGCTCTCACTCAGACCTACATTACTTCGGCTTTATTTCGCGAGATTTATGAGCCTTAAATATGTTTTTTCTCGTAACTGGACAAGTCAATGGATATGAAGAATTACGGAAGCGAGGAGAAAAGAAAGAGGGCTGGGGGGAAGACATCCACAGGAATAACCTTTGCAGAACGATGTTTGTTCAACAATTCACCCTAAAATGGAGCGAAATGCCTAGGTATGAGAAACTGATTTCATTTTAAGCCTGATTCGCCGAACAGGAAATATGATACACTTCACTCCAAATCGCGCAGTTCCAAAACTACTGAAACTCATTAAAATCTTGCTTTCATCCTTTTGCCTTTTAGGAGCGTATAATTAACACCGCTGGGCTCAGGCACTCTTTTCTTGTCACCGTCCCCGCGCCCTTACAGTTTAATTGAACACAATTTGGAAACTTCATTTGGCTTCAATCTAAGTTTTGTCGACTGAAGCACTCTCTCTCACTTTTTTCTGTATCTTAAGAAGAAAAAAAGAAGGAAACACGACTAACAAGATTGCCCGGCTTTCTCTTATGCCGAGGAGCCTGTCAACTGTGCGTGTACATTAACATTTTTGCTAAATGCAGTGCCAGAAATAAGAGTTTAAATCTTTGTCCAAATCCCGTTAATTAGGACAGCATGCTCCTAGGTTAACTCCAAATTCTTTATTTCTTTACTTCGTGCGTCTTTCCTGCCCGGAAGCTCGTGAAGCAATCGCAATTTGTTTCTGTGTTTCGTGAATATGCACGATAAAAACTGCGTCTTCAATAAGCACACCGAAGTGTTGGCGGTGTTTCCGTGTCCTTTCAATTCTCCATTTTGTAATCTGTGTTTCCATGCCATGAAACCTAAAAATAAAGAAAGAAAAACCAGAAACCTGACTGCCTCGTGTTTTTGTGGCTGAATTCACGAAGCGTTTTGTTAGCAATTGCTGTCTGACTTTGGCTGAAAGGCTTCGCTTATGATTTTTCAAACGTCATGGTTTGCTGGCATCTAACGATTACAAAATATGCGCTGGCGCAAAAAATTTTCATCCTGAACATTTGCCTTGTTCTCCCGCTGTGTTCGAGTGTTAATTAGGCCATGCCTTTTCATTTGTTTTCTTCTTTAGCGAAAGCCTTGCACTCTCTAATTAGCGCCAGTTCCTTTTACATCGGTTATTCACATTTGCGAACCAATTAAGTTCCGCAAACTGAAGTCTACAAAACCAAAAATTTCCTCGTAGAGGAACAACTCATCACAAGCATGATTAACTTTCTGCTAAATTTGCTTATGTTATCGGAATGCAACTGTTTAATGCGGCAATGTTATGGAATATATAGTCAATATTCTTTCACGTTGATTTGTGCCAGGTACTTTTCTTTTTGCTGGCTATTAGCGTTAAAGCTGTTGTGACAGGAAACTTTCGACTTGCCCTATTATTCCGACAAATGAACGTCCAAGTCCTGAGAACGCTAAGAGAAGTACTGGCATACGTCAGAGCACCCTAAATAATTAACAACAGTACTTGTTCTTATTAACCCGAGCCTGACTTCAAAAAGCTTTTTGTTCGCAAGTGTTCTTTGCGATAGGGGGAGAGGGGGGGGGGGGGTGGTACGCCTTCTCTAACGATATGTCCGATATCAGTATTTGTTAGAATTCTCTCTAAGGAAGAATTCTAGTGTACTTTACTGGTACGGTACGTAGTAGCTGAATGCGTTAGGATGCCAAGATGCAGCGGTTGGCTCCGTTCCTGTGATCCCTGCGGCCACCACACGCGAGCTGCCTGCAACGAGCTGCTTGCAGCGTCGCGGTTGCTTGCAGCATCAGGGCTCAGTGCAATGTCATGGCTCGTTGTAATGCAACGCTCGAAGTCTATGAAATGAAGTAAAAAAACCTTAGGATGATTTTGTCCGCTCGCAGGGGCCCCAAAGTGAAAACAATGCCCTCTAAGGTTTGAGTGAAGCCCAATCTTCATCGTTGGTTCTGTAAACATTCGTTTGCTTTTATGACTATAGGGTTGCTGGAACTTATGAGGGGGTTGTAGCAACGCTGGTTAGCGTAGTCTATGTCAGCGCTACCAGTATGTGCCTTTATTTCACCGTCTTAAAGTACTCTGTAGTCGCATACAAAAATATTATAACGGCGTAATCTTATACGTTTTCACCCGTCTATTATAGCGGAACGGCGAAAGCTGAATCCTTTATGGAACTGAAATAAAATGCTTGCTTCACTGCACCTATTTACTGTTAAGTTTCACTTCAGTTGACATTTAAGTTTCATGAATAAAACGGGCTCAGTCGTGAAACGAATTGTACCGCGGACTTTTAAAGAGCGAAATGCTCAGACTCCATACACTTTGTCCATGTCTGTTCCATACCTCATCGCTTCGGTTGATGAAGAGACTCTCCAAGAACAGCAGATGCTACGGAGGTATCAAGTACGATGCCATTTTGAAAACGTCGCATGATGACGACTTTGTTTTCTTGTGTGAGTGGCTAGCGGAGTAACACAATGCCGCTAGGTCCATGTGCCTTGGTTGCAAACTGCTGTCTTTTTAAGTTGTATCCAGCTATAGTATACGTTGTTAGTTTGTAACAACTTGTTTTATTTGAAGCACCGGATATCTAGAATCAATTTCGTCTACACTCTATAGGCGCTTACAACGCAGCACGAAGCGCTCGAAGGCGTGTGGTTATTGGCGAAAGGCTTCGTAAATTCAGCTCCTGCTTTCAGCCCGCAGATACACGTGTTTGACAAATACACTGGCACACGGAGTGCATATCCGCAAATCTCACGGCCTATGGGCGGTGCGGGTGTGCATCAAACGTGGCGGTCGATGGGATGATTGCGAGGCACTCGCAACGCGTGCATACGGGAGTTCTCTGAGCTTTAGTTGTCTTCTGGTCTATGTTATTGCGTAGTCGCGGATGTGAAAAGGTTGCCATAACTGAATGCATTTCGGGAACATGAAACTACCCACATGAAGAACTTAAATGAGCGAAATTCTAAATACTGCAAATGAAGGTGCCGGTCTTGCCAATAGAACACAATCACTGAATGGAACTTGTTTTTGAAAAATCGCGCATACGACTCAGTTAAGCGCAAAACTTTCTCGTAAATACGCATTTATATGTTTTTGCTTACTGTGTAAACTAGTTTGGGTACATAGCTTTCAAATTTGGTATGTTTTGTAGTAAGAGCTACGAAACAAAGAAAGAAAATACGAAGTATAGAGCTTGCGCGTGTGTAAACAAGGAGCGTAATCAAATAGTTGTGTTCTCCACTTTGTGACCGAATAAGAGTGACTGTTAAACATATCTGATTTCTGGCGATGTGCTTTTATTGGCTTTCCCTGATCAGGAAATAGCGGATGAGTCGAACAAGGAGTTGGCCAGCAGCGAACAAACCGGAGGAAGATAAAAATATACTTTTTATTTCAGGAATGTTGGCTCTCTTTGTTATACGTTTGAATGAAGGCATTGAAAAATATAATGGTCAAGGGTGACAAAGCGAGGGCCATCTGCAGTGCAAGCCAGGTAAAAACACGGGGACACAACAGCTACGGGAGAAGGGAAGGTCCTTGATTAAGAAGGCTACTCTCCCGGCATTTGAAACTCCGAATAATGCAACGGATATCTTGAACGGGGACCTGTCGTGATGCATTTGAGTCACACAGCTTCTAGCGACCGCTTGGAGCTTTTTTCTGTCTCACTCGATCATTTACAACTCTTCTCGCACGAAGATTTCTTGCAAACTAATATATGCTTTCTGTAAATATCACCCACTTCTCCTACTTTGCAAATGTATTGCTAGGCGTGCTCCCCCCTCATCTTTCGTTGCCTGAAAACGCAACAGTCAGCCATTGCGCCGAGGCCTATTATCGTGTCTCTGGTTCATGAACAAATCACGTGGCGTCACCACCGTCTGCGAAAGCTGCCGATAGGGTTTATGATACTACGGAAACAAATATAAGAGAGAGCAGCAAGCTTCCATCAAAGAGCGGCTGCACCGCCCCTCCACTGCATCAGTGTGTCCAAAAAAATCTCAGTGCCCTCCCACTCTGTGAAGAAGGATGACCAGCGAAGCTGAGTATGTGGGCCTCTTTATGGCGAATTGAACTCCGCCACGGGTAGGCCAGGCATTTCACTACCTTCGGGATCGGACCACGTATGTGGAGCTCTAGTGCTTAACACCTGCTTCCCCTCCACCGCGGGTCGGCCCGGCATTGCACTATCTCCGGGATCGGCCCACGTATGGGACGTACGGGGAGTTTTTTTGCTTACCACTACGACACGAAAATTTCCTTGGACGGTAGAGGTATACAGCTTCGCTGTAAAAATACGCGCGCACGAGCCGACGCAGACGACCAGCCCAGGTATGCGCGAGATAACAGCTACCATGTCCTGTTTTCAAAAAGCAGTTCACTCGATGAACCAGCTCGTAAGAACCTGTGTTGGCCAAATATGTGGGATGGAATAGATAGAGATGTAATAATTGAAGCGTACGAGGGGTGACTATATTCGGTAACAACTTACGAACTCTTCACAAACTCCGCCCTCTAAACCCCACTGCATGGGCCTTCCGTGCCTGCGCGATCTAAAACATTGTTCACGAGAGGCGCATATGTATCGAAATGAAATTCGCCTGCGTTATGACGCCACGGAGCTGAACTATCGTAATTGGCTGGCACGTCTATGCGGATCCTGTCCGAGCCTCACAGTGGTGCGATTGCCACTGAATTCCTAAAAACCAGTAGCGAAGGCTGCTGGTCAGAGACAAAAAGGGCGCGACAAATTTAAGGACTCTCCTCTAGTACTCTTCGTTTCTCGTCTTTCGTGAGTGATGCGAGCAGAACTACGGATCCTAGTTCCGGCCAAACCTTGATCGACCAGTCGTGGGTAGTAAATTGCAATAAACCAAAGAAATACCTTTGTTATAGCAGCCCAGTTATTGCAAATAAAGATCTGTGTGAATTCAGCCTCCGTGGATGACAAAGTGGATTAAAAATGAATAGGTCATTGCCAACAACCTAATTCGAAACCCGAATTGTCGCCGATCGCTGTCGTGCGTAACGAGTTCCTACCGCTTCCGCATGCAGAAGCCAAAACCGGCTCATTTTTCTTGCCCGTTGTACAACGAAGGCGCGAAATGAAACGACGGACGAAGGAAGACGACCAAAGAAACGACGTCCGTCGTTTTATTTGGCGCCTTCGTTTTAAATATGTATAGCCAACTCGCCCACCAGCACTTGCTCGTTGTACAGGAAGTCTCCTGCCGCTATCATAGCCCGGCTGGCAAATTTACGCTATTGTGCGGAGATAATTAATGTGTCCCCAACAGGGGCAGAACCTACTCTCCGCAGGCCATCAGGAGAAACGAGCGAAAGCGAGCTGGGGCCCTTCAAACGACTCGAAGTAAAACGCTCCTAAACAGTTGCCAGAGTCTAGCACGATGGTGCCGCGCGCAACGAAAGCTGCACCGAGTTCGCTTTGCGTGACCGTTGGCGGTTCTGGCATGCGGCCGAGACCTCGCCAATTAAGCTTCAGGATGAAAACGTTGGAAACGTAGAAATTGATGCTCATGGATCACCGCAGACGACGGCAGTAGTCCTAATGTTACGGATCGGCGACCACTTAGAAAGTCTTGTTGGTTCCGTCGTGTCGCCGGCTGTGCCTGGATGGGGTCGACTCGAACGCACTTAAGGGTGTTTCGAATGAGCAAACGTTGTTCGTAAACGGAGTCACAGGTAAAATTATTTCGCCCTTAATGAACGAGTGAAAGGGAAAACAAAGAAAGGAATGAAGGAAAGAAGAGAGAGGAAAGAAGGAATTAAGGGATGGGTGGACAACTGCGGCAGTAGTGCTCAAAAAATGAAAACAACGGGCTCACAAAACGTACACCAAGACAACATGGGCAAAATAAAACTAGCAGAAACTCGACAACTTGTCTGACACGGCCCACAAGATAGTTGCGGGCCTAATTTGCCGAAATGCCCAGAAGTCCCTCATGCAGAAGCTAACTACTTGCCGACCAACAACGGGCCAAATAGCAAGCCCGCGAAGCGGCCGCCAGGTACTGCCTGTCGCTTCCTACGGTGAACACGCCGGCTACGCGTTAAGCGCGTCCTGCAGGGCCATAATAAAGTTTTCCGGTCCAGTTGTTCTTGCATGGCACCAAGCGGGGGCAGCCATGGCTCATAACCAGTAAATAAAAATAATCCTGAAGAGAAACCTAACCTTCGCATCGCCCGAACCACTACGCTAATGACGACGCGTTATGACATCGCTATTTCACGACATTTATTCGGCAATTGTTGCGGAGTTGAGTTCTAGCTCATAGGACCTGTGCGCTGAAGCTTCCATGATGATGATTGACTATTGACAGAATATTGACATCCCCTTCGAGACGGGGCGGCCACACATAGTCACCTAGAATTGCTTGACCGAATTTTGTTCTACTACGTCTATTTCAGTCTATCATTTTGCCTATTTTACCTCGATCTTGTCCCTGTTCATTAAGACCTCTACCTCTATATTGTGCTTTTAGATATGCCAACAACAACCCAGACTTTATTGGTCTCTTTTCTGCTTTTCTGTGGATAAGTCTTCTGCGCGATAATACCGCAGTATATTGGGCTTCGCCAGGTCATCGTCATCGCCGCTATCACGAACTCGACCCAGAGATGAAAATAAGCTGCTTGCTTCACAGATTACGCTTAGGTGTGGCCTTCACTTCGCGCTACCTGCATCTCATCGGCCGGGTGGGCAGTCCAAATTGTGAGGAATGCAATATTCCTGACACGACAGAACGCCTCTTATGCATCTGCCCGCGATTTGATGTACAGAGAAGGCCGCTGACAGACTTCTTGTGGAAATGTTTTGTTGCACCATCGACTGAAGAGGCTCTATGGGGATTTCACCTGATCTTCGTCATCAGCCTGATAGTCTGAAGGCCGTCAACACATTTTTGCATGAGAGCGGACTGCACAAGCGACATTGAAGAGTCTTGGTCCTTGGAAGTTTTTCACCACCATCTTCGTCCTTATAATCAACGTATTTTCTGTTCTATCTTTCTACACCCATTCCCCTTCGCCCCAAGCCGAGTAACAGATTAGATTCAGGCCGGCTTCTCAGCTTTTCTCTCATAATAAATGTATATCTCTCTAGCAAAAAGATTCTTCTCTGTCTGGGCTAATAGCTGAAAGCTTCTTGATATCATTCGCTTTAGTGAGATCTTTCAATGGCCTTCGTAAATATTGCCCTTTCCTGTTTTCCACGCACTGCCTGTTTCTCCAAAAGCTGCTTGTGCAAAAAAGAACATTGAGCATATTTTGTGAAATCTATGGAGTTGGTCATCAAAGTAAAACAAAAAAAAAATAGTTTTTGTAAATGTTTGACTGCAGGACAAGCAAATGTGTCAGTGCTCTGCCGCTTTGACTCGACAGGGAAGCCATGACAAACCCGCGTCGAACATTCGTCGGCAGCCTGGCAGATAATGAGGTTAATGAACTGTTGATGAATTCAGAATCGGAAGAAACCGAAGATTCTGTGTAGCATGAAATTCCTGATGAAGCACACACAGACAAACGGAAGACGGCCGGGGCTGAGGATCGTAAGGGCAGCCATGGTCATTGCAAGTTTGGCAGGGTCGTCCACCCGGAGCTATAACAGATGAAAAAATTTATGGACCAGTTACAGATGCTGAAAGTAGAGAAAGCGACAACGAAGAATCATTCGTGCTTCTAGGGAGCATGAAATGTCCACTGAACGAACACACTAGAAAGAATAAAAAGACCGGCAGAAGTTGCTGAGCGGTCAGAAAAAAAAGAAGAAAGGGCAACTGGCAGTCAGATGATTAAAGGAATGGTGCTCTTCAATGTATACATTTGTTGTAGCGAGGATATTTAGGCAAATTTTGGTGTTTCATTCCGTGTACTCGCGGTCAACTTTCTGTGGCAATGACGGCAAAGCTACGGGCGCGTGGCTGCTGTACAAGTGTTACGGCGCCAAGTAGTGCGGCAGCGTTTGACCGTGCTTGTGGTTGCCCAGAACAGACACTGAATCGACGCAGCTTACACGTTCGACGGTTTTGCGTTTGCCCAGGCGCGGAAGGAAAAAGCCACGAAATAAGCAAACTTTTACATTCAGTGGCGCGTTTTATCTTGTTTAGCTGTTGCTAATAAGGTAATGTTTTCTCTTTCACAGCTTAATCTATCGTGGATGAAAATACGGGACTCTTTTCAGAAGCGCTCTCACTTGCGTGCGCTTTGCCTCCGTAGCTTTGCCTTCATTGCCACGGAAAGTTGTCCGCGAGTATAGTTCCGTAGATAACAAGAGTCGTTGGCCAGCACATTCGTAGCAGCGGTATAGCAGGCTATACACGTATAAGCTGATCTGCCACACGTGGGTTTTCGTCAGTGACACCAGCGCGCCTGCGTGGAAGGCGACTTCCACCCTCCTCTCCATTCGTCGCCGCAGAGTAAGAGCGCGTCGGAAGAAAACGATGAACGTTCTTTTCGAGCGCTTCACTGCAGCACCTAAACCGCGATCTAAACCTGCAAACGGCCCAGTGCTGTCCCGCTACAACACGTGCGTCTCAAGGAGCTATACATGGCGTTCAAGGATTTTTAAAGCGTAAACCACCTGGGTGGCGTTCGACGGTGAATGCGCTTCACGAGTAGGTTGCGCGAGAGCAAGTGTCATTCTCATCGGCTCCTTTATACAGACCATGAAGATCCCACGATGATCTACCCGCGCGAAAACGGGCGAAGGACCTAACGAAAAGAATTTGCGTTAAAAGGACCGCAGCCTTACGCGACGTTGCAGAATCACAGCCCAATTTCCGGAGAAGTAGTTTTATTCTTTTCGAGTTGCTATGAGAAGAAGTGCAGCTGCAGCTAAACAAAATGAAGCATACTTTTGCAGGTTGTCCACGTATGACACCCATTTGAAACAATACCCGCATATAAACACTTTCGAGCACTTGCTCAACAAACTTTCACCGAAGGCTGTAACTGCATCCTCACACGTTTAAGTCTGCGTGCACATTAGCCGTATTGCCCCCCCCCCCCTCCCCCACTTAACCTACGTGGCTTTAATAGTTCTCTCAGGCGCCCAGTGGCCTAAGTCCATTCTTGAATCCCACACTGCGAAATTTGCCTGCCCAAAACACCGCTCCCTATTTTCTCGAGCTATATGGGAGGTAACTTCGTTTAAACCATGAATATGAAGAAAACCCAGTAGTAAACAGTAATTATTTGGAGATATCATTTTAAGCAAGATACGTTTAAGTTTCAGAAATGCATTACACTTAACAATCACTCCATTGTGGTCAAGTGTATTCATTTCATTTCATTTATTATCACCTTGAAGGCCCGAAGGCATTACACAAGGGGGGGGGGGGGGGGGGGGCAATACAAACACGTGTAAGAGTGGTTTCTTGCAAAACACCGAAAGAAAGAAAAAATAAACACATTGCTGATTTTGTACGACTTTAAACAATCAAAGAAAAAATGAGTGACGCAGTGCTCCTTCGGGACACTGAGAAAGGCCCTGACCAAGAATAGCGCGATAAGGAAGAGACGACAAAAAAATCGCTATACGTGGGCGCAGACTAACAATTGGGAATCTGCTGTCAGAAACACGGTTATATAGCATCGCACAATGACGCGCGGCCGAGAAATCAATCGCCATCGCAGACGGCCTCGCAACGCACCTGTCACCGGACTTGTGAATACAACTCCGGCGATTCCCGGCAATGTTTATTTCTCGTCTCTTGTTTATCGCGATATTCCGCGTCAGTGTGGAAGGCCAACTCGCTGATTATTTAGTACTTCTGAGAAACATAGCCGATAACGGCTGTATAACGCTTTCGAGGACTTCATTTAATAATTTTTTTCCAAGAAAAAAGAGGATACTGTAATTGACCGATGGACTTGAATATTTGCCAAGAAACCACGCACAAAATGTTCTTATTTATTTATTTATTTATTTATTTATTTATTTATTTATTTATTTATTTATTTATCCATTTATTTATTTATTCGGTACCTTGCTAATCGTGAAAACGTCAACGTTCTGGCACGTTGAGTTCTTTCAGGACACTGCGCAAACTTCCGGCGTATTTCCGAGCCGTTTCGCACGAAGAAAGTTGTCAAGAGGACGCGCTTGGTGCTACATGAACGCATTGCCCTCGCGCATCGCCAGACCACCTCAGATGCTGGGTATTATTTATTTTTATGAAGCACCTCTGTGTGCGTTTCCATGTCAGCGCGGCACATACCCATTCTGCTGTGGGAGGAATGGGCGCATAACATGCGGCATAAGCATGCCTTATTGGTTCGAGAATGATGTACGCAAGCCAAGTATAAGTAACTTAAAGAAAGGACGACGTTCAATATCATGCGTTGTTGCATTAAGGGGTCTTCGTGCTCCGCTTGCATTATGAGCTATACAATCTGTGAACAAGTTTTATTCATGATGTGTTGCCTGATTGAGTAGAACGACGACGTCCTTAATGTCACTAAATGGTCGGTCAAAATTCAGCGTTATAAAATCCGGAACATCCGGCGGCAAGAAGCCCTACTGATTAAGAAACGGGTTACCGCCCAAACACAATCAATCGTAGAAGCCGTTCAATATTATGCGCAATTCCATTAAGAGGTCCATGTGCTTTAGGTATACGCGGTAGCGTCATATAACACACATGACCCCATCGCACCATATTTGGAGGAGTGACGCGCGTATTGTGCCGGACAGAAATGCTGTCCGCCTCCGCACTACAGATGCCTTCCGGGGTGTATTCGACGCGAGAGACGACGACGTCGATTTTCACTTCTTCTTTCCGTAGTCTTCGAAGCGTAATGAAGCAACAGGACGAGGTCGTACCACATCCAGAAACAGGATGGCGTGAAGTCAAGTGACGCACGCGTTGACGAATCTAACGCCGCCGCTTATTCTCGTCATACCACGCGATAATATATCTCTCGGTCCCCCGCGGAATAGCGCATGTTGGTTAAGGATATGCGTAAAGTATCGCTGGCTACCTATTTCAAGCTTACGAACTTTAGTGGCCACGTGTGGAATAAGGTATATTGGTGCAAATTTGGTTGACCGTTTTCAGCTCGCCCTCTGACCACAGCCAAGCTGCAGAATGCTCAATGAGTACGCACAACAAGGGAGAAATTCTTATAGAATGTGTTGAATAGCGCTTGGGTACTTGGATAAACGTCAGCAGCTTCACTCGGACACCTCGCTCGCATGAGCAGAAATATTTGAATAATGTCATTGTAGCAGATCCCTTAACTTCTCTAAAGTGCATGTGTAGCACTCAGCTCTAATGTAGGGAATGTTTTGGCAGACTGGCTGAAAACATGAGCACCGTAGGGAAGAAAACATTGTTTTGCGAAGATCAAAGTCTGCGGCTGTATGGCAGTGGCTTACCATGGACATTGAGCACAAGTATTTCCGCAGGTGCGATTACAAGGCTGCGAAACAGGTACAAGAGCTGTCCACTAAGCAACATTTTACCGTAATGAAAAAAAAAAAGAAAAGACGGAAACCTTGTAATGCTCGAAAAACGAAACAATCAAGAATTGCTTTCAGTGTTGTTTACTCACGTCTGATTTAAGGTTCATTGATCGTAAGCAATCACTCTTTAGCGTCCTAAATGTATGGCGTAACCGTGGCTCTATTACAATATTTCATTCCGGCATCAGAAGTTTTTTTTTTTTTTTTTTTTTTTTACAGCTGACTCAGCCATGCGCTACCAGAGCTCTTCACATAAAGTCGCAACGAGTCGAGGGACTCATAGTCGTTCCCGAGGCGCAGTCGAACGCCTCAGCAAACTCACGCATGTTCATAAGCGGCACATTACAGCGCAACCTCGGCGGGGAGTACGATCCGGCGCCCTGCTTGTCCTCCGTGGAGCACCACTTGAAGCAGCTGCTCAGAAAGAACAGCTGCTCGTCCGTGAAGCCCGCCAGACTCGCAGGAGCCGCTGGTCGCGAGCCGCCTCTCACCGCGCGGTACGCTCGGTACGCCTTGAGCAGACCACCCGAGTCAGCGAAGTTCTCGGTGAGCGCGTAGTCTCCGTGCGCGATTCCTTCGGCCCACGACATGGTGTTGTACATTTGTCGCAGGCAGTCCAGCCGGTTCTGAAACTGCACCTGCGACCCGGCCGTCCACCAATCCCTGCGCTGGCCGCTGCGGTCGTACAGTCCCGTGTCGGGATCGAAGGCGTGCGTCATTTCATGACCGAGCACGTGGCCCAGGCTACCCAGGTTGTAGGACTTCGGGTAGCCGGCCACGTAAAAAGGCGGGTGCAGGATTGCCGCCGGGATCACCATGACGTGGTAAACGGGCAGGTAGAAGGCGTTGACCACGGTCAGCGGCACGCTGACATCGCCCTCTGTCGAGCCGTTGGCGCTCAGAAAGCGCTTTGCGTACCGTAACTGCGCCGTCCTGACGAAGTTCATCAGAGTCAGGTACGAGCCTGCGCTGCCCATCGCATTCAGGTACGGGTACATCAGTTGTAGGGCCTGGTCGGACGCGAGGTTCTTCGGCCGGCCCACGATGGCGCGGAGGGTGGAGAGCTTCTCGAACGCGACGGCTTTCGTCGTCTCGTCCATCCAGGATAGCGAGTTCATGGTGGCGTGGCCTCGCGGCGGATGCTCTCTTCCATGGCGGCCACGTCACTCACCGCGTCGCGTGACAGCCAGCGGCGAGCGAATACGTGCGCGAAGGCGTACGGCAGCACCGCGTCGGCGTCCGCGTAGCAGCGGCCTAGCATGTAGATGGTGGACGCCATGCGGCTGCCGCCGAACTGTGCCCGAACGAGTTGATGTGACGTCATGGGCGCCAGGGCGCCAATCACGTGCCACGTGATGTAGGCTAGCAGCGGTACCACGTCCTGGCTGGCCTGGGCCATGAGCTGGCCCAGTAGCACGAGTAGCTGCCAATTCATCACGAACATCTCGCTGCTCGGTGCCAGAGGGTCGGGCAAGTACGCGTTTACTGCCTGAGTGTTGGAAGAATGGTTGAGAGCGTTTGTTGCCTGTGTTATTAGTCCATTGCATATTAATAACAGATGCTTGAGGAACAGCCAACCATAGGGGGTCAAAACCCATGGGCAACATTCAGGACATGCTAGCTACACTGTCACTCTGTATAATGTCCACGATCATACACAGAGAGAAAAAAAACAACGCGACCACAAAAAAGCATGCTGGAAAGCAAGGCGACAGAACTAGAACTAGTTTTGTCGCAGCTTTTGTCTTCGCACTTACCTCGTGCTTTTTCTTTTTTATTCATGTTCGTGTACTGACTCGATCAACAACTTAATTTGCTAATATATACTTCATCATCGTGTAGTTCAGCAGTGATTTATCTTGACTGCCGAAAAAATAGCCAAATTTATCCAGGTCACATAACGGGACGAAATAGGCGTGGCAAGAAGAGCGTACTTCCTTTCACACAAACATGACAAAAATTTTACGAAATGTAATTTGCCAGCATAGGACAAGCCTGTTCGCTTGCGCTATATGTATCTGCATTCACGCTAAGATGGGAGCCTTGCACGTGTTGTCACCTCCGTTTTGTGCAATGTTCTTCCATTCAGTACTGCACCGTCGCTCCGAAAACTTCCGAGCCCCTAAAGCTGCCCCTCGATAGAAGCAGTCGCTGCACTTAAATGATACTCATCGATGATTTATGAGCCAAAATTTTCAAACCACGCACACTGACCGTGTACACGAGTGACACGGGTTGCGACAGTGTGTTTCAAGCAAACCTTAGTTCCACATGAGAGCGCAAAGGAGTGTTATTGAAGAGCGATGTTTTTCTCAGTCGTTCGGTAACAGCTGTGCTGCACTCGCTGAAGCCGAAGATGAGCTTTAGGTGGAGGCAAACTTGAAAACCCGGTGGACAGTTCTTACTCGAGAACACTTGAATTTCTCACCTCTAGCCATTCACTTGTGTTAAGTTCGGGTCCAGTCACTTCGTCAAGCTGGCTTAGCAAAATGTACCGCATATCCGTGTCCGTGCGGATTTCGAACGTCGAGGACACCATGGCCGAGAGGACACGGTTGTCCACCGCGAGGATCTGCGTGGCATCAATTCAGTGGACATTAACATCTTTTCGCGACAAACAGCGATGAATTGTTCGAGCGTTTTCATTAGTTCACTTTCCTTCCGGCTGCAAACTTTTTTTTAGGTAAATGTCTTTGGATAAAAGAAAGGAGACTATGGCCAGAGCAAGGCTGTCGCTTAATGCCATAGATATAATTTAAAGATATCTACAATCGATGCCTTTCTTGTGGCTGACACAAAACCCGTTTGTTCCCGTCAGTGATCAATGGTGACCTAAGACCTATTTTCCTATCTTTTTAATCACAAATATTCGAAAGGTACATGAAAGGGAAAAATTGGCATCCACCCGAATCCCAGGACGAAGCTACAAAGCAAACCCCGACGGGTTTCTCACAAAGAAAGCCTCGCAGTTGAAGAACAATTCGTGCCAGAACAGGGCAAATTTTTCTTCAACCGCGAGGCCTTCTTTCTGAGCAATCAGTATGGGTTTCTTTTGTAGCTTCTTGCTACAATTCGGGTGGATGCCAATTTTTCGCTTTCATGTACCTTCCTGCACCTTGTGGGCTTCCGAAGAACTGATTTGCCAAATGTTTGCAGGTGTACATTCAAATAACACACTAGGGTGAAAAACTGGCTTGGGAATGGTCTTATGTAATCGTAAGCCGAGTAACATGAACGAACCGTCATAGAACCTGCGAAGAATGTAAATGAGCTACCTGTAGAGTATCTACTTATTGTTCTATTTTGCGCAAGAAAGCATCCACAGGCCCGCTTTACAATTTCTCAATGCACCTAAGTTATGCAGCTGCAAGTGGCTAGAAGTTATGTACGCTGTTTTAAGAAGTTCGGTGCGTGAAAAAGAAAGAAATATAAGTATGTAATACCTGGGTTCTCACAATGAACTATAAGCTTCATGCACGTCTGTGTTGAAGCGTTTCGTACGCATTACAATAATTCCGTATGTTTTCCGTACAATTCTGAGAAACGTTACGGAATTTATATGGAGTGGCATAGATTAATATACGGAAACATGACGAATTATTCGAATGGCATATGGAACGTTTACATATTAAGCAGTTATATACATCATATTAATTGATGTCCTGATGTATACGGGCACCTCAATGCTTAGGTACCTCATTTTATCATTAAAGAAAAAAAATGGGGGTAGCCGATATTCTACTCTAGATGAAGAGTAGGTTATCCAGTTGTACAGGCGATGTAATGCGCATAAAACATACGACTGGTGCTCTAGTACTCTTACAGAATGGGTAACAAGAAGCGAAATGTACAGTTGAGGAGAGCAGAGAAACAAAAGGTGACAAGATAGCGATCCGAGGCAAAGCAAACGTAATATGAGATCTCTGGGAGATGCCTTCCTTTTGCAGAGAAGACATGATGGTGACGATTATTATGTTACTGCTGCAGTATAGTAAGTTCTTGAACTTGCATTTTGGACTGTGCCCCTATCGGCGGGGACACCAGAGAGGAGGTCGGAGGCCTTGTCGAAATAGGCGAGCAGCGTTCCTTGCGCCTGCAGCCTGTCTCGGACAACGACCCATTCGGTCACGTACGGACTTGAGCCTAGGTGGAGGGCACGGTAGCCTGGCCGCCGAAAATGCGCATCCACGGTAAGCTGGAATAGTACCGGCAGACCCCAGTCCAGGGAGAAGGCGACTAGAAGGTCGAGTACCTTCTTCTTTGTCCTACAGCCGTCAGAAGCATCAGTATACAGAACATAAAGCGTCATGTCAGCGCGCACAACAAAAATGTAAGAACGCTGCAGTGCTTCCCAAAGAACGGCATAAAGCTTGAGCTAGTTGGTAAGGATACATAATGCAAAAAAAGGTAAGGCGTGCAGACACGGACACAAGAGAAGTGGACAACACGAACGAGTGTTTTGCGGTGCGCTGTGGTTGTCCAGCAGGTGAGTTATTTAGAAGGTGATAATTAAGACGTCTATCACGGTGCATTTCGTGTAGCAGCGCAGCACCACGTCAAGTCAAACGTGCACCCTGTAGTTCTAATGTTTTTTTTTTACATTTATTAGGAGCATCACATGCATTTTAGCATGCTCAACCAAGTCGCTCAACTAGTTGCCTTCCTTGCTACGGCTGCAGTACCTTCATCTATCCCGGAACATTTCGTGAGAACAGTTCAAGGCAAGCCTAAGATGTACTTTTCCGCTACGGCTACAGTCACTCCTTCTGGGCTCCGTACTATCGAAAGTAGTCGCACCTGAGCTTTGACGCTGGCCACGCCAGGTCGAAGCGCGCCATGAACTGACGAAGTTCGTTCAGATGGTCCTGCTCGTTGAAAGCCCCCTGAGCGCAGCGTTGAAAGAGGCGGGCCACACGATGCGCTGGACTCGGACCATCGCTCTCTTCCAGGACGAGGCTGACGACAGCGGCGAGGGCCACGCGACGCTGCAGACTCTGCACGCAGTCACGCAAGAGTTGGAGTGTCAGCAGTCACGTGTCTGTGCATCACAGTCTCGCCACCCTCGCGAAGCGAAACGCGACAACCGTCCACGAGAGCTCTATTGTTGTCTAATTATGAGTTACAGGCTTATGATCATTCCCATGCCGCAGATGGTCGTGTACCGAGGGAACCAAGCTGAGAAGACGTCCCTGTACTATGATACTGGAGGTTTGTAAAAGTGCTGAATATCGACGGATAGTCGGCCCTCTACGGCGCAACTTCGTATACTTTTGAAACGTTAACGGCTGGTGCAGCATAGTAGATGACCACTTGAAGGAAAGGAATGCAGTACATAAAGTGGCTCGCACGGCCATGAGGTTAACGACAAGGACGATGATAAACAGGCAAACTGTCACAACATCACGCCAGCGACGATGATGACGACGTCGCGATGGCTGTGAAGTCAAGGACACCGAATCGAATGATTGGTCGAGCCAAATGAAGTTTTCTGACGACAACTTCTGCAAAGGAAACATGACGCGATGAGGATTGCGGCAGTGGTAACACAAGCTGGAGGAAACATCTGAACGGCCCAATAGCACCGTGTTAAAACACGAAGGCGAGAACAGAAGCAAAAATAAACAAAATTGTCCAGATAACACGCGATGCATTCGGTTTGAGCGAAGCTTTCATTGGTGTTTGCCAGAACACTGTTGTTCTTTGGCGACAATTTGCGAGTATAGAGGACATGGCCATGTTGTACACAGTTTGACTACCTTTATTTCTGGCAGTGGAATGTACATTCGTACCGAAAAGCAAGCCATTCTTAGTTGAGTATAATTGTGCATCAATTAAATTATTACTAATCAATCTCTCTGCTCCATCTGACCACTACCAAGTGGTCACTCGTGGTCCAAGTCGATTTTTGTTGCGGGCTGGCGCTGCTCCACTTCGTGTTAACGAACCAGCTTGCGCTATCCTACGAAACGACGCTTCGCTGCATATCCAAGACATTCTCAATGTTCCACGTACTCAGCACACTTATTGGCCTCATTTTGTTAGTGCCGCAGCTCGCACCTGCGTTCAGTTTAACCCGATTGCCTGGTACCGCCTCTGTAGACGTTTTACAGCAAAGCTGTATGCCTCTAACCCCGAATAAGTTTGTCGTCTCCATACACAAAAATGTGGACCGATCCCGGAGGTAGTGCGATACCGGGCCGACCCGCGGCGGAGGTGGAGCAGGCTTCAAGCCCTCCGCGCCTATTTATAGTAATAAAATGAATAGTAATTAATGATAGAAATAAAGCAATACGCATTGTTTCAAGTCGATGGGTACACCACAATGTGGACAGAAAACGGACTCATGAGCAGGAGCCATTGCCACATATACCAAGGAAAAAATGTATGCACAACCACACACCCTTGACTCGTAAGAAGACAATGCCACTAACTGTTGCGATGTCTGTGCCGTACAAACGAAAGACGGAATTGTCATACCCACTGTGCACATACCTCCAGGCACACGCAACTGTGATATCTAGAAGTTCATGACCACGCACTTTGCATGGGTTAGCCGTGATGACACTACCTCTGTTACCATCGTCGGAGCCTGCAAGGTGGACATTTCAGAACCAGACAAAAAATTGTTCACTCAGTTTGCGGTACAAAAGTTCGGTTTGAAGTGCCACACTAATCCAAGTCACTCAGATATTCAACAATGGTCATGTATAGATTTAAGTTTGGCCCAGATTCTGCTTAAGGTTGTAACCGAACCAATCATGCCTCACAGTAATCACAAAACTATCGTCACTGTCCTTACCAAATGATGAAAATAAATACATGTACCCTTGTATAACCCTGTGTGATGTGCTACAGCTTTGCTGGTCGTTCACCTTCAAACAGTGGAATGGCTCCTTAATTTTTTCATTACAGCCTTTAGACTCCGCTCCGCTCACATTTCGAGATCTCAGGTGGCTGTAGGGGCCTGCGTCGAAGCAATATTTTCTTCTTCTCGCCACTTTCGTGGTGCTGTCCGCTGCCTTAAGTGATAAGTCACGGAGGGTCAAAGTTCGAGCTGACCTCATCAGCCATGTGATGATACTGGTGGTTGTATGGTGTGCTCGGACGCACGCTGACGCTCCGCTGTCCTACCTTCACGTACCGGTGGGAGCCAATTTTTAAACCTCCTTGGGGTGGGCGGCGGTGTGAAAATTTTTAGCCTCCACTCGGGCACCCATTCTCACCATGTCCAGGACCAGCCCACAGTGGAAGACTTCAGTCAGAAGCGGCACAGTCGGGAGAAGGGGCAGAAGACGCTTCGATTTAAAGGTGCTACTGTGTTGAACCGAGCACCACGAGAGTGGTGAGAAGAAGAAAATATTGCTTCGCGCCAAAACAAAATCTGGAAAAAAAGAGAAAACTCAAGTACAAAACGTGATATGTATTGCGTGCCTCGAAGTGGTTTTCTGCGTCCGGGTTCTCCTGCAGCCATCCAGCGCACACATAGCCATAGAAGTCCTGGCACGGGTCTACGTGGACTTGCTTCAGTGAGCGGGCGATGTCCGCGCCCGGGTCCAGGCAGTCGGGGTACGCACAGCCCATGGCCAGACGACGCACCAACTGAGGCACCGCGAACGTCAGAGCCAGCGTGGACAGCGCCACGGCCGAGACGAACACGGAGTACTGGCGCCAAGAGCGGGGTCTGGCGTCGTCGACAGAGCAATCCCCACTGGCGTTGCAGGCTGCGAAGTACCTGGAATCCAGCGGTAGTCTTGTCTGGGCGCGTTCTCTTAAATATGCCCGTGATTCGGGTCTCGCAAACTTCTCATAGCCAGCCGCCATCGGGCTCTTCTTTCTTCTTCTTCTTAATAATGGTGATAATGGCGTTGATTCCTTCAACCATAGTGCAAATCAACGAAAACAGGTCAATATAAATGGCCAAAGATCAACTAAAATGCATCTAAAGATAACAAATAAAAGGAATTGATAATAAATAAAGTAAAATAATCTGTGATAGAGTGATTAGACTTGCATAAACTACAAATGGTGAAAGAAAGCTAAAGATAATACAATAGTTGAGGAAAAGAAAATGTTGCGGTTAAACGTAACTGAACTTTTCAACTCAGTTATTACTATTTATTTATCTAACTTTTCTAAATTTGCACTTCTCTTACTTCAATTTTATAATGTAATGAAAGAATAATAAACCGCGAAAATATGTTACAGAATTAATAAAATTTAGAAACATTAACAAGACTGTATTCTTCTTTAATTTAGTGACATTGTTTTGACCTAGCTTCTCATACTGGGGAAGCTATGAGGGCTCTTCGGCCAATTCTCATGTTTTCTCTTAATATAAATCCTCGCGGATTTCAGCCAGAAAACAGCAAGTACGCGGCCTGTGTCGAAGCCTGGAAGGGGCTACAAGAAGGCCGCATCCCCGGGGACGTCGTTGGAAATGCCAGCCAGACGCCGGCATCGGTGACACCCTGCATCCTAACCCGGAGACCGCCTTAAAGAGCCCCTCGCCAGCCCCATAGCAAATTTTCGTTATACGCTGGAAGTTAGGTGTCCTCTAGGGAGCCTTCTGCAGCCAATATTTTTCAAATCGGCTCATTAATAGCTGAAATAGAAATATTTTAGTGTCGCGAACCAATGATTTCAAGAGGCGAGCTCTACTGCTAAGCAGTACACTCTCTCGACTCGCCCCGTCTAGCCTCCGTGAGCGACGTTCCTTCCCTGCGTTCTCCCATACCGGACCTCTAGGATCGCGTGACGCATACGTCATTGTTATACGTAATGGTCCTGACGCATACGTCATGGCCCTGTCTTCATTTTTTTTTTCTGCTCGCTGTATTTTTTCGGCACTGCGCACTTTTGCTGACGGCGTCGCGCGCGAGCTGTTCTGATTGTCTGCTTTCGCGCAGCACACGATTTTGCGCGCTGTGCACAAGGACACATGACTAGTGGTACAGTTCAGTGCTAGACGAATACTGAAGGAGAACAACCGGATCGTAGTGCATGATCACGTGCTGCAACACAGTAGAAAAACGGCATAGTTTCGGGACTGCACGACCGTGGGAACAAGCAGACGAAGCGGAAGTACATCTCTCTTGCTTCGGTGCGAAGTAAAACACGCAGATATTGCTTTTGTGTGTTATTATTTCTCTAAACTTGAATTCATCAATTCAAGTAACAGATCACGCAAATAACAGGCGTTGCCTTGAATAATTCTCGAAGTCACGTGGCACCACGAGCGACGTCACACTGCGGACTCGAGTACGTAGGTGCAGCGACACAAGTACGTTACCGTCCGGCTTGGAGCACGGTCGCCGCGAAGGAAAGCGAAAACGGTGTTCGGATTGGAATTTCAGACTTTTCCGCGGCGCGTAGCGACGCCATTCTTTGCAAACACGATCGCTAGCGCGCATTGTACGCTCTGCGCTTGTCATCTCAAAATGGCCAGACCTGGTGAGGGGCCCTTTAAGACTTGACCCGTGGACGCGCTTCAGGATGCGAGCGTCGAAGAGCTGGTGCAACATACTGATGGCGTCACACGGGATTTTTCGCAAGGCTGCACTTTCAATGTCCCCGCTAAACCAAGAAAGACTTCCTTACATTTTACTGCAACGGCTTTCTCTACCGCCATGACGCAGGAGATTGCCGGCGAGATATACATAGAACACCCCCCCCCCGGTGGACAGCGCTAAACGAACAGCGTGCACTGATTGGCGTGTAAGCCAAGCATGAGGACATTGCGCTGGGTGTTACATGTCGGCATCCACGAAAATGAAACGCATAGGAAAGGCGCTGGAGGAGCGTATCAGTGCATGACGCTACTTCAGCTTTGAAGCAAATAGCTTTTTTTTTTCTCTCTTTGGCTCTTTCCACCCGTGTTTCATGGTCGGTGTTTGGCGGTCGGAGGTTGGGACGAAGCTGCCGACGCAATGGGCGCTCGAGTTGTCTGGCTCCCGTTGAGGGGCTAGACAGAACCAGGCTGCCATGGCTTTGAGCAAGTCAGAGTATGTTTTGCGTTTGGCCTAATTATACATTTAGTAATTATTATTTATCAACTGTTCAAACATTATATACTGAGCAAAAGTGTCAATAGGAAAATATTAGACCGTCCTCAGAAGTTTTCTATCCAGCTCTACGTTTCTTAATACGTGCTTCATAAACGTTTCTTTTTTTACTCAACCTTAGAGCAAGTCTGTGAAATAAAGAAAATGTGCCCCGCTACTACTTTTGGGGCACTTCTTTCTGTCTAGTAAGTCTGAAAATTAGCCTAGCGGAAAGTTCAGTGGCGATTCAGCCGTAAATGCGAGAGAAATGCGTTAATATTACCTCGCGCCTCTTTGAGGTGCGACGAGGTACACGCTTAAAAAGAAGCTCTCGACCACGTGACAACCGATAGAACGATAATGCGAAGAGACACGTACACATCGGTGTGGATTAGGGAGCAAACTGCGGTAACGTATCTTTCAGTTGACGTTGAGAACAACAATTGGAGTTGAGCGGAAAATCTGTAGTTCCGGCAGCTGGTGGTCTATTATAGAACGAGTTTGTTTAGTTGTCGCTAATTCATGAGGGAGTCCTTCAATATGCTGTCGGAAACTCCACTGAATATTTTTTATTTCTGCTTGTCCTTTGTTGTTCGGAAGCAAGAAAAAAAAAAAATTCAGCGCGGTAGTAAAATTTGGACCGGAAAGGGCTAAAGCAGGAATCAGCTCCAACGTTTGGAGATCGTCCTTTTATTTATGCAGCATTTTGCCTATTGATTGAACAGTAAAATGCCTCATAGGCTTCGTGGCTGTCGTCAAGGTCACAAAAATACGTTCTAAATGCAGCCGTCAGGCCAGATCTATACGATTTATGCTGTCTGGAACCAGGGGCAACAATGTATAACAAGGTTGCGCAAATTGACGGCAAGGAAGGCAGCGCACCGCTGGGCAAAGAAAAAGAACAGATGTTACAAAATTGTCGTTACGTAAAACAACCTGCACGCTTAAACGAATTCATCGGAGAGCAGTCGAAATCGATGACCTCATAGCGGCAGGCAGAAAGCAATCAGCTACCGATAATTGCTCGCTGCCCGAAATAAGCTTGCAGCCATATGTCCCTCTATCGGTCAACGAAAGGCCGCTACGTGTCGATATACGGCAACCAGTGTAGGCCTGTTTCCATTTATTCTTGGACCCATTAACCGATGATTTTTCTTTTCATTCCTCATTGCCGCTTTGTTGTACAGCTGGCGCAGAGATTGCTTTCTTGCGCAAAATGGCGCTAAGCGACAGCCGGCTTGAGGTTGCCTCGGTTTTGACGGACACAACAGCGACCGCAAGACACCATTTCGCCAGAACAGCACTTAAGGGCATCTGCGTCCGGAGCCATGCGTGTTGCACGACGTCTCGCAGAGTTGCTCAACGCTTTCCCTCTCCGAGATTTGCCGCTAGAAGAAAGCGCGAGTGTTGCTTTCATCGTCGACGTCGTGGTCGCCGCCAATAGTCACATGGTCGGGATCGGCATCGTTGATTAGCGTACTTGAGGTCACAAGAAATGGGGATGTTGCAGAGATTCCCCGACGCCTATACGTCACGAATGCTTAGCGCAGAGAAAGTTAGGCATTGTCTAGGCAACGGCGTAGAAGTGCTCGATTTAGCATTAATTCTAATGCGACGCATGGGAGGCCTCACTCGTGCGAGCTTCTGCATAAAAAAAACAAAAAAAAACGTTTGCTTTGTTCTGTCGCTAGGTTATGAAAACCCCCGTGAAAGTGTCGCAACTATTTGCTGCAACTTCTACGTACGTCTGTTACAGGCTGTTGTTTTATAGGTCCTGCCGAAGTGCCTATGGTAATTAAAAGGCAGCGGTGAAAGAAAGAAGATAGAGAATAAGAATCAATGGACGAAAGATAGAAGCAGAAATACATATACACGGTAAATTTCGCTTAGACACCACTGAATTTTTTTTGTGTGTGTGCGACTCAGCGCTAGTAGCGTGGCCCGTCGATATATTTTATCATTGCGTTACGTTGTAAGGCATAGCGATAATAAAAATTGGGCATTTTATGACCAGTAAACAGCTACAGCTCCGTATACGACACTTATCCAAGTGCTTCTGTTTGAGGAAATATCAACTCTGACGTAGTTTTCCCTTTTTTCCTCTCTGTCATTGAAAAAATAAAGTTTGGTGGCTTTCATAAAAAAGCGGCATTTACGTTTGCGCTGCCGCGTAACCTCGACGTGTCCCACAACGCGTCACGCGCTCATATAGCAGGGCCATAAACACATAGCTGCATATGATTATTGTTATTATTGTTAGATATGGAAACATACAAACACACAAATGAAGCAGGGAGAGAGCAAGCTGACGACTGCCACAGAGAGGGGCACAACGCCTGCCTACTCTTTCGGGAGGAGGGAATGAAAAGAGGAGAAGAGGAGAGGAAGATAGGAATCAAAGAAGTAGGAAAGAAAATAGGAAATAAACAAACGACAGAGGAGGAATCAATAAAATCAAATATCAATAAATCAATAAATCAAATAAAACATGGGTGGCCGTTCCCTCCGAGTGTTTTAACCAAGCTAGCGTTTCTTCTTTCAGTCTACCTTTTCTTTCTTTCTTTCTTTCTTTCTTTCTTTCTTTCTTTCTTTCTTTCTTTCTTTCTTTCATTTGTTTTCTTTCTGTATTTTCTCACATGTAGGGCATTCTCGCTTTTGCTATGTTTCAGTTTGTTATTCAGGAAGTCGTATAGCGGGGAGTGCTTGCAGATCTTTGAATTGCCTAACCGACAATTTTCGCATCGGGTACAGAAATGGAGAGGAAAAAATTGATTTTAGGCCTAATTCGCCCAATTTGCGCTGAGAGCTGCGATCCTTATTTTCGCGCCACATCTACCGTCTTATTTCACGCACAAATACACAGACAAACTTAAAGTGGTCTTCTTAGTTCCTGTTTCGCACATAAAGAGCGCCATTGAAAATGAACATCTTCCGGGTCGTCCATAACGAGCATGTCTTAACGCAACTCGAAGTGGTGTGACTGGGTTCTGGTTTTCTTTTCCCTTTCGTTCTGTCCTTTTTCATGCGCGCTAGAATGTATGCTCATATCGTACTGTAAAGGACATCCGCCGCTACTCCCCGTCATTGCTTTTGAAATACACGTGAAGAATTTAGACCAAGCAGTCCAAGGACATTGAAAAAGTGCCATTTACACTTTTCATTTATCATGTGGTAATCGTTTTATTATGTGGCGTCAGTTTTAAAGAATGTAAACGACCTCTATGGCACGAATTAAAGTAGGCTTGCTACACGTGTTAGGTTTCAACTGTTTCTTTTAAACGCATCAGACTGAAGCAAAATTGGTGCGATGGTCGCGAATAAAAAGAAAGACTTTTTCTCCGTTTTCGTGCATTTAGATAGGAACTCCCGAGATAAAGGTATAGTAGCTTCTTCATATTACGAGCGGGTAGTGAAATGGATGGAAGAAGAGAGACAGGGAGGGAATGTGGGTCATAAGCCGTCATTTCCGGGTTCACCGAACGTGGCCGTGAACACGTTTCGTCCATTACAGTGGCGGCGCCTACGCTTGCTTCTCACTTTGCTCGTCTTCCATTGTCCCTGTTATAACACCCTTAGCTGCTTCTGCTGTGGAAGTTGCTGATTCGCGCTGCCATTATTTCGACGACGTGACAAGGAGTGACGATGGGCTTCTCGAGTTTTTTTCGTGTTCCGCTTATCGCAATCTATTGTTTTATTGTGTTTTCTTACTTTTCTCCCATGCGCAAGTAGCGATGACCGAACAAAGAGGCCGAAATACACGACATCTTTACGCTCACTCGTTATCTCGTTCTGTTGCGTATAGCTGTGTTGTTTCATTTCAAGTTGGCTTTTTGAGTGTGTTGCTTTCATCGTTTCGTGCCCTCTGCAGTGCCCGCGCTCCCACACTTTCTGTCATTTCCAGAACTTCTGCTGGTGTTCCTTCTTTCTTTCTTTCTTTCTTTCTTTCCTTCCTTCTTTCTTTCTTTCTTTCTTTCTTTCTTTCTTTCAACTTGTTACCTTTAACGTCTTCTTACTGCTTCACTTCGTGACTTCTGCTTCGTTAGCGTCTGCTGTACGCCGCCTTTTATGCGATGTTTACCCGAAAGTGGGGGCTGCCTCGGCACGTCGTAGATCCATATTTCCGAAACGGGATGTCACTTTCCGGTCTCCCTGATTTCCTCGTATACGTGATAGCCGCAGCAGACGGCAAGCGTGAGAGGCAACGGGACATTTATTCTCGTTAGGAGCGCACTTTTTTATGAGCACATGTATACAGCTGCGAAGTCAGGGCGATGAACGGTAATAATCAATGTGATCATCGTCATCACCACCACAGTTACCATAATCATCCCCATAATTATCACAATCCTATTGACACACTATGGCCGCCCAATCTGGCGCCATCGCAAGTTTTTTTGCGAAATAAACTAAATTCATTTGTGCAGAACGGGCCAGAAGGCAATAAGACGCCACATGGCACGTGATTTGCGGAGTATATTAGACTGCTCTGCAGTTTCTAGACGCTGGACAGCTATTTTTGACAAAGAGAAAGTTAGATTTTCTGCTGCGCGCCGCCAGATTTATCGTTCGATAGAATAACAAAGATAAAACGCTTGCACTTGCTCGGGAGAATGGCAGTGAATGAGCAGACTTAACACGTTGCCGTATCGTTTCAACATACTTGAAGTGCGCACAGCCGTCTTGCATTGTGTAAGCGCTTCCACTGACCAAAAACACGGGAATTCTCGTCAGCCATTGCAGTTAGATCTATAGTTCGTCGTCGAAAGCGACATCTCTTGCAATTCGAATAACATTCTTGGCATTGATATGATTTGATTGGATTTAGTTTGGCTTGATGGCTTCAGCTAATTCGATAAGCATCCATCCATGAAATAACGTTGTGAAATAACGTTATGTTAATTTGGGCATGCTCAACAGCACTGGTTTCATGAGTTAGGTATCTAATTAATGAGAGTGGTTCGACCACACGGTAAGACCACTTTTCTTTCCGGCTATCTATCTCACTATTTACTTTGGCCGAACGAGGAGATAGTGCAGTGATGCGGGTCGATCCTGCAGATAATGGAGCCTTTTATAAAATGTGGGCCTAACCTCGTACACGGCGCTCTCTTGAAGAAAAAAATATCCTTTAATATTTCTCCGAATCCATTTTTGTTGGACAATCATAGCAAATACGAGTTCTGCGCGAGTTTGCTGGAATATTGTATAAATGCTGGGGGCTTCGTGCCTCGCTTCTGTCTGTCGTTAAGCTATGGCCAAGCCGAGACGAGCCAGGAAGGAATGCACGAACGGCCTGTGCAACCCCCCCCCCCCCCCCCCCACCTACCCACCCCTACTTCTCCTGTGCCAGATTCGATGCAGGGAACTATACTGCGAACAATAAATGCTGTAAATGTGCAAGTATACTGCAACAGCGTCCTCTCTGTGTGCTCTAACTTCTAGTTTGCATTGGGAATAAGGGAGAACAATCGAGACGATCACTGCATTTCGTATGCGGAGGAATAATGGGTGCAACGACCCCGCGCTGCGTGTTCTGCATAGCTAGAGCCTGCGAAACAGCACAAGTGCGGGTGGCTCGTATTTCCTTCGCAGGAATCGGCGGCGAACGAGAGACGGCCTGCCCAAAGGGGCTGTTCGGATTTCGCATCCGCTTTGCGGAAACGACGGACACTCCGTGTCTCGAATAACGATCGCCTCGGCGTTGTACCAGCGAGCAAGGAGAAGACCCAAAGGGCAAATATGGACAGAGAGGAAAGGGCTTGTGCCAGAGCTGAACTCCGTTTCAAAAGAATAGAAAGGAGACATTGCGGCGATGTCGGGACTTCATGTAGGGAGCTTCAGCCAATCGAGGAACGCCTTCACAGTGCTGTTCACGCATGAGGTAGAAAAGAACAGAGTTTGGCGAGAGCCGCACTATCTAAAATAAGTAAAATATAACACAAACGCGTTGCGATGTCAGAGCGATATACTAACAAACGCATGCAAATGAAGAGGTTGAACCGGAGTGCTGTTCACATTCCCTACTGGTAGGCTCACGTTTGATGGCTTGTCACCATAGCCATTCATGCGATATCCAAAGTGCCGTCTAATTACGAATCGCTACTCTTTGTGATAGCCGAATCATAAATCGTTCCTAATACTTTTCAAAATCGCATTGACGAAACGAAAGTAAGAAAGGACGAAGGTCTAACACTGAAAGAAAACTAGCCAGACAGCTAGCAGTCTTAGTATTCACTGGCCACTCAATTTTGGTATAATAAAATTAACGAAAGATCATAATCGTCACCTTCTTCAGCGGCGCCTTTGTCGTTGACTTCATCATCACCATGTTTATGTCAAGTGCAGGAGGAAGGCACATCCCGGCAATCTCCTAGTCTTGCTTTAGTCGACCCTGTCCAAGTGTTGAAGATTTCTTAATACCAATCACCCAAAACCCTCCTGCCTCCCGCTACTAATTTTTTGTCTTTCTCGGCTGCTTTTCTCTTACTTTAGCAGAAACGATGTTATTCTTGTGCATAACCGTTTGTCTGCTCTACGCATAATGCAACCTGCCGAACCTCCAGCTTCGTCTTAGTCTCAGAATATTAGCCATTTCCCCCCTAAACCATACCACTATTTTCAGGGTGGTTAAATCGCTCGTTGCGGGGTAGATTTACCTACTTCTCACGAAAAAATAAAGAAACCTGCTCGCGTTCGACCTTGCAGACTTAGGTTCGCGCTTCCGAATTATTCTTTCTGCTCTTCTTTATTACTTTCTTTCACAGTAGCATGGCTTCTTGTCAACTAGGTACTTCTTTGGTGAATTTGAGCTCATGATTAAGCATTTCAATCTCTCTCGAGAAGAAAGCTGCACTGTATCTTTTCGGAACAGACTACAGAGAACAGCGTAGAACTAGCGTCTCGTGCTGGCCATTTCCTCTCCGTTCAGTACGATGGCGCTTCACCCTTACGCAAAGGAAGTTAAGCATTACACTACCAACACGTTAAACTACGCGACCAACGCAGGGAAGCAGAAAGCGTGAATGGAGCAAATTTAAGAGGTCTAGACGCCGACTGCTGGGTCCCCGTACGACCCTCCTAGTTTTCTTCCCCCCATTCAACGCAGTACACGAACGCGTGTGGAAGTTATACGAGAGTACGACCGGCTCGCCGATCGTTAATGGACACCGCTATCTCGCAAGCCCAGATCGCAGAGCAATTACGAAACGAGGGGCCCTCCATCCTCGCTGTAGCGAAATTTGTGAAGCAGGCAGCGTAGAAGAGCGCCGTATACCTCGACCTGCAGTAGACAAATCCCCTCTGTTGGCCAAACAGCAACGTTATCTTCAGTACCATAAAGCTGGTCGCTCCTTCCAGTCATTGAAAATAGGAGCGGGGGAACCACGACACATGGACGAGCTTTCTCGCTATCGCAGCTCTGACGACTTCAGTCGGCTGTGCTGCCACGTGAACGGAGGTGCAACGTTTATAGCAATAGTGAAATACCGTGGGTAACCCGCTCTCTTTGTAATGGTATGCGGCATATTTTTAATTTGTCGTTCCTTTTAATACGTTGGGGTGGTGCAATGTTCCGGCCACATATGCGCAAGCTCAATGCTTTAAAGCAATAGTACGCATACTAGCACGCACGTCTAAAAGCAAGTACGTTGCAATTAGATCTGGCCAACCACTGCATAATTATTTACTATCGTTATAAACGTTGCTCTGGCGTACAAGTCAGTCATTTTTCCTGTTGCATGTATTCCTTCAGCTAAGGAAAAAAATGGCATTGTTACTGCTAAGTAAATTGCACGTAAACGTGCTGTACATATATCGCACTATTTTAAGTTTGCTATATTATACAGAAGGAATAACGCTTGCTGAAAGGCACAAGAAATGTAAACAAATTTTTGGTAATTGATTGCTATACACATGCTGTGATACAAGTCGAATTTTTTTTAGCGTGGGACCCGTGAAATGCAAAAACAAAAAAACTGTAATTCACGCACGATTAACAATAAGCCTCACTCAGCACTACAAGCAATTTCTCTTGTCTCGAAACAACGCCCAGTCACAAAGTCCCTTGTTAAAGTAAATGCCGACAGGAAAGGACTTGTTAACATAGCATACCTGAAGAAAATGGGTCATGTGTGAGACTGCGAACGAGGAATAGTGATTAATTTCGCAGCCCGTTAGCTTTCGCCGTAATTACCTTTAACCTCGACAGGTAAGTTTGTCGAAGACAAATTACTTCCGATCGTCTAAAAATAAGTACGAGAAATATGATGAAGGAGAGAGAAACTATCGAAAAATTCAAAGCGACAAGGTAGGCATGTGAATCGCAGCGTATAAAGCGACCTCAAAGATTTAAAATGACGTAATGTCTCACCGTCTTATTATTTAATGTTTTGCAGAATACTCAAAAGTGTCGTGCCAGTTATGTAAACGAAGTGCTTTTCTTTTGTGCTCGCTTTTTGAAATTGTCAGGCGCCATGTATCCTTCGGCATTTCTTAATTGGTCACCCCTTTGTCGAAGTAACTGATCCAAAGCGTGAGCACTGGCACGCGCTCGTGGCATGCGCAGGCCGCATACACGGCCCCCCCCCCCCCCCCCCCCCCCCCCCCCAATTCCGCCTACATATATCGGAGAGACAGTCCACAAAGCTTGTAGTGCAGTGCGTCTGTTGCAAATGGAAAGTTTCCAGGCAACGGAAATCACGCTAAGCGCTGGACCACTACGGTCAAGAATAACCCCGCCCTTGGATTCCGTTTCAGTGCAGAGTAGACGAGGTCAGCGTCATCAAGAGCAAACGGTGTCAAAAGTTTGACACCACGGGTAGCTGGTGAAGGCTGATTAATTGATTGATTGATTCTTTATTGGTTTATCGCATACACATGTGATGGAAGGCGAAGGGAAAAGCCATTCAAGGATGGTTTGAGGGAGTCCTTCGCCCCAGTGCTGGCAAAGACAGCAGGAGAGGCACACACATTTTGTTCACATTGTCGTACACGTTCACAAAACCATCATATCAAAAACAACATTGTTCGAGTTGGCATCGTTACCGTCTTTTCTCTTTCGGTGCCTTTTCCGGATCAATCATGGCTTCCTTTTTCTCTACTGATGATGTTTCTTAAATTCCAGTTTAGCAATGTAACTGAAAACTTGGCGCGTTGGGATCAGTTTACTGTTTAATAAGAGCTCGCACATGAGAGGCAGGACCAATGCAGGCCGTGTGGAACCATTGAGCGGTGTTCGTTCATCTGTCTTTGTCCTTCCCGTTTCGTGCGAACTCTAGAGTTGAACAACGAACGCCATTTACCAGTTGTATGTAACGCAATGTTTCAATTTAGTGCGTCTCTCACGGGATGTTGTCTATTGCGCTTAACTAGTTCGGATTCTTGCTATGTTCCAGAACACCTACCGTTGTTATTTATGCTTGTTTAAACTATGTACAGGGACGCATGAGCGAGTCGTTGGAACCGGCATTTCTCTCCCCCTGCCACAATGAATCCTGTAGAGGCCAAATAAACGCCGGAAAGTGCCATGCTTTTCACATCTGTAATTTTCTCTATGTGTTTGTTCATCGGCGATGCTGAGCGGACACGAATAGTTTTTAACATACGAACCGCTATGAAACATGTTCCCAATATCTCAAGCGAAAACAGTTTTCTTTTCTTTAGGGGGGGGGGGGGGGGGGGGGGGGGGGGGGGGGGGGGGGGGGGGGGGGGGGCGGGGGGGGGGGGGGGGGGGGGGGGGGGGGGGGGGAAAGTAGGGCACATCGACGAAATAGTAGGAATAGTAATCAGAAATCTTCAGCGCACAGTGAGGTTTCCTTCGCAATAAGCACTCGGATAAAACCATAGTACAAGCACCGAAGGAGGCGGCAGAAAGACGGCTGTGTCTTGGCGACAATCGATTCCTCAGAAATAGGATAGCAGCTCGAATCGAAGTCAGCCACTGTCCCGCGCGCTTGGATATTTGTTCTTTTTTTCTCATAGAACTGGGTTTTCTTTATTTGGTTGTTTCTACGTTCCGAGAACACCTTACATCCTGCACTCTCAGCCGAGTTAAGTGCCGTACCAAGTTCTTGTGATAGGAGGGCAACTCTCCAGACCAGAAGCAGTTCGATTACGAGGTAGCAATGCGGAATAGCGAGCTTATGCTGGGGCTCTTATCTCGACTCTTCCTTAAGCCCTGAACCGGATCAGCGGAACGAATAAAGCTAGCGCGCTGTTGCATCATGTTTAGCTGCGTTCACGTCTTTCTAATCAGCCGTGTTCCTGTCGCAAAACAAACGCAAAAGCAGCCGACTGGGATAGAACACTATACTGGCGCAGAAAAGAAACTCATCCTAACCACATCTCAGGCCTAATTCACAGAGATTTTTCTTAAAAAGAGATTGGCCTTCACTAATGCTAAGTACTATCTGACGATTGACCGGCAGCTATTTTGACGAGGAGTTTTAACATAAGAACTACTTCATGTATACAGACCCTAGTTTTTTTAGCTTATTCATTTATATCCATTCATCACAAGCGCCCTCACATGACAATCGGTGTGAACTTTCACAAACGGAAATTACTTTTTTTCATGGAGACGAAGCTACTACGCCTGCCAGCCTGCTCCTCGGTTTCCCTTTCCTGTTAACTGTGTATATGTGTATATGTGTTCAAAACAAATAATAATACTACGCTTACCTACTGTCATTCAGCTCGGCAGGTACCGTTCTAAGGCATTCTTACTATGATGACCTGCTACAACCCGTCACCGCGCCTCAGGGACTGAGCCGTTCTGCGGCTAAGCACGAGGTCTTGAGTGTGATCCTGAATCGCGGCGGCAGCATTCCGGTGCGATCAGTGTCTGAAAAACGCTGATGTATCAATGAATGGTTGTACTTGAAACGCCCTCTAGTGATAGAAGTTCTTTAATCAAGGAAAAGCCTTATTTAGCGCACAATTCACGAGGAAGGGAAGTTATATAGCGTCAGGAAGAGCTCTGTTCTTTCGCCTTCTTGCCTTCCTACGCGAACTGACTGCTATATCTGTTGGTTGAAGAGTGAAGCAATTCACCTATCTAGGACAAGCGCTGGCGTATATATATATATATATATATATATTGCTTCATTGGTCAGTCCAAGGCGTTGCTCTGGTGTCGTGCATAGTCGAAGTTAATCCAGAGTCATCAACCGTTGCGTGCGTCTCTTATAGCCCTTGGAAAAATAAACACCGTCACAAATTAAAAGCTTGACAAAAATACTAGTGATTTCAGAAGCTAGTTCGGACTTCTGGGCTTTTACGTTGCCTGCGAAGGCAATTTGACTGGCTGACATACGCAATGGACGCATCAACCACGCGACAAGAGCTACACAGTGAATGTCGACTGCGAAGATAGGTTGGGAGCGTAAAACACCAATTATGTGAAGTGGTCTACCGGATTTTAAAAGCAAATAGCTTTTCTTTTTTCCGATACCCTGGTTGTTTCACGAACGTGACAAAATGACCACACCCCTAGGTCTGAAACGGGAAATCCCCTTTTGCCCGCGTTACGTAGTGCGATGCAGGGAAATTAGAATCTCTGCGTGAGGTCACGTTGTTTACCACGGAGTGACAGGGAACGATTGTGTGGCTTCTTCGTGTCTGGTGTGCAGGCACTCTGCGAAGTCTAGCGTTGGTGCTCCTTCTAGGTGCGTAAACATCCAATTATTCGTGGGCGAAGGCACGCTTTGATGGCATTTTTGTGAAGCTTTCTTTCGCTGAAGCAGAAGCCAACGCAATACTTCTTCCTGGCGCGAGCGAACATTAAGAAGGCCGCACGTTGGACGCACGCGGTCGATTGGCTTAGAACCGAGTGAGAGCATACGATTGTGTGACTTCTGGCGTCGAATGCTGCGCAGAGTGCCAAGAAAGAAAATATTGTTAACAGAAAATTAGCCCGCCGATCTACTGTCTGCAACAGGCCCACCTGGAATACTCGACTAATGGCACCAATGAGTAAATTGGTGCCAGTCGATCACCACTTCACCCAAGAAAAATGGTAGAAACGCCTTCGTTTACGCATAGAGAAATAACGACAATGCTACGCAACACAGAATGCCGAAGAGAACATTGCCTACCTTGAATAAACGTGATGAACACATGTGGACGGTAGGCACAGCTATTCGCTTACTTAGATGACGATATTCAATGCTCTCTGCATTATTCTTTAACGCTTTTTGCATGTAACATGAACGGAATCCAGCTAGCCCAACTCACTGTATGCTCATTGCGCTATGCTGCATAGATTTCGGGAGACCGGTCGAAAAGCACCCAAGTACTGATTGACGCAAATTGGTGCACAGAGGGACACGGCCCTGAGGAACCGCAGCATTCTACACAGCTGCAGCTCCGGCCGCGCGGAATATCCGTGTTAGCGTCGCTCGGCGAGGTAACGTGCACTTGCTGACATAAGAACACAAAAGTTTGTGTGGCCGTGTGGGTACGTCATTATTGATGCTCGTTGCCGCACTTTCCACGAGACGACTGCACGCTTAATAAGCACATCCCATTTTAGCTTAGCCCCTACCGTTTTTCCTCGTCATTATTGTAGACCGCGTTCTAAGATTTGGCTGGCACCAGATCTAATTTAGTTGCGAGGCCAATATATGCGCCGTTCATGGCAGTATGGAATAGAGTTTTTTTGTATATCACACGAAAAAAATAAAAAATTCCGCGCGAGAGAAATGCTGTTTGAGCCCCGAATAAGTACACACAGAAAAAGTAATCAAAACCTAGAACGTGTTATAAGAATCACAGAACACTCGCCATGGTGACTCGGTGCCTACGGCCTGGCTATGCTGTGTGCAAGGTCGCGGGTTCGATCCTGGCCGCGGTGCCCGCGTATCGGCAGGGTAGAAATGCAAAAGCGCTCGTATATCTTGCATTGGGTGCGTGTTAAAGAGCCTCGTAGGTGGCGAAAATGAATCCGGAGTCACCCGCAACTGCGCGCGTCTCAATCATATCGTAGTTATGGCCCGTGAAAAAAAAATAATATTAGCATCACATAACTATTTATTGACACCGACAGTTCCATAAGACTGTATTACGTACCGTAATTTTACAACGCAAATTGCCGCGAATTAGTCCTGTGTTGCTATGGCTCAAGAAGAACCCATGCCTGTCGGAGCAGTGTCCTTGAGATCTCAATGAAGTTCAATGTTGTGTCCAAGCAGCGTTACATGTAGCCAGCTGAAAAGAATAAAAAGAGCGCGTTTGCAGTACTTTGTCGAAGTTCCGCTGGAAGCGAAGCTTGGCCTACGTTTTGCAGCGCTAGCTTAATTGCAGCTTCTTGCACACGCACACGACTGGAGAGGAGAAGACTGAGAGGTAACAAGTTCATCAGAACGGATAAGCTAGCCAGTTAAGCGGCTTACTCTCTCAATCCACAGAAACACACTCGCGCGCGCGCGTTTTCCTCTTTAAGTCTTCTTTCTGTTGGCTGCGATATCCACCCAGGCACACACTCAACAGTAGCTCCGAACACATAACGAAGTTCTTCACGACTGTCCGTTACTCTCGCAGCAGTGTATACGTTGTTCTAGGCATTTTACTAAATGAATTGTGCAAATTCCCTGCCAGAGTTTACTAGGAAAATAGATCTCATAATAGAAGCAAACTATTGTATTCTGGATAACTGCATGGAAATGGAAATGTTACGATATTACATGGAGATTATAGAAATATTTTTGTAACTACCTAGTTTCTAATTATTTTCCTATCGCTGACAACATATGTTTACACCAACTACGTCTTACTATTGCCTATATAAGTTGTAGTAAATTGCACCATATGATTGGTGCATTCACGATTTCGTTTGTCCTTTGTTTCAGATTGTATTCTTCAAAGCATGTTCACGCACACGTATTTGATGTAGTATCTTTGACGTACTGAACTTGTATTCTAACTCGAACTTAACATATCTTTAACAATGCTTGCGTTTTCTTTCTTTCTTTGGCTGACCTGAATGCTTTTACCCGTATATGGCTATTTTTCTTTCTAGTCACTTTCTCTATCCGACACCTGACATGTATCTGTATTTCCCCCACCTGCTTAGTAAATAAATGAATTGACATGCCCTTCTCATTCGCATTTTTTTCTTTAGAAGGTGAATCCAGGTGTGTCGACTCCGCAGAAGGTCACGTCTATGGTGCAAGGTACTTACTTTGGACTATATTAGCGCTCATAAATCTGTATCGTTAGTTTTACCTGCTCTATGACTAATTCTAGCTTCTTCCTTTGTGGAGACCTATATTTCGATGTCTTGTGCGACTCGCTACAACGCTACGGAGGCGCCAAAGGGCTGTTCGTTTACCCAGAGGCCAGGTAGATGCCTATATAATCCACGTGCACCAAACCGGTATGAAGTCGCCGATGACATACGTTCATATGTGAAGGCGAAGCTAAAATAAGGTGAAACCATCGGTCAGAAGGTGAAACCGTCATGAAATTGGTGAGATTCTCGTTTCCAGGTACAAGACGACATTTGGAACGTATTTTTCAACGTATACAAAACTAGTGGCCAAAGCTAGCTGGCCAAGTGGCCGAAGTCAGTTTCATTAAGAGCACTTGCAAAGACGAGGACTAAGAAAGGAGAACACAACACGATCGATAGTTGTTCCTTCAAAACATGGCACGTGCCCACAAAGATTATGTGGCGCCCTCCTTTGTTTTCGTCTTTTCAAGCGCTTTATATCTGCTTCTTGTGCGCCTTGTTCAGTGTTCATTTGAAAGGAGTGTTCGTAAAGTGTTCGTAAAGGAGGGATGATAAAACAAGCGAAAAAGAATTAAGCAGGACGGATGAACGGACGGACGGACTGACTGACTGACAGACAGACAGACAGACAGACAGACAGACAGACAGACAGACAGACAGACAGACAGACAGACAGACAGACAGACAGACAGACAGACAGACAGACAGACAGACAGACAGACAGACAGACAGACAGAAATTTATCCTGCGAATTTATGCTTATACCCCACAAACTGCATCAGCCCCGTGGCGGAGGCCCTTGCGCAAATGCACCCGGAATATCCGTATAATTACTAAACCTAATATTTGCACTCTCAATATCGTATAGTACCTCGTATCTCTAACCAACTTGCAGTTTCGTGCACGTTCTGACGCGCTGCGCGTGCGCTCAACACACCTCAATCGGTGAAGTCTGCCTATCATTCCATATAATAATGCATGGCCGATGGTGGGATCGAACCTGTCCCTTCCAGCACAGCAGCCAAATGCTCTAACTATTCACGCGTGATTGCAGGAAGTTGATTTCAGGCATGCTTCTCTCGTGCCAAAGTCACTCGTTGAAAAAGCCTCGGTGTGCGTCACGCGCCAGTTCTCACATTTTCCTATCGTGACAGCTTGCTCGTTGAGACGCTGTGTTAGACCGCAAAGCCTTCGAGATCGGCCCACATTAAGACATTAAGACACTGTGTTAGACTGCTCTGCCTAATGAAGTTGTCCCGCGTCTTGAATCCGGGGAATAGCTGCAAAATATGCATATTAAAAGAAAAATCTTCAGGTGTCTTTAGCTATCGCCTAAGAGACGCGAATACGAAAGCCTGCTGTAATTTACTTCAGTCCACCTTAATCCACCCTAATCCACCTTAACTACCTTCATCCACTCGAGTTCGGCATAATTCACATTAATCGTCCTTAATCCATCTTAATCCCCCTAATCCATATTAATCCTACTGATACACCCTAATCCACCTTAATCCAATCAATCAATCAACAATCACATGGCTCATAGCTGGACAGACTGGTTCGCTTTTGGCCTTCCTTAGGCCACGTGATATTTTCTGTACATCACAAAGCGACCTGGAAACAGATCTAAGGCTTCCGCCTTAAAATCGCTTGATACCACCTAACGCAAAAATGAAAACGCAGCGATTCGATATTCGGTGGTAGTAGCTTCTAACTCACCTTTATTTTATTTTATTTTGTATTAGCGATAGACGGTAAATGTTCTTTAGGCATAGATTAGATAAAAGTTTCATGCTGGGTGTACAACTGCATTGCGCCACAAAAGCTTATTTTCCAGAATATCAACATTTCTTTTAAATTAGAAAATAATGTACGTAGGCACCTTAAGAAAGTATGACCGTTATACAAAAAGTAATGTGTCGTGGCTGTGCCGTAATGATCGGCTCCAAACACGTCTGCCACTTGTGCTAGGAAATTACTTTGTATTACATTGTCTTTCCTCTTTATTTACAGCAGTTCGGTGTGCAAAGCTTCGGCAGAGATGTCATGAGCCGTTGATGAAATGTCTTTTGAAGCATAAAGCTTCACTACGCTAGTCAACACCGCGCTTCGCACGCGCCGGCGTATGTCGGAATTGGCTCCGTAAGCGTGTTCGGAGTCGGCGCAAGTGGCCACTGCCGCGTGCTATGCGTCATCATTAGACGTTCGCCGCAAGCGCGTGTTTATCGCGGAGGCCGACTACATAACCGCTTGCCAGAGCATAGGCGTGCGCATTCAACATGGAAGGAGAAGAGAGTGATACCACCCATACAGAGAGCAGTTTCTATGGCTGTACAGAAATCGCAAGACAATGTGCCCAACAATGATGAACAAGTTTTTTTTTTCTTTAGGAGGGTCCCTGTACAGTGATAAACTAAAAGAAAAGACACAATAATCCTGCATAACTTATGGTATATATCATTGATAAGCAATTTGCATAACTACACAATGCACACGTATAGCATAACCATAAGCTAACCAAAGCATATCCATAAGTTAAACCATAAGCATAACCATAGGCTGAATCATAAAGCATAACCATAAGCTAAACCGTAAGCATATCCATAACTTAAACCATAAGCATATCCGTAAGTTAAACCGTAAGCATATCCATAGGCTAAATCATAATGCATGACCATAAGCTAAACCGTAAGCATACCCCTAGGCTAAATCATAAAGCATAACCATAAATTAAACCATAAGCATCAGCGAACCTTTACGCTTCGAGATATCCAGGCTTAACCTTAGCTAAGCCCAAGCCAATTTTTTTCCGCACGTTCCTTCTCCGCGCGAGGGCTCGCCTGCGTTCTAACTGCACCTCGGTAAAGCGAGATAACGCGCCAAGCGTGTCTAACGCGCTCGCTTGCCTTTGAGGGCTTCGTAACTCGAAGGACAGCCCAGCAGCATTCAAGTGGACACTAAAAGCAAGCTTCAGCTCGAGTGCACCTATCTAAATACATGTAAAATAAGAATTTGTTTTTCACGGTAACCACTGCACTAACTTTGGCGAGGTATGTTGCATTAAACTGGGAAGGTTTAGGAGTAAGGATCGACGGCGAATACCTCAGCAATCTTCGGTTTGCCGATGAGATTGTTCTATTCCGCAACACTGCGGACAATTTACAACAAATGATTGAGGACCTTAATAGGGTGAGTGCAGGAGTGGGGTTCAAGATTAATATGCAGAAGACAATGATAATGATGAATAACCGGGCAAGGAAACAAGAGTTCAGGATCACAAGTCAGCCGCTAGAGTCTGTGAAGGAATACGTTTACCTAGGCCAACTAATCACATGGAACACTGACCATGAGAAGGAAATTCCCAGAAGGATAAAAATGGGTTAGATCGCATACGGCAGACATCATGAGCTCCTGACTGGGAGCTTACCGTTATCGTTGAAAAAGAAAATATACAATCGCGCATTTTACCGGTGCTTATCGCGCATATGGGGCACAGACTTGGAGACAAAGAAGCTTGAGAACAAGTTAAGGACCGCGCAATGAGCGATAGAACGAAGAATGCTAGGCATAACTTTAAGAGACAGAAACAGAGCGGTTTGGATCAGAGAGCAAACGGGTATAGACGATATTCTAATAGACATCAAGAGAAAGAAATGGCGCTGGGCAGGTCATGTAATGCGCAGTTTGGATAACCGTTGGAGAATTAGGGTGTCAGAATGGGCATTAAGAGAAGGAAACTGCAGTAGAGGACGGTAGATAACTAGGTGGTGCGGTGAAATTAGGAAATTTGAGGGTGCTAGTTGAAATAGGTTGGCGCAGGACAGGGGTAATTGGAGATGGCAGGGATAGGCCTTTGTCCTGAAGTGGGCATAAAATAGGCTGCTGCTGCTGCTGCTGATGATGTTGATGATGCTGATGATGTATTTAGAAGAAAAACATAAAATCTATTTAATGATGGTTTCGAATTTTAGGTCATCAATTTATTTATTAAAAAGTAGCGAGAATCAAAAATTTTCGGAAAACAATACTATCAAGTTTACAACCCTGCAAGTGGACAGTCAAAAATGACATCACAATTATGTAAATTTCGTGTAATAGTGAATCTAAAGCGGACCAAGTTGATACGGTATACATGAATATAAAAAAACTTAGTAATATGGAAATGCAGCTATTGAAGAACCCTTGTACACAACTAAGAAATTCAGCTAAGATATAATATGACATATGAAATTTCTCCGCTTTCAATGATCTAGTGGATGCCGTTCACAGAACCGCGATATCTGTTCTTGACGCAGATATTTTAAGTTACAGACTTCGTGCTTTTATTTTTTTAAGCTTTTGAATTTCGGAAATTGTTAAAAATAATATTCAAGTCCTAAATCGAAATTCCGCTTCGAACAATCACTACAATTTAGCTTTCTCTCTCAAATCAATCAAATTTGATTAAGGTCGGTCAAACGGTTAACCCACAAAAACATTTTCGCGTTTTACATGTATTTGAATAGGCCTCGTCGGAGTTCGGCCCGAGCTAAAGCTTCCTCTTAATGCTTTCGCATTCACAATTCATAAGTGCTTAGGCGTTGCCGTAACCAACGAAATTACTGAGTGCGCTATTTCCTCTAGTGCGTAAGTGCGCAGTATCTTTCTATCACACCTTCCCTCTCCCCTCGCCTTTCCTTTATGTTCCAGAGCGTGAATAAACCCGGCATTATTCAGCTGGTACGATTGTCTCATTCACTACGATGCCTTCGCCCGTCAGCATCGCAGCAGCTGTCCTAGGATTTTTTTTCCCTCGGAACGAATGTCAAGGAGCTGTACGAATGTTGTGAAGTGTAAAAGGATAATAATAATAATAATAATATATGGGGTTTTACGTGCCAAAACCACTTTTTGATTATGAGGCACGCCGTAGTGGAGGGCTCCGGAAATTGCGACCACCTGGGGTTCTTTAACGTGCACCTAAATCTAAGTACACGGGTGTTTTCGCATTTCGCCCCCATCGAAATGCGGCCGCCGTGGCCGGGATTCGATCCCGCGACCTCGTGCTCAGCAGCCTAACACCATAGCCACTGAGCAACCACGGCGGATGTGTAAAAGCAGGACGGCCATCTCCAAATTTGCTCAAGGACAATTTTATGTTTCGAACATCACCACGCGCTCCGGAAATGGGTCAACGAAATGGAAGAAAGCGGCAGGCATATGAGAACAACTTCGAAAAAGAAGCGTAAGCTGCAAACCGTTTTCGCCTTTCGTTCGCGTAATCCCGCGGATTCGTAATTAGCGCGTGGCACTCCACAGCAAGCGCAAGGCATTAGCGACGGAGAAGACTGCGTCTTATTTTTTTTTTCGTTGATTTGATACAAATGGCGTCTTAGTGGAACTTACAGTCATGCAGAGAGAAGATTCTAAGGCAAACGAGTAAGTTCATATGCTCGCTGACCAAGAGACGTGTTTATGTGTCTTGAGAGCTGCGATGTCGCGTAAAAAGAAATATATCCGAGGCTTATCATTGCAAACTATTGTTGCAAATGCATTCGTGCTTGAAATAAGCTTACAGAGTTCTTGGTGTTTAGGATGTATGAAAAGAAAGAGATACGATTGATGCTAAGGACATAAAAACGGATAATTAGGTCTGCATGCGCGATTTCTTGTCTTATCTTTTGTTATTATTGTAAATGGCATTTTTTAGAAGTTAGCTCTGCGCGCCCACATCATCTCTATACATCTCGGCAAAACGGACAGGTTGATACGAACTGCGACAGTGGTTTTACCAAAGAATTGGCTGGTGTGCTCGCTTTCATCGAACAAATTGTAAAGCCCGAGTTTAATGTTCGACATCACGCGGCTACATTGAGGGCGCTGAAAAATGATTCTCCCAGACTAGATTGATTCGCAAAATGTGTAGGTACTCGTTTCAGAAATAGGGCTAGAGGATTGATCGATTAACCTTTTACCTACTCAACAAATTCTTCACACCATCCTCCCTTCTGTGCGACGTGTTGCAACTGAGTACGCTCGTGAAGTCATCGATCGCGCTGAGATGGCGCGTCAAGTCGCCCGATTTCGTTTATTAGCATTGTAGCGTATACGAAAATAGCGTTACGACCATCTGTAAGCGACGACAAATACTGTGTTTGCTTACTCTACAATTTCTTTGCCTGTGACCCGTATTTAAGGGGCTTTCGAAAGTTTCTATGGCTTATCAACTTTTCCACGTTCACAATCGGTTAAACTCTCTGGTATAGTGTATTTCGTGGCTTCCCTTGTTTTCCACTTTCTTTTCTTCAGAGGCAAACATTGCCCCATGTAGTCATCGACATTCTCACGATATTCGGTTTCTCGCCACGTAACCTTCCAGACATGAACGGCATGCTTGCAATGAGCCATAGGGTCAGCAGTGAAGTGCGGTGTTGATGCAAATATCCCCGGCTTATGAAAAGTCACGTCCGTGTAGGTTCTTATACGTGAAATACAGCACGCCCTCCACCCCCCCCCCCCCCCCAAGAAAAGAAAAAACATGGGGATATCAAAAATCCCCAACTCCGCCGCTTTATTAGCACCTGATGAAAGCACAAAGAAATTTTCTGACGGGATCAGATTAGGGTACAGTCGTGGCAAAAAATAAAATAAGCATAAGCGAATAAGGAAAACAATCTTCCACATAAAGTGCACATTCCGGAATTCGTCTGAAGATAAGCTTTAGTGAAGCGGACAAATAAATTCTGTACAATTTACGAAGAACGATGCGTAAATTTGTGTTTATCTTCATTCTGTGCAACGTGTAATGTCGTGCTTAGTATATCGTTATCCGCTACACCGTTCACAAGCTATGCCGAAATGCGAATGCTAGATCAGGTAGACGCACAGTGTGAGGCCTCTAGGAGGAGATGTCACGAGCACGAAAACTGTGTACGATGTTTGTGAAGGGAGAGAGGGTGAGGAATGGTGTGCGCACGGAGAGGTGCATGTATTTAAGGATCTACTTTTTATGCCACAGTTACACAGGGGCTCCTATTCGGGAAGACAGCCAAAGAATGGGCACACAGCTAGTGAGTGGCACGTACAGCAAATGGATAAATCAAAGAATTTGAAGGAAGTGAAAGAAAAAGAGCCCGATGAATATAATGTGCAATTCAATTAAATGGTTGGTGCGTTTTAGATGTATATATTAGCCGTGACAAGATGTTCAGGTTTTACGTAGGATTTTCTTTGTTTTTAGCGCATATAACGCAGAACAGAGGCACGCTTAATGGCGCTACTTTTTCCAGTTAACACCCAGGATTTATGAGCCCGCTTCTCGGTAGTTGTATTCGGCCCACGTGTAACTTGCGCATATATAACCACAGATATATTAATTATATCATCCACTGTTATAACAAAACTTTTCTGACTTGTTGCGATTTTGATGCCACGTGTCTTTGGCATCGTCAATAATGGCAGTGGAAAGACGAGACGATGATGACGGTAGCCTACAACGATGGTGAACGGTAATATTGCGGAGACGCTGCAAATTGCCATGACAAGAGATAGTACAATTGTGACAAGCCTATCTGAGTGACAAGCGGTAAGGCAACAGAAAAGTTGTTCAGTCGGGACGGTCAGAAAAAGAGCATCGATCACACCGAGCACTCACAATGATCGACTATAGCACAGCAGAAGCATTGACCGCTCACAGTGGTCAGCTACCAGAACGCCGTTACACTGGCCACCCACGATAGTTGACGATAATATGGTGGCGACAGTAGCCAGTTATAGCCCCGATAGAATTGTATCAATGATGGCCAGTCATTAGTGCTGACAATAATATGCCACAGGTGATGGTCGATCAAGATATATCCAATGAGACGGCAGCAAATGTACCGGTTAGTGTGTAACAATAGTCACGTACTCTCTAAGTAGAAGAAAAAAATTGGACTAGTTGGTGTTGACTGGGCGTGTTTTAATTGACCATCGTGGCTTTTTAAAACACGATTTAATGAAGCGCAACTGCCAGGACACAAGACGAAGGGAACACTCTTCGTCTATGTGGTAATTTCGCGTTGTATCACGTCTATCGCGCTACGATACATCGCGTTCTGACTGTTTTGTATACACATTAGGGCCCTGATTAGCTGCCGCCTGCTATCTCTTTTATAGGAGATCCCTTCTAACGTTAGCCAATTTAAGTTGTTGTTTGCTTACTTTTTTAAATCATTCTTCTTGTATTTAGTGAAATAATAAGTGCTGACAATATGACCCGACTCCACAGAGGTTTCATAATTGTATATTTTACAAGTTTACTTTGGAAGCTTCGAGCTTGGCTGACTTTAGCTGGGACGCATGCACAGTACATAATTGCACGTCGTCTTTAAAGGGTTGATGGCATGAAGTGTAGGTAATCTGGGGCACAGGGCTACCCACAGAAGTACTCCTCCCAAATTTCAATTTTATTTAGGACCCCTCGTTCTGTGCTCACTCACCCCTGTCCTCATTGATTCGTCATTATTTTGCAAAATCTTAATTTGCATTAATTAATTTTCTGCTAAGTGCAGAAATCAACCAGAACGTGAAAAAATCGGGACAGCGCTTGAGCTTCGCCTTTAAGAGTGTAACGCGATAGCATTCCAAGGTCCCTGACCCTTTCTCATGCTTCCTGGTAACTGCAGCTTATGCAACCGTAATTTTTACCGGATAACGCTGGGCGCCGAACGCTCTGCACGAAGGCGAACTTTCTGGTAGAAACACGCGATGGACGTTATGGATGGATGGATGTTATGAGCGTCCCCTTTGGAAAGGGGAGGGGGGGGGGGGGTCGCGCCACCAAGCTCTTGTTATTTTATTGTCTAGTGCCCTCCTTATGCTAAAAACACAACAAAAGAAAAGGAAAGAAAACACGATGAACTCCCACAAGCAAAGTTTCTAAACCCCTACTGTGAACCTTGTTTTTGTACGCCTCCATTGTTTGTCATTTCCCTACTTTTCTTCCTCCATGCAATCTTCAAATTACCTCTTACTAATCTCTATTGCGGACATGTTTACTTTCCCCCTGCTCTCACTGAACCCAAGGGCTTCAAGGACGCCAGTGATTCCTGAATCGACCACTGGGCAGACATCTTTACATTCTAATAAAACATGCTCCATCGTTTCCCTAGCTTTACCGCAGCAAGCACATGCTTCCTTTCCTTCTTATATCTCACTTTATGAGTGGGTGTTCTAAGGCATCAAGATCTCACTGCGAAAAGTAATGAGCTTCCCTTTGAGTTATCATAAGTTGTTTCTTTCCTAATTTCATCTTTTCCTCTTAAGTAGTTACTCATGGCAGATTTCTTTTCTATTGCCGCCACCAACGAGATTATCTCAGCCTCTCTGACTTTCCGCTTGACGTTCTTTGTGGCTGTGTTGCTCACCATAGAGGTCGAATACTTGTTGGTAACCTTTCTAGTTCTTTTGCTCCAGTGTGAGTCAATGTTATTCCTGTACAAATAACTGACCTCTCTGCTATCCCATTTATTTTCTCCGTATCCCTCAGTCGTTCTTCATAAATAATTTTACTGTGAGCTTCGCTCACTTCAAAACTTCTTCAGTCCGTATCACCTTCCACGGCTTCATTTGTAGTCTTCCCGTGAGCGCCCAATGCAAGGCGTCCCACTGACCTTTGGTTGCCATCGAGTCCTGATTGTACTACTGATTTCAATTAAATAACCGCATTTCCAAATGCAAGTCTGGCACAGGCGAGCGCCCCTGGAGGTATTGTAAGCAAACGGGCACGCTGCTCCATGGCCTCGGAGATCGGCGAGAGCGATCTTGGAGGCCATGGTCGCCTCCAATTGCTGGAAATTCCAATTTTTCAAATTTCCAAATTTTCAATTGCTGGAAAAAGGGTTTTTGTTTCAGTTACCGCGTAACCGAAGTACGCTTTCTCGTATACTCAAATTATAATTCGACGGTATCCAGTCCGTAGATTGTGTTTAGATTGTACCTTGCGATTGTTCTGGCGTATGTTATTTTGAGAAATTAAATTAATTCAGTAACGCCCCTGCGTCACTCGGATGGCATGCGTGGTTGTTCTACGGAATGATTTTTTATCGAACAGACGTCCGGCGCAGACGTCGGATGTTTTGCCGCATGAGCTCTTATCTCTGTTGTGTGGGGCACAGCCAGTGTCAAGCAGACACCGTTTATTACTTTATTTGCGGATCTGTTTTCTTTACATCAAGTATGATGTAATGCATGTGCTACACTTAATTTATATTGTACTTTACGTTCATACCACAGTTGTCAGCGTGCCTACGGGTCAATAAATTTCCTAGTCAACTCTGTCGCGTTAAATTACACGACCGAACAGGGAAAGAAGTGCATCAAACAAACCATAAGAATGAGATCGAATGACAAAATAAAGAGGAACAACCTGGAATGACAGACGTTTTTTTTTTTTTTTTTTTTTCTGTAAATAATTCGGAGGACTTGCCATGAAATGAACCTCACTCCAAATTGTGTTTGTCCAGAAGTACTCATATATATATATATATATATATATATACATATATATATATATATATATATATATATATATATATATATATATATATATATATATATAAAGAAGACAGAAAAACTTGTTTGTGTTTATTCCCTTCCGGGCACGTATAATTAACGCCATTACAGAGCGACACACTTTGCTTGTTACCGTTTTTGTAATCTTCTAGTTAAATTCAACACGATCTTGAAAACTTGGTAAAGCTTCGATGTAAGTTTTGCCTTATGCCACGGCGGCTGTGCACTGTATCTTTACATTAACGTTTTGTTAAACGAAGCTGCAAGTATACGCAGACGCAGAAAAAATATGAATGTTTGCTCAAAGCTCCGCTAATCAGGACAGTATGCTCTTATGTTTATGCGGCACTCTGGATTTCTTCAGTTCCTGCGTTTTCTCCTACCCGGAAGGTCGTAAAATGATGGCAATTGCTTTCATTTCGTAAATATGTATAACAAAATGAAATAGTGCCTTGCATAAGCCCTCGCTGTCTTTTGGAGTGCCTCCATGTTTTTCGCCGCCCCTATCTTAATCTGTGTCTGTTTGCCACAAAGGCAAACAAATCAGACCAGAACTGCTAAAAAAATATCAGCGGCCTGCCTAATTAGTCGCGTGTTCCGGCGTCTGAAGCTTTTTTGCGCATAACCGCTGTGCGACCTTCGCCGACCGCCTTCGCCGCTAATTTGTCAAATGTCACGCTTGACCGACATCTGCTCTTGGGAACAGTTCTGGCGTAAGAAATTGCTTTGTGAACACAGACCATGTTTCCTAAGCCATGTGCGTGTGCTAAGGCGTGCTTTGTCATTTGCTTAGTTGTTCGTGGAAGGGTATTAGGGCTAAGTATTCTTTGCCCCTTCCTCTAATTACGCGAGTGCTGAATGTTGTTTGTTGCCGTTTTGCCATTTATACAACTTGAACCACTGGGTATGGGCCTAAAAAGACAACTCGGGCCATTACTTATGCGCAACTATGTACGTGCCTGCGGCTACGTGTTCAAATACTGAACCTATTGGGTCGATGGGTATGCGAAACCTCGGCGCATCCCCTAGAATGGGTAGGTCAGACTGGTAGGTGCCCGACTATGTTAACAAGAACACGAGGCAAGAAACGAAGCCGGCTGAAGTAAAGTGCAGAAGTCGGCAGCAGAAGCAGCCAAGTGTGGAGAAGTTGAGCGAGCAAAATCGGACCAGAGCCAGAATACAGCGACGAGCGTTCAATTAGACAGAAGTGGAGAAGGAGAAACTAAATGGAGACATTTGCGTAAGCATAAAAGCAAGCTTGGCTTATAACAAGCGCCTACATATGCGTGGGACCCACGCGATTTCTTTTTTCGATGTTATTCTCTCTAGCTATTTGTCAGTGGTCTCAGCGGCGCCATTGGCTTATACCTTAGAAGAACTTCTTCTTGGGCGAGTTAGAGCTTATTAGCAAGCAGTTTTATAACTGCGCAAACAAACGACCACAGCGTGAGAGCACATAAAGACAGGCGCTGGGCTGCGCCTGTCCTTGTGTGCTCTCTTTCTGTGGTCATTTGTTTGCGCAGTTGTGAAATCGTTTGCTGAGCTTAGTACTGGCATGGGCTAGTCGGAAACTATTGATCATAAGAAAGGTAATAGAATCGAGCGAAAGGAGTTCTTCGCTATACTGTATTGGTGACGTTCTTGCGAATGAAAATGTTTGTGAATTGAGCCGAAATTGATGGCGAATGCGAAGAAAACGGGATAGCTCCTTAGAAACATTCTAATTCGAAATAAGACTGCCATTCTATCTCTTGCATAAGAGGCCGCCACTCTCCCTGCGTCGGGAGTCTAAAAACGGGTCGCCTTCTCTGGTAACTTTTTGACGAATTTCGCTGGTTCTGCTACTACGATCGCTATATATAATCACGCTATTGTGTAAACCAAATGACGGCGTCATCGCCAGGGGCAGAAGCTGCTCCGTGTAAGAGAGCGGAGAGAAAGTGAGCGAGTATATTTTAAGCAAGGCGACCTGCAGCGAATGTACTTCGTATGACGGAACGCTCGAACAAAGTATTCGGCAGACCCGGGACGGCGCGGCCGCTAGAAAGTTGAAGTTTTTAGACGTCTCAAGCTAACAGGGCGGTAAGGGTCTTGCAGGAGATACGCAGTCGCTAAAACGATAGCTCAATAATGGCACCATTTTTGTCGTAGAGGTAAGGTATATTGCGGACTTGAGAGGACAGTCGCATGCTGGTGAAGCCTCACTAATTTAGGTTTCCGATCAAAGGTTCGTAAACGTATAAATTCGGGAATTCGGACGCGTAGTTATCAGTCCTAATGTTTCTAAACGACGGATGGTCAGAACGAATAATTGTATCGCATTAATTGAACGCATAATTAATTGAACGCATAATTAACGACAGACCCTGGCGAACGACAGAAGGCTGAGGTAGTTGGTAAGGATTCATAATGCAAAGGAGGGGTAAGGCGTGCAGACGTGGACACAAGAGAAGAAAATTGGACAACACGAACGCCGTTCGTGTTGTCGCTTCATGAGCTTGATTTATTTAGTGCTATAGACAAGACAGTAACAATACATTGTTTATTCTTGGATATCGCGAAAGCTTCTCACTCTGTCTCTGAAAAATTGCTTTTCCTTAAGTTGCGTAAACTTAATCTCGCTACTAATATATTGCTCTGGATCGAATGCTTCCTTTCTAATCGCTTCCAATATGTATCTGCTAACGTGCATGACTCTTTCATCGCTTTTGTACATTATGGGGTACTTTAGGGATCTGTTTTGGATTCACTACTTTTTCCAATTTTCATTACCGACTTCCCCATGTTCGTTACATGTTCTATAAAAAAAAGGTTTCCTCCGAAAGGTGAAGTATAGATTGCGATATAGTAGACAGCTATACGAAGTAAGGATAGTAGCTTTATCGGCAGTATAAACTTGAAAACATTCAATTACTAACTGAATTAAGAAGCGCAGTGTCAGTGCGCACAAGCAAACATGAACACATCACACTCGATGAGCGCGGGCACTCGCTGTCAAAACCCTGGTACGAGCAACCGCGGCAGCAGCAGCAGCCGACGTGACCTTCGTGCGGTCTATCGCTTCAACGCAACAGCACCCAGAACACAGCGCGCACAGAGGTGTGAGCCGTCTGCAGATGCCTTTCAAGACACGGCGCGCGCGACCGTGCAAAGTACGCGCTTGTTGACGGAGTCGAAGCCGCCTCCCCGCTTTCCTTCATATAAGGCGCACGAGTTTGAGCCCCGATCGTCAGTTCCCATTGCGGCAGGTCGTTAAATGCGCAGTTGCTGCAGGAGTACAGCGTCGCGCCCCTCCCTCCCTCACATCGCCTCTCCCCCGCCTTTCGCGCGACGGAAGACGGCGTGTTTACTCCGTTACCTTTCTTCGCGCGCGCCAGATTGAGTCGCGATCGTTGGCTTCCTTCGCGTGCTTTCGCTCGCACATACAGCATACGACGCGCGTCGAAGGTATTATCGCCCTTGGACTTTTTACGAAACATCACGGCGATGGCGACGCCTATCGGAAAAATGAGCCAGAAGTGTCCATATAATTGCATAAATCTTCTCGCCCATGACTGTTTAGTTTACCACATCATGACTAACGCCTCTGATCATGCTACCCTGCACTCCGACCTTACCGCCATATCTTAATAATAAATAATAATAAACCCTTAACCCTTCATAATAAATGTAAATGCATGCATGCCTCACGGACTTCCTCTTGCCCTGTTTCTCTCAACTATACCCTCAATGACACACCATTAGCCTCTGTAACATCTTAATCTTTGTATAAATATTGCTTAGTAATCTCTCGCGGAGCGTACATCTGCAATATGTATTTAATAACGCTAACCGAGTGCTCGCTTTCATGCGTCGCAATTTTTCCAGTGGGTATGTTTACGTTAAGTCACAACTTTATGAAACGTTGGTATGTTCAAAGCTCGGATGTGCCTGCTCCATTTAGAACCCTATGTCCAGCTAATCTAAAAAACCTTCTACAATCACTTCAGAACCCTGTCGTCGGTTTTATTTTATCAACTGATGCGCGTCACGCATGCGTATCATCAATGAAACTGATGCTTGGTTTGCCAGACCTTGCAGTACATCGTAATTTCCTGCGAATATGTACCTTTCATAACATTTACTACACTAATCCTGTTCTTAAAGAGCAGTTGTGCCTTCACCCATCCTACATTTCACCTCGCATCGACCACCAAATGAAGGAGGAGGGGGTACCACCATCACTGCCACCTGTGGCAACATTAATTTTAAGAAGATTGCCAACGACTTCATATCTACTCACCACTCCTCTCCGTAATGTCCTCAGGCCTTAAGGATTTGTAAATAAATAAATAAATAAATAAATAAATAAATAAATAAATAAATAAATAAATAAATTCTTATGATCCTAGAGGTACTTTAGTAGTCATCATGTCGCGCAGTGTTCGTATCGACATTTGTCAAATAAACCTTTTCTTCTGAGCGACAACGCAGCCTGCGCTGATACCCAGAAGTGGTCGCTTGATCAGGGCATCGGTGATGAATCATCATTAAGTACAGTGAGCAAACAGAGACACGGGTATTATTACCACAAAAGGTTCTATAACTCGCTCATATATACGGCTTGGATGTCTTTGATGAATCATTTTGCTCAGATTTCCGCATATCTGCGAAGTATTTCTCTAATTATTCGCGTATAAATAGCCTGTTTGGTAATTTTCCGTAATTTTTTAGGGGGATGATCAGCCGGTATGGAAACCACATTTTCTCAGCGCCCACAGTACTTCGCTCAAGCTTCGATTCTCGGCAAGACTGAACTGTTACTTCAAAATCGCAACCTGCCAACCTCGGTTTAATGGTATTTTTCTTCAGTTTCCCTTCAAAAACGAGAAAATGCGAATGGATACCGTAGTGCTTTTCACGTGCCTTGCCTTTAAGCACACATTCACTAAACACGAATGATCTCCGTTCACAGTACCCGCCTCAATAGCGTAGTGGCTGCGGCGTTATGATGCTGAGCAAGAGGTTAAGGGCTGGATTCCCGGCGCCGGCCGCCGCCTGTAAATGCGATCGAAATGAATGCAGGCTTCTGTGCTCGCATATGCCGCACGTCACAGAAAGCTCAGGTGGTCCAATTTATAGGCAAGCCCTCCACCGAAGCTTTTCTCATAGTTTCCATTCATAGTGACTGCCAGAATTTAAAAAGAAAACACGAACGCACACGAAGGAAAACACAAAACAAGAGAGACAGTACAATCGCTGGACATAATTGATGCCACCCCGGCGTTGCTTCGTGGCGTTAGACACCACGGATCGTACAAGCAAACTCATTTTTGGTGGCATTGGCATTGTGCTCCCCCTATATGAGAACGCGTCACCTCTCTAAGAGCAAAGCCCGGTATTTGAGTCACCGTCGTCTGCATATAGTTTCCCACAAACATCACTAGAAGAATCTGTGGCGCTAGTGTCTACAAGAAATGCAAGCTTGATGTTTGTTGGAGAATGATGGGGATTCTCATTCTCAAACTTCGTCCTTGTGGTTTCGAACGGCTTTGTGATTTTGCAAATTAATAATTTTCAGCAAGATATTGCGCCTCCAACGCAGTTATTCGTAGTGACTGTGCATGTACGCCGAGTCCAGCTGTCGTCGGTGTTTAGAAAAGTAGAATTTCTTCAAAATTTGGGCCAATAAACGCAGTTACGGCATAATCGACAAACCCACAAGAACATGTCAAACCACTAGCACTAAAGGTAGCCAAATCCATGTACACCAGACATTCTTTCCATGATAGCAGAAGTTGCGGTTCCGATGTTCCCTCTAGTAATTTTAGTAGGAAACTCAATGACCATCAACGCTCCTGTTACTGCACTTCTGTTTTAGACTTGCTGTTTCAGTCTCCTTTGTCAACTTATCCTCTCCTTCGCCTTCCCGGCCACCTCTCCGGTTTCCTCTCAGCCTTTTAAGACATACTTCATGCTTTCTCGCGCCGCGGTTGGTTTCTTCCCATTCGCTTGCTCCCGCATTGCTGCCTTCTCCCCTATCGGTATTCGCACTGGCCTCCACCGCTGCTGCGACTTAAAAGATTTCAGCGCGTACCAGCACTGAATTTGCGGTTCCCGAATATCCTCTATACCACGACCTACGGCGCCGTCTGCCTCCCGACTTTCCCGCTGAATCAGTGCCGCAGCCGAGCGAACACCCAACGACTTTTGTCTGCCCGCTTCTGACGGCTTCTGTGAGGCGTTCCCGCAATCTGTGGGCGAAGCGAGAAAGAAAGACGCAGAAGGAATCAGGAAACATAAAGCACAGACGATCAAAGGAAAACTGCAGAAAGGTGCTGTGATCGGGCCATCCCGGCCTGAGTATCACATTTCTCCGTGGAGAGAATCAAGAGTAAAGAAGAAAAAAAAAACAGAAAAGCCAAGAAAATAAAAGAAACAGAAAACGAAAACGGAAAGAAAATTTGCAGAGTTAGCAGGCTGGCGCTGGAGAAGTAATCCGAAGACTTGCGCGGAGACGGAAGAGTCAAAGCTAAGGATGTTAGGAAATAGAGGCAAACAGCCAGATGACAGACCTCCGTTCCAATCGGATGAACAACACCGTCGCACCTAATACCACGACACCTGCGCAAGAAAGGAACGAGGAAAGTTGTACGAGCCGGGAGCTGAGAGGTGCAAGAAGCCCATCGCTCTAGCCCGGAGTGCAGTCTGCTTTCTCTCTTCGTCGCGTCCGCCCACAGCTCTCGCTGCTCGTCTCGGCTTGCAAAAGGAGATTTGCTCGCGAAAATCTCTCCTTTCTTGCGTCGGCCGCGGCAACAAATAAGGTAAAAAAATAAAGACAGTAGAAAGTAACGATGAGAAGAGGCGTCGGCAAGAGATCGAGATACGAGCTCATCACGTGTGTAATCTGAGCGCATCTTTCAAAGGAGCCGCCTACAGTTTGCACTTTTCTTTCGCGGTCCTATTCTCACCGATGTGATCGCAGCTCATTGGTTCGTCTCCGGCTGGCTACTGTGCGGACCTTATCGGATGTTTTGTTTTGTCCCTTGGCACTTTGTGATTAGATTAGACTCGGCAGAATTAGAGCTGGGGACACGTCACCACGATGAAGGGTACAAACGCACGTATACTCAATCTGCTTCTTATCTTTAAGCGCGTTATTCATGTTGCATCGGGAAATCTGTCTCCCGGCCGCGAATGCACGCAAAATTGTCTCGCGACTGGCCGCTCGAGGCACCTTACGTGTATTCGCGAGCTCCTTTCATGCTTGGCAAAACGCTTTTACGTAGCACGGATTGAGCAACAGAAAGCTGCATCGGTAGTTTTTCATGTCGCTCTACAATATTGTCAATGACACTTTTAATATAACTATGATATTTGAGAAGTTGATTAATTAATCTAGACTCATTATCTAATTAGGCGGAATGAAAAAAAATAACTTGAGTATCTCCAAGCGACGGCAGACAACATTACCTTGATTCTCTCCAGCTACGAGGCATTCGCATATTTTTAAACTCTGGCTAAAGTTAACTGGGAAATCCTGTATACACGTGTGTTTCGACTCTATGCACTAACACAAAGCTTCGCTGATAGTCATTCCAACTCGTTGAATCTGTCGCAATTTTTCGTTTGACGCAGCTTAGTTGTTCTATTTCGTCTGAGGTAGGGGGGATTAAAGACATCAGCATGCTTCTATAAAGAAGGGAGCACATACTGGGAGGTGACTTTGTAATAACTTGCACTTTGTAATAATAACTTGCACTCACGTCGCAGTAGTTGCTAGCAGAGAAACAGATTTGCATGTACAAGGCCTTTGGGAAAGTAATTTCCCACTTGCCGGTGATGTCTGCGAAGCAGAGGAATTACCCTAAGCAACGCAATAATAACAACAACAACAACAACAACAATAATAATAATAATAATAATAATAATAATAATAATAATAATAATAATAATAATAATGTGAGCATTATATTACCCCTTCATCTTCTTCATCTGTATATATTCAGCATCATGGCCAGCGTCATCGTCTTTAGCGCGCGATCTGCGCAATAAACCGTTGAGGCTTAACAGCTCTCTCGCAATAATAATAATAATAATAATAATAATAATAATAATAATAATAATAATAATAATAATAATAAACGAAAGAGGGACGGTTATTGCGGCAGGAAATAACAACGGTTAGTCCGAGGAGACCGAAAACGCCATGTAGCTGTAGTAATCCGATACGCAGATCTCTGCGTTCGACAGTAGAACGTGAAATCCAACAAACGGAACATGCGAGTCTTCTTGTTTGCTTTATTTCGAGTTTGTGATCTTTACTGACAGCTAATGAGATTAAGAATTTTAAAGTTCTCATTTGTTCGCGATTTTGAAACTCGAAGGTGGCTAGAAGTAAACATGGCACTTTCTCGGCTGTAGTAACCTTACCTTAAACAATCACAAAGGCCGATTTCTCTTAGTAACAAGATTTTCGATTAATTCATCCCGCAATTATGGGCATGTATGACCAAAGTTCTTTCACAGCATAATCTATGTTGGTGTTTGTTATTACGAAAAGCTCTGCTAGTTATTATGAGCCTGTTTTAGACGCTTGGTTTTCAAGCAACTACTCCCTAGCCTCTCTTGCAGACGAAGCTTCAGTTTAGGCATGTGAAAAGCAGGAACACTTTGGTCTAGCCACCACTAAAATGATTCGGATTAAACTTGAGTTCAATTCTACCAGCTGTCAGCGCACGTTCTTGCTTTAGGCATGTCATGCAGCGCTGTGTTTGTTGTTCACCTATCTGAAAGCCCTTCGCTCTGTTCGTTCTCTCTTCAACCGTTTTCCTTGAAATCTCGTTTGCTCTATTGCCGGATCATTGGAGGGCGTAGTACAGACCTATCTGATTAATTTGGATGTTCCTCTACAAAGGGTATGCGAACAAAGTCTGGTTAGTGCCATAAGATTGACAATTTACGCCAAACACGGAAGACCGTTCTTATGAAGAGAGCCTCACTTCGTCGTCAAACAGACGTTTCTATGAGACTCAAATAACTGCAGTCTTTTACATCCACGTATAGGCACATTCCGCGCACTATCGCACGCAAGCAGGAGGCACGCGACGCCATGTAAGCCTGCGGCATCAGCGCAGACGTGTTGCAGACGCCGTCCGTGTCGTCTGCACTTTGTCCGCTTTCTTGCCTCACGTTTACCGCGTTCGACGTGCTTCTCCGACGCCCCCAGAGGCGAACCCATATTGCAACTCAAGCAGTAAAATAAGGGAGGCCGTCGAGGGGAGGATCGCGTACAGCGCAAGGCAGAGGGAGAGTAATACAAACTGCATTCGACCTGCTGCCAGCGCTGGTCTCTCGGGGCGCTGCGAGAGAGGCGAATTACGCCAATCGCACTTGCCACACAGCGCGACAGAGGGTTTCGCGAATATGGCGCTGCCAACCTAAGCCATTTGGGCTGCTAGAACGGGCAGGTATAAGGAACAGCTCGCAGCATCCCATCTTACATGGTAGAGCTCGGCTGGCGACTGGGAGCACAAGTGGGGATTAATCAACAATCCTCCTTCGTCTTTTACCCGAGACTCTTCAGAGAACAGTTCCTTGCTGTTGCGGATGCTCTGCTCTTCGCTAGCCCAGGTAACATACAGGCCGTTTAATTAGGTTCCTAGAAAATATAACGACGGCACCTTCTTTTTTTTTTCTTAGCAGCATTGCTCTCAGTTCATATGTCTTATTGCATTTCCTTGAAATATATTTTAATCCCGCGTTTGTCGTAAGCAATTGTCCGTATTAAGGATTATTCGTGGCGCTTTCCCTACATGGCGTTCTCACCGAATCAAATTTCTCCCAAAGGAAAGGCCCAAGTTCAGAGTAGCGTTACACAGTCGTTTTAATTTGTTCTAGATTCTTGATGCCTTTGCTTTCGCTTAACTCCGATGACGACGCTCAAGGCGCGCCCGTCAAGGCACACACGCCCTGCGAGGCTGTGGCTAGTTCGTGTATCGAAAGAGCTCCGCCGGATGCCGCCGGGTTTATAAGACGGGTAGAACCAGCCCACGAAGAGCTTCAATATGATAGCTCTCTTGGCGTCGGCATGACGGATTATCGTCTGTTGTAAACAGCTGTTGGAATGCCTTAAGGAAAGCAGCAGATGCGCCTTACATCCAAGCCCAAACCTGTGGAGCGAACGTATTCTTAAACGACGAAGCGAAGGTTGGTCTTCTGACAGCGTCGACCGTTAAAAGGAGTTCTTGCCCATATCTGTCACCTGCTGTCCTCTTTGGCTGCACCTCTATTGTGGCACGTGCACGCATGGCACGTGCAGTTAGCAGCCTCTGGCGTTGGGAGTCAGTCGACCTTTACGGAATGAAAACCTGCAGGTTAACTTCAAATGACCTTCACAGGCAGGACATAAGATGTATAATACTAAAACTTCGCACGCACCAAGTTCGGCAACACCCGCGCGTTGCAATACACAAGAGGCAACATTTTCCAGAAATGATGTATTTTCAGCAGAAAACTTCATTTTTATTCGTCCAGTCGCATCTATAATAACTTTAGACGCTCGCCGATAAAATTTATACACGACAGCAATGTTATTAGGCAAGCAACACAGGTGTCGCTGTTCTCTGTTATCGTCTTACTGTCGGGTAGCCCGCGAGAAGCGACCAAAGAAAAAGAAAACGCAATATCTTTGTTTTATTATATCTATGAATCACGCAACGTCGTTGCGCAAGGGGGTAAACATCTCTTTTACGGTTCCCAGTTTCATCACTTGCCGTTAGACAGTCCGTTGTAAAGTCAGTAAACTTCTGCTTACGCAATAAGGAACACATGCATCCCCGCCTGCATACAGACGCACACAAATATACACACCCGGACCGACCTGTGTATACTATTCTGCAATACCCCATTGAATTCAATAGTCACGCTCACTCGAACTGAGGACGAAGCGTCGGGTTTTGAGGCAACCGACACAGCCGTCTGCAACCCGCAGGCTCCTGTAAAAAAATTGCAGGACGCTTAAGCTTCGCCTTGAAGAGTGGAACGCGATAGCGTTATCGCACCCCGTTCGCACCGCCCACTCATTCGCTCGGCGTGCTCTTGAGTCACACAAAGACAAGCAGTGAGCCCCGAGCAACGCAGCGTTCGGCGCGGCAACGAAACGTGCGCTTGAGCAAGCGGAACGAACCAAAGAACTCGGTGTCTCGAAGGGAGAAAGGATCTACGCGAGCCAAACGTCGCGATCGGCACGGACAGCCGGGCCGCGACGCGCGATGAATGCGGACGCGATCATGGGGCTGACGCCTCGATGGGATCGTCCTCTATCTCGCTTGGGAGCACCACGCAGACGCATGGCTCCTCGCCAGCAGCACGGCACACATCGCAGGGGACGCTTTCCCGCCAGACGCGCTACGGCGCAGCGATCACACCAGACGCGTCCCGCATCGGACGCTGCACCTAGGAATCGCGCTGTGAGCGGAAAGAGGAGCCGCGTCGCCTAAACACGATGGTTCGAGTGACGCACGCTGGAAGTTGGAAGGGGAGAGAGCGAGAAAACTTATTAAACGCAAGGGTATTGGGGCATCCTCGCACCGGTACTTGCACGGCCCAAATGCGCTCAAACGAGACGAAGGGGAGAAGCGGGCGAGTGGCACGCCCTGTCGGGGTAGCGCCATACATTGCGAGGAGGGGGTCTTCTGTGCTCGCCGCAAGATGTCTCTACGTGTGCGCCAAGCGTAGAAGAAATGTAGCGGAAACGTACTTCGCTACTCGTTTAACTGCGACTTCTGTAATTTCCATGCTAATAATTACCGATATACACCACAGTATAACTTGCTACGGCACGTTTCTATGGCAACACCGCATTAACTAGAGGCGCTTTTGTCGCGATTTGAACCATGGAACTCATACAGAAATATGAAACAGAAATATACAGAAATACAGAAATATGAGACGGAAGTGTACAAAGGAGCAATGGTACGTTCACGCACAACTCGCTTCACAGAAGAGCAGCCCACAAAAAGGGCTCTCGGTGATGAAAAGCGATATGCGCTTTCCAAGCAAATATTGGAAATTGAGTCTGGTGGGTCTATATACACAGAAACGTCCCAAATAATAAACCTATTTGAAGCTCATTATAAAGATCTTTTCACTGCAATTAAGTCTCAGAATGGATACGAAGAAAACGCTGATCAGTTTATTTCGCTTATGCCACACTTAGAAGAAGACGATCGCCTCAGCGTTGATGGGCCAATCACTCGAGAAGAAATAAATTTTGCCATCGAAACGCTTCAGAAAAACAAGACGCCTGGCCCTGATGGCCTTAGTGCGGAATTTTATATAAAATTTCAGGAATTCCTGTGTCCTTTTCTTGAGCAGCTTTTCGAGGAAGCCTATCAATATGGTGAGCTTCCTCCATCTTTCTATCAGTGCCACACAACCTTGATACCAAAGAGCACTGATGATGAAATAATAAAGAGGGTAAACGGATATAGGCCGATATCGTTGTGTAACGTGGATTACAAGATATTTGCAAAAGTACTGACAAATAGATTGCAAACAGTCATTACTAAATTAGTAGGTGATCATCAAACATGCGGAATTCGAGGCCGCTCTATACAGACAAATGTTCATATCGCACGTTCAGTCCTTGAGTGCATAGAGGGTAGTACGGATCAAGTAGCTCTTCTCCAGATTGACCTCGCCAAAGCTTTTGATAAGGTTCAACACAAATTTTTGTTCCAACTACTGCGACATCTTCAGTTAGGGGATGTATTATACAATGGTATAACACTTTGTTATAAACATTGCACTACAAAGTTAATTGTGAACCGTACCCTCTCGGATATAATACAGGTACAGTCATCCGTTCGTCAGGGTTGTCCTCTCTCGCCTTTACTCTTCGCCATATACTTAGAACCGCTTTGCTTAAGCGTGCTTTGCGACTCGAGCATTAAAGGATACAGGTATGCCGATGAGGAAATTAAAGTGCTAGCTTATGCAGATGACATTGCCTTCTTTTGCGTCGATAAGCCAAGCATTGCCAAGGCAATAGACGCTACCCTGCGTTTCTGTGAGACTGCAGGAGCTACTGTAAATTTTGAAAAAAGTAGAGGCTTTTGGCTAGGCATGTGGGCACTCACTCCCTCTATATTCGCGAATATTCATTGGAATCAGTCTCCGTTGCGATATCTTGGAGTACCTCTCGATAACTTCCGTAATAGTGGACCTCATTGGACGTCCACGATAACCACTATTCGTCGAAAGGTGACAACCTGGCAGGGACGTGACCTCTCCATTTTTGCGAGAGCTAAGGCATGCAATACATTTCTCGCTTCGAAGCTTCTTTATGTTCTGCAGGTCTTACACTGCTCACGTGTCCATGTCCAGGCATTTCATAGAATATTTGCATGTTTTATTTGGCATTCATCATGGGAAGCCATGAGAAGGGACAACCTTTTTCTCCCGCTTGAAAAGGGAGGCCTGGGTCTTGTGCATTTGTTTGTGCGACAATTGGTCATGCGCTTATTTTACCTTAAAAATGTCCGTCATCCATTCTTGCTCGCAGTTAATCGAGCACGTCTTGCGTCACACCTCCCTTTTCTTTATGTCACGACAAACTTTGCTCAAGAACTACCGTTATGGGGCTTCCTAAAGGAACTTGTCGACACTATTTCCTTCTTAAAAGCCAGGTTCACCCTTGAATATTTGTTTACCGTTAATCGCACGTCGCTAAATGTAGCACTTATAGATAACCTTTTCCCTGAACCTCTGTATCGAAAGCCGTATCTGTCTCTATATGGCCAAGATGTTCTTTGCCGTGTCCGTAGAATGTGCATTGCGCCTGCAGCGAAAACGTTTTTCTTCAAGCTACACACCTCCACACTGCCAGTTAAAACGTGGCTTCAGGAAAAAGGACTGTTCGTACCCTGGAATACAAATTGTAGACTTTGCAATCAACCCGAGACAATAGAGCATTGCTTTATACTTTGTCGTGACGCATTTCATTTTTGGGACATTCTACAAAGAACTCTCAAAAAAGACTTTCCTCTCACACGTTATGGTATCCGGTTCCTTCCTTTCAAAAAGACAGCCAGTAATACACCATACGATTTGTTTATGTTATTAGGACTTTATTCATTATGGAGAAGTCGAATGATCGACAGACATGCCGAGCCCCCTCGCTCGACAAGGTCTATCTTCCGTGAAGAGACTGCTCAAGTACGTAGTGTGGTTGCTACATATGATCCCGTACCTGAATGGATTTCGCGTCTGGACGCTTGTGTTTGTTTGCCAGAATTTTGAACTGTCATTGGACTGCATACTGTGTGTGAATTTGTTTTGTATGCGTGTATGTTCATATGTAATGTAACTGCATTGATTTGACACTACCAATATTTCCATGCAATAAAGAAAAAAAAAAAAAGGAACTCATGGCTGAGTGGTAGCGTCTCCATCTCACACTGGGAAGACCGTGGTTCGATTCCCACCCAGCCCATCTCGCAAGGTGTTTTTATTTATGAATTGTGTACCGTCATTTTTCGCTCACGGCCAACGCCGACGACACCGGCTTTTCTGCGACACGAGCTCCTTAACGCTATCGCGTTAAAGGAATCAGTTTGGGCAGTTTGCACTTGTGGTGCAAGGCTGGGTCACAGCGGAGCTAGTTCCAGCTTTTGCCAAGTATTGCTAGGTTTTGCTAAGTTCTGCGAGGTTATTCATGGCTCGGGTAGGTTCATACTAAGCGTTCCTAGGCTTTACTAAGTTTTGCGATGCAATGCACGGCTTGGCTAGGCTCATACCAAGCGTTGCTAGGTTTTGCAAAGTCTTATGAGGTTATGCATGGCTCAACTATGCTCATGCTAAGTGTCGCCAAGATTTGCTAAGTTTCGTCACGTTTTTGCGAGGTCATACACGGCCAGGCCGGTAAGCCACACAAGCGCCAGCAAGTCACACGCTTACAAGCCACAGTACGTGCATCACAATTTGTTATGCAGAGTGCTTCAGTACCAGTCGTCATCATCGTCAATCCGGTCCTCGTCCTCGATGTCCGACCATGGTCGTCGTCGTGGTCAGTCGCATCGGGGTAGGTTTCGCGAGCACTTGCAAGGCAGAGCTCTTCTGTTCAATGTTGCGCACCGAGCTCACCGTCGAGAGATTCACGTCGAACCAGAGCCAGTCACAGACGCGGCAGCTGTGCCCAAACTCCATGCCGAGGAATTAGCGCTGGAAGAAGCCGTTCGCACCTGCCGTGGATTTTAGGGCTTGGCATTGGAAGTTCTCGGTGACGCGCGGGCCCGGAACCGATTCCTGGCCGCACCGAGCATTTAGTCGGCAGCTTTCGTTGTCTCTGGCCCGGAACGCTAGATCCTCGGCTCGGCGATGGCGATTTTTTTTGGCGGCGGACTCGCCGCTATAGGCCGGATCGGCTCTCCTTCGTCGATCGTAGTCCAGCTGAGCCGCACGCCGAGCTTCCTTGTAGATCACAGATATGACAGCTGTGCCCAAACTATATACCTAGAAATTCGCGCTGCAATCGGCCGTTCGCACCCGCTCGTATCTTGGCGGGCTGGACGTTGGAATTTGAGAGGTGTGCCGCTGCGCCGGCCCGACCGTTGACTCGCCTGTGACTTCACGACTCTTCCCTGTGCGCGTGGAGTGCGAGGAGGTTACGTGGCTCGGCACTCTCGCAGCCGGTTGCTAGGCAACACGAGGCGGCGCAGAGCTGGGCTGAGTTTTATGGTAACGCTCCACGGCAGAACGAAAGCTAAATAGCTCCGCTGTTCAAAAAAAAAAGAAAAACAGCCAGACAAATTTACATTTTCACCGCAAGTAGCGTTGCTGTCTGGTTCTTAAGCTGCTTTTAATCAGCTTTTCTCATTAAATCTTGCCACCTTGTTTCTACAACACTCTCTCTTTTCTACTGTATACGTAAATATTATCGCACGGAATTCGTGCACCGTGTCCGTCCCAACAATCCTTGTGCACTTGCGCTCCCTCCCCTGTCAAAAGAACTACCACGCCTACATCCCATCCGCACGCCCCTTTCATTGCAACATTGATTGCGATGAGCATTCTTTGCCTCCTTCAGGCACTGATTCACCCCATCCACCCACTACGCTTGCTGACTTATGTATTTGTGTATTTGTACTATACCTAGCGCCTGAAAGCGTCATCTAGCGCCACTCATAACCATGGGGACAGATGTGGAACATTGTTTCGACGGCAGCAGTCGCGTATTACGCCATCTTAGGAGCTCGCAACTGAATAATAAACCTTCAGATGCTTCCTCGAGACATCCTTAGAGATTAGTCATGAGGGGGGGGGGGGGGGGTAATAAATTACACCGCAGACAGACAGCTGAGTATGCTGTAATATTCCTATATCTTGATTTATATTGCTCCATTTCCGTTGCGTGACAGTGGAATCGTCGGCCCTAAATGGGAAAGAGGTCATTACTCATCTCCGTGAAATTGAGAAAATTATTTCCATGCAAATAGAGAGCAACGAAGTTTCTGCTGCACCTACAGCGCTTGAGCGGAAGTGGCATCCGACCACCGCCTTCTAGCTACCGCGTTTTGTGTACATCTGGGAATGGTTGAAACGCTGTGAGAACCACACAAAAAATAAAATCCATGAAAAGACGCATGGGCCGAGCCATGTACGTCACTAATTAATTATGCAACTCGTTAGCCGCCTAACAGCTCGTGTCATGCGCACCGTAGGCGTTTAGAAGCAGGCGAACGCTCTCCATTAGGCCCACGTAACATTAACTTAGACAAAACAGATCGAAGCTACGAAGATTAAAGGAAAGAGCCCTTCGCTTCGCTGGCGAAATGCCCATTGCAATGACGTTCTATGCATTCTTCCCTTGTTTCTATTTTCAGTGAAGTGTTCGCGCAGCATCTGAAAGCTACCGATGTTTAATTAAGCGAAGCCCCGAACGCAAGCAGCCCTTTGAGAAGAGTTCTCGCTCGCGTGTCAACCTAGTTTGTCGTCACCTCCACGACCGGTATAATATTTAGGCCGCGTTCTTTCCTTCAAATTTATGTCTCGCTCTTTCTTATACGCGCACACGTGCGAGGCGTTGGCATAAACAACAATGTTTGTGCCGCGCAGGGTTATTACTCGCCGTAGCGTTCATTGATCACGCCACCAGCAATGGACTCTGACGCGCCTGTCATCACGTAATTACTCGGCGAATAGCGTCATACTTCTTCAGGCAAAATAAGTAAAGAACAAAGAGAAATAACCGTCGTACTTGCCACCCGACAATGGATGGGCGCGAACGTGCCTGCTCTCGTATGGCAAACATAGCGTCTCCGCCTTGCGGGTTCATATTGCATGAACGCCAAATGAGAGAGAGAAAAACAGAACACGTTTATTTTTTAGGATTATCGTTCACTGATTTCGGGAACATCGCTATTTACGAAGATTCTTCCATGGCTCTCTTTAGTATCGAGCCGCTAGTGACGTAGGGCATATTATTTAGTATTAGATGGCAGCGCGAGTAAGTGAAGAAATATAATTGCAAGCAGCTACATCACACATACAGCTGAAACATCGTCGCACGTAATGCAGTATAGTTACTGCACAATTATGCATAGAGTTCCTGTGCGTTCAGCACCATGCCAAGATAGAACACAAAGAAAAAAAGACATGTAGATAGCTTCGAATCACTTCACATACTTCAGATAAAAGGAAACTATCACGTTACGACAAATAAAAGGATATAAAAATAAACAATCAAGATGGCGCTGCAAGAGACGCGAGACGCCAATATTTTCAGGCAACACCTACGGGCTTCTCACAGTGGAGCCAATCAACTTTCGTTCTTATCTAAAAATTTGATCGTTCTGTTTCACTGAGCGCGCGTGTAGATCGGGGACCCTTCTTTTCTTAGTCGAGGCAAGGGTTGGCGAGTAGGCAAAGGGGGAAGGGAGGGGGGGGGGGGTTACTTGGGAACGAAGCGGGATGGAACGCGACAAGTTAGGCAGTAGGTAAAAGTATAAGGACATAGCAATAAATGAAAGAGTAACGTAAGCCCGTTGACCGTGCGAGACGGTTGTAATACGACAGTGACGTCAGACGTAAAACTCAAAACTGAAAGAAAGCCAAGTCTTGAGTGGAGAGTAAGACGCCAATGGCCGAGGGACTCGAGAAGGAAACAAGGAAGCATCGGAAAATATGCGTTGAGGAAAGGCCGAAGAGCGGCAAGAGCATCGGCATGAAGAGACGATGATTGTGCAGTGGCCTATATATATATATATATATATGTATATTACACGACAGAAAAAGCAATACAAAGAAGCGAAGATGTAAATTTCCATGGAGGTCTCCGGTGGCAGCCGGCGTCGCACTGCGTGTCTGTGCGTTATGGAGGAAAGAGAAAGGGAGAGAAGTTCAACCCTTTGACGCATATAGGGCAGCCGAAGCAAGTTCCATTTGAAAACCAAATCACCCTATGTTCTGAGAGGAAAAGGTTTAACATGGACCCTCTAACCACCTCTCCCCACCCTTTCCATCGCACGTTTTTTTGCTCCACTTATTTCGCTTGCTTATTATTATTATTATTGATAATTTTTTGCTTATCTGTCTTCTCATTGTTCTTTCACTACTTCCTCCTTCCTGAGACACGCTCACGTGCATGACTTGCACGAAACTAAAGCGGAACATTTGCAACAAAGAAAAAAAGAATTACAAACATGCACCGCACTCAGAGGTTAAAGTTGTTGGGTTGCTTCAAAACGCAGTTCAGGAGGCCGGGAGCTTTCCGTTGCTTCTAGGTTTTTTTTGTTTTATGCGCATGCGATGTTGGTACCAAAGCGTTCGTGTTTTTGTGACCTCTTGAAGAAAAGGACTTTCCCGGTCGCGCCCGTGTTCACCTTTTCCTGAACAGCGGGAACTCTCGACTGCATCTGGACCGGGTCGTTTCTCGTCGCTACAAGAGCAGCGACCGTTCATCGTGATCGCAACTGGAGACCGCAGTGAGTCACCACCGGACGCGAGCACGTGCAAAGTGTCCAGACTCCTCTCCACTTCTTTCTATCCCCACGTCCACGTCCAAGTCCTCAAGCTTCATATTTATCTGAGTGGCCATCTGAATTCTGAACGATCCAAAGACTAAAGCTCGCAGGTTTCGTGTACTTTTTGTACCCCAATATAACCCAATTATTTACGAGGAAATACATCGAACTCCACGACGTGACAGCAGCGCAAACTTCAAATTTATTTACTCTAAGTGGTAATTTATTCAATAACTTATTTATCGGTACCTCAAATGACCCCTGAGTTAGAATATATAGAATAGAATTTATTGATAGGAAAGACAGAGAGGTCGACCTGAGCTAGTGCGCTCTAGTCTGCTACTCTGCACTGGGGAAGAGGGAAGGGGAGTGAAAGTATTGGGATGGATGATGATGATAAGAGAAGTGGTGAGTGCTTATGTACATGAGACAGTTGCCTCGCTAGAGCCGCTCGTCGAGCTTGGTGTCCTGCAGGAACTTCAACAAAACTTTTGTTGCACGCACTGAAATTGCAGTGTCAGGCCATGGGCCGAGGATAGCTTCCTCCGACAGTAGTTGTCTGCCAACGCTGGCTAGGAAACTGTCTAATGTCCTTCGCTCCAGCATATATGCTGGGCAGTCGCACAGTACGTGTTGCAGTGTTTCAGGCATCTGGCAGTGTACACAATCAGGGTTGTTCGTTTGGCCGATGAGGTGTGCGTAGCGACGGGTGAAAGCAACGCCGAGCCGAATCCTGTGTAGCAATGATGTTTTGCTCCGTGTAAGCTTCGGGGGCAAACAGAATTTACCGTCTGGGTCAATCGTATGTAGACGTCTGTGAATATTATCAGAGTGGGCTCTATAAGCCTTTGTAAGGTCCTGCATGAGTGCCTTGATCATGGAGTTGGTGTCAGGTCGCGAGTAGGCAATGCGTACTTCATTAGAGGAAGAGGAGGCCGATCTTGCCTCACTGTCAGCGAGTTCATTACCAAAGACACCACAATGGCTAGGCATCCATTGAAAGGTGATCACGTGGCCACTTAACTCGGCACTGTGATAAAGTTCGACGATTTCCAGCACGAGCAGATAGTATGGTCCTTTCCTTAAAAAGTATTTTAGTGCCTGTAGCGCTGATTTGGCATCGCACAATATCGTCCATTTATGGGGTGCCTGCGTTCTCATAAAACGGACAGCCTCTCGTATTCCCGCAAGTTCTGCAGCCGTAGATGTCGATTTGTGGTCTAATCGAAATCGTTGAGTAATTCCAAGTTGTGGGATCACAAATGCGGCCGTTGTGGCAGATGGCGTGACCGAACCATCGGTATATACTTGTACAGTCCCACTATATGATGTAAATATATGGGACAGGGTGAGCTGCTTCAAGCCAATGGAGGAAACGTGAGATTTCTTCCGAATTCCGGGTATCTGAAGCCTCACTAGTGGTCTTGGCAATGTCCATGGAGGTGTCACGGGGATGTCGGTGGCCTGGAATCTTGCAGGTACAATGCTTGCGTGACGTGCAATAGCTTTAGAAAAAGCACAGTCAAGGTTGGTGCTTGGAAGTGTTGACAGTGGATGGTGTGAGTGTCTGGTTAGCAGGCGAAGATAGGTTCGCACAGGTTCACAAGACCTGTATATGTCGATAGGAGAAGCCCGTGCTTCCGCTATTGTGCCCTTAGTTGACGTGCAGCGTGGCAAGCCAAGACATATTCGTAGTGCTTGTGCCTGAAGGCTCTCCAGCGTGCGTATACAAGATGACCCCATGTTAGATAACACAGGCATGCTGTAGCGTATGTAGCCCACAAAAAGTGCCTGGTACACTTGGAGAACCCCTGAGTTGGGTATAATGTGAAATGCGGATCAAATCTATGCAGAATAATTTCTTGGATTGCAGTCTTCATATAGGCGTCGTCGAAGTGGTTGGGACACAACTACCTGGAGTAGTTCATTCTAGTGCTTGTTTATTTAAACGACAAAAGATAAGAGCAAGAATATTAGATAATAACAAGGACAAAATTACCTTCGGCCTTCCTGATATTCACTAAAGGTCAACATTTTTTCACCTAGTGAATGAACATTTATTTTTCAAGGGAAAGAAAGTTATCCACATGCAACGCATACGTTATAATCTATGTCGAAGAAAGCTTTGTTGAAGCAGTTAATTAAAGACTAAACAAGAATATACGACGCCTACAATTGTTTTCGTTTTCATGCAGTGAAACGGTGTCATCACATGCAATGTTTACCTTTTATGCATTACACCGTACACAAGCTATGCCTAAATGCAAACACTAGATCAGGCATATGCACGGTAACCTAACGTTGCGCTTCAGTGCACCTTTAACTGCTCCAGAACTACTGGCGAGGAGCACTGCAAGGCTGTTGCAGTCTCCTGAAATGGCTACAAGGCCTCCTGCAATATCAAAACACCAACGCTTTACTGCATTCGAAAAGAAAAAAATGCTACCAAAGTTCTTCGTGGGGGTGCGGCGGCAAACCTCAACACTTAAAGACGCCTAGCACGTCATTTGAGCGGTGGGAGGTACAGCTCACCGGTGATACTCTGGCGGGACAAGAAGCTCTCGTCCAGCAAGTACGTTAGGCAGCCATGGCCAGTGGAGTCCTGGCATGAAGACACCACCCACTCGACCTCAAGTGCAACGACCTCGATGGTCCAAATAATTGTTTTCTCTCTCTCTCTCTCTACCGAAGTTTCCGCTCCCGTATACATGCACCGCATATTGCTCCAGGCCACCACGTTTCCCGTAGTGGCCTGCAAGCACAACGAGCTCAAGCTCGTTCTGCGGCCAAGTTCTTGGCCTGTACACAGTTTAAGTGGTTACAGTGCTATTTTACCGGAAGAATGGTGGTCACAACAAAAGATAAGATCCTGAAATATACGCTGATATAGAAGAAGGTGCTCAAATCCTTTTCCACAGTTGCGTATAGGAGGAAGGAAGAAAAGAACAGTGAAATGAAGGATACCTATGTTTGCGGCGCTTTTTCTGTCCATAATGTCTACGGCAGGCGTTCGTGCTTATGCACTCGGGTCCAGTTTCATTGGTGTACAGTATCAGCTAACAATGTTGGGTGCGCATTTTTGGCCATGCGATGTTTATGTGTTTTCGCTCATAGGTTCACCCCGTATTTGTTTCCTATTTCCTTTGTTCTTTCTATCCCCTTGCTCCCTTACCCAGGAGTACGGTAGAAAACCAGACGCTCTTCAATTTAGCACTCCTTCCCCTTCATTCTTTATTCCCTCTCTCTCTCTTTCTCTGTCTCTGACCACGTTGTACTGCGTACGCATTTTTCTTTTATCTGTCTTTTCCTCTTTTGACAGTCGGAAGTCGAACGAAGCTTCGAAACCATCAGTCGTGTATTGGTTGCAAAGACGACAGCCCTCGAAAAAAAAGGGAGATATAACGTGCACTGGGAAATTGAGAGAAACGAACCACTGGTTCGGGGGCGCTGTGACGGCAGCGTTGGGCCCACAACAACGCAAAGCTGACAGCGCCCGCGGCTCGATTTTTCTGTGTCGATAGAACGTGCTCGGCATCAACGTTTTGGTTGGGGGAGGGGCGGTGGCGGAGGGTTTACTTCGCGCGATAAACTGATGATGCGTGATCATGCGTAAGGAGGCTAGGACACATCGGTCATCTGTCTTAACTTTTCACACCTAAATCTATTGTCTGCTTGCTTCTCCTTTTTTATGTTTGTTTGTCATGTCGGCAAAGGGCGTCAATACGCCTGTCACGCGTTTGTGCGTGTTTCTATGCGCGTACACTCGTTTCCACTAGAATCGCTTACTCTCGTCCATGTCAGGTATGGGCGAGATAGAGAAGGATGAAAAGAAAACAAAGGAAACCGAAACAAATAATTTGCTGCAACAATCCCAGGGGTGTATCCTTTTGGGAAGTGGAAAGCCAAATGAAAATAAACGACAGGCGACGCGACAGTGACTCGCATCGCGGTTTGCTGTTTTTCATCGCTGCGATTTCGCTTGTCCTTGCAGAAACCTTGGGGAACAAACGAAATCGATAACGATAAAGCAAACGTATGAACGGCAGTGCGCAGAAGTATATTACTTTCCCGAGTGTCACTGTCGGAGAAAGCAGCCTTTGCGGAGGTTCTGTCGCTTAGTCATCTGCGGGTGGCGCGAGGTGGCGCGAGGGACCACCGGCAAAGTATTGCACAAGGTGACCTCGCGAGCTAGCAACAACGATGCCTCATGTTCACGGTTGATGTCTTTCGAGGGCGTCTTCACATTTGTCTGACGTAGAACACAGCCCACCGTCTTACTGGATCAACGACGCTTTTTCATACTGGTTATCAAATAAACGTGCTGCGAATGAAAGTTATATCGCTTAGAGTGGTGGGCAGTAAGTTTGAACACTGTTGACCACATCGAGTGATGATGACATTTCCAGGAATGTGAAAAACGGGTGTCTTTCCGGCGCCACCTGGACTCGAACCCAGTACCGTGAGGCGTGTGGTGGGTGGTCAGTCAACAGGACACCACCAAATGGCTGCTCCTGTTTGTTCGAGCACTCTGCGCGCTACTCATGGTCCACTGAGGTGGCCCTGTATATAACTCGCGGCACTCGAACGTACGAAAGCACTTTGAGAGCCGAAGAAGCAATAAATATTAAGAAAAAAGCTGATTCTGCGGTAACAGCACCCGCATTCAGGAAACGGTTCGTAAGCTAGAGCGGTTCATTTTTTTTTCATTTTCATTTATTTGTTGTTTGAGACATACAGCTGTCTCAGGGGCTGCAGCAACAGGCAATATTCTTGCCTGACAAAGGCTGCAGCACCCAAAGCATGTTGACACTCTGAAGCAAACAACAGCACAACAAGTGTTACAATTTTCGAAATATGATAACATATAAAAAAATATTAACAATTCGAATCTCGATCAGAACATGTTAAAAAGGAAAACAAAACAGTAACATTGCAGTACATAAGGAAGTTATACAATAAAGCAGCGAAGAAAATACGTTTTAACAGATTTCTTGAACCTCTAGCTTGATTTCGTGGTTTGTAATTGTTCCAGAATTGTGGGATAATTGTTTAGTAAGGTTGATATTTGAAAGTGTAATGCCTGTTTCCCGTAGTTCGTGCGAGTAAGCGGTATAGAGATTGGGTCATGTCTGAGATTATACGGAGTTTCTTTGGTGGCGAAGGTCTGATTAAACTGTATGTGATCAGCCTGACGGAGACGGAACGCCTCGAGCGATAGCTTATGCAAAAATAGGTGGTCTATATGGAGTATGCCAAGCTTATCAAAAAACGGTTTAGTGTGTGCAAGAACAGGTAGGTTACAAACTGCCCTTACGGCTCTTTTTTGCAGCCTATATAGTGACATAAGGTTAGTTTTGGTAGTAGTTCCCCAGACCAGAAGGGAATAGTGTAGACGAGAGTGTATTAGTGTGTAATATAGCTGTTTCTTTAAATTCATTGGAATAAGATGCTTTAACATGTTAATCATTCCCGTCGCTCTACGAATGTTGGCTCTGAGGGTCTCCACATGAATGGACCAATACAGGTTTTCGTTAAACCATACGCCTAAAAATTTTACGCACTTCGTATTTTCTATAATGCGCCCCCCAAAATTTAACTCGTAGTGACCCATCAGCTGCTTTCCTTTTGGTCTAAATATGACGTACTTTGTTTTTTCGCAGTTCAGTTGTATACTATTTGAATTTAGCCAACAGTTGAGGTCCCCCATCCATCTATTGGCTACGTTAAATGCTTCTTGAATGTTATGATCAGAGAAGAAAACGCTGGTGTCATCTGCATACAAAGTTATGCACGGTGTGTTTGGGATGTTAACAATATCATTGATATAGAGAAGAAACAAAGTTGGGCCTAGGATTGAGCCCTGAGGAACACCGCAGTTTAAATCAAGAAGTTGGGACTTAGAATCTTTTAGGCTAACAAACTGTTTACGGGAGCTGAGATAGTTCTTAATTAAAGTATATGCCATACCAGGGTAACTTTCGAAGCAAAATAGCGTGATTAATAGAGTCAAAAGCCTTTCGGAAATCCAAAAACACTCCAATAGTGTAAGTCTGTTTTTCAAAGTTCTTAATTAAGTGGTCTTTCGCATGCAAAAGCGCTTGCTCAGTAGACTTTTGTTTCTGAAACCCGAATTGTGCTGGTACTATTGCTTTGTTTTTTGTCAAGTGCCCAACTATTCTTTTATTTAAAATGCGTTCAGGGATTTTAGAAAAGATAGGAAGAACTGAGATGGGTCTGAAATTATTGAGGTTATCTAACGCACCCCCCTTATGCAGTGCCACTACTCTCGCAATTTTCATGAGCACGGGAAATTCAGCAGTCGATAAGACGAGGTTGCAGATATGCGAAAGCGGGTGACATATTACTTGCGCTACACTCTTTATAAGCTTTGTACTTATTTCGTCCGCTGCGCATGCGCAGTTATTCTTTAGTGTAGATATGACGTCTGCTATCTCTGCTGGGCTTGTTGGGTACAGGAATATAGTGGGCATATCAGAACATCTTTTGTATGCTTCACATCGGCCCATAGGAGCATCGCTACACTGCGCAGCAGAAACCTGGAAATGCGAGTTAAACTTGTTGGCTAGGCATTCCCCTGATAATGTTATCCCGTCGATAACTATTGACTGAGGACAGTTCGTTTTGTTGCCCGTCAATAATTCTCGAAATGTTCTCCAGAGCAGTGAAGGATTGTTTGCAGCTGCGGTGAACCTATTCTGACAGTACTCGCGTTTAGCCTTCTTCATTTTAGAGTTTGTTTTATTTCGAAGCTGCTTGTAGGTTTTCAGGACGTGTGGATCTTTCAATTTAATGAATGTTTCAAATAACTTTTTGCGGCGTTCAATTTCTTTATATAGTTCGTAGGAGACCCAAGGCGTTCTAATTTTTCGGTGCGTTTTGCGCATTTCTAGTGGGAAACAAGTGTCGTAAATGTCTTTAAAGAGTGCTATAAACTTACTGTAAGCCTGGTCAACATTTTTTTCTCTCTCTATTACACTCCAATCGGTGTTAGTTACAAGCTCCTGGAACTTCGTAATGTTATTGTAACTTATTTTTCTACTTGCTCTCGCTTCTTTCCCATTCTGCGAAACACTACGATGATTAGAGCGTGGTATAATGCAAAAGATTGGTAAGTGGTCACTGATGCCGCTAGATATTATGCCTGAGACCAACCATTTCGTCACTTAAATGGTTCGTTATACACAAGTCTAACAGTGTACTTGTTTCGACATTAATTCTTGTTGGTGCTTCGATTAAATTTCGACAGCCATAAGAGTGAATAACATCTAGTAGATCATATTTAATAGAGTTCTCATGAAGGAGGTCAATATTAAAGCCACCAGTGAGTAACACGGGCACTTTCAACAATAAGCTGTGCTCCAGGATCCTTTCAACAACTTGCAAAAAAATATTCACACTACCTGCAGGCGGACGGTACAGGACAGCAAGAAGCAGGCCATCACACTCAACCACAAGTGATTCGCAATCATCGTTAACCATACTGTACTCTGTTAACTCTGTATACAATGCGTCATTGCGAAAATAGATTGCAACGCCACCACCTCTTCGTTTACAGCGCGAAATAGACACACAGCTGTAACCTTCAAGTTCGGGAATAAAATCATTAGAACTCTACCAGGTTTCTGTAAAAGCCAAGACATTGAAACTATAGTGCAGAGAATCAAGAAGCATGTTAACTTCGTCAAATTTGTTCCTGAGGCTTCTAGCATTCATGTGAAAAACTGAGAAGCATTGCTTGTTATGAACATAGTTGCCCACATCTACTCGGAACGTTACTTGACTATAGTATTGGTTGTCTCTTTGGCTAAGTAGTTCTGCCATTTTATATCAGTGTTACTGACATTGTCAGCTTCTATTTTATCTTGGACAAGTCATCTTCTGATTGAATTCTAATTGCGCGTTCCCCATGACGTTTCCTGACGAACAGCTTTCCTTCCTTTATCCATGTAAACATGGAATCCTTTTCAGTTGCCTTTGCTTTCATTAGCCAAAATAGTCGCTTGTTCGTAGCTGTAATGTTCTCACGCAAACCCACAGTTGATTTCTTCTCCCTCAAGACAGCTCTCTTTTTGAGCCATTCTTCCTTAGTAGTTCGAGACTGAAACCTCAGTAGTATTGGCTGTGTCTTTCCTTGTTTCGCTGGAAGTCTATGAACCGCATCGAGTTCCCTTGTAGTTACAGGCTGCAGACCAAGTTCACTAGCAAGGATGTTAACCTTGCTGAACAAGTCCTCATTCTCGGTGAACCTTATGCCGTGTATTTCCATATTGTGTCGTCGTCCATACTGTTTAAGTTGATTAAGGTCATTTGTGAGTTTTTTCGTTTCTTCACAGTCCCCTGACGCTTCAATGGCGGCAACTCTTTTCTCTAACATACCAATTTTGTTTTCCTGAGCTGTCATCTTATCCAGTAGCGTATCATACTTCTCGGAAACAAGTGTCACCAAGGACTCGATGCCATCCACAGTGGCCTTCAGATTCAGTAACAATCTACATTTTTCTTTATTACGTTTACTTCTAGCAGCTTTTGATTTATGGCAGCTAGCTCATTGAACACATCAGTGATAGAGCGTGCATCTGCTGAGCTGTCAGGATCAATCGTTGCTTTAGGTTTGCAGGCTTCACAGTTCCACTTTTTTTTCCTTTTTCGAGTTAATGTTATTTCGTCCTCCCCCGAACAACTTCCTAAGTGATACCTGCAACCACAACTGACGCATAAAATGGAAGGTGCATCGTCGGGAAAGGTTAGGCTACATGAAGCACACTGAGCAGTATCGGCCATTGCAGCAAATTTGTACACATGCAACAAGGACACTCGCGGCAGCAGCAGCAGCAGCAGCAGGCGGCAATATCAAGTAGCGGCGGAGGAGGCTCAAGTTGTGGTGTATACTGACCTGCGTTTACAGAAAGAATTCCCCGGTTAGGAACGTAGCCACAGGACTAGCGCCACGCCGCTGCTGCCGCAGAGTGCAAATGCAGTCGGTCTTCAGTCGACGTGGCTTCATATACTGGTTCCCGAGTGGCAGCTGCTCCGCGGACAGGCGATGCACTTCACAGCAGGTACGTACGGCGCACCAGTAGATAGTCCCGCCCAACCGCAGGCACCGCGAAGGCAGTAAAGGCACGTGGCAGTGATGCAATTCAGCTTGCAGAAAAAAAAAAAAACTGTACGCCTGGCAGAGATGCGCAGACGTAGGGACCTGCAAAAACAGATACTTTCAGTAGATGATCGCGTGGCCTGCGCACTGCTGCCAGCAGCAGAAGAGCAGGCACCCGCTAATCACCATGGCGAACGTGTTCTTAGCCAAGACTGCCCCTCGATGACATACTGTTCTTAAGAACGAAAAACTTCTAGAATTATGGCTTTGTTTCGCATTCCTCTTCAAACACGATTAACTCAAACAGCCCAAGTCTCTCTTTTTACCTGCCAAGGGGCGTCGCGCGAAATTGTTACATTTGAAGAAAACTCAAGAGTGTACAAATAAAGAAAAGATATGTAACGAAACAGTAGCAGGCTTATCATTCTTTTTCTTTTTTTTTTGTATGCCAGAACCACCAAAACAAGGCGAGCCCAATCCCCTCGTTCGTTGAAACTCTGGGAACAGTACCAGAACGTGCTGCTGCTCCCAACGGTGACTGTCTGAGAGAAAGAAGGCAAGCAGGCAATGACAGATGGAACATTTCATATCCGCTTCCAAAAGTGCCCTGCCACTGTCTTCATTTGAAAGCCAAAGCACGCCACTTTCTGACAGGTGGAAAAGTTCAACGTCCTTATGGCTTGCCACTGTCGCCTACATTCTCACTATTTTTGGCGCTTATGTTTCGCAGTCACTGCCGTTTCGGAGAACCTTGAAGAAAACCCAGTGAAGAAATCGCTACTGTTGATACTGAGAGCTTACTCCAGTGGCATTTCCCAATGAGCTACTAGGGAAGGATTGTGGAATCCGCATTGTTGTTGCTCACGAGCACGTATGCACGCACGCACACACGCACGCACGCAGGCGCGCGCGCGCACACACACACACACACACACACACACACACACACACACACACACACACACACACACACACAACACACACACACACACACACGCACACGCACATACACACACACACACACAAAACACACCCACACAAAACACACACACACACACAAAACACACACACACACACAAAACACACGCACACACACGCACACACACACGCACACACACACACCTCACCAAATCGCACTGCTCCCTCACGTAACGACGAATTCTTACCACTCCGCCTTGACACATGGAAGGCCGCTTCTCCTCAGTACGGATTAATTTGCAGCAAAACTAGCTTTAGAGCTCACTAGGGCAAAGGAAAGTATGAATACACTAATGTATTAATAAATTACTGGCATCCCAATTCACGGCGCCGTCTGTTGGAAGGGCTATAAAGCGAATAATTTCGTTACAGAAATATTGCTTGCGTGAATCTCACAGTACACGTTCCTGTGTAGCACTTAGGTACGTTTGGGTGGATGTCTAATTTTCCCTTTATTAATTCTCTCCACCTTGCGGGTTTCCACAGAACTATTACGTCATACTCTTGCCTTTGCTTCTGAGTTGTTGATAAATTCGACTTCGCCTGTCATCTGCTAGCCGCCTGGTTAGCTCAGATGGCTCAGATGGTACATTTTATCCAAATGACACCACACCTAAATCATGTTTATGATGGACTCGATGTACAACTTGACTGGTACCTTATTTTGGTGAGGTGCTTATCCTTACCACCCTTCTAAAGTGAAACCAACGTTCCTACTCACAGTATGAACGCTGCCTTTTCTGTGTGGGACTTTCATTGTGCCCTCCGTTCTCTAACTATGTAGAACTGTTGAATGTGGGGTTGAATGCTACTGTTACAAATACCATGAAAGAAAGAAGATGAAAAAGATGGTTAGCTTAGATGATTAGAGCGGCTGCCTCGGAAAGCTGGTGGTCCCGGGTTCGAGTTCCAGACCAGGACGAATTTTTCTTCACCTGTGAAGCTTTGCTTTCGAGGAACCCGTGTGGGTTTCCTTTGTAGCACTTAGCTACTTTTGGGCGGATGCCTAATTTTCGTTTTATTAACCTTGCGGGTTTCCGCCGAACTATTATGTCAGAAATGAGCTCAGTTTTTCCCGGACGCGGAAGAACTTACCTTGCGGACAAATGGGATTGCGCCATGCTATTGTTTTGACATTTTCCATTAACCTCCCTAGCCACAGTAGCATTCCAACACTTGAGCAGGCGAACACGCTTAGCGTTGATCGTGAGCTTTACCCCGGGAGCTAATATTCAAATATATCACAATGGAGAAATCGTTCTCTCGGCAACCCCATGCACGGATTTTGATGAGGTTCGTAGCACTTTAAAGAAAAAAGAAAGATTCTGGTTACTTTTGAAAGCAGACATCCAATTTATTGCATGAATGTTTGAAGAAAGGCTCTTGAAAAGTTGAGTAATACGTTTATAGCTCTGGAACTCTGTAAAAACGATGTCACAATTCTGCAAGCTGCAACAAATGATAGATATAAAACTGACATAACTGAAGTATTCAACACCACTTTCGAATATTTCCTCAATTTTTCAGTACACTTTTGTAATACCCTCGTAAACACTGGAACTGCTCCACGTTAGCTGTATATTTACACGCCAAATTTGTCGCCTCGAAGTCCTCGAACAGATACAATTTTCAGAACTGCCATATACATTCAAAATTTCTGTTTCTCTATCTTTTCCAAATTCTCGATATTCGGCAACGATTGTAAAGAAACATTTTGGTGTTAAATACATTTTTTTTCTTCGTAAGTATACTAGAAAAAGACATTTTCAGTCAAAGCAACAAATTTTACTTCATTCAGTGCATCGGTTGTCTCGTAAAAGCATTCTTCCGTATTACCTGCATTTAAATAGGGAAATTGGAGTTATTGACGAGCTGAAGCTTCCGCTTGATACGAGATGCGAAAGAAAAAAATGAGCGTTTGCTTCACCGCGAGATTTCAGCCTTACTGGTCACGAGAAAATACAAAGCAGAAAACTTTGCTCATAAACTTTCTGTGACGTAAAGTTAATACTTGAAAGTTGCCTGTCTGCCTGCCTATAGAAAATTGGTTTCAGGCAGGCAGTCGCCCTCGGTTTCGCGTCTTCCGCACCTTTTACGTAAACATCAACCAACACTTTGCGCCGCACCAAAACTTTTCGGTAAGACCCATTAGTAAAGAAAGAGGGGAGGAGGGAGCAGTAAGTTTCTATTTACGGTGGTGAAGTACTGGACAGGTTTCAGTTCGAGAATTGAGAATTGTGTGAACAGCGATTTCTGGAGAAGGACTCTAATTTCTTTTGTAAGTTCACGGGTTAACACTAAAGAATCCGCTAGGTTGCGATTTTCCGAATAGATGCCGCCATTGTTGAGGTGAACAATCGTTTCGAGATTTGTAGGCAGTTCTTTAATGCGATCTCCTCACTAAGGCACATGCATTCTTGTATACCGCTTGGTCAGCTTTCATTGTAATTCAGCACTAATATATGCATTTAACACTGTTTGGTGGATCTCGCCTCTCGGCGCGTAGCCTCTATTTTATGCGTCATCAGTTTCGGGCGTAAACTGTGTTTCTCCCTCGGTCTAGCTCAAAAAGAATTAATTAGCTCTATAGTTCGCCGGACGCATAGTTTTGCTTCCCCAACAGCAACGAGCTATAGCGTTGCGGCTGAGCGCTGCCGTATGGGGGCGCTTCTGTCTCCGGGGTCGAACAATGGGCGCCGGTCACTGCTGGTTTCTGTGTGCGAGGCGCTACGTAGCAGCTGCGGGAAATCTCTTCGAACTTCATTACCGTCGGCGAATTTCTTTTATCAGTCCCGGTCCTTTCATACGCAGATCACGATGTGGCCGGGAGCTCGGCTCCGATGCACGTGACATGTCCATTATCTGCAAAACAATGGAGCGGTTTCCGGGGGTGCGCACAGCGGTGTTCGTCGCGTTTATGGGAACCAGCGGAGCGGTTGGTTTAAGTGCGACTGGTGCGGTGACGGCACTTTGTAAAGTGAAATATGTGGTCCAATGGAAGTGTTATTATTTCTCTTGCTTGGAGCCCAACTTCGTGTCGCGAGAATGCCGATTTTGTGAAAACCTTCTTATTTTATTGCCCTCACATGAAGGAGATGTTCCTGCTAATATGGCGCTGGTTACTTCTAGTCTCGTGATGAGGAAGTGTCATTTATTTTTTGCACATATGCTCCTATACGTTTCAGCGCATACCTTAGGCAGGGAATTGAGCACCTAAAAGCAAATTCATGCGTGTTGCCACAGCGTCGCAATCAGCAAAACGGTGCGAATACAATCACTCAGAAAATGAGACACGAAGACCCATACATCACATGCACGCGCGCTCCTTCATCGTCCGCTTCTCCTTCGTTCTTCAATAGTCGTGCACACACACGCGTATTGGCGCATCTGTAGGAAAAACCAGGAATTGTAAAAAAAAAAAATTGATGCAGATAGACACACATGTATAAGAGGCGCCGAATATAGACCAGGTGTAAAATTGTGGCAATGACACTAATGTCATCGGAAGCGAGACATAACGTTATAATAATTTCTGGCTTGCTGGGCTGGGCCGGCTGACTTGGTTTGGATAACTAACTAACTAACTAACTAACTAACTAACTAACTAACTAACTAACTAACTAACTAACTAACTAACTAACTAACTAACTAACTAACTAAATAACTAACTAACTAACTAACTAACTAATTAACTAACTAACTAACTAAATAACTAACTAATTAACTAACTAGCTAACTAACTAACTAACTAGCTAACTAACTAACAAAACTAACTAACTAGCTAACTAACTAAAAGCAAACAAAGAACTCAATTTATTTATTCATTTATAAAAATAGAGGGAGAACTGAAACTGCACGCCTATTATATACTTATCAGAATGGAAAGGCACGGCCTGCTTGAACGCCTTCAAGGCCAGCAGGAGAATGATAAAGACGAAGAGGCAATAACAAACAAAAAAGAAAAAAAAAAGTCAGACAAGAGTCGAATATAGAACGGAGGATACTTGAGAAACAACGCCTGCGAAAATGAAAGCACATCAGCCTTGATTCTGCGCTCGAACCAATATGTCACTAATATCTGCATCGGATCTGCATTAATTTCATGAAGGAACTCGTGCCTTATTCTTATCCTTCCTCGCCCATTCTCGCCCCGATTCCTTTAGCTAGGAATAGTCCAGTTCAAAGAAGTCTAAGCCAGGTCGGCAGAGTGACAAAGTAGGCGCGAACGAGCCGTGGCAATTAAGAAGAGTCTCCGGGGAGAGCACAGCCAGCCTAATGAAATCTCGTAACCTTAGAACTCGCTCATCACACAACACCGTCTCTCTCGTCTTGCGCTCAATCTTGCGAAAGTTTCGGTCTCCTTTGCCCGCCGCTTGTGCGTCGTGTTTAGTTGAGCGCGTGAAGCACGCACTTACATTCGTTTGTTCGCGTGTACGCGTGCGAGTCCGGTTTAGAGTGTGTGTCTCTGCGTGTCGGCATGCGTTCGTCTCTCGTAAAACACAACCGCAGTGCTCCTATCATTATGCGGGCACCTGATTTCATACCACCTATGGCGTCACGCCTTTCTGAACGTGACTTACGTGCACGATGACTTTATAGCGCCGCTGATAATATCTGCGTCGTGCACCGTCTGCTTCTTTGCTCTCGATCAGCATTGAAGTTTTTCGCCCTTCGGAGACAGCAAGAAGAAAAGTGATGTTTGTAGCTAAAGTTAGACAAAGAAAAAGCCGGAAAGAAGATCAAATTACTAGCCAACTCATTAAGCAGAGGCCAAATTTACAGAGCTTTCCTTTCGTAAGCGGGTCTTGCAGCCGCGTCAGATAAAATTTTTGTCAAGTGTCAAGATTGGCTGGAATTTTTCGCTTACGAACAATCTTAGCCTAAGTGCTTTTTCTGAATTACCGCCCAGGATCGGTAAAATGGCATACGTTATCCGTGCGGCGCTCCACCTACGTTATCAGCAAGATAGGCCAGTCATGAGCGCTTGATCGACGATAAGAAGGCGATAGAATCGAGAGACAAGAATGCTTGCAATACAATCGGCCGGTTGTGTGGTTTCGACAGCCGCGAATTGATAAAGTGGGGTCGAATTCACAAGCCCCCGTACGCCTAAAAACGTTATTGCATACAACTCTTCGTAAGAGCGGACGCGAGCCAATCGGGATGTTTGGCCTGTTTGTGGCGACGGCGAGCCGCCAATGGCATACAGCACCAGCGAACGGAAAGCGTTGCGAATTCGGCCCAAAATTTTTCGTCGGTAAATTATTTTTGACGCTGCTCGGCGGCCTTTTGCTTGCACTATGTCCAAAATCATATAAGGCAGTGTGATTTCATTGTACGAAGGGTGCATCCACTCCCACATTAAGAGGAAGCTTTAGCTCGGGCCCAATTCCGACGCGGCCTATTCAAATACATGTAGAATGCAAAAGAAGAAACGTTTTTCTGAGATAACCCCTGGACCAATACTAATGAAATTTGTTTCATTTGAGAGAGCAAGTTAAATTCTAGTGACTGTTGCAAGCTGAATTTTGATTTATGGCTTGAATTTTGCTAAAGAGATATTCAAAAATTCGAAGGTTTGAAGAAAATAGAAGCACGAAGTTAACAAATTAATAGCTCTCCGTCAAGAACAGACATCGCGGTTCTGTAAACGGTATTCATTCGATAATTGAAAGCGAACAAATTCTATATGTCAATTTATATCTTACGTGAATTTCTTACGTTATTTACAAGGGTTCGGCAAAGCTGTACTTCCATATTAGCAAATTATTTGAGAGTCATGTGTAACTTATCAATTTTGTCCGCTTTAGATGTACTATCAAATTTAATTCACAGAATTGTGGTATCATTTTTCGTTGCTGAGTTACAGAGTTGTAAACTTGACAGTCTGGTTTTGTGGATATTTTTATTTTGGAAATGTGTAATAAAAGATTGACGACCTAAATAGAAAACTGGAGACAAACAGTCACTAGATTTAAAGTTTTCTTTTAAATGCTGCAAACCTCTCCAAATTTGGTGTAGTGGTTGCCGAGAAAAACGTATTCTCCTTTTACATGTATTTAGATAGGAGCTCCCGAGCTAAAGCTTCCTCTTAATTAATGCATAACCTCTCGGAGTAACATGTACAAGAGTAATCTGGCACCATTATAAGTTATTCATATACAGGCTATCAGAATAACAACGTGAATTCCGCATACCAGCAACGCTCAAGAACTGTTGCAAATCTATCACATTCTTACAGTGACAGACCTTGTAAAATATACCACAGGCACTTTTTGTTCGAAATGCTAAACAATCAAATTTCACTATCTTTTATCCCTAAATCCTTTCTAGCGAATACAAACTCAACAAGACTCGCACTGAGTAATAACCTAACCTTATCAATAGTATACACCAACTATGGCAAACAAACCGTTCACCTGTCTGCTACATCATTTTTGAATACTCTATTTTTTATTCTCAAACTTCAAAAAATACGCACATTTTAATCAAGAACTAAAAAGTTTTCTATTATTCACCTGGAAATCAAATTATTGCTCTTTTCTATTACAATTCCTTTTGTTTCCTTTTACTATATATATTATCCATGTAGATATCTGTTTAAACATCTTTATTCATGCGAACTGACTTTCGTGTACCTAGGCTACTGCGTGTGCTTATTTTATGTTATATATTTATATTTGAAGACACCTTACAGGCCCCTAGAAGCAATGTGTACGGGAGGAGAGTACAATCAAAGAATATAACATACAATAATTCGAACACACATTTTAATATATATGCAAAAAATACAGGGTAAGAAATGCAGTAATATAAAATAACATAGTACTACAGTATTACGAGGAACTGTTAAGGATACTTATCTCGTTCTATTTTTAATTTTTTGGCATTATTTCTCACTATCTCCGGTTCAAGTTCGAAGTCGCATATAAAATATTTGAGTATTTCTAAATGAGCACAAATTGGTTGTTCTGTTACTGCTGTTGATATTCACGCTAACGATTTCAACGTTTGCTATGTACAGGAGGTCCAAATTCAGTGTATGACTCCGGGACTTCATGTTGTATTTAACAACCGGTAATGACTACATGCGATAATATTAGAATCCGGTTCTCATTATGAACATGACGATTTTCTGGCACCAACACTAGCGAAGAGCTCTGGCCAAAGAATTTACTCGTGAACACATAGCTTCCATTGGATTGGATTGGAGCCAACTTTATTTGTGCCAGCAGTTGGGCACTCTCGCACCCCGACGAGGGCCAACGTCATCTACGAAGTCGCCGTTACTCGGCGCGGGTCTCCGCTCGCCGTTGCCGGCTCGCTGGGTCCGTGCCTTTCGAGCGCCCCGAGGACCGGCTGGACGGCCCAGCTCGTCTTGGGCGTAGCTCTTCGAGGCTGCCTCGAGCCGCGGTGGGGTCGTTCTGGATCTTGCTTCTTCTGGATTTTTTATGCAGTCCCACAACATGTGCGTGTAATCTGTGGTCTCCCTCCGGCAGACTCTGCGTTTATCGGTCGGGTATGTCTCGGGGTACATGCGATGCATCAGTCCCGGGCTCGGTAGCGATCCGGTCTGGAGCTGTCTCAGTAGTACCGCCTCCGCACGACTCAGCCTAGTGTGTGGAGGTGGAAGAGTCCGGCGAGCGAGGCGGTAGGCCTTCGTGATGTCGTTGTAGTCCGTCATGCGGTCCTTGGTTCCGAACCACGGTGGACGGTGTGTCGCGGGGGCGCCATTGGTTAGCGCTAGCGCCGCTGCGTGTGCCGCCTCATTGCGGTTCTCACTGCGTTCCGACGCGTCGCCCGCGTGCGTCGGGAACCACTTGAGTTTTACTTTTCTGCCTCGCAGTTTGGCCGCTCGCAGTACGCGCTCGGCGTCCCTGCAGATTTGGCCTTTGGCGAACTTTCGCACCACCTGTCTCGAGTCACTCAGCACCGTGTGTCAGCTTCCAAAAATATAGCGCCCATCACGCATTTCCGACCCTGAATGTCGGCGCATACAACACACAGAAGCATAGACTTTGAGATATGTTTTTGTTACACAGAAGGAATCATCGCCGGGTCGTGGATTTCGACACAACCTATACGGTATCTGAAAGATGAGAAACATTCTTTGTACGGATACTTCTGGATGGTAGCGGCCGGCCTATCGGCTGTAATTGAAATCGCGTAATTAATATCGTCGGCACACGGGTCTAAATATTGCTATGGAGGGAAGCGTCGCGCCGTGAGCCGGTTTTCGGACACTGGACGCGAAAACTCATTCACTCGTCGGCGCATTGAGGCGACGAGCGAGTATTTCGTTGTCAGATGGCTGGCCTCGTCATTTCAGCAGGCCTATGCGTCCGTGCTACACATGTGGGCCTGGATTGAGAGCAGTCTGAGGGGCCATTGTTTAGGGGCAGACACGCACTCCTATTAGCGAGAAACCCAAGAAAGCGTCTTTAATGAAATGCAGGTATATGGTGAGTTGTCCGCTGTTTCGCTAGCTCACACATGGCCTGGCAGAACGCGCTGGTAGTTAGGGCCACCTGATTAATCAGCCCGCCGCTGGTGAAGGCCCCCGCGGTCGATGGCTCGCCGAATAATGAGATATGCCTGATGAGTCTTGTGCAATGGCATGTTGTTTTAATTTGCCGTTTCTCGATAAGGACTGAGCCAAGTGATCATGCAGGAGCACAAGTGCCACCCATTTGTGCGCGAAGTTAAAATCTCACTTACTGTGAAAACTAGTGCGAGAATGGGACACAGAGGGCGAGAACTAGGCACAACGAAGCGCCGAAGAACCATTGCGCAATTGTGGATGAAATGCATGTATTGTCGTTGAATTTTCACATATGTCGTTAACCACACAGGGGGAACCGTTCCGTCTATACAGCGATAAAGTGTCCCAAAATGAATAAATACGAAAATAAATAAATCTTCATGTTTTTGTTTTGATTTTCATTTATTCATACAGAAAAGACAATGCCGTTGGTTTTGTGAAACGTTCAAATATAACCAACGGTGCGTTTGAAATGTAGTTCAGAGGAGAAGAAAATGAATAAATTCGCATTATACGACTCGAAAAAATGCTACACGTAAGAAGTTTTCCCTTTTTGTTTAAGCCCTGAGCTATCAGCGTTGGGCTACCGATCAGCCATACGTGCAGAGTCGTGGCTGCTTCCACCCCTATTGGGACAATGATTGATGAGCAATGAACCGGCGTACGGGGCGGCTTTCTTTCGTTCACCGACATTCACGTGAGTCTGTTCGACTGCTCGCCTTCCGTCCGCCATCTGACGTCTGAGTGACATCCACGAAAGCTACCATTTTCGTGGCTTCCTCTCATCGACTTTCCCTATCCGCACGTATTGGCCTTCGTGGGCCCTCCTTTGGAACTCTCACTGCTTTGGCGCTCGCTACGTTTATTGCAGCGATTTGCCAAGGGCTGTCATCTGGCGCCTTCTCTGATCGGATCAAAGGAGAAAATGTGACAAGAGACGACGTGCTGGAAATTCCCCTCTGTTTGCAATAGCATCTTATGCCAGGCTACCGTACTTTTAGTGACAGATTAAAGTGAATAATCCTTTGACAAGAGCCACGCGAAAGTTTGGCTTTCCGTGAACATTCCATTTCCAGTTCGAAATCATGGACATAAGTTTCAACGCATGTAACAATAAGGATTTTTCATCATTGTCCTTGTTTTTCTTTTCTCAAGAGGTTGGAACCGCAAGGTTATGTAAAGGCATTGAGGAGAATAATTCAGGCTATGCCCCCAGAGTTCACAACAGCAGGCACTCCGGACAGCGACAACAAATCGGCTGTTCAATTCCTTCACATAACCGCACTTGTTCGCGCACTGGGCAAGATCTGGAGTAGCATTCTAGGCAAATGGCAAGGCAAACATCCTCAGTATCCGGTAAACATCATTTGCCTAAAAGATTGACAGTTTGGTGAAACACTGAGTGCGATAGCAAGGCTTATTGTTGCACTTGAACTTCTGGGACCCAGTTCTAACCATACGCGGTTTCGGCTAACGCGGACGCGACATCCGTGGTTGTGCCAAAGTATTGGAACCTTTGAAAGCTTTAGAACGCCGTGTAGGAGCTGTAATGACATCGCACGGGTGCCGTTAGGCTACGCGTAAACAGCCGCGTTAATAAAGTTACGTCACTTTCAAGTTTGAGAACTAATATTGTTTCGCAATTTCTGTAATAGTATGAGAAGATTTCAGATAAAAACATGCGCCCTAAGTGTTAACTTTCATGAAAATTCTTTTCGGGCGGCCATTCCCAATATTCTGGGGAATAATTAGGTCAGGAGCGTAAAACTTGCATGGGCAACTTTAGTGATTGAATAGCGCGGCAACATAACCCGCATATGCTGTTTCAATAAGCTTATAGCATACACATGCCTACATGTACGTGCAGGTACTCGGCGACACCGACTTCGACGGCGAAAATTGTCTTGAAGCATTCATAATTGCTATCGCAATAGCAGACTTCCTGGTCTTCATAGAGTCGTTCTTAAATGCATACTTGGGATGTTTGCCTACTACGCACCCAGCAAATGCGTGCCTAGCGTGACTTCCTGCTATAAATAACAGAAACTTACTTAACGTCGGCCAGGATTTGCAAACTATGCGCCGTAGTGACAAAGAAGTCCACAGGCGAGATCGACCCATGCGAGGACATACTAGGGCCACTACTTCTAAAGTCAGTAATCCGCAAGCGAGAATTAGGCTGGCTGTGTCTTCTAGTACGTCGCACGCATAGCGCGCGAGCGACCTTCTCCATTTAATTTCAAACAGGAAGTAATAATAGGAAGTAGCGAGTATTCACCAATGTCTGTAAAGCCCATTGAGTGTCTACCCGTATACTCAGCCCATGGACTAACGCTGCCGGTGCATCTCGCGTACCATAGACCCTTTCGAGCTTCGTTAGAGAAACTGGCCCCAATCAGATGCTTTAGATTGAGTGTATGTTGCGTGTTGTGGTGTGCTTTGTGTATGTTGTGTATCTGTGACATGATCTGTGCATGTAAATTAATTTTTGCCATCCCCATCTGGAGGAGGCATGCCATCCGGCAAACCCTTCCAGTATTTGTTAAAAGCTCTCTGCTCTATTATTCATTCGCTTGAATATGAGTAGAAGCATGATTCAATCGCAATGAAGACCGCAGCATCGGCGAAGGCGGCCAGACATTGACAAATGTTGCTTGGCATCTACTTTTTCAATATCTCTTCAACCGGCTCTGGCGCCGGTGCCTACCACTCTTTAACACGCAATTATAGAGTAGGAGAAACTGTGACTTTTTGTTGACCGACGAACCGACCAACCGATCCAGAAAAAAAAAAAAAAAGAACACGGACATCACACTTTCGCCATACGCGCGAAGGGATGAGGGCCCCATAGCAAGACGTTAGAATATTAAACGAAGTGTACAAGACTCGTAGCTGTAACGGCAGCATGAATTGATGTAAACGTAAGCTAAGTAAAAACGAATTGTTGTGCTAGGGGTCCTCTGCTTGAATTCTGGCATCGGACAATTTTGTTTATGTGTTTTAATTAACGCAGTCAGGTAGAAAAGTGGGCGAGTTAGTTAACGCACACGTATTTCTTAGCAACTTTATCACCACTTCTCTCTAACGGGTATGTTTCAAACCTCTTTCCTGCGCCGATCACGGAGGTAGTGCACAGAAGAGCCAATAAAATAATACATTAAAAAGTGTGTAACATTATGTAAGTCTGAGAAGAATTAAGATAAAAGGCATACGGTTTTCGTGTTTTTTCATTAGGTTTGTGTGTGGGCTGTTATTCTCAAAATTATGAGGAATAATTTTGTAAAGAATGTAAGACCGGGTATGAGCAGCTTTTTGATAGTACGGTGTGGCAATAAAACCCGCATATACTTCATGTCATTTACCATGGCATGGCATACAGCATACACATACCTAAATATACAGGGCGTTTCAAGTAACTGAACCAAGGATTTTAAAAAATAAGTGGTTAATCGCAGCTGAATGAAGCCAACTACATGTGCTTTACCATCATGTGGCGCTCCTTAGAGTATTTTTTTATATTTCGCTCAATTAGTTAACTGGGATCAATTACGGAAACATTTTAATATTCCCATTAGGCCGAAGTCCGTTTCATTGCGTTGTAGAGGGGCTTCAGAAACGACCGATCCAATTTTTTATGGCAACGTACTACATGCTGCGTGATCTTTTTTCCGGCGTTGAAACGAAGCCCGCTAAACATGAAACAAAACCACGTGACTGCGCTCGTGCACTATCGTATTGTAGCGCTCTTAGCGCGTCGAGCCTATCGCTTATCAGGGACGACGGCGCTTCGCTTCCGTGCGCGAGAGCCAAAGATGCAGACGCACTGCGAAGCCGATGTCTACAGCAGCGGTCGCTCACTTCGCCGTGGTCCGCGCCCACGATTCTTTCGCACGTAGCGCCGTCGAGAGTGCTGCAATAGGACAGCGCATGAGTGCAGTCACTTGGTTTTACGCCATGTTTCGCGGTCTTTCTTTAAACACCGAAAAATTCGCCACGCAGCATGTATACGTTGCCAGAAAAAAAAAGGATCGGTCGTTTCTGAACACCTTCTACAACGCGACGAAATGCACTTGGCCCTAGAGTGAATATTAAAAACGTTGCGTAATTCATCTGAGCCAATTACCTTTTTAAGCGGAATACAAATAACACTCTAAAGAGCGCCACATAAAGGCAAACCATATGCCGTTGGTTTTATTGAGCTGCAGCTCTAACAACATGTTTTATTTAATCCCTGCTTCCAGTTAAGTGAGACACCCTGTACACGGAATCTCACGGTGATGCCGACGACAAAAACTCGTTCGCACTGTCCATACAATTTTTATCGTAATAAAACAAAGAAGATCTATTGTGCACGGAATTACCATAAATAAAGCAGAATAAAGGTGGTTAACCGAGGAGCCCAATATTTATTACTCATTGCATAACAAGCCCACAAATAAAGACACCAAGATCAACACAGGGGAAATTACTTGTACTTACTAATTTAATTGAAGAAATGATAAGTTAATGGAAGTGAAAGTAGATGGAAAAACCTGCCGCTGAAGGGGAACGATCCCGTCTTCGCATTGCGCGCACGATGAATCGGCAAGTTGTTTTCTCAACCTATTTATTCCCAATAATTTACCACTTCTAAATTCAATTACAAAGTACAAGTAACTTCCCTTGTGTTGGCCTCGGTGACTTTGTCTGTGGGCTTCTAGTGATTTTTGCTGCAAAGAGCAATTGAACCGTGCGACTGGAGCCAAGCGATACGACGGGGCTACGACATACCAGTTTGTATAACCTACATAGTTTCTCAAGCTACCTATGTAGATTTCTTCTAATATCTTTTAAAACTTAATGAATTTTAAATAATACTTATGCGATGCAATGCAATTTTCCATCTATCATAAATCTCTTATATAAATTACGCGACAAAAAAAGTCGTCGCAGTTTCGTACGAAAGGCGAAAGATGCATTGCGACATCAAATAAGTAGGCAGCTATACGAAGTAGGGATGGTAGTTTTATCGGCCGTATAAACGTTCACTTGTCAACTAAATTACCAAGCATAGTGTCATACGTGCACAAGCAAACATGAACACATCTCACTCGATGATCACTGAAACTCGCTGTCAAAACACTGGCGTGAGCGAGTGCGGCAGCAGCAGCGAGCTAATTGACCTTCGTTCTGCCTCTTGCTTCAACGCGAAGTAAGCAGCGAAAACACATCACACACGAAGCTATCACCAGTATGCGCATTCTGTCCCTACTGCAGATTGGTTTCAAGATAGGGCCCTTGAGCCCGCACGTGACCACGCCATACGCAGCAGTGGCCGGAGTAGAACACCTCCCTCCCCTCTCCCCATTGCCTTGCGCGCGACGAAAGATGGCGCGATTCCTACCCGCTTTCCTCACTTGCTCGCACGAGATTGGGCCGCCATCGCCGGCTCACCCTGGCACGCTTTCATTGGCACATGCAGCATACGGCGTGCGGTGACGATGTTATCCCCTTTGGACTTTGCATCGAACATCACGGCGACTACCACGTAAGAAATGGGCCTGGAATGTTCGTATAATTCCTATCGCAATAAAAGCTGAAAATTCATTTCATCTGTGGGTTGCCCGTCTACACACGGCAGTTGCGCGTAGCTGCGTCTGCTGCGCATGGCCTACTAGGTAGCAGTGACGTTTCGCGAAGTGTAGTCTACCGCGGCCTCCATTGGGTGCACCGACGAGCCCTCATGCTGTGGAGACACTGAAGTTTTGGATGCGGCTTTGTCCCCTTGGCTTCCTTCCTGCGTAGCTCCTAGCGTGCTAGGTGAGACGAAAGGAAAGAGAAAGCCGCTCATCGACGCGATATCTACGCCTAACTCCGCTTATACCTGAAGGATTGAAAAAAATACTTTGCCTCGGGCAGGAGATTCCTGAAGCGACGTTCTTTAAATAGTTGGGTTATTCTTTGACCTGCTGGAAAGTGTTTCAGGGCCCCTTTATGGGAGGATTCTTTGCCGGAAGTTGACATCAGATTCCATTTATTTCTGACCAACCGTCCCACCAAGTGGGCTTTCTCGGCAAGAGCGGGCCCCAGGTTTCGTGCGAGCGAATGACTAAGAGAAAAAAATAAAAATAATCATTGAGTAATCCTACCTTACTTCTCTCGCAATGTGTATAACATTTTTATGACATATTGTAGCAGATTGCTCTATTTCTTTTCGTTGCTCTGTCTCTATTTCAAGTTTTCAGACGTGAAAGGTAATTTGCATCTGTCAAATGGAAAGCGTCATAGTGAGCAGGTCTAGCTGCGTTTTCAATATTCTCAGTAGTTGCGTTCTCAAAGTGCAGTTTGCAGTCACCAGGTCTTCGTAGGTCCCGTGGGCTGCGTGGTGGGGGCCCCTGGTCTTACCAATTTGCCGGTCTTGCCAAGCACGTAATTGCTATGCTGCAAAACGCCTTGCAGCTCAACAGTTCCATAGCATGTGACCTGTTTCAGGAATACTTCGCTTTACATACGTAGATTCTAACATCTGCATTGGATCTCCATATTTTCATTTCTTTCTATATTATTCCGCATTCCTATTATTTTGAATACGTGAGAAGCTTTTCATATTCTATGTGCCAATTGCCTACGATACACACAGCAAAGTACATGAGTATCGTAACACACTCATCGACCCAGTATGAGGTTCAGGTTGTATTGAAATTCATAAACTGGGGCGGAATTCTCAAAGCTCTTCTTTCAGAACTTTTCTTTGACGCTGGCCGGTCGCCTTCACTGATGGCATGTCCAGCGTCGAGATTGGTCGCAATTTTTTCTCGCGAACAATTCTAGCGGAAAGAACTTTTTGTGAACGCGAGCCTTGTTTCATTCGTGAAAAGCACGAGAGGTCGTGTGGCGTACGTCCCAGTCTCGCGTCATTACGCGGTATATCGAAGGAGCTCAGTTTTGTCAACTGAACACCGCGCCATAACTCAGTCCAATCAAGAGTCGTGCAGCTTTACAGAAGTTAAACAACCGGCGCCAACTAGCCGAGAGTAGAGTTTGCAAAGCTGGTCGCACGTAAGACAAACTTGTGAATGGTTGAAGCAATGTATGTCGAGCGTTCGCTAATCGCGGCTCCAACTACTCGCAGGACTGCTAGTTACAAATAGCTTATTCGAATGTGCGCTAGTGGCGGGAGCGCCATTTGTCCTATTATAGGCGATAGTGGTTGGCGAAGACCCGAGACAAAGGGAAATCACGATAGACGATGACGTAAGGAACATGACTTCCGTGAGTGGCGAGACAGTCTCACCGCTTTTCGAATGTGTTACGTTGGAGGAGACCATGTTTATCGTGGAGCTGGCGATCGTGATTAAAAAGCGGAAAACGTTTCTATGAATACGGGCTCAGAAGAGCGTCTTATGCCGAATAACTTCCCGGTCTGCGTCTTTGACCGGAGCCCTATATGTCGACTCAGTGGCTATCACGATTGGCCTAAACCGGAGGCCTACGTCTAACACAGTTCTTCGTCGTAGGCCACTTCCATTGTTAAATAAGACACCGAGGCCTTATTTATAAAAGACCCTTACGCTGCAATTAAACGTAAGAACGCGCATTCCAGCCAATATTGACGCTGGACATAGAGAATGCGGCCAGCCCATGGCAAAGAATACTAACGAGCGAAAAGCTGCGTGAATTCAGCCCCCGAGCTAGCTGGTGCGGGATTGAGCTTCGTCAGCAGCGCACGATTTTTTTCGAGACGCATTCTAACATACCCAGCGTAAAGACATGCGGAAAGCGAAAAAGGAAGGAAGGAAGGAAGGAAAAAGTGGAGAAGGAAGGCAGGGAGGTTAACCAGTTTTGCCTAACCGGTTTGCTACCCTACACATGGGAGGGGGATGGGGGGGATGAAAGATGGGGAGAAGAGATAGAGGGCACATAACACGGCACACACATCGTTGGTTACAGTCTGTCACTCTTGTGTGGTACGTGACATCACTGTCACAGTCGCTTGTCCAAGCCCGTATCCTTCATAAACCGAAGTAGTCCCTTCGTCGCCTTCAGCTGCGATGTCTTCAGTCGGCGATATGTGAAAATGGTTGCAACTGACAATGGTCTACTGTCAAGGTGCGCTAGAACGGACGCCATGGACTGTCTCTGAACATTATATTCAGGACAGTAAGCGAAAAAAAATTCTGCGGTGGCTGCCTAACGACGGAACATGGGGCGAACCTCATTTCGAAGACAGCGGCTCGTCACTGAATGTCGGGGCCGCATACGGCAGCGAGGGACTCAGTGCCAGAGTTTACTGAGTCAATCCGATTGTAGGCTTCGCCGACGGCATGCACAATGAAAGGGAGCTACGTTCCCGCTGTATCACCGATGCTCGTTTTCAACCCACCGCCCATGTCATGTATTTTTTTTTCGTTGTACTGTGAGCTGGTTGCTCAATTGCTCTCCCTAAATCCGCTCACCGTTCCGTCACTGTCAGGAAGACTTTTGTCTTGTCATGGAACTGGACTTTCAAAGCAGTTTTTCGATTCTTTGCTCATGCGTTTCGCGGTTTTCCGCTCAGAGAAAAAGCAAGAGAGAGAAGGAAGGAAACTAAGATAAGTTAACTTGAGTATGATACGATGGAAAATCGAAGGAGTTTGGTGAAAGTGCATTCTGTAACAGCTTCGAAGAAGTCGAAGGAAGCGGACAACTCACAAAGGCTCCTTTCTTCGACGCAACTTGCATTTTGTCTGAACAGAGGGATCAGTACACGACATGTCTATGGTGCACAAATCGAACGCAAAAGTGCTAAATTCATTAGCCAGCCTTCGATTAAACCATGACCGAAGAATCTGGCGTACCTTGATAACGCTTTGTGTAAAACGTGTTTGGTGACACGTGCTTTTGTTTATGCATCTTGATTTAAATTTTTCGGTTTATATATGTATTACCTTGTTTTCTAAGATTAAAACCTAATTGAGAGTCTGTGTTTGTCCCGTGGTCTTCCTCGTCTTTGTGTGGTGTCCATTCATGCTGTTATAGTATGTAACATCAATTTGTTCAATTTGCCTCCCTATCCACAGGAAGATAGATGCGAGAATGAAAGGTTCAACTTCACTAAGGAAGTATAAATGTAGGCAGACATAATTAGCCACAAAATATTACAAGTCCACGAGAAATATGAATGTCTGCTTTTTGAGGCACGGCAGTTCAACCTTAACGGATCGATGGTCTCAAAAACAACATTTCCACTCGTAAAAGCGAAGCATATCCCAAGTACTCCTGCAATTGTCAGTGACGGTAGTTGAAACCAGTCGTGGTGGCCGGGTCGCGAAATACCACTTTGTTTAAACTGCATAAACTGCCATGTTACTTAGGTAGATTATTTTCCAACATTTTTTCTAATTTTAACAATTTGCGAAAAAAGCTTTTGTGGGGCAATGTAGTTGTACACATAGCATAAACTTTTTTTTTCTAGACTGTGCTTTAAAAAAAATCGATCACTAATACAAAACAAAATAAAAAAAAAGTCCGCAGTTTTGCCCGAAAGGCGAAGGATCTACTGCGATAAAATATTTCTAGGCAGCGATACAAAGTAAGGATAGTAGATTCATCGGCCGCATAAGCTTTGAAACATTCGCTAACTAAATTAACAAGCATAGTGTCACCGCGGATAGGCAAGCATGAACACATCACGCTCGATGGCCGCGGACCTTCGGTGTCAAAACCTTCGTCAGAAACCACGGCAGCAGCGTGCGGAGTGACCGGCGTGCTACCTATCTCTTCAACGCAGACTGAGCGGCGAGAGCACAGCACGCACAAAGCTATTTTAGCCGCCTGCAGATGGCGTTCAAGACAGGGTGCGTGCGACCGCGTAAAGTACGTAGTTGCTGCCATTTTAGAGCGCCCCCCCCCCCCCCTTCTTTCATTTCGTGCTACCTCCTCGCTTTCCTCCTTTACGCTCGCGAGATTGAGCCGTGATCGTCGGTTCCCCTTACACGCGGTCGTGGAACACGCAGTTATTGCTGGAAAGCCACGCCCCTCCTTCCACCTCCCCCTCCTTCGCAGGGCTGACAGCAACAATGCGGCTGGAGGGTGCAGATAATTGCGTAATAAAAGACGGGAAGGAGGTGTTCCTTTTACAGCAATCTATTAACTTTCCTGTGACGACAAAACACGCCACGTCTGGTCTATACTGCAGTGTCTAGCTCTATCGCAATATGGTGATATATTCTTTGTTGTACCTTTGAAGGAACGCGGAATGTGAAAATTAGTCCGGAATTCTCTGGAATCTCCCATTGCCGCTGTGTTAGCTTTGGCACGTCGAGCCCCATCAGATAAACCAAACCAGATAGAAATCGCGATAGCTTGGCATTGATTTAGAAATGCCTTGTTGTTTGAAGCATGTTTGGGCAGCCGATGTGATCACATCCTGTGCACTAGATAAATGTCTGATGCAATTTAGTTTGACGAAAAGAGCGGATTTTATTTATAGAATGGCACATATTTAATCCGTAGCTTGCACACTGTCACCTGCTGTTCTGCGCTGGGGATGGTGAAAGAAAGAGGGATGGTTGATGATGACGACAAGAAAAGTAATGTGACAAATGTTGGTCGTTAACAAAACACCATATTTGAGTCTTAGTTCTGTGTGCAGTCATGTGTTTCACAGAAATTTTAACGTGGGCTGTACCATTCCCATCTTGGACAAGGTCAGGAAAGTACAACAAAGAGAACGAAATAAATATTAAGAGACTAGCCACACGCACGTCATCTTTATTACCCACCACTGGGCGTTGACATAAAGAGGCACACACCGAGTCCATGAATGGTCGCGCGGACCTGTCGACTTGAGAAATTGCAACAAGTCTTTCCTTGCTTTCTGCGCTAGCGATGATGATGATGGCCACGGTCCAAGGTTGTTAGGGTGCTCGTTTCCGAAAAGTATTCAGAGTCCAATCGGCCTAATGCTACCCTAAGAAGGTGGCACTGGGAAGGTTTTCGACTAGCACTTCCGAGTAAAAATTATGAGCACGTGGATGCGAAATTGCCTTTAGCCTGCCGTACTATAGGGCGGTCCTGTGCGCCATAGCAAGAATTGAGGCACAGAGTGTTTTAAGTACTATTTTCGCTCCAAAAAAAGTAGTGTGTTGGCGTATTGCTCATTCCACTGAAGAGCGAGTAGTACTTTGTGAATGCCAACTGGCACCCCAGGTGGCTCAAGGACGTCACAGAAAAGTGGAAAACTTGTGATGTCACTCTTAGCTTCAAGAAATCATCACTATAAGCAGAAGTTAAATCGAAAGGATAAGAGAAGACCAATCATTGCGTGCCATAGTTCTAGAGGCAGAGAATGAGGTTTCCTTGCAGCGTGGTTTGTGGAGAGGGGGATCGGGACTGTTTGGCTTCCTTCATGAGTGCGCGGGCTGCTCGACAGGATGTACAAAAAAGCGCCAGTGGAGAAAGAAGAAAAATCAGAAAGGCGTTTGATTACCTTCCAGGAACGGGCATTAGAACGGATGCAGTGAAGGGGTGCGTGAGCACAGAGAAAGTCTTCGACCCGGAAACAAGTGTCACGCGCCAGTTCTACACTTTCACTCGGGTCTGGTTATTTCGTGCAGTCTGTCGCGGGAGGAACCACGCATATTCCAGCCCGCACCGGTTTTATTGCGCTTCGGTGCGCTAGCCTTGTCGCCTCTACGATCGTTGCCAATCGCCCATGACGGTCGGCGCACCGGTGGAGCAGCGTGGGCCCTGGCTGGACGTGTGCGAGAACATCGGAGACAGCTTTTTTACCACGCAGGCCGTAACGTTAACACCGAATTTGACGCGGTCTCGTAGTCGGAGAGAAAATGAAGGTGTTCCCTGACCTCTCCCTCGCCAACAAAGCGCTTCACATCGAATACGCTTCACATCGTGAATCCGTGTTTCTAATTCGCGAAACTATCAGGACTAATCTCCTAGCGATCCGTGTAGTCGTCGCTGTCACCGTCGTCGTTATCATCAATAAAGATAAGAACGACCCGACCACTGGCACAACACAGCCTAACTCTTCAACTTTTCGGTACCCTGTATAGTGTACGGCGCAGCATGTTTTTATGTTTATCTTGCCACCTGCAATAGTGGGTACAGTACAAGAGAAGAGGCAGGAGAGGCAAAAAGAAAGAAAGGTGCGTGCTACCGCGCCCGCTCGATAGCCAGGTGTCACCGCCGTATTTTGCAAGAGCCAGCTGTCCTCATTAAACGTCGCCAGTCCTATTTGAAGACATGTGACAAAGTGATGGCTTGCTCTAAGTCGCGCATTCTTCGAGCTGCGCAATGATCAACATCTCCCCGCTGTCCCCCTTGCGCGCGTGAGAAGAAGGCGCGCACCCTCCCCGCGTTGCTCGCTTACGAGCGCGAGAAGACACCACCGCTTCGAGCGATCACACTTTCCGGCTAACCCTCGCAAGCTTTCGCTCGTACCTACACCGTATGGCGTGCGGCCACTATGTTATCGCTCGCACTTGGATTTTATACAGAATATGACGGCGAAGTCGATAACGACGGCGATGCCGACAACGACGGCGAAAGTTCGCCTGGAGTGTCCATGTAATTGCTATCACAATAAAAAGAACTTGCGGACGGAAGATGTGGGTGTTTAAGCGCAATAAGAGTGTTCGGGCACATTGGCCGCTTCGGCAATCTGTCGTATATACGGATAACAGCTGCCTATATTCGCGAAAATAACGTAGCCAAATGTCACGGCAAAATACGCTGGGTTAACTGCATTACATGAAATCTAGCAGAGCTGAAAGTTTTTACCAGGAATTTAAATTAAAATGTATGGTTTTACGTCCCAAACCCCCAATATGATTATGAGGCGAGCTGCAGTGGCAGTCTCTGGATTAATTATGACCACCTGAGATTCTTTAAGTTCCACCCAATCCACCTTACACGGGCGTTTTCGCATTTCGCCCCTGTCTAAATGCGGCCACCATGGCCGGGATTTGAACCCGCGACTTCGAGCTTACTTAGCAGAGCCAACGGCGAAGCCACTGCACCACCATGGATGGTATAAACTGCAATTTAAGTGAAGCCGCTGCCGCTTTCACACAAATAAAGTTTGTGCGGAAAGCATATCGCGCACTGTTGCACGTTTCGGCGCACTTCGTGAAGGCTGCCCGTGACCTTGAAGGCCTCGTGTAAATGCAGTTGTGGACATGGTACGTGGAAACGCTTGTCACGGTGCGCGTACTGAGAACTGACACATTGAACATCATTACACTGAAACTATTGGCAAGCGTTCCTGTTGTACAGCCCTATGTGGAACGTAGGTCGTTTACATACGCATATCACGGCCGTATCTAAACTAATAGAATGTTGCTGTTCTGAGCGGTACGCTTAATCAGCGAGCACCATGCAAAGGCAGGGTGCTCGCTTGCACTGTTGGCACTGACGACCACAATGACGACTTCCAAAGACGTTCGCTTTGAAACGAGTTGGCGAAAAAGAATCTTGCCTCCTCTGTGAGCTAATTGCATGTTACCATACCATAAGCTAGCATTCTGCCTATGTGTCTTTTATCTCAGAATGTTTCTTAAGATCATCCTTATCCCCGTGTCTTCCCTGCTTTCTTTCCTTTTTTAAACCAATTTACCCTTCTCGTCGAGCGCTTATTACCAGCCGCTGTTCAGTTAACGGAAATGCATAGAGCAGCGTCGCCGTAGTGGGAGCAGCAGCGGGTCACTCCCTCTCCACTGCCTATAGGCGAAGAGTATAGAAACTGAACAAAAGGGCAGTTCTATAAACTTTGGCTTTGACAACGCGTGTCGAAGTACCTGCTTACACGCAGATGCGATGAGCAGCCATCGATGGTTTGCTTCATTTCTGTTACTTTAAAGGCAGCGAGAAAATAAGGCAACCGGAGTCACCTTCACCCATGATAACGTCATCTGCGGGCGGAGCTCCCTGTGCCGTTTATCTGGCCATTTATGCAACGAGCCCTCAAGTTACTCAAACGTCACCTTCCTGCATGGCACGAGTTACGGTTTACGCACACCATAGAATACGACTCTATCTCCGTAGATGCAGCTATACGATCAGTCAACACTCGCAGACTACGAAACCTCACCAAGGCCTCCCACCCAATTTGCGTGACGCATGCAATGCTTCGTCGCATCGCCCATAGCGAATCAGCACTTCTGAACGTTGCGCGGTAAGCAGTGCTCGTAGGTAATTTTTGGTTTCACAACTCATGCAAAAGGTGCCACTGTATGGCTTGTACGGTACACAAGCAGGCCCGGCCGTTTTCTGCAAATTGGAAAAACGAGCCCGGCGCTGTTATTCGTCGACCCGACCCACGATGCATGCTGAGCGACCAGCGAGCAGTTTCACGGTGCAAGATTAATGAGATGTGCTTGCATGACTGAATTTGCTCGCGGCGACGATATGTAAATGTTTAGAGCGATTTCGCTCCCACTTTCACTGTCGACAACTTAAACTTGCAAATTGCAACGCGAATATCTGTTGAACGCTCTCAAAAAGCGCTTGTGTGGGGCGATCTCTTCGCCTTTGAGGGGTAGTCAACGTGTTCTCCGCGCTTTTGTACTATCCAGGTTAGTTTTCAGCTGTCGTATGATGAAGTGCATTTAGAGAGTCGCACGCCTACAGCTTAGGGAGAGCACCAAGTTTTTCGTAATACTATTAGAAAAAAAATCCACAGACTCCTCTTATTATTACTTGAGCAAGACGTAATTCACGGTATGCGAGAAAGCGATTCCTTATCCGCACCAGTAACAGATATACAGACAGTCTCGAATGTTGTTAACGGGCAATAAGTTCTTCCGCACGCAATTTAAACAATTTATGATGAGACTTCCCCCGACAAAATAGCCTAATTTGCGCTGCAAGTGCACAGATAGGCTTAGTCATGGATTCTCGACACTTTCAAATAATTTTCTCCTGGTGTTGTGACTATAATGCGTAGAATGCTCACCAGAAGAATTTACAGTAGGTGGCCTTCCTATGACTGTTCCACATTAAACATTACGTTTTGTTTTGAGCTACAGATGGCACATTACTTTTATGCTTTATTTCTGCATCCCGATGTTAAACTGTTCAAATTCTCTTTCTGGCTTACACTGTGTTAACTTAACGTTTCTTTATTTTTGAAGGTTAGTACTAGAAGTGGCGTTGTTGCTTCTCGGTCTTTTGTCTCATCTCTGCATGTTCTTGCGTCCCTTGTGACCCTTTTCCTTCTTCTAATACTTGTTTTTTTTTCTGAAACAGACTTCGGGTCGCTGACTTTGCTGTTGTACTGAGATGCTAAACGGCGAAAAGAGAATGGCAGGAGGACTGCCTTCAAGTTCAGCGTGGGTTCAGCTCAGTCTTTCCGAGGTTGATTATTAAAGTACTATAACAGACGCACTGACCACAAGCAAGGTATCACAGCTTCTCGCTCTGCTAGTTGGTTCATACTTATTACGTTGTAATGAAACGCGAAATAAAGTTATGATCAGGACAGGAAAGAGTGTCACTCGCAATTCGCCAAAAGACCTAGCAGAGCTGCGAGTGACACTATTTTCTGTTCTGGCATACTGTACTTCATGTATCGTCCCATTACACCGTCTTAGAAGGTGCTTACACTCTTATTGGATTGATCGGCGGAGTCGTTTGGTTGGGCTCCACCACGTGTCCCTTGTGTTTCAACTCTTGCTGCGTCATTTACAATGCAAGGGAACCGCCACTAGTGCTGTGTCGAACATTAAGTGACCGGCATGCTTGAGCTTACGAAATCACTTCCGGCAAGTGCTAAACAATATGACCTGTGGGCATAAAAGCGACCTGCTTAGCCTGTTTGTTCAGTGTCTGACGGAATCTGAAAGCGGAGCTCGGACGCAGTGACTATCAGTACTGTATCCTAAGCTAACATCGAACACTAACGCCACAAGCACTGTGCAGAAACTAGCTGCTCAGTCTCAATTACTTTTAGTTATCGGCTTAAGCCGCCGATGGTATAGCCGCAAGCCACAGACGGCATCGCCACTACTTCAGCAGCCGACAACGCGCAAGCTATGACATGCACGCGGCATGTGTTAGATATCACTGTTCAACCTTGTCACGGTCAGCCCACCTCTCAAGACTCTTTATTTTTCTGACATCATCGCTACGGCGCTATTGTTGTGAACTGGCGGTGGTATGCGTCTCGTGTCTTGGTGCTGGTTTCGGGATTCCACGCTCGTTCGAAAGCTGTACTATACGGGAGGTACGCCACGACCAAGCCGCATACAGGGCAAAGGCTGAAGCAAAGTGTCAATAAACGGTGATGCGCTCTGTGTGCAGCTGGGGCGGCAACAAAAGGAGGCCCAGCACCCCCCAACAACCATTGATAAGTCAACTGCAGCACGGGACACTTTCTCGGGCTCGGGTAGTTCAGCCTTCTGCTTTTCATGCGGTGTCTCTTGCATCCCTTGCAGTGGCGGAGTCGTGTCGCACTTCGATGTCTGCGCGTGTGTGTGAAAGGCTCTGCAGCCTTCTTCCCGCTCTGGCAGCCACGACAATGACACGTCAACCACACCTGCAGGCGTGTCATCGCTGCTACCGAAGCACTCGCTTCGGTCAGTGACAGAAAGAAGTCACGCAAAAGAGGAAGTAACACGCAATACAATGAGGTTTCTGGCGCTTATGTGATCGCTTGCTGGGATTTTCTTTTAGCTATTTTGAGGGGGCTCATTCACGGTATTTAGAACACAGAGAGAAGAATACAGGAAGGCAGGGATGTTAACCGGTCAATAGTCTGGTTGGCTACCCTACACTGGGGGAAGGGAGAAGGGGAAGAGAAAGAAGGGAGAGAGAAGGTGTAGGTACGTTACGGAGAGCACTTCAGTTAAAGTCGCTCGAGCAAACCAAAAGTTCTGAGAAAACACAAAAGTGCCTTCACTGCCTTCTGAGCCGATGATCGGTCGGGACGGTGCTCTAATATTGTCTGTTCACTCAGAGGACGATCGTCTAGTTTCCTCAATGTGTCGGACAAATATTAGAACACAAAAGCAATGCACTGTATTAATGCACTGTATTAGAATACACTGTATTAATACACTGTATTAGAATACACTGTATTAAAACACTGTATTAGAACACAGAAGGAATACAGTGGCTATGCTAGGCGAGTTACTGAAGCCATCTGTATTAATTTTCGCCATCCGAGTTCTTGTGGGCGTTAAAAGAAATCCAGTTAAATTGGGCTTCTTCCCCGTCCGCAGAAAGCTCCGTACACGTGCGATTTTGCGTTCTGTGTCCGTCAGAATAAAGGCTCCAAGTCCGAGAATCAAAGCCAAGGATTTGTGCTGAACTGCAGCAATATCTGTGACTGACCGAAGGAATATTTGACCAACCATCAGTCCTGATATTTGAGTCATAAAACGGTTACGTCTCATCATCTACGGATCCACTCAAGCGATGGATTTTTCACTCTGCAAGTTGTCACGTGAGACAACGTGTGACGTGGTGCTGAGTCATGTCAACGCAGACGGCCACATGACATAATTCGCAATAATATTTTTTCTTGAGTGGCTTCTGTGAGTGTTTCATAAGTGAGTGGGTAACCTGGTTGAAAAGAGCCTGTTCAGGTATATTGCGAAGTGCACTGGGAATGTGATTTTTCGTGCCTCGTGCTCTATCGAAGTAGTATGGAACAGTTACATATACAACTGCTATCCTCACAATTTAATTAATAAGTAATGTATATAAAAAAAAAAGTGGGCGAATTTTTTTTTTTTTTGGGTTGGTAATTGCAAATTCCGAACTTCATACGGAAGACAGTTGAACAATAGTCCTTCAGTAGTAAGGAGGCAAATGGCAAAGTGTTGCATATTTCAACGAGAATGGATGGTAACGAGGCGAGTTTTGGATTTTAACACAAGTTGGATGATAAACTCGATACTGCGAGTATTTAATAGACTGCACAATGCACCTCAACCCACGCACGATGCACACAAGAGCCATTCCGCACCTTTGGCGTCCTCATCCCTCTTTGCCCGGATAATTGATTATAAGAAAAATTATCTACATCCGCAGTAATATAGAAACCGGAGGCAGCAGAAATAAAGTCCGGCTCACCGGCGTGTCAAAGAAAGATGAGGAAAGATTCAGCGAGCAAACCGCAATAAATATGGAGTAATCGCCGGAGATTATATATCGCATTGTGGTCGCCTCGATTGCGGGCCTGTTTGGCTTCGATATTGTTTTTTCTCTCTGTTCTCGTATTTCTGGCATTGTTGTCTTGCTTTCTTTCCAGCATTGTTTCCTTGTATTTTGTGTCCTTTATTGTCGTATTTTTGTCGTTTTTCTTTGATTTCTGTATTTCTTCTTTTTTTCTGTTTTGTACTACATCTGCCGTTTTGGGTTTGTACGGGCTGATATGTTGAGAGTCCTTGAATTGGAAAAGGTAAAGGGCGTGGAAGTGTTTGACGCAGAAGTTGTGCGAAAGAAGCGGAAGGTGAGCGTGTGGTGCTCTGAAGCATGGCGAAGGTGCTAGGGGAACTTTAATCTATCCTGGGTACAGCCTACTCCGCGAAATCTCGCCTACAAGCCGCATGGTGTGGTCGCCTCTTGATGGCTTGGAAGAACTCATTCATTTAAATTTCTTCTTTTTCTTGGTCAAGTTCCTGGTTGTTCGTATCACATCGACAAGGTCCATTGTGTCTCATGACGTCGGTGGGTCTGCAGAGCTCTCTACTTACAGGCGCTTTCAACATAGATGGTTAGGAATGACCACGGCGACAGTCTTTCGGGTTAGCTGAGACGGTCTGTAGGTGCTGGTAGATAACTCGCTGCAAACTTTCTTTTTGACGAGGATTTTTTTGTTGTCATGATGATTTAGCCTTTGGCGTTGTTGTCAATGTTTTCTTTTTTCTTTTCTGTTTTCTTGGGGTGTTCTACTTGATTCGTTTTCTCTTTCAGCAGATGGGCAACATCTAAAGCAGCGACACAGCTTATGCTGTATTTATGAATCCGATAACGATATAAACTTCTACAATTTGGTAACTGTTTGAATGATAAAGCTAATGTTATGAACAGCATTTGAGTTGATTGTCACGCCACAAGCGCATGATGTTATGACGGCACTGCTGTTGTAGAACTAGCCAAGAACGGGAGTACGTGTTATTAAAAAAAATTACCGCCCATGTGCCCCGTACAGATGCTAAACCAGTGAAGCTGAAACGTAAGGCCCCGGTGTTTATCGCTGGGTTAATTCTGATGGTTTATTAAACTCTTTCTGAATTACTGGTGAGGTCTTTTTGTTATTAATGAGGTTACGCTCACGTTTGGCTTGTGTTTATCCCATTGTTTATTTGAAATACCACACATGGCACTTCGCATAATCACATTCATGGAGGGATGCAATGAGCGGTTGTGTTAATCCAGCGGGTTCATCAATGTCTTTCTTAATTATGTTAGGCATTTGTTTGTCGTAATGCATTAATGATAGTGTTTACGACTCAGTTATGCACTGTAGTTACCTGTAGTTACACTGGGGCCGTGCATTTCATTTATTTAAAGACAGGGACACATTTTTGCACCCATTGTGAAGTCGGAGAGAGAGTTCTACGCGCGCGCTCTGCTGCGAGAGAGAAACGACGTCACTATCGGCGTAGCCAATGGTTCGCCACACATTTGCTGCGAGATTATTATGTTATCATGAAATTGTCTTAACCCCGTCCCCCTCTGTGTCCCTTCCGTACAATAATACGTAGATAAATCTGTATGTCTTAAATGCGTTAGCATTTCTATGCCTACCCAACGAAAAATTTGTCCGTCCGTCACGTAAGACCAACGCAATGGCTCATACCTCCGCAGTTGGGTTTCTGTGGTCGGACCACGAGTGTTCCGCCTAGGCATGTGCAGCTCCGCTTTAACATCTCTTTCCTCTAGTGGCGTGTGTCGCTTTAATAACGCGTTTACTACAGACTTTCGAGTGGTTTTTGGACCGCTTTCCATTAAAATATGTATCTTGAAAATCTGCTGGGTACCAGTTATTGCAACATTGTGTGAATAGAAAGGGATAAATCAGACTGAAACTAGCATTTCCACAGACAAGCCAAGACATACATACATACGTACATACATACATGCATACATACATACATACATACATACATACATACATACATACATACATACATACATACATACATACATACATACATACATACATACATACATACATACACACATACATACATACACACATACATACATACATACATACATACATACATACATACATACATACATACATACATACATACATACATACATACATACATACATACATACACACACACAAGACTTTGCTTGAAGCAATGCTGACAAGTTTTCTATACCAAAAGCTCAACAGGCCAGTTTAGCTGAATACAGTATTTTCTATAGTTTCCATAGATAAACAGTGCAGTCTTTTCCACAGGGAATAACAGTTTAGCAAACGTGTCCGAACGGCGCTGAAGAGATGAGGTGCGCGAACCGAAGTACCGAATGAACAAGTTAAAAATTTCTGTTTTTCCTAAACATATATTTGGAAGACACCGACTACCGGCTTTTCAGAAGAAAATGAAAAATTTACGGCAGCTGCTTGAATTTAATCGGTAGATTTACTTGTGAGTATGTGATGATTATTCGCACATCGGCATCACATAAGCATACTGTGCCATAAGCATAATGGTCCTTTGCAACTCTTTCTGTCTTTTTCATTGTGTACTGGTATTTTGCTCGTGCGTTTTGATTTCCATTTATGCTGTTTGTTTGTATTTCTGTTTTTTGTTGCCTAGGGCCCCATCTACACCCTTTCCATTGCGATGCGAGTAAGGCCCTGTTGGTAGAACCAAAAAACAAACAAATGAACAAGGAAATAAACAAGCAGGCAAACAAACCTAACTAACGAACAAACAAACGGAGCATTCAGACAGTGTTCAGTAGAAAAGAGATGAACGGCGTAAACCGCACGCGAAAAGGAGCAATCTCACCGCGACCACCCCGACGACGGTGACCCCTGGTGCGCAGTGGCGGCAACAGCCAGATAGCAGTTGGGATGAGGGAGGGGTGAGTGAGATAGCGCGTTAGAGCTAAGCCATCATCTCCATGATCAAAGAACAGTGACGTGAACACAATCTGTGCATTATTGCTGCTTTTCTCATCTGTGGCACAAGTTTATACGCACCGATTAAAACAAAAAGAGCGCACCCTGGAGCTACTGCTCTGCCGCTTTTCTATCGACGCTAGATGACGATTTTGGCGACTGTGAGACCGCTTCTCAATATCGTGGCACGGAGGCCCATCTGCTATGGTAATCACAGGTGGCTCGCCATGACCATCACTGGCTCGCACTGAGCTGGCTAGAGGAGTTATGAGCTCTTTTTCGCTCGTGTATCTCGCGCCTTGAAACGCTTGAAAGGTTGATTCACATAGAAAAACGCACGAACGTGTCAGAACGCTCAATAAATGCAGTGGTGCGAAATATACGAAGGTATAAAGGCACATGTTCATCGTTCTGTGAGCTAGAGATATGGCAATGATGACATTGATAATGGTAATGATAACATAGCAGCTTATTCGTTCTGGGCAGAACAAACAAAAGGGGCCTGGGTGCTCTTTGATTGATCAGTTTCGCTTCGCCTTCTAAACTTGGTAGGAATTCGCCACGCTCTAAATATTGACAGCATCAAGTTCTCCGCATTTTTGGAATCGCTCATGAGCCACTCGGATGGCGCGCTTCAAGTTTTCGGTTGGTATCCTTCGCATGGCTATTTCATTCAAAAATTTAATTATTCCCAGTTGCAGATTTACTTGGCTAATAACTACACTGAGGCATTTTCAAATGTATGACTCTGTCGTAAACACAATTCATGGGAGATCATTTCATTATCTCATCTTCCCTATATTTAAGGAATTTCGAACGCCTTTCTTATAACACCCGTTATCGGCGGGCCTTTGGGATTACTTGTGCACGAGCAATTTAAGTTGATCTTCGGTAGTTCCGACGTGGCGTTAGTAAACAGTGCGCAATGGCAGTTGCCAATTCATGAGAATACATTCGAAAGGGGAGGCTCCGCTTCTGGCGGCTCAGTAGTGAAAGCCCCGGAGGGAGAAGGGTGGAGTGGTGCACTGGCGTGGGGGCTCGTTATCTCCAAGTCGTCAGAAAACAGGGAATCCGCTTCCGGTAGCAAGTCAACTGAGGCGTCTTTCAGTGCCGGCACCGCAAGGAGGCAACGAGCAGGAAACCGCCATGTTGGCGCATCTGAAGGCAACAGCTTCCTTCTAATGTTATCATAAACGCCGCCGATAGCTATATTCAACATACTTACAATCACGTTAAGAAAGAAAAACAATAGAACTGTGCTGGTCGTAGGCGAGCTTTTCATTTCCCTCTTCCGCCCTCTACCACAGCCGCATGGTGCCATCGCATAGTCCTGCATATGGGGTAGATAGATAGATAAACTTTATTAAAGAATAATCAGAAAAACCGCTAATGGTCGGGGCCCTTAGTCCAGGGCTCCGCTGGCTCTTGCCATCTTCTCAGCTCTCTTTATCAGCTTGAGCTGGTCGTCGAGGGCCGAGCTGGACAGCAGTGCCTCCCATTGCTCCCTCGTTGTGTTCATGTCTGGGTGTTCGATGTTGTGTAGTGTGCACTCCCACGTAATCTGGTATAGGGTTGGTGTGGCCCCACACCATGGGCATTCGTCCCTGTAGGCTGTGGGGTGTATCCGATGTGATATGTGTAGGTTCGTGTAAGTGCCTGTCTGGAGCCTACGCCAGGCAGCGGCTTCTTCTGTCGTTGGGTTTCGATGGGGTGGTGGATATCGCAAGCGACGCCCTCTGTGGTAGTTCACGATGGCTGAATACTCGAGGTCGACAGGGTCCAGGTCTTCTGCAGCCGGCGTGATGAGTGCTCGGTTATGTACGAATCCTCGAGCTGCTCTGTCGGCTTGCAGGTTGCCCGTGATGCCAGTGTGGCCCGGTATCCAGATGATGGTTTGGGTAGTGAAGTCCTCAGAGTCCTCCTTGAGTATTCCGGCTAGGACTTGTGTAGCAGGTCTTCCAATTCTACCCTGTAGGAAGTTGCGGCAGGCCTGCTGGGAATCCGTGAGGATCGTCAGTTGTTGGTTTTCGTGTAGACCCTCGCGGATGGCTAACGCGATGGCCAGCTCTTCGGCTTCTGGGGCACCTCATCGGCGGCAGCGTCGGGTTTATCGTTCACTAGGGCTCACACCCGCTATCGAGCCCTTGTAGGTGCAGGGAAAATCTCAGGGTTCACTATGATACACATCATGTTATTGGAGTTTTAGCTTTTCCGCAAACGTACTACCGTCTACAAAATGCCGGGCCATTAACGGGCTACCGGAACCGTGGATGGCAGTATCAATGGCGGTAGCGACATCTTGCTACGCCTTTCACGACTACGACGCGTCTTGAACGTTTTTGTCCTGCGTGTGCGTTCTCTTCCAATGAGATTAGAAAAATCTGTGAAAGCTTTTACTTATGCTTTCACCGGTGCCTTAGAACAGCCGTCAAGCGGAATATCTTAGGTCAGTGCAATCATATATCTATGCCATTGCTTAAAGTCTGGGACAACAGATGGCGGCACAGACATGGCTGCTTACGTAAACGTCACCAGTAACCCCGCGGTAAGACGTTTTCGGACATGCTAAAGCCTTTTGTGGTTAACGCGATACCTACTGTCCATACAGATTTAATTCATAGCGGCTTCGTTCTGGGCACAACAAACAAAACATTTGACAGTCACTTAAACATACGTCAAAGAGGGTGAAAACGAAAGCCTGGGCGCTAAAGAGACATCCATTAAAGGGGCCTTGAACCACTTTTTATCCAAGTGGAGAAACGCATTCGAAGTGAACGTAGGCTATTTCGGAAATACTTTGCCGCAATAAAAGTACTTCAATGCGTTCAGCAGAAGAGGAGTTATTGGCAGTCAAACACGGCCTCCGCTGTGATCCCGTTCCTTCTTCAATGCCTTGCACTGCGAAGGCTATGACACAGTGGGGTGTGCCCACAAGGCTACGCGTTTTAAATGTCACCGTGGTGCAGTTAAAATTTTATTTCGGATGGTAAAGTAGACGCCACGACTTCCGCCTTTAGTGCCTACGACGCGCTAAACATAAGACAAACGCGGCTGTCCTCAGCGTGCTGCAGTGCGCTTAGCCAATGGAATCGTGGCGGCATCCAGCGGCGGCCGCGGTATCTACGCCATGCAGTTGACCGCAGCTTTATGCCAGCTATCGGCCGATAGCAGTCGGAGAAGGGAAAGACGAAATAAAGCGTCCGATAACGAAATAAAAACACCCAGAAGAGTGAGGACGGGGCTTTCTGTTGAAAATCGAGCGTTAGATAGAAAGGCGATTTCGGGTACCGCTTGCGAGCTCTACGCACCGCGTACGATAGCAAAACTTGACTGAGATGCTCACAGCAGCGTGTGCTACCCGCAGACTATGTTATTCCACCAAGCCCGAGGGGTGGTTCATGACCCCTTTAAATTACTTGACATTCTCATTCGACTCATTCATTGTTACTTTTAATATTTTTCTCCCACCAAAGGTTGTGGGTTCGAGTGTCTTAATTAAAGCTACCTTTATTAATTGTGTCTCAATCAACTTCACTCTAATTAGTACCAGAGGCCGTGAGCTCGACTACCTTAATTAAAGGTATCTTAATTAACTGTGTCTTAATCAGCTACGCGCTAATTGACTCCAAAGGTTGTGGCCCTGAGTCCCTAACTCAAGCTACCTAAATTAGTTGCACCTTATTCAACTTCGCCCTAATTAACACCAAAAGTCGTGAGTTCGATTGCCTTAAGACTAGATTAATTAACTCAGCCTCATTTTCTGGCATGATTAGCAGCATCGATGTGGAAGAAGACGACGAACGCGCGAGCAGTGGCATGAGCGCTGCGACTTTCTGTACCTCACAACGCGACCTTGAAACATAGAGGTTTAAGGCTTTCGCCTTAAAATCACCGCGCATTCGCAACTTGTGATATTCTTATCCGCCGTCACGAAGTTGGTCCTATATTTATTCAGTCGACATCACCTTCTCAGCACGAAGTGCGTTGAAGGCGCTCACCCGTATGTATCAATTTCTTTTCATGTGTTTTTTTCAGTCAGCGTGCCTGGACCAACAACAACAAAAAACATTACAATAATTGAAACTCTCATATACAAAGGGTGCCGTTCCAAAAAAAAAAAAGGTTGGGGAAGGGGCGGTGGGAAGGGGCGTAGAATCAGATTGGCACATCTACCGAAACGGGAGAAAGAGGCAAACAAAGAAGCTCGAAGGACATAAATAATGAAGAGCGAAGGGTTGTGGTGGACATGTGGGACGTGCGCGACCCTCTTGGCGCTTGATCATGTGTCAGCAGTTTCCGTTGCGCCTCCCGGTACTTTGATGCAGTGCACGCTTCGGCGACGAAACGAAATACACGAGCCATGCGCGGAAGCGTCGAGCCGCAGGCGACAGCCATCGACAATTGGCTTTGTGCTGCGGGAACAAACGCCCTATTCGGTCGCTCCCTTCTAGACACCGCTCTACATTCAACTCTGTTATTTCCGAGTTCCGTAGATTGTTTGTCCGTGAATTTTTTCTCTCGTGTTTGTGCTCTTTCAGTGCTGCGCTGCTAGCGTTGAGAACCTTATTTTCGCTCTCACCAATGCGCCGGCTTTACGCCTACTGGTATTCCCATCTGCTATTCAGTGTCTCTGTGAAACGGATAATGCGCAATGTTTGATACGCTGCTCCCTATACTATTGCTGAGGTCAAATTTTCCGTACAGATTTGCTTCGTCACTCTTTAGCATTCTCGTGGTCCATGGAAAAGAATGCTAATTTCGTTGAATGAGACAGTGGTCGACCTTGTGTGCTGCATTTCATTTTGCTTCTGAAGCAGTCATATGCATCTATTTTTCTCCGTTTCTGAAATTTAGTGTTTTAAGTACTTACTGTGTTTTAATTTTCAGAATTTACATTGAATGACATCATCATCATCAGCATCATCAGCATCATCATCATCATCATCAACGTCGTTATTATTATTCCGTTCAGTTCAGTCTAGTTTTCTTTTCACCGTACCAGTCCCTCGTTGTTGATGTTTTTTGTGATTGTCTCTCATTTGTCGTATATTGTTATGTTTCTCATGTTATAAGAAGTAGCCGGAACCATCTCTCGATGCCGATGTCTTATTGTTCAACCTTTGGAAAATGAGCATTGCAACCAAAAGCATTTAATAGATTTGATATAGTTCCGAAGGTCGAGAACGCCTTCTGAAAAGCTTTTATGGATATATTGTTAATTATTTATACATCTACTCGGAATTTATTTAAAGGAAAGAGTATGGATGTTGCTAGCTGCTGGAGGAAGCTTAGAATACGGAAAATAGCAGCGGAAGAATGAAGAATTTTCTGCTCTGCAGATCCGAGCAGAATGGACCTGTCACAGCGTTCCCTAGACCCAAACGCGCAAAGTGAGGGCAAAATGAACGTGTACCTTTTTCTTTACTTTTGTAGCATAAGTAATGTATAGATAAACCACATGTGTGGGTAACGTAGTATTAATAATGTGAACGGCAACAGTCAAGAATTGGTGGTCACGTAAAAAAATCACAAAAGCTTTTATTTCCCTTTTGCGAGAGAAGGGGGAGAGAGAGAAAGACAGCGGGTTTAGAGACCTTAGCAGTGCAGTTGTATCGACGTGAAACTGTACAGACATTCTTCACTTTTTACTGTATTATCTCTTAATTCTACATTTTGTAATACGAACCGAGTGAAAATCGAGCGACTTGATCTCCTGCTTCAGGAACCAACGTACATAGCAAGCTTAAAGAGCTCGAAGAATAAGTAAAAGCGGTCGTTGAAACCATACAAACACAAATTTAGCGAGAAAAGTTCGTTTGGGAAAATAAATGTCTGCAGCAGTGCGCTGAATTTCATTTACTTTCCCCATTGTGTTGGCGTATTCGGAAGGAATGGAGGGGAGGGCGCTCAGCTTGTCCTGCGTCTCGTCATCGACAAGATATTTGTTCTTGCGCTCTTGGGTAAGCGAGATTAAGAAAAAGAGTTTGAGCATATGTGATCAAAAATGAAAGCAGCAGAGTAAAAAAAAAATTAAGGGATACATGCTGACAATGAGGAGGGAAGATAACCGATGGTCATTAAGGGTTACGGACTGGATTCCAAGGGAAGGGAAGCGTAGCAGGGGGCGCAGAACGTTAGGTGGGCAGATGAGATTAAGAAGTTTGCCGGGACGACATGGTCACAATTAGTACATGACCGGGGTTGTTGGAGAAGTATGGGAGAGGTTTTTGCCCTGCAGTGTGCGTAACCAGGCTCATGATGATGATGATGATGACACGCTGACATCAGCGGCAGATCACAAAGCCGAGTAAGCGGTGATGGAGACGATGTCACTTGCAGTGCCTTTTAGCCATCGTTTATCTCCTAGGCAAGAAGTACCATGTTCTGCAATCTTAGTCAAAGCCACAATGCAATGCTAGACGATGGCACGTTTATTAATGCGTTTTAACGCTGCCTCACCCCAGCCGTGGGTCGAACAAGGCTGTCGCCTGATACCATTCAGGAAGGAAAGCGTAGGAGAGGCCCCTGCCAACGCGGACGTGTTGTTGAATGTGTGGCGGAAGTCACGTGCCGTTTTTCGCAAAGGAGCACTGGAACTGGTACCCCAAACGTCTACGGTTGTCACAGCAACTGCGCTCCTGAAACTCTCGCTGCTGCTCTCGGCCTCTGAAAAGTGGGATAAAGTTTTTCGGCCCGTGTCTTTCTCGCAGCATATTGTGTTCGCGAGACAACCTGTCTTTCCAGCGTCGTGCGCAAGCTTGAAAGTTGTGTTTAGGGTCTATGATTGTGAGTGTCAGCTAGCAACAGAGACGCTCAAGTACTTACGGCGAGGCTCTTCGTTGTCTTCTTCAACGCGCCACCGAAGAGCACAGGAAAGTGACTGCTCCACTAAGCCTGTTACAATAACTTGGTAGGTTCTGTTTTGACGCGTGTCGGCAACACACACTTCCGGCGGCTCGTAGCAATGCAAGTTCAAAGCTCGCGCCTATCCGCTTTGGTGAGGTGATTGGAGGCGCAAAGGGAGGTGGCACACCAACATGGCCGCATTTCCGGCTTCAGAAAAGTGAAGTCAGGGCCTTCCCTATTTTGCTTCTTTCCTCCATGTCTGATAACCATTGTAGTCTCAGCGCGTGGCATCGACAGCAACTGTGGGCAGCTGAAACAGCTGCAACGGTCATGTCGCCAGTACGTCGTGTTTACATAAGCAGCCATTGTTGTTACACGTTGAATTTTATATGCAATAGCCAAGAAAAAAAAATGAAACAGAGGATGGAAAACTAAATGGCACGTGAATGTTGTGACTGCGTATTGCGACTAGCTCGAACGTATCATATACTTTCTTGTCAGGCTCGTCCAAGCCGTGCGCCGCGCTTGGTGACGTCGTCAAAGGTCGTTCGAACAAAGGTGGCAATCATCCCTCGTACGGCGCTAAGCTAGGCTAACAAAATGCGTCTTGAGATTTAAGGCTTCAATTGTTTTCCTTTGGCGGGATGAATCTGCGTCGCTATAGAGTAGGGGATTTAGAATGGCAAAATTTGCAAATATAAATAGCTAATACCAATATTTCAGAAAAACGACCTGCACCTATTAGATGGAATGCTAATGTATTTTGCGCATTTGCAAGCAAAGACAGATATAATGGTTGCGTGAAACCTGTTGGGTAAATAAACAAAGCAACCATATTTTTTCTATTCCTCTCTATAGTTATTTTATTGTCCGATACACGCGGCGCCTTTCACAATTAGGCCGAAAAAATTAATGCGTCTCTTTTACTCCCCTTCAGGGCTCAGAACGCTACAGGCACATCCGAAAGGGCCTGCTAGTGCACTTATTAGGCATTTCGGTGCTCGTACTGTGACATGAGAAGGCGAGGAGACGCGTGTATAATTAAGGGATAAATACCCTGTACTGTGGCAATTGCCCCTTCCCACTGTTGTTATGCTTCACCACTATACTTTTACGTATGTTTCCTTGCGTAACATTTTGGCGTTGAGGCGAAGCTGACTTTGGGCACCCGGCATTATGGAGCTTCGAAGCTAATTGCGAGGACCACAAAGGTGGAGTCAGTGCTATTGCTGACAGCGGCAAATTCTTTCAATGAAAAACACGGCGCCGAACGGCAAGAAATTTAATAGCGAACGTCGAAGCAACTAGGCATAGCGTTTGCCGCGGTAGTGGCTATGGCTGCCAACGGATCTGCGTGCGAGAGTGCCGGTTCAAAGCGGCGAGATAATCAAAACAGCGATTGTGGTGGCTTTGATTAAAGCCGTTTCTGACCTGCGGGCACGGCGAAATTCCTGAAAGTCGGATGGCGAAGGGTTGCTGCGTCCGAAATTTCACACGTTCTTATGCATAGACCCTATGAGGTACGTGGTGGTTCCGTGAAGCCGTCCGAATTATCGGGCGTCCGGAAAGTCTGTCGTTGATTGTACACTGAAAACTCCTGTAGCCGATGACACGGCGTCAAAATACGATTTGCTACGAACGCTCTCTTACTCGAGCAAGCACTACCACGACTTTTGTTTGCTTTCAATAAAATTACACCTAATTTTCCCTGATAGAAGCCCAAATTCCCCGAGTTTCCCTGAGTATTTCCAGACTATTCAATATCCCCGAGGATTCCCGGTTTTCCCGTTTGGTAGACATCCTGGCGCTCCGCTCAACTGAAGACCTTGCAAATGGTAAACAACGGAATGATGATCATGTGTGTTGCACAATAACAAGGACAGTAAAAAAGATAGCACATCACCAGATATTCAAGGAACAATGTGTAATACAACAGCACCACGCATCTTTTTAAAAGAATGTATAAGGGTTATGCTGAGTGGTGCAAATTAGGGAGCCTGCAAGGTACAAATCACAAGTTTATTTTGCGTAAACTGGCAAAACAGATGATCAGGATAGGTGAAAGCCGGGTACCCCTACTGAAAGGCCAGAAATTATTCAACAGCAGTTAGCTACTCCATGCGTTAGCTCAGTGACTGGTACCTTAACCCGCAGCAACCGTGGGTCCCCTGCGGTGGAGTGATTCCGAATAATTACCATTTTTATCTGGCTTTGCACGTGCAGTAGAACGTACAGGCGTGCGTCATTTTTCAATTAGTGAAAGTTGCAAAAAGCAAACGGACGAACAATAATCAGCCTGACCACTTGCTTTTCTTGTCGTAATTTCTGTCAGCATGCACCTCGCCTCAAATGTTGTTCCCATGAAAAAAAAAAAAGAAACATCAACTATCGCTTTCGTCGTGTGCATTCGTACGAACCGCTATTTGTATTTTCGCATAGCATGTGAACGACGTACCACGTGCACACACATTGCGTGACATTACACAATGATTAGGACAACAATAAAGAGCCATGCCACGCATCACGTTTGGTTACACAGCACTTAATTTGGCGCTCCACGAAAGCTTAGATTTAGATCGCTTCCCATATGTGCGCTTATATTTGGAGATAATTTTTTTTACGTGCGTGAGTTATCCGATAAGAAAACACCACCATCATCAACAACACATCGAACAGCACCCACCATTTTGTACCACGTTTGAGTTGTACCTCCATTTTACACACGATGGATTCCTAACGAGCTCATATCGCAATGCTCATTGCTTCCGCCGACGCTCGTCCTTTGTATTTAGCCCATGATCTTCAGGGAAACCATCAGGGGAATGACCTAACTGTGCCTTCGTTGCCGGTGACCTTTGGCTTCCTCAGAGCGTGTGGGGGCATAAGGACGAGATAGCTCGGATACTGCAGGGCTTGATCGCGTATCGAAGACGAAACATAAATGTAAAATCTTGGCAAAAAAAAACAAGAATTTGGAAAAAACCGAGAACGAGGTGCAGAAAGATTAAGAGGGCGCGACAGAGAGAGAGAAAGCAACTAAAGAGAAATGAATATCGAACTTGAGAGAAGAGGAAGAAATATAAAGGCGGTGACAGTAAGGGAGGGAAAGAGATAGATAGATAGATAGATAGATACATAGATAGATAGATAGATAGATAGATAGATAGATAGATAGATAGATAGATAGATAGATGGATGGATGGATAGATAGATAGATAGATAGATAGATAGATAGATAGATAGATAGATAGATAGATAGATAGATAGATAGATAGATAGATAGATAGATAGATAGATAGATAGATAGATAGATAGATAGATAGATAGATAGATAGATAGATAGATAGATAGATAGATAGATAGATAGATAGATAGATAGATAGATAGATAGATGCAGTGGCAATGAGAAACAGCGAAATTTGGAGCTTTGGCTGCTGCACGTCGCATCGACTCCGCACAATGTTTTCCGTGTTTGCTGCCGCGTTGTACGTTGTGCGAAGAAGAAACGTTTTCGTCTTGCTTTCTATAGTATATTTAAGTAATATCACTTGATGCTCTTGCAGCATGAACATATATGGCGAAGAAAGCAGCGAGGTCAAGAGAGGAAGAAATATAATATTTGAAAAATAAAGATCAAAACCGACAAGGCAAGCCTCGAGGAGGAGGGTAGGGAAGGACGAGAGAATAAAACGCACGCACACTCTCCTTTTACCGTTTCTTGCTGGGATTCTTTTCTTTGCGACGCGTTCTTCTCTCGCTCTCTTTCCATATCCGCCCACAGGCTCTGCTAACGAGCTCAGCTAACCGCGATGGCGCCCAATGCGTGGAATCGCAAGGGAAACAACCTGGTCGTCGTGACTCGGTAAGTCATCGACAGATGAGCGCGAATAGAGAGAGAGAGAGAGAGAGAGAGAGATTTGGGGAGCGATTGCTGATAGCACTCTTTCTTCTTTTATCTCCTTCACCACCTCCCTACTCAGCCCCACGAGAAAGAGGGCTAACCTTAGAAGGACCCATATGAGAGGAGAAGAGCGCCGATGAGGTCGAGCAAACAGGAGGCAGTAAGCAAGCAGTGCCTTTCTTGCCTGCTTGCTGCAGGCTGTGAAAGGAAAAGAAAACATTGGGAAGCGTCACTTCAGCGGCAAGGAAAGACAGAAATGAGGATCGGAACACATAAAAGGCGGCTCACGGTCCCTACCAAACGAGGGAGTGAATAAAACGGTAGCCGAGCGCGAAACGTTCTAGTCACGAGGCGTGTGGACGGTGATCAAATGAACGAGTGCGTAGCGAGGTGCGCATGCGCGACCTGTACGTATCGCCATACGGTTTGGAACAAGAAAAGAGTAACCTAGACGCTGAAGGAGCGAATGAAGTGGGAGGCACAGCAGATATAACAATATGAATAGAATCATAGCTATTACTGTCGATTCACCTTTATGATAGATGCATAAATTGAACATATACGTTCAATTGAACATATAGAGACAAGACCAAGGCATCTAGATGCCAATTGCATTGAGAAAAACTTGGAGGAGGAAAGGAAGCCAAAAGTCGACTATAATAATCTTAGAAAGGAACTAGAAAAGATGATTCAAAGTTTTTGAAGGGGACCACACAAAGCAACAGGCGGAAGAAGGTGCGTGACAAAAAATAAAGAAAGAAAAGCAGCGGCAGAAAAGTCGCTACGTTAAGGCCATTGGACGCGGTACCGAAACGTTCGTAATCATTAAATTAATGGACGCCACGAAACCTGCGACATCGTTTGCTTGCGCTGTGTTTCGCTGTGTATCGCTTCTTTATTAAAAACTAACAAAGATCCTGCCCATGTCAGAGGCTGTCGGTTGGTTATTTGTTTGAGCGAAATTGAAGGGCTTGGGGTTCACCATCTCAGTCTCCGCGTTAGCACAACGAATAGCTTCAATTTCTACGGCCGTCGCCTCTTCCAAACGGTAGTGTTTTCTATTATTATTATTACTAGAAGGAGCTCCGGCGCTGCGATTGTTTATCTACCACGATAAGGATGCTTATTGCGCGTATTTGCCCGAGCTTCATGCTGGTGGCTTATACGCGCATTTGTCGCTAACAGCATCGCCTTTCAAACTCAGCCTTTCTAGCTTACCCACAGAAGCACGCCTTCGGGAGCCTTTCTCCCTCCCTCTCTCCATTGTTCCTTCACTTGCTCCTACACTCACTCGATCCCTCACTCGCCCACTCACTTGTGAGAATGCCACTACAAACGCACATCCCAGCTCCCCCACATGACGAAGGCCACTTCCCCTGAGTAAGAAACGGCTTGCAAGAAAGCTCGCTTTAGGCAGCCTTACCTTTTTAGTTGCATTTTAGCTGGTTATTCATAAAACAACAAAGAACGTGCTGTTTCCAAGTCATCGGAACTGATGTAATGTACTATATGATTCGCTTTCCCTTTGCAATTAAGTGCATATATGTTATTATAATAATAATAATAATAATAATAATAATAATAATAATAATAATAATAATAATAATAATAATAATAATAATAATAATAATAACAATAATAATAATAATAATAATAATAATAATAATAACTGATATGCGGACTGACAGAGACAATGTGAGCGCCCACATTTGTGGGTATATTGTCGCGATGCAGTGATGGTGAATCAGCAGAGACATCAACAGTGGGAGTAAATAAATATGTCTAACTCTTTATTGGGCAAACTTGTGCCAGGTGGCAAAGCAACACGAAGGTAGCAATGATAGCGGCAAGGACCGTAGGCGGTTATCTCATTAAATCGCACTTCTTCAAGTACGTGTCCTTATATACAGATTCATTACCATACACTCCATACCAGTCGGCAGCGCTCGCACATATTCACGAATGCACTCTGCTATTTGCATAGCGCGTACAATCTGACCAGACAGTCCTCTCTTGCTAAATAGTTGGCGAAAACCTTCACGAAGTCTTCGTACAGCAAGCGCGTCATACACGTGCGTCATAATATTCTTCTACGCTAAGATACGAACCGCGTTCATTTAAGTCAACGACAACGCAATGCAGCTTCGATGAATGATGGACGCCATCGCTCCACAACCTGTTCTCGCGATGCATTGGAACACCATTGTCATCCCACACCATAACACACACGTTTTCTTGCACCGCAGCGCAGTCCGTGCACCAGTACAAGCGTCATGCAACGACCTCTTCAAAGTTCTAAGCCGTACTCCTATGCACTTCACCATCATGCTCAGCGGTTTCATCAACGCCGCACCCATTGACTATAGTAAGCAGGTTCATATCTCATTTACAGATCTTTTCATCCACTCCCCATTCCCCTCCCCACGTGCACGGTAGCAAACTGGACTCAGTCTGGTTAACCTCCCTGCCTTTCCGTCTTCCCTTCTCTCTCTCTCTCTTTTTTCTCATCAGGTCATCGAATTTGGGAACACAAAATGTACCGGCAAAACCTTCCAACTAGTGCTTTGGCATCGTGAAGCGCCCTTCGCCATGGAAGGCGCCTACATCTCCTCCCTTCTCACCACTCACAAGCTTCACGGCTTCATCACCAGGGGGAGGGCGCTGTAGTGGGCGTCCCAGAGAGAACCATATGTAACGTATACCATCCAGAAGCGCTTGGATTTAAAGTAGACGGAAGCATCAACCGGTCAGCCGTCGAGATAAGCAAGAGACCTTTAGAGTATTGGTAAAAAGAAAGCATGGAAGAGATTGATACAACCGAATCTCCTGCAGACATGGCTAGCGGTACAAGGTAGGAACATGTCTAAGGGAAAAAAGAAGAAGACTAAGGAGATGTACACAAAAATGCTAGATAAAAAACATGTATAGCATACCTGATTAACTGACGCAGGCTAGGTGACTATTCTTCACCGCCTCGTTTCGACGGGGGATGCCATTAAATGATGAACATCATCACTGCCTACCTTTAGGCGTGTCAGCAGCAGTGACGAAAAAAAAATTGTGGGGTTTTACGTTCCAAAACCACTCTCTGATTATGAGGCAAGCCGTAGTGGAGGACTCCGGAAATTTGGATCACCTGGGGTTCTTTAACGTGCACTTAAATCTAAGTACACGGGTGTCTTCGCATTTCGCCCCCGGCGAAATGCGGCCGCCGAGGCCGGGATTCGATCCTGCGACCTCGCGCTCAGCAGCCCAACACCATAGCCACTGAGCAACCGCGGTGAGTCAGCAGTGACGAATGCACAATGGGCGCGCTCGGTGCGCTGTTCTCTCAGTCATTCACTCGATCCCCATGTTTTGCGGCAACGGTCCACGATTTACGAGCGAGTGGACTTTTCGTAAACTGACGTATATATCCTACATAAGTACCACCCATTTATTGTGACTAGTTACACCGCTTCATTTCCTACAATCTCGACAGAAAGAAAAAGAAGAGTTAGTGAGATAGAGAAAGCACGAACGGAAGTTCAGAGAAAGCAAAGTCCGACAAAATGAAGGGCGTCGAGTGCGAAATTTTGAGCGAATGAGCTGAAATAAAAATGGGAACAATAAAAAATAATGCATGAGTGACAGAAAAAAATACCATTTGCGGGAATGAAATAGCGAAACAGTGCTTTGCGTCAGTACAGAGAAAGGGGTGCAGATCGCAATGCAGTGAAAGAGCAACAAGATTTTTTTAGTGTGATGGAAGTTAGACACTAATTACCTCAACAAAACCACACAGAAAGTTGCTGGAAGAGACAAAAGGGAACAGTGATACGTATAAGAACGTAAGAACGACCGCACTTGCAAGAAAAAAAAATGAAAATAAGAGAGGAGAAATTGGAATTAAGATCAGGAAAGACAGGCGAAAGCACTGGCTGGAAAGTGAACGTGACTGTTTGGACGGAATAAAGAAAAGAAAAAGACAGCTGCTTTTCCGGCGAATTGTTCTGCAATGGACCAACGTGCAAAAAAACAAAATGAGAAATGCGCCTAGAGAACCAACAGTGCAAGGGGAACGGCTCCTCAAAAAAGGAACGCAGCAAGAGAGAAAGAGAAGAAAAACAAGAAATGAAACGCGAAAGAACCGCAAAGGAAAAAACTAAAGGTCGAAAGAGGGGCGAGTTGCTTGGCACGAGGTGGTAAGAGCAAGCGCGCTTTCGGAAATAAACGAGGCTGTTTGAGCGGCGGCGTAGGAGGATGCCGGATCTTGACAAACAACGGGGCCACCACTGCGAAGGAAGCGGATGCTTCTTCCGGCGTGAAATATCGGCCCATACCGACTTGCTGCCACGGCCGAGGCGACGGGGCAAACACGAATTTGTATTCTTCGCCATGCTGCGCGTGGCAAAGCCTCTCTGATGTGTGCTCCTCTTCATGTATATGTATGCGTAAAATATACAAAAGGAAAAGCGAATCCTACTATACACGGGCCTATTTCCTCTATTTGAAGCGTGCGGCAGTTGGCTTCGAACTCGATGACAGCTCCGAGCTAGTGAAAGTGGCTGTAGAAAATCGGTATCGATGGGGCTATTGCACAGTGTAACGGCCCGCTTGGTCTTATATGTACTATATTGGGTATGCTGCGTGCATTTTACCAGGCGTTGAATGTGTGCAATGACTTTCTATCGATGTATGTGTCCTGTACGTCTAGTATAGTAAGGTGATCAATCTGAAGGCAGATAGTGTGCCGAAATGCATGCGTCTATGCGAAGAAATTGCTCTAAGCTCGATCTTAATATCCAGGCGCTCCGCGTGTGTTGGCAATGTACAGTATGGGGCACGTTTAAGGAGGACACCCAGTTAGGAATTGACCACAGATGGCACCGAAATTAGGAATCAAGGAAAGCATAAGAGAGAGAGAGAGAGAAGGGAGGAAGGAAAGGCAGGGAGGTTAGCGAGACTGAGTCCAGTTTGCTAACCTATACGTGGGGAAAGGGATGGCGGAGCGAAAGAAAGAGAAAGAAGGCACGAGCTTATGTCACACTTTCGCAAGCACTAAGTTAGGTGCAGGATGTCTACAGTTGGGCACTCAAGTCTGTTGTCTTCGGGTATAAATTTTGTTTTTATGCGTAGATCTCAAACTTGCGAATAGTACATGCTTGATTGCGAAAAATGCTTTCTGCTTTTTAACATTCTTTTCACTGAGTTTTTGACCCACGTGACAATAGACGCGACATTGGACGAGAAATGTAGCGCGACCTTACTAAATTGCAGTTAGAATTGCTCCCGCGCTGAATTTTCGTTCCCTGAAAGTAAAGAACCAAGTTCCTTCTTTTGATAGTCTTCTTGGGTATATCTGTTCTAGGTTCTTAAGCGGATAGCGCACAAAATATTTTGCGAAGTTGCATCTGAAGACGCTTGAAAATAGCTTGTCAGAGGAAAACTATGGGGGCACGTTGGCAATTCTTGTGGTGTGTAAATGGGAGAGCATTACTAAAGGCCGAATGTGTCGCCACAGTTTAGTGTTGCGGCGAAATGTTGCAGAGTTTAGTTAAACCGGCAATATTGCGATATCTCTCAGCTGAGTTTTATTTGCGGAGTTCTCATTAAAGTATAGACTTTCACGCACATTGCGTTGAGTGTTCTTTCTCGATGACACCACTTTTCAGCGCGATCACATCATTATGCCGAGCGAGGAGAGTGCTTTTCCGAACGGCACAACGCTGTTGACACTACATTTCTTCATCGGGTTCGTAGGGGTACTCCGCCTCATACTCTGGGGGGACGTCGTAGTCGTCGTCTCACGGATACCTGCAGCGCCTCGCACCTAATTCGTCGGTGTCGATCATGGGCTCCAGCGACGGCGTCTGCGGGCCCTCGACAACGCGAAAGACGCATCGAGCGGCTGCAGCTCGCTCTGCCCTGTAGCGAATCCCCCGCCAGGCAGAGCCAAACCACGTGCACAGGCTCGAAGATATTCATCCATGTCGCCTGCTGCAGCGGTAGCGCAATGCAACGGGGACACGGCATAATGTACTTCGCGCATGCACAACTAATAGTGAAGTTGTATCGGAAAAAATTGTTGCGTTGCTGCCACAGCTCGGTCAAGAAGAACGTGATGATGTTGACAGCGACATATGTATTAGAGAAGCCGAAGCAACAATTGCTTTGCTAGATAAACGCAAAATTCATCGGCCTGATGGCTTGAGTGCGGAATTTTATCAGTGCTTTTGCTCTATATTAGCTCTCTTTCTGCTTAAAGGGTATGAAGGAGCTTACAGGGTTGTATACTTACCCGCCATGTTCTATGAAGGGCACACAGTACTTATCCCAGAATGCACTGATGGAAGTAAATTGCAGAACGCTGAGGGATGTCGCCCCAAAACACTTTGCAACATGGGTTATATAATATTTGCGAAGATATTAGCTAGTCACCTTCAAAGCGTAATTCAATCAGTCGTGGGAGGCTATCAAACATGCGGCATTAGAGGAGCACCAATCCAGGTAAATATCCACGTGCAGGTCCGGTCGAAAAGAAAGCGCAGATCAGGTCGCAATAGTTAAGGTTGATTTGGCAAAAGCTTCTAATAAATTTAATCACTACTTCTTGTCTCGCGCGTCAGAGCACGTCAACATAGCGTCTCTTTTTTTTTTAAGGCATGGTTTTTAGCTAATAGTTGTACTTTAGGTACTTAGGTGTGCCTCTCTCTCAATATCGCAATAGTAATCTACACTGGCCACCCGAAGTTGCAGAAGTACAACGTAACGCTATCAACTGGCGAGCGGCAGTTGTCCCTATTAAGCCGAGCTGAATCTTGCAATGTGTTCCTGGCAAGTCGACTTATGTGTGTCCTGCAGGTATTACACTGCTAGCGGCTTATATTGCAAGCTTTCCATTGTGTGTTTGCTACCTATGCATGGAGCTCGCTTGTTCAGGCCGTGCGGTGTGATAACCTTTATTTTTTTCATCTTGAGAGTGCGGGTCTTGGCCTAGTCTACGTTTTTGTTACGAAACTTGTCTCCCGGTCGTTCTCCTTTCGTGACATAAACAGTCAATTTGTAAAAGAGATGTTACAACTTCGATTAATCAACTACCTTCCAGAAATAGTTGTGTCGTCATCTGTCAGAGATCCACCACCGGCTCCTTGGCCTTTCTTCAAGTAGGTTTTTGAAGCATTTTACCTTGTTGAGGCTCTCTTTAGTATGGATTATATTTTCACTGCCTCCCGAAAAGAAATTACTGCTGCATTCATAGACGCATAATTTCCTGTTCCCCAATATCATACACTTTATTTGGAATGTCAGATATACTTAAGCCTGTCTGTGGAATGATCATTCCTCCAGGTACCAAACGTTTTTCTCTAAGTTACATTTGGCAACACTTCCTGCCAAAACTTGGTTAGAAAAAAGGGTGTGTTTCGTGCCTTGGTCAACAACCGGCCGCTTGTGCCCACTTGCTCAAACCATTTATCACTGTTTTGTAGTATTCAGGGATACCGTGTTCCTCTGGGACATTCTCCAAAGAACACTTAAAAAAAGTTATATATGACATCATACACAATTCGTTTCCTACATTTGAGATATCCCTGTGACCCACCATATGACATGTTCATGTTACTTGGCCTACACAGCCTTTGGCACAGTAGAATATGTGACAGGCCCGCTGAACCAGCGCCAAGCACTCGGTAGTTTTTTCGGGAATCTGCTGCCTACGTTCATAGTGTGTAAGCTGCACAAGGAACAACGTCGGAGTGGATGCCTTTATTGGACGCTCGCCCGTGCTTTCCTGACTTCTCAAAGTGTTTTCAGTCACCTTAAATTTCTGCAGTGCTTTGTTTTTCACATTTCGCTAAGGATTTTGTTTCCATGTAATAATGAAAAAAAAAGAAAAGCTGTGGCACAGTGATTAGCTCGCTCGGCTACGGAGCGGTAGCAGTCGCGGAGGGGCAGAGCATCGAATTCTCACCGAGGCATGTTTGTTTTTTTTTAGTTAGGTGACGATGAAGTAATTTCTGTGCCGTCTTATATGAAAAATCTTTTACATTCACTCGAAGTAATGAAGCCAATTTGGTGATCGTTTGGAACGCAAGTTTTCTACACAGTCGGGCCTTTTCAAATACTGACGGCAACGTCCTTCTTTTTTAAAGGCGAAAACCTTAACTGCATCGTTGCAATGGCTCATACCCGAAAAAAGCGCCGTTTGATCCACTAAGGTAAAAAGTATCATAATCAGGAATAGCTCATACCCCGTACGCAAGCATAGAGGCAATGGCGGAATATGAATGAAGACACCGCAGGTAGTTGAAATTCTGAAAGGCGCCAAACACGGCAACACCTCCATGCACTCGATCCTTTGGTTCCCTGCACACGTCGGGGCGATTGAGGGGGTTCCTCTGAACCTCAACGAGTATGCCCATGAGGCTGCGCGTGGCTTTACCGACCGCGCTGCCCTCGGATCGGGTGACTCTCTCCCCGGACACAGAGACGCTGCTCTCACACACAATGAAATCACTAAATTCTTTTACTTAGAGAGAAGGGTTTTCCCCCCGCCTCACTCCAAGCTAAGCAGGCCGCAGGCGGTCACACTAAGACTTCTGCAAACGAACTCGTACCCAAATCCAGCGTCCCTTAATAGCATATATCCCGAGATTTATCCGAATTGTTCTTGCGTGGCCTGTGGTGAGGTAGCTACGTTGCCTCATATGCTCTTGGAGTGCGGGTCGCTGGGCCCGAAGTTCACCAAGGAAGAGTGGGACGCACTCCTGCGAAGTCCCGTCTTTGAGGACCAAATCCTGGCCGTCCAGCGCGACCGCGATCGGGCCGGCAGGCTAGGCCTGTCAGTCCCGTCGTGGGATCGGCCGGGTGCGCGCTTTATCGCGGTTTGCTGGACCAAATAAATGTTTATTCACTCACTCACTCACCAAAGAATGAACGAAGGTAAGAGCGAAAGAACGAAAGCAAGAACAAAGAAATTAAAGAAGAACGAAAGAGAGAAAAGAAAGAAAGAAAGAAAGAAAAAAAGAAAGAAAGAGAGAAAGAAAGAAAGAAAGCATTTCCCGTTGAGGAGGTCGACCTACAATGCTATACGTTTACTTCACACTGCGGCTCGTTATTTCTTGCACGAAGTCTGACTCCTCCGATCGTATAATCTAATGCGCTGCCACGTGCGCAGCAGTCATAACTATATATATATATATATATATATATATATATATAATCGAGAAGAAAGGGGGTTAACCGAGGGGCCCGAAGGGCTTCTTATGATATATATATATATATATATATATATATGTAATCATAACACAAAATATTGGCACGCGAAATAAAAACACGTGTAGAGACGATCTCAAATTTTGCATTAGGGAGTATCGCAATCGTCGATGAATTTTTTTAGGACATGTTCTTACTCTTTGCGCCATTGGCCATTTTTGGTTTGCGTTGACTCGGTCACGCCGCCGACTATGACAGGTATTCGCGTAATGGGGCACATAATGTTGTCACATTAATGAATTTTCAGCTTGTTTTATTGCGATAAAAATTATATGGAGACTAAAGCGAATCTTTGCCATCGGCGTCACCGTAAGGTTCTGTATATATTTAGGTACGTGTATGCCACATATCACATGCGCTATATCACATGCGGTATATGCCGGTTATGTTGCCACACTTATCTATCTCTGAAGTTGATCGTACCAGGCCTTACGTTCTTGACAAAGTTATTCCTCAGCAACGGTAGCTCAGCTATATTGGTGAAATGGCCGGGCGACACGCGATGGTGATAGCGGTGTCGAGCGTGCCGATCTTCTTCTGCCTCCGAGACACGCTATGGCGACGGGGCTTTCCAGCGCAATTCTTCTTCATTACACTCAGAATTTTGAGAATGGGAGCCGACAAGCAAATTTCATGAAAGAAAAGACCGGCAGCGCATGCACTTTTCCTTTTTGCAGTGCTTCCATCAAAACATTTCCTAGTATTGCACGACGCCGGAACGCCACAAGACGGCTGAGAGGCTATGGGCAGAGGGACCCTGCTTGCGAGACCATCGGGAATGGGAGCTCAATAAAAGTTTTCCTCTCTCGCTCTACAATATTGTCCAGGTTGTTATGGTGTCCTCGTGGTTCTAGCACCAGACGAGCGCGGTATCAGTTAACGCAGACGCTGCAATTGTAAGCTGTTCCTCTGAGTCCTATATATTGTTGCAGTTGCTCGCTTGTTTGATTGGCATATTAGCCATTCATCGATGTCTTCCACGACTTTTCAAAGATACTTCCTCAGCTTTTCGAAAATTGATAAATGCCAATCAACTATAACATTTTTCATGTGTGGGAAGAAGTAGGAAAAAGAATAAAGAACCCAAGACGCAGCGATAAAAAATAAAGAAGATGAATCAGTTTAGCTTGGTAATCAATTGGATTCCCTAAGATAATTTCGCATTGCCAAGCAGTTGTGTCTGTCGCTGAGCCTAAAAACAGAAGTTCCGAAAGACAAACTTACATGCACAGACAAATCTATACCATGAATGCATAAGCGAGTATGTAATATTCCTTTCCTTATTACAGACAAAAGTCTATAGGACAAAAAGAAATGATCATTTGTTTCTGCCTCGCCACGGAAGGTGCAGAGTGGTAAGGGAGCCAGTTCAGGACTGTGGTGATAGAAACTGAGCCTCAGTATACGACAGCTCAGCCTCGTAATGGACAGTCTGTTTTCGAGCTTGACGTAACTCTGTCCGGAATGGGTGTCAAAGATGTCGGTAGTGCATGGAGTTAGTCAGTGCGGAGTTCGGCACTCCTCTGTGTGGCAAAATTGAGCAGGAAATAAGCGGACAAAATACAATATGGAAGAATCAGGCCGCTTATAGACGACCTAACTAATGAATTCAATTTTATTGAGAAATCAACATTTATGGTCTGGAAAACAAACTAGACGGATGCAGCTCAAGTATCGTGGTACCAGCTGAAAAGAAAACGTCTACATAGCATGAGGCCTCTGAAGCAGTAAGGAATTTACACAACGATAAAAGTGTGAGTGATTATCACTGATTATGTAAAAGCTAAAGAAGTCTAAACGACAGTATTACGAAAATAAATTTGCAAAACACAAGAACAATCCCAAAAAAGAATGGCAACATCCGAGTGCGTTCATGAACGTACCTAGGTCCGGGTAATACTGCTCGTAATACTGCTCGTAATACTGCTCATAAAATAAACTGCAACTACAAAACTCATACTGATTCTTCTAGCATAGCAAATAGTTTCAGTGACTACTACTATGACATATACAGCAGTCGTCATATGACTACTACTTATCCCATTTATCGCTGCAATCATTCTTCTTTCTCTTTCCCGTAACTGTAGATGAGATATGTTTCATGGTAATAGCTCTAAAGAATACTAGCCCTGGCTTATATAATATTTCTGTATTTCATCTAAAACTTGTTGCACCAGTTATTTCTGATACACTTCGTGTTATAATTAACAGTATTTTTAAATGTGGTATTTTTCCCACTTCGCTTAAAAGGGCTAACGTTATTCCTGCACATAAGAAAGGTGATAAAACGGAGGTGTTTGGCTATCGTCCTATTTCTAGTCAATCGTCAATTAGTAGAGTTGTTGAGAAGTTATTTTGTAAGCGCCTAAATATTTACCTGAATATTTCACTAAAGCTTTTGACACAATTATTCATAGCATACTTTTTTACTAAGCTAGAAGCGCTGGGAATTACCGGTCCAGTACTAAAACTCCTAAAAAGTTTCCTACATGATAGAGAACAAACAGTTTTTTGGAGGTGCTTATTCTGACACTAAAGTTATTAACTAAGGTGTAACACAAGGCTCCATACTAGGTCCCTTATTATTATCTACTTATATTAATGATTTACCCACTTGTCTTAAGTTGGTACATTGTGTACTATACGCAGACGATACTACTATCTCGTTGCGTAACAATTCTTTAACAACCTTCCTCCTTAAACTAAACAATGAGCTTGACCATATTGCTGCTTGGTGTTCATCCAATCAATTAATTATCAATCCTTCAAAAACTCAATTCATGATTTTCCGTTCTAGCCAAATAATACTACCTGGCTTGCCTGAGATAACTCTAGATGGTCATCACATTCGCGTCTTCCACTGTGCACCATTTTTGGGCATCAAATTAGTTTCTGAGCTAAAGTTTTCTCAACACATTGCCTTCATTAAGCAAAAGTGTACCTTCGGTATCAGGGCATTCATTAAATCAAGAGCATATTTCTCCAAAGAAGCATTATTAGCATTATATTTTGCCTTCATTCACAGTCACATTAATTATGGCATTGTTTCCTGGAGAAACACATATAACTATCATATCTCGTCTGCTCAGCACTTACAAAACCAAGCAATACGCATTATGACTAAGAGTAGGTTTTTCACGAGTGACACTCTATTACTTCGTTAAAATAACATCCTTGTTGTAACGAACTTGCTCAGCTATCATCTAATAATTATGTTTTATAAATTACTTACTAAACTGCTCTCATAGCAATTCATTGATCCCAGGCACCTGATCAATAACAGTAATACCAGGTTTGCACGTAACTCCAACTTTCTACTAGCTATGGTTCATTCTAACTATGAAAGAATTACATCACCGTTCGCTGCTATAAAACTGTGGAATGGTTTACCCATCAGCATTAAATCGTCATCCTTTCAAACATTTAGTGATGCCCTTAAGCTGTTTTATATGTATAACTATGTTTACGTTATTCATTACACTATATTTGCCATTTGTATGTATTGACAGTTCTTTTTATGCATCAAAGGTTTGTATACAGACAAGTTGTTTTCGTTAATTTTATTTTTTTATGTTGTTTTTCCGCGATTGTGTTCGTTTGTTTCAGTTAGCTTGCTCTTCTTTAATACATCTCTACATTGTTATTATTAACCGAGGGCCCCGCTGCAGTCTTTGACTTTGGGACCCTCGTCTGTATATTGTCTCTTACCAATTCATTGTATTTAAAGAATAATAAACTGAAGCTGAAACTGAATGCTGGATTCAATGTGCGTAGGACGAACGCCATGAATACAGCATGGGTATAAATACCGGCAGCCGAATTGAAAAAGTCCGAATCGGCGTCTTCGTTTTCTTTCAGTGCTTTTTCTTCGAACAAATCAAACAATCCACAAATTTCAGCTACGTTGTTTGCAGGGCTTCTTATGTAGCCCAATATGTCGCACTGAGAATACCCTTTTCTCCCCTCTCCTTCTTCTCTGATTATCCGGATTATCCTAGAAATACTTCCCGGTGAGCCGCAGGTCACCATGATTTTGTGTACCCACTTCTGTCGAAATGATTTTTAAAAATTAGGTTTACGGAAAGAAGCTTTCTTTATTGTACGTGGGCCTTTAAACAATGTACCTCAAGCCTCCGCGTGGGAGATAAACACAATGCGATGCTAGCGCCGTAAGCAAAACGCATCCTGCATTACGCAATGAACCCTGTTGTCTGCGCTGAGGATAGAATAATTTACAACAGGCAATGTCACCACCAAGGTGCTAGGCAATGGGCTCGATGACCCGTTGTACTGAGCTCCCATAGCCGAACGCCTGCGAAAGGGTTGGCTTGGACATGCGCGTGTGCTCCACACCTACGACCAGCCGGAAATTGTGTAGCTTATACCCGAGGGATTATACCCGAGGCTTGTTCGAGTTTCGCTTTCCCATTGCACGAACACTGTTCCGCGTCCCGAATAAGTCGCTCGCATCGTCGTTACCAGCAAGCACCGTAAGGGCCCCGCGGGGAACGCGAGTGAGGACTCGTAAGACGGAAGGCATTTGACGAGAGCCGTATGGCAGTGCCCCACAAAATGCGTGCAGTGTCGTGGAAGCAATGGAAATTCAAGCATTCCCGCTGAAGGACACGTTTCACAGGCGTGGCGGTGTGGCAGAGTTGGTGATGCGCGTCGGTATAGTTGACATGCAAGTGAAGTTTTAACTGAGGACAAAAGGGGACAGGGGCTTTCGCTATTCATGTGCCACTGTCTCTTCTTTGTCCTTCGTTATGCCTGCTATGGCTACACCGTGTTCGCAAAGGCGTTAGGGTTTCAGAAAGTACCGCGATTGGCCGGCGCTCGATTGTCACCTAACTGGTCTATCTTTCCTGGTTTGAATAATAAGCGTGCAATATAAATGAGAACGAAAAAGAAAGATACATGCGAAAGACAGCAGTGCTTGGGCTCGTCATTAAACGCTTGCATGGTTTCGTTTTGTTTGGTTTACGTCTAAGGGGACAAGGTGCACACCCACAACGGGGAATAGGGCCGATATATTTCTGACGCTGTCAAAGAGAGCATGTCATGTGTTTGTTTATTTGCATTCATTCAAAGTGCACGTTCATTTAAACCATCAAACACGAACAATCTAATGCCCAGCACCGTGCTTTTTTCAGCTGCTCGACCAAGCCGACTGCATGAAAGCCTAGGAACTCTCGACTCGCGAGCCGCTGTCGAGCGAAAAAGGGCAACGTGAGCCCTGTTCTCAACTGGTTTAAGCGGACTGGTACTTCCGCACGGCTGCATGATAGGTTGCGAGAAAGAGAGAGGCCAGAGACGAACTGCAACTGATATGGCTGCCGCTTTCCGTCTACTTTCATGCTTTCTAGCTCTCTAGCACCGCAAACGTCAGCTCCCGAACAACCGCACGATTACCGCACAGGGACATCGAACGCGAAAGAAGCGGAGCAACTGTTGGGTCCGCCGAACGACCGACGTAACTCGGCGTCGTCTTGCCTCCAGTGAGCAGGAGGATACGACAGCGCCTACCGACGTTAATCTAGAGTACACACGACGCGCCAATTGGCGATGGACGCCGTTATCTCGGGAGACCAGATCGCGGAGGCGAGCCACGAAACGAGCTGCTTTCCCTCCACTCTCGCTTTATAGGGGGCGAAGCCGGAAGCGATGGAGGAGCATCGTGGCTCTGCCGAGAGATCGTATTTTGCGCTCTGTTGAACACTGTTCTGAGATGACCGTCGAGCGCGTTCTCTACTGTCCAAGGAGGACATCTATAGGACTTGTTTCCTCGTTATACTAGGGTCCAAAGCACGCATTTGCGTCCTTTTGGTTTTAAAATGGAGCATACCAGAGAGGGGCCACACCAGAGAGGGGCGCAATTAATTTTGCTGGACTGTATCAAGAGGCCAGTTTGAAGATAAGAAAAGTGCCAAACTTAATCCATTTCTGAGGTTCTAAGCTCATCCGCTGCGGCAGCGGACAGTGACATCTTCTCTAAAACAGTTTCTCTACGATGCATGCGACCTGCATCCTCTTCCACAGTAATGCCTTCCAAATAGATGCACACCCGCCACAACTCTCAGAGCCCATTGTGGCGCGCAATACGCCCTACAAATTGCTGTCCACCAACGTCCCGTTTGATAGTAAGCTGCACTGATCCCGAGGCTGCGCTGTCATCTACCGACGTTAAATTTATAGCAACGTAGGTCTGGATTGGCTGCCTTACCTGTGTGCTGATATTCTTGTGAGCCCGAGCTTTATTGTACAAGTCAGTAGATACTTGACTATTCATTCTTATAGAAGCGATAACCGGTTCTTTCTGCAGCTGCTGCTGCCATGCTCATCGAGTGCTCGAAATTTTGTGACAAATATTTGTGCCTTCAAAGTCGGCCTCTTGACATGTGATGACATTGGATCTAATCAGGGACCAACGGACGCGGTTAATTTTAGGACAGACAAACATGACCGCATCAATGAGTAATGTTTTAGCTAAGCAGGTAAAAATCGAACGCGATATTACGAATTTGAACGAGCGTATTGAAAGCTTAGAACATCAGCTAGCCCCCTTACTGTTACTTAAAAAAGAAGTCGATCAAATAAAATTAACAATGGCTCAGCTTGAAAAAAAGAAAGAACACGCTTCTTACATTGCAAAAAAAATGACGAACTTGAAAGCCGTAGCAGGAAAATAATCTAATAGTGTACGGTATTGAAGAGGGCACCTCTGAAATTACCGGAAGCCTTAACATAACTACTAGTGCCATCAGAGATGACTTGTTCTTAAAAAAAACTTAGTAAACAACAACGGTCAGGCAGCCGCTACCAGCAGCCACCGTGGATACACTATGCCTTAATTCTTGCGTGAGGTCGTGGGAAGCGCGTATTTGTTTCCTTTATTGATTTGCCCACTTTGTAGGTATTGATAGAACGAAAAAATGTGGGCCAGCTTCGTAGGCAGAGTGGTCTACCGCTGCGTCTCATAGAGCAAGCTCTCACGATAGGAAAATTTTACAAACTGGCACGTGACGCACACCCGAGGATTTCAATGAGTGAAGCACGCCTACGATCAACTTGCTTCGACTGTGCGCGAATGGTTAGAGCATCTGGATGTTGTGCTGGAAGGGACATGTTCGACACCACCATCAGTCATGCGTTACTCTACAGCATTATGAGCAGACTTCACCGATTTTCGAGATATCTAGCTCGAGGTGTGTTAACGTTCGTAGTCCGTGATAGAAATGCAAGTCCAGTAACATGTAACCAATTTTTATGCCGAGGGAATAGCAGGAGACTTCACGCGCGGGACGCTGATCACACTGTAGCAGGTGGAGCAGAAATCGCAGAGCAAGCAACCAGCAGCGGTCAGACACCGATGGGGACGCGAACCCACCGCGAGAGCGTTGTTGCCCAAGCGCCGCGCGACAGGCCAGTTCTGTACTTGCCGACCAGAAGAAGGAACCAAGAAGGGATTGCGATGACCTAGTAACCCTTAACGGTGGTTGTGCAACGTGACAAACGTACCAGAGACGGCCGTAAAATGCAGACGGGGCTAAGTGCCTTCTTTTTATTTTAGGTAAATCATATCCTTGAATATCATGTGTATTTCACCTTGCATCTTTAAGAATTGATAGCCACACAGAGTCTGATATTCCATCATAGGTGTAATCAATGCCTAAAACACGGATAGAATCGCTCTGTTGAAGACGGAAAAGGGGACTTAGGCGCGTCTGTGGGGAACGAATGAACAAATAAGAACACTTTGAAAATTTATCTGTACTCAGTGAAAATTCCAAGGCTACGAGATAACCTGTCTTCATTCCTGAGGTACAATGTGATGTCATCGGCGAACGCTGCCACTTTCACAACAACGCTACCAGGCAATGGGAGACCGCACACGTAAGGGTCTCTCAATTCTGAGCGCAGAAATGGTTCAAGGCTGAGCACAAACCGTACTGGGGATAGAGCGCACCATTGACGAACACCACGAGTAACGGGAAATGGTGCACTTTCACGACCATCAAGAAATAATGTACATCAGATATTTTAATGGGCATACCTAATAAGTTCAAGAAAATTTGACGAAAAGCCGAACAAGGACCTTAAGCATACCAGAGATAGCTATTTCAATAATCTTTCTTTTGGATCATCCAAAAACTCGGCCGGGACAAGGAAAAAAAACTAAACTCAATATTTCAAAACGTGCAGACGTCAAAAGGAGTTAGTGAAATGGTTGTGAATGGCACAATAATTTCAGGAACTGATCTGGCTAATGTTTTCAACGACTATCTAGTAAAATTGAAGTTTTCTGCACCATCAGGAGACTGTACCCGATACTTGACTGGCAGTTGTTTTGAGACAATTTATTTCAGTCCAGTTTCGGAAACGGAAGTTTTCTCTATTATCATGAAATTAAGAAATACTAGCTCCAGTGATAGCTTTGACATTCAATTCCGCCCGGATAAATTCATTGCTGACATTATTGCTGGCCCACTTGCCCATATTTTCAATCTTTGTCTGTCAAGTGGAGTATTTCCAGCACAGCTGCAGTGCGCAAAGGTTTGTGTTCTACACAAGAAAGGTGACAAAAATAATTTAGCAAATTACAGACCCATTTCTATACTACCAATTTTTTTTAGAGTACTTGAAAATGCCATCCATTCACGTCTAATTTTATTTACAGATAAAGAATAACATCCTGACTGACTGTCAATACCGTTTTAGGAAACATTCTTCCACCGAACTTCTCCTGCTTCATCAAAAAGAGTTCATTCTAAAAAAAATTGAAGATAAACGATACGTACTGGGAGTTTTTATAGACTTTGCAAAGGCATCTGATTCTCTTAACCGGGGTATTTTGCTGACAAAATTAGAATTCTCCGGAATTCGTGGTGTTGCCTCGAAGTTATTCTAATCATACCTTAGTACTCGCATGCAGTCTGTTTCAGTAAACTACAACACCTCCACATTTAAATTTACTTTGTTTGGTGTTCCTCAGGGCAGTATTCTGGGACCGTATTTATTTAAGATTTACATAAATGACATTGTTAACATTAATGATGATACGAAATTCCTGATCTACGCAGATGACACCAGCCTGTTTTTCGAGGGTGACGATTACGAAAAACTTGTTAATCGCGCAAACAGCCCTTTAAGTAAACTTCGTGATACGTGTTCCTGCCACGGCTTGGTTATTGATAGCCAAAAAACTAAAGCTGTCGTGTTCCGAGCGAAGGGCAGAGATATTGTTCGATGCAATCTTCTTCAAATACAGTGTCAGCCGATAGAAATTGTGACAGCATTTAAAACTCTAGGCGTAATTTTTTCAGAGTAAATGCTCTGGGACTCGCACAGTAATCATGATATTACGACCCCAGCTCGCACTATACGATTAATCTACAGACACCGAGACCTATTTCCTGTAGGCACAAGACTTCTCATTTATCATTCACAGTTTTTATCGCGCATAAATTACCGATTTTTAGTGTGGGGCAAGCCAACCTCAAGAAATGTCAGGGAAGTGACGGTAATGCAAAATAAAGTAATCCGGATTATTGCAAATTCTCCACCAGACTACTCAGTAGACAGCTTGCTTAGAAAGTTTAGACTAATTTGTTGTTTTGTGTTTAGACTATTTTGTGTGCCTGCCCGCAGTACAGTACACAGAGGGCATGCCTTCGCCACGAACTTGAACAACTGGACGACCAAGCGCTATCCGAAAAAAGAATTCTACAACATCGAAAGGACCTACCGTCACAGAAGAAGGCCGTGCAAGCGCTATTGCGCTTTTTGCGATCTACCGGCCTGTGTGAACGACTTTAACTGGAACGCCTTTTGTTTGTGTGTGCCTCCATGTGTGCGTGTTTTTTTTTTCCTTTTTTTGCGTTTTCCTCTCTTTCATCTTTCTAACTCCTATCCCCCATCCCCAGTGTAGGGTAGCAAACCGGAGACTCATATCTGGTTAACCTCCCTGCCTTTCCTCTTCATTCTCTCTCTACCTTAGACTAATTAACATAGGGAACTTGTATAACTATCATCTTTGTAAAAAGTTAAGAGATGAAAAGAAACAAGTCATTAGTCTCAAAACTAATTTGGCAAACTTGCAAACGAATACCCATTATTATACAACTAGACATCCTGAGCACTGGGAAGTCCATCGTAACCGCACTAATTACGCTGAACAAATGTTACGACACACAGTACCAAGTGTATTAAATTATATTTTTCGCAAGGAAATTGATATGATGAGCATTTCGAAAACAGAATTTGGAGATTTATTCCTTTAGTTGTTTAGAAATAGGGTTGAGAAAATGTAATTCCTTCTTTTTTCATTTTTTTTTCATTCTCAAAAGCTACAAATGTATTACCTATGCACTACCTTTTGTGGAAAGTTCTCAGGTTTGATCTGTGTCTGTGTACCTGCTAATTCTTCTGTTTGATTTTATAACTGCTGTTCTTTCAAATCTTTGAAGTATTTTCAATCACGCATACTTACACTACATTTAGTACTTGTATATATTTTACGAAAATTGTCTTTCACCATTTCTTGAATGATGTATAAGATATCCACCAAAACGTGTGTGTGTGTGCGTGTATGCTGATCTGTATATGTATATTGTATGAGCTGCTGTTGCCTATGTAAACAAGGGGGGTGGGAGCTTGTCAAGCTGCTGTTCAGCAGCTTTTGCTTCCATCTCCCCACGTTTCGAAAAAACATGAAACAAATCGTATTCGTATTCGTAGTTCAGTACACAAAATATGTAGCTATGTTCAAGGCCATCGAATGCCTTTTCTTGATGTAGTGAAACTAAGAGTCCACGTGCTCACCTGGTATGCCTGTATGTCATTATGACACGCTTGACGAATGAGAGACTGTATCTCTCTGCCAGGGACTGAGCATGCCTGATAGTGTCCTATTAAGTAAAGCATCAGGCTTCCTAAGTGTCAAGTGACAATATCTGTGAAGATGTTGCAATCAACATTGAGAAGCGCGATTCGCCTCCATCCATCTGGACGAACTGGTGATGGATGTTGCTTAGGTATCAGCACAACATGACCCTAGGCAAAACTAGCCGGGAATTCAAAGTTCTCAAAGCAGCGGCTTTGACAGACACGAAAGTGTCACCAATAGACAGTTTTATAATAGCGTTTATCGCCTCACATACGTTAAACGTAAGCGCCTTTGCGGGACCTTACGGCGCGCGTCTTTTCAAGACATTTAGTTCACCGCACGGGAACGCAAACGTTCGAAAGACGTTATAAAACAGGGCGCCGTATGATGCCTCGTGCCAAGCGTGGCCAAGCCAAGACAATCGATTAAGAGCCATCCTGTTGTTGCTATTCGGACGCCTCTCAGATAGCGCTTGTCTTCGTCTTCGTTTCTTCTTCTGTCTTTGTTTTGCTGCACTATACAGATACCTTTCAGTAATACTGACCAATAAGTCTATATCGCCACGCGCGTCTCATTAGGCCTGTATACGGGGGCCGGAAGCGCCGGACGACCTGAGAAATTGGGCGCGCTATGTGCTCATAACTAACGTTTAAGGTGAGTTTAAACAAAGCGAAAGCTCATTCCAATTCTTACTGCGGATCAACGCGGTTCAGAGCGTAGCCCTCACGAGAATTCACGCTGAAATGAGAGCCACGGGTGCCGCCATGTTCGACAACGCTATTTCTTCGCGTCCGTAAAAATTACGAACGCTAAGCTCATTAAATAACGTATATACCTTATCCTAGCGCACATAAATCACAGTATCCCAATAATATTCAGAGCATGCGCAGTGATGACAACGCTATTTCTTTACGTACGTAGCGCGTTTACATTTGGCTGCAAACGATAAACCAGAAATGTCTGATATCTTCCCAGAATGTTAGATAAAACTCAACGGGTAACCCGTCCGGCCCTGGGGGCGAGTCGTGCTTCATGGAAGATAATGCTGCCTTCACCTTAACAATTAACGGCCGTGCAAACAGGCGGTCAGCGACCTCAGATGGAACCTGACGTAGCACACTAAGCATTTCTACATTACCATGATCCATTTGCATAGTCGTATAGGCACCATGTTTTGAAAATGTGATACAAAGAGCGAATAATCACGCTCAGCAGGGCGACATAACAGGAAGTCCGCTCGGGGCCGCAGACCCGAATGCATTCGGCTGTCTGAAAAGCGAGTCTCTTGCAAAGCGCAGAACGTCAGGGTGTGCACACGGATTACGCCTGCATCGCCAAGCAGCTGCTCACAAAGACGACGCTTCGCTGAGGCGTTGGAAACGCCTACGTAGCTTACGCTGCCATGACCGCGTCAGCGGAGTTAGTTGATTCACCCGAAGGGCAATACGCAGCTTCCTGGCAGTATAACGCTGCAAGGCAGCTTAGACACCTGGCACGCAGTCTCACAGTGATCGAGTGGAACTGGCCAAACTTACGACTTACGCTACTGCGTCGACTAAACCCCTCCCTGCAATTCCGACCTCCACTCGGACTTCCTCGACGTGAAACTGCGCTTCTCTGCCGCCTTTGGTTAGGAGTGGCCTTCACGAAGGCATACCCTACATTAATTGGAGTGACTGACAGCGCAGCATGTGAGGTCTGTGGCACCGAAGAAAACATCGACCACCTGCTGTGCCACTGTCCAAGATATGCCCCAGAGAGACAATAACTTGTCAAAGCTTTCCAAAAACTGGACAATCGGCCACTTTCTGTGCAAGTACTGCTGGAACACCACCCGCATCGCCCGTCGGCCCATAAAGCGGTGAAGGCGCTTTTGTGTTTCTTAAGGATGACGGGTTTGTGCGACCATCTGTGACTATTAATGCAATTTCTGTAAGACCACACGCGTCAGCGAACTCGCCGCAATTTTCATCTTTCCTTCCCTCCTCTCTCTCCCTGTGATCTTTGTTTTCCCCTTTCCCATTCCCCCGGTGTAGGGTAGCCAACCGGATGTTATTCTGGTTAACCTCCGTGCCTTCTACTTTTCTCTTCCCTCCCTCCCTCCCATGGCAGTATTCGCCAGTTCTTCTGACACACGTTTTCTGAGTGCAGGTCCTTCGACTGAACAATGCAGACGCCATGGCACTGCACCTTGAGCAGGTCCCATGGCTCTGGGTGAGATCTAGAGAGAGCGGCGCACAAGACTCTTGATAAACAAGAGCGCGAATGTTCGTCATGTACAACGCGGATATTGAGGCGCTTAGGCTTTGCTGATGAGGAAGCAGGGTAGCAAACTTCAAGCATACCTTGTCTGTGATCGGAAATATGAACAGTAGATGTGTCGGCCTAAGTTTCGCACAAAGAAGTATCAGGAGGGCATTTCGTGTTTAGAAAGTCTATTTCATCAAAAGACGATACGAACACTCAGTCACAATGACAGCGCAATTCCACCAGGACGATAACATATACAGAGTACGAACCATTGTTTACATGACACGTTTTGAAAGCGTCTGAGCGCAGACTCACTCATATATATTCACATACGCCCACGGACACGCACAGCTACGCATAAACTAATTGTCACGTTACTCAATATGATGTTCAATATCTGGAGTCGACAGAGGAAGAGGAGGAGGAATAAACTTTATTTGTGCACCGCAGATTTGAGACCTAGGCCTCTACCTAAATGACGGCCTCGAGCCCTTGGGCCCTGGCGGCATCTTCGGCCTGCCGGATTGCCTTGAGTCGGTCTTCCGGTGCACAGCTGAGCAACGCGGTCTCCCACTGCTCTCTGGTCTTAATTATTTTATTCTGTATGGGTGTACGAGGACAAGCGCAAACCATATGTTATAGGTCCGGAATCGCGATTTTTGTAGCGTAAAGCTACACTACGCGGCTTGGAGCCGAGCTTCGCGTGCCTGTGCGCCTGCCATACTGCGCATGCGTCGCCCTCGACGCCGCCGACTACGGCGCATTCCAGAGGTGTGACGACGCAGTCTCCGCAGACGCACCGGCGCCGTAGGCGTCCGCTGCTGCATTTACGATTGCGGCGCCGCGCGGCAACGTGCATGGGCGAGGTGGACGCACCGTGCCTCTAAATGTGCGGGAGAGACGGTTTATGCAGCGCGCTCGACATGGAGATTAAGCCATGGGTTAAGGAGAGTCGAGCCGCTGCCACTCGGCGCAAAAGACTGGAAAACCTCAATTCTTTAGACCCCGAGCTTGTCGTTTGGCAGTTGGCCATTGAGCGTCGAAAGAACGAGCGTGCCAAGGCAAAACGTGCGGTCGAGTCACCGGAGCAACGCGAAGAACGCCTAGCGAGAAGACGTCGCCAAGAAGCTCAACGCCAGGCTATGGCTTCCCAACAACAGCGGCAGGATCAAGGGAGTGCCACAGACGATCCCAAGACTCGTCGGTGCACTGAACATGCTATGATACTTGGTCAAAGTTCGAGTGCATCTACACTCTTCCTCTCTGACTTTGTGAACATTCCGTTTGGACATATTTGTGACGTATGTGAAAGACTGTGGCATTTGAATTACAATGCCATAGCCAGATAAGCTAAGGTTAGCAAGCAAGGCAAGATTAACCAAGCATAACCGCACCTTTACGCTACGTATATCCTGGCATAGCTGAGCTAAGGCACAGGCACAGCAAATGTAATAAACAGTTCATTCTTCGAAGAAAAAAAAACCGCCAGGGGGCCGAGGAGCACAGTCGTACCTCACATGGGCTCCTGCTTTTCTCGCTATTTTGTGCGGAACGTTGCTTGGAAACTCAGCGAATTTGGTAACCTCGGATTCCTGAAGTTGCAAGGCATCGTTTGACACCAGCCACGACGCAGTGAGTGGACCTCTACTCGAATTATCGAACCCTGAACATTGTGTGACCGTGCGCTCCAGTATAACCCTAACGCCGGGGCACCCGTGGCACGAGCAGGAGACCAGCGGCTCGCGCCTGCATGCCCGCGGTGCACGCGCATGGCGCTCTCGCAGCAGAAGTGAATCGCGCAGAACCAGCATCTGAGGCGAAGCGCGCCCGCTTTTCTGGAAACAGAGATGGCGAACGCTTCACAAGAAGAGCCGACAACGGCGCGAATGGAGGTGACCGGGGCTAACACCGATACCACACCACAGTGGACATACGACGCGAATAGCGGCAAAACGACGGGTAAAGCCCACATCGAGTGGCTACAAGTTGGTCGTAAAGGCAGATCAGCAAAAGAAGACAATAAATCCACCGAGGAAAGAGCCATGGAAGTCCTGAAACCAGACCCCAAGCCTCAAGCACAACCACTGCCGCAGCGTCAACGCATTCTGAAGATGCACCCCTTCCCTACTGACGACTTCAAGATCGTCTTCCGCCCTCAAGCAGGTCTTGACCTCTCGAAGCACACACTCATCGCAGTGACACAAGCCATCGGAAGATCCAGTGGTTTGGTCCAGCAAGACTTTTACGATAATGTCCGAGTACAAGTGCAGAAACTAGAGAATGTGATCATCGCGAGCACGGCAAGTACGGAACGAGCTTCCAAACTGCAGCATATCAACACCATACAACTCGGCGGAACCGTCTATCAAGTAAATCCCCACATCCGGCACCCAGACGATGTGTGCCGCGGAGTGATATACGGCCTCGAACCGGGTACAAGTCCCGCGGAGATTGTTGCCGGCCTTCGAGTGGACTCAAGATACACGGTTCTCGGAGCGCGCATGCTAGGGTCTTCAACAGCCGCGGTTATCACCTTCGACGGACAGCACGTCCCTTATTACGTAACGTACCAGAGCGGTGACTACAGATGCAAGCCCTACCGAAAATCCGTCCAATACTGCAGAACCTGCGGCGCCATCGGACAGAGACAGGATATATGTCCTCAGCCGAGAGCCAACTTCTGCTACACATGCGGGCGCGATGGGGTCACGGAAGAACACGATTGTCACCCGAAGTGCAAAATTTGCGGCGGAGACCACGAAACGGCAGGCAAGGAATGTAAGAAGAAACTCCGTAACAACCCGCCTCCCTACCAAGTAAGAAGACAGCAACTTGACAACGCTCGCGCCCGACAGAATCACTGGAGCTCGAGCACCGAAGACTTCCCCGCGCTGGTTACCACATCAGATAGCTCACGGGGGCCCTCGCCTCGACAAAGACCTGGCCGGAGTCGCTCTCGCTCTATCCTAAGATCGCGCTCTACATCCCGCTCTCGGTCACGGTCTCGCTCCGTTAGGCGAATCACTTACGTCGCCGCAGCGAACGGAAGCAGCGCCTCGAATTCCTCACGCAACCCCAGCAGTTCGGGTGAAACAGCGACGATACGGACTCTCGAACATAAAGTACAGGATCTAGAGAGGGCGATACAACAACAACCGGTAGCCGAGTGCGACATGTCAGAACTCGAGCAAAGAGTAGCGAAGAGAGTAGAAGAAAGCATACTAAAACATGTAGAAACCAGAATAATGAAGCGGGTAGACGAGCGGCTGCAAGCACATGAAGCGAAGATTCTCGACCTTGTGGAACGACGCCTTCAAGTCTTCGAGGAAACCCTCACTACAAAACTTCTCGCATCAGTAGACAGGACCATACAGACAGTGATAACTAAAATCATGGACAAGGTAGAGCCACTAACCCGTACGGTCACCACACTCGACGCCAAACTGGATGGCTTCATGGCACAACAACACAACTTCATGACCTATGCTTACAAGAATTTTGTTACTCATGAACATCTGGCGGAGCAGTTAGGAACCAAACGAAAAGGACGAAGGACCGTACGAGGGGAATCCGCGGAGGATTCTAGCTCCACAACGCCAAACCACCTACTCCAGGTGGAGGACAACCACCAACATGGCGGCTCCCAAACGTAGACATACCGAGCCGCTTCCCACCCTCCGCATTTGGCACTGGAATTGCAGATCCTATAGACCCCGCTCGGCCAACCTGCAAGAATATCTCAAAGCAAACAATCCTGACATAATCGCGCTACAGGAAACCAACACCATGAAAATAAAGCTCCCCGGCTACAACACTATGGCACAGACTGCCCGCACTGCAATTCTTGTCAAGAAGACACTAACCGCACAGCCTCACGAAATTGAAGACACTGAAATCGAACACACCATAGTGGAGGTGTTGCCGACTCGCAAGAATCAACAGAGCCTATACCTGGCCAATCTCTACAGCCCGCCGCGGGAGCAGCTACTCCACTACGACCACTTCGTCCGGGACCTTCGCAAGAACGTAAACGGCAACCGGCTTGTTGTAGTAGGGGACTTTAACGCCCCACACGCGGCCTGGGGCTACCCCAATACCACCAAGAAAGGGGCACGGGTTCACGATGCCGCACAGCAGCACGGTCTTACGTTATGGAATGACCTGCTCCAACCCACCCGAGTGGGCAACAGCGTGTCCCGGGACACCAATCCTGATCTCACGTTCACTCGAGACGTGCGAAAGGCCACGTGGACCCGACTCCCGGACACGCTAGGGAGCGATCACCACATAATTCAAATCGAGGTTGAACAATCTCACCGCGCGCACAAGACAGGAAAGGCGCGACTCACTGACTGGAATGCGTATAGGACTGAGCTTGACAACGATTCGGACATCGAAGACGTTGAATCTTGGCTAAACGGTATCGTCGGTGCGGCTGACGGCCACACCAGGACGATTCAACTAGACGAGGACAACCCGGCGGTCGATAACCACCTACTGCACTTATGGGAGGCTCGGCGATCGCTCCTCAAACGATGGCGACGCCAAAAGCTCAACCGCAAGCTCCAGCGCCGAATTGCCCTATTAAGCATGCAGGCACAGGAGTACGCTGAACAGCTAGCGAGTCAGAACTGGCGATCCTTCTGCGACCAACTTCAAGGAACCCTCAGCACAAAGAAGACTTGGCATATACTTCGATCCCTGGTCGACGACACCCACACCAAAACCCAACAAAGACATACAATTCACCGACTAATCCACAACTATGGCGGCACAGAGGATCAGCTACTCCAAGAACTTCAGACGAAGCTACACGGCTCAGCTAACCCGCAAACCACTGCCACCAACCTTTCCACCCCCAGAGAGTACCAAGGAGCGCCGAACGAAGAGCTAGAACGGCCTTTCACACAGGCAGAGTTGCAGGCGGCCCTCTCTAGGATAACACGCAATACGAGCCCGGGCAAAGACAGAGTAACCAACAAGCACCTTCGATAGCTACCCCCTCGGGCGTTGACGGCTCTCCTTCGGTATTATAACGACTGCTGGATTAAAGGCGAGCTACCAACAGCCTGGAAACACTCGGAGGTAACCATGGTACCCAAGCCAAACAAACCCATCTCCATCGCAAACCTCCGCCCCATCTCCCTTACGTCCTGCGCCGGGACACTGTTTGAACACATGGTCAACGAGCGGCTCACCACACATCTCGAGGGAAACGATCGCTATCCGCACACCATGTTCGGCTTCCGCCAGATGCTCTCCACGCAGGACATCCTCTTCCAGCTAAAAGAAGATATTCTTGACCATTTGAGCAAACACAGCAAGTCTTCCATTCTAGCGCTAGACGTAAAGGGCGCCTTTGATAACGTGAGCCATGAAGCCATTCTCCGTAATCTAGAAGATATCGGCTGGGTGCCAAAACATACGCCTACATGCGCGCTTTCCTCACCAACCGTACGGCCACGGTGGGGATTGCCAACCTCCGAAGCAAGTCATTTCACCTACCTAACAGGGGTACGCCACAAGGTTCGGTAATCTCGCCACTCCTCTTCAACGTGGCCCTCCTCAACCTTCCCCGCCTCCTAGACACCGTCCCAGGGATATCCCATGCTCTATATGCAGATGATATCACACTGTGGACGAGAGGCGCGAGCACGGGCGAACAGGAGACCCGTCTTCAGGAGGCAGTCAACATCATCGAACGGTACCTCAACACCTGCGGCCTCCACTGCGCCCCAGATAAATCCGAGCTGTTAGTACTCGGGGCACGCACCCGGGGCCGGCCCCCAAGCCACGACGCACCGGACCCGCAAGTCCTTCTCCAGGGAGTCCCGATACCGAAGGTCGATTCACTTCGAGTCCTCGGAGTCCATATACACAAGGACGGGTCCGGCTCCGCCACACTCCCCAGGCTACACAACACCGTGGCACAGCTTACTCATCTGATACGACGCGTGGCCAATCGCCGTAATGGCCTCAAAGAGCACGAAACTTTGCAAATGGTACAAGCCCTCCTTTACAGCCGCATTACATACGGAACTCCTTACCTCAACCTGAAGACAGCCGAGAAACAAAAGCTAAACCTTCTAATACGAAAGGCCACGAAGCTCGCCCTAGGACTAGCGACAACCGCCTCCACTGACCGACTGCTTCGCATGGGAGTTCACAACTCCTGGGAAGAACTCGCGGAAGCGCACCTCATCAACCAGATCGAGAGACTCAAGCTCACAACCACAGGCCGAGCAGTCCTCCGACGCACAGGATATGTAACCAACATAGAACACGATGGCGAACGTAAAGAAAAGATCACATCGAAGCTGCGAGAATGTTTACAAGTTCTTCAGATCCCTCGGAACATGCATCCAGAACACCATCGAGGCAGACGGCTCGCCAGGGTAAACGCCATCAGACACAAGCACCGTAACGACCCGCAGGCTCGCTACGTGGACGCAGCCAAGTATCCTGGCCGAAACGCCTTCGCCATCAGCGTCACAGACTACAGGGGGACGACACTGGCGTTGGCGACAATTCTCGCCAAACGCGCGGACACAGCTGAGGAGGCCGCTATAGCACTCGCCACCCATACAAGCGAGGATGCCATAGTGGTCTTCACCGACTCTCAAACAGCGGCACGTAACTACATGAAAGGCAAGGTCTCCACCAAAGCGATCAACTTACTGAAACGTGGCGATACTCCTCCCCCCTACACCTGCATCATGTGGGTTCCGGGACACGAGGGACTCGAGGGGAATGAAGCGGCACACACCGCGGCCCGCGCAAGCGTCAACCGGGCTTCCCCGCACGGTATTCGAGAAAGGTCCCACCCACACAAATCAGCGGAGGAAACGGAAACAATACCGTTAACTTACCAAGCACTACTACAACACTATCGGCTTGGACGCAGGGTGTGCCTTCCACCACATCCCAAACTAACAAGAAACGAAGGCACCGACTACAGGCGACTCCAGAGCAATACATTTACCCACGGAATCTTGCTGCATCACTTCCACCCGACGCTATACAGCTACACCTGTCCACACTGCAACGTGCCTGACACCCTGGCGCACCTCCTCCTGCAATGCAAGAACACCCGAGAAAGCATCACAGCGACACAACTAATAGCAGCAGACGCAGATCCAAACCACTTCGCTGAAACGTGGGAGGCTGCGATCTCCAAGCCGGACCTGGTCGACCAGCGCGAACTAGTCGCCCGGGCCCGGAGGGCGATCCAGGCCAGAGGGCTCCTGGAATAAGGGACCCTCCCACGTCGACTGACAAATCACTACTTCAAATAAAAGTTTCATTCTTCGAAGCCGACGTAGGACGTAGGGCCCCACCACACCACTTTCTAAAACCAAGATAATCTCTCAAGGTAACTGCCTGTAATATTTTACATTATCTTTTTAAATCTCATTAGTCTACAAGCGAAGCTTATGTGGCGCTATACAGTTGCACACTGAGAATAAAACATTTATCCAAATTATGCTAGAAAAAAATATGTTCCGTGTATCGCTGATACAAAAGAAACTAAAACAACGGTCAGGTAGCCACTACCAGCAGGCGTGGAATATGAACCTGGCAACGTTTAACGCTAGAACGTTATCGAGTGAGGCGAGTCTAGCAGTGCTATTGGAGGAAATAGATGGTAGTAAATGGGATATAATAGGGCTCAGTGAAGTTAGGAGGCCAAAAGAAGCATACATAGTGCTAAAAAGCGGGCACGTCCTGTGCTACCAGGACTTAGCGGAGAGACGAGAACTAGGAGTCGGATTCCTGATTACTAAGAATATAGCTGGTAACATACAGGAATTCTGTAGCATTAACGAGAGGGTGGCAGGTCTTGTTCTGAAACTTAATAAGAGGTACAAAATGAAGTACAAAACAAGCCGCCCTCCTCAGCGAGGCACCCGAAGACCAGGAGTGGGCCGTCCAGCGGGCCAGGGCCGTTGCCGAGGATCTCGAAAGATCTTCCTCGGGCGATGGACCCCTGGCAGCCTAGCCCCGGGCACCAACATCAACAACCGTTGGACAAATAAAGTTTATTCCTATCCTATTCTACAAGTCTACGCCCCTACATCCAGTCATGATGACCAGGAAGTCGAAAGCTTCTATGAAGACGTGGAATCGGCGATGGGTAGAGTGAAAACAAAATATACTCTACTGATGGGCGACTTCAATGCCAAGGTAGGCAAGAAGCAGGCTGGAGACAAGGCAGTGGGGGAATATGGCATAGGCACTAGGAATAGCAGGGGAGTCCTATCAGTAGAGTTTGCGGAACAGAACAATATGCGGATAATGAATACCTTCTTCCGCAAGCGGGATAGCCGAAAGTGGACGTGGAGGAGTCCGAACGGCGAGACTAGATATGAAATACACTTCATACTCTGCGCTAACCCTAGCATCATACAATACGTAGACGTGCTCGGCAAGGTACGCTGCAGTGACCATAGGATGGTAAGAACTCGAATTAACCTAGATTTGAGGAGGGTATGGAAGAAACTGGTACATAAGAAGCGAATCAATGAGTTAGCGGTAAGAGGGAAACTAGAAGAATTCCTGATCAAGCTACAGAACAGCTATTCGGCTGTAACTCAGGAAGAGGACCGTAGCGTTGAAGCAATGAACGACAATCTTGTGGGCATCATTAAAGAGTGTGCAATAGAAGTCGGTGGTAACTCCGTTAGACAGGATACCAGTAAGCTATCGCAGGAGACGAAAGATCTGATCAAGAGACGCCAATGTATGAAAACCTCTAACCCTACAGCTAGAATAGAACTGGCAGAACTTTCGAAGTTAATCAACAAGCGTAAGACAGCTGACATAAGGATAGAGTTGAACATGCTCTCAGGAACGGAGGAAGCCTAAACGCAGTGAAGAAGAAACTAGGAATTGGCAAGAATCAGATGCATGCGTTAAGAGACAAAGCCGGCGATATCATTACTAATATGGATGTGCAGTTCTATAGAGATTTATACATTACCAGTGGCACCCACGACGATAATGCAAGATAGAATAGTCTAGAGGAATTCGATATCCCACAGGTAACGCCGGAATAAGTAAACAAAGCCTTGGGAGCTATGCAGAGGGGGAAGGCAGCTGGGGAGGATTAGGTAACAGCAGATTTGTCGAAGGAAGGTGGGCAGATTGTTCTAGAGAAACTAGCCACCCTGTATACGCAATGTCTCATGACCTCGAGCGTACCGGAATCTTGGAAGAACGCTAACATAATCCTAATCCATAAGAAAGGGGACGCCAAAGACTTGAAAAATTATAGACCGATCAGCTTACTGTCAGTTGCCAACAAACTATTTGCTAAGGTAATCGCAAATAGAATCAGGAACACCTTAGACTTCTGTCAAGCAAAGGACCAGGCAGGATTCCGTAAAGGCTACTCAACAATAGACAATATTCACACTATCAATCAGGTGATAGAGAAATGTGCGGAATATAACCAACCCTTATATCTATAGCTTTCATTGATTACGAGAAAGCGTTTGATTGTGTCGAAACCTCAGCAGTCATGGAGGCATAACGGAATCAGGGTGTAGACGAGACGCATGTAACAATACTGAAAGATATCTATAGCGGCCCCACAGCCACCGTAGTCCTCCATAAAGAAAGCAACAAAATCCCAATAAAGAAAGGTGTCAGGCAGGCAGATACGATCTCTCCAATGCTATTTACAGCGTGTTTACAGGAGGTATTCAGACACCTGGCTTGGGAAGAATTGGGGATAAAAGTTAATGGAGAATACCTTAGTAACTTGCGATTCGGTGATGATATTGCCTTGCTTAGTAACTCAGGGAACCAACTGCAATGCATGCTCACTGACCTGGAGCGGCAAAGCAGAAGAGTGGGTCTAAAAATTAAACTGCAGAAAACTAAAGTAATGTTTAACAGTCTCGGAAGAGAACAGCAATTTACAATAGGTAGCGAGGCGCTGGAAGTGGTAAGAGAATACATCTACTTAGGGCAGGTAGTGACTGCGGATCAGGATCATGAGACGGAAATAATCAGAAGAATAAGAATGGGCTGGGGTGCGTTTGGCAGGCATTCTCAGATCATGAACAGCAGGTTGCCACTATCCCTCAAGAGAAAAGCATATAACAGCTGTGTCTTACCAGTACTCACGTATGGGGCAGAAACCTGGAGGCTTACGAAAAGGGTTCTGTTTAAATTGAGGACGACAGAGCGAGCTATGGAAAGAAGAATGATGGGTTTAACGTTAAGGGATAAGAAAAGAACAGATTGGGTGAGGGAACAAACGCGAGTTAATGACATCTTAGTTGAAATCCAGAAAAAGAAATGGGCATGGGCAGGAAATGTAATGAGGAGGGAAGTTAACCGATGGTCATTAAGGGTTACGGACTGGATTCCAAGGGAAGGGAAGCGTAGCAGGGGGCGGCAGAAAGTTAGGTGGGCGGGTGAGATTAAGAAGTTTGCAGGGACAACATGGTCACAATTAGTACATGACCGGGGTAGTTGGAGAAGTATGGGAAGTATCATCATCATCTTCAGCCTGGTTACGCCCACTGCAGGGCCTTAACTACCCCGGTCATGCTGAAGATGATGATGATGATGATGATGATGATGATGATGATCGCTACGTCTTCAGTTTTGCGTGAGGTCGTATGAAGCGCATATTTGTTTCCTGCATTGATTCGCCCAATTTGTAAGTATTCATAGGACGAAAAATATGGGCCAGCTTCGTAGGCAGAGCAGACTAACGCAGCGTCTCATAGAGCAAGCTGTCATGATGAGAAAATGTTACAAACTGGCACGTGACGCACACTCCAGTATTTTCAACGAATGAAGCATGCCTGCGATCAACTTGCTTTGACTGTGAGCGAATGGTTAGAGCATTTGGCTGTTGTGCTGGAAGGGACGTGTTCGATAGCACCATCGGTCATGCATTACATTACAGGATTATGAGCAGACTTCATCGATTTTCGAGATATCTAGCTCGACGTGTGCCGAGCGTACGCGAGCGTGTCGCGCCGTGCAAGTTGATTAGCGGTACGAGATACAGAAACGTTACTTTGATAATTGAGACTGCATGTGCACCTGGGACGCGCCTTGTGTGCTGATATTTGGACGTCACAATCATCACATTGACAGTATTAGGTATAATACTTCGAAACTTAGTGGTGCTAAGTTGTAGACTACTGTTTTAGATAATTATATTTATTTTTTAGAATAATTGCGATAGCAATTAGACGGATATCCTAGGCCCATTCACCCAGCGGTTACGGCCATCGCGCTGACCTAGCATCAACGGTTAATGCGGGGCACAGGTGTCGAGGTTGGAAAGATGGTTAAATTATAGGGTTTTACGTGCCAAAACCACTTTCTGATTATGAGGCGCGCCGTTGTTGAGGGCTCCGCAAATTTCGACCACCTGGGGTTTTTTAACGTTATCAGGGTTGGAGGTAGTGGGGACGAACTTGGGAGGAACTAGGCGTACAGGATATATTTATATATTTACATTAGAACAAGAGATACATTCGAAAGTGTAACGTGGCTACCAAATTGAGCACGTAAGACAAAGCAACAGCATACGAGCACGAAGCTCCAAACACACTGCTTCTCGAGCACGAGCACACTGCTCACGAGCACGATCACGAGCACACTCTAGCAGCCGACAACAGCTGCTTATAAACACTCCGTCCTCCCTAGATCCCTAAGTGAGGGAAAACGGCAGTTCACCGACAATTCGTAGGGTCCAACGTCAGCGCAGTTGACCCGCCTTTTTGGAGGAGGAGGGCTCACACACACACGTACGCACTGGTTTCACTGCCCCCACCGAGGTGAGACGGGCTTCGCAGAACTCGGGGTTTGCGTCTTGAAAGGCGCGTAGAAGGTGCCGCCAAATACCTTCCCTCGGGAACTCCCCCGCCCACGGCAGACCAGATCGGCGGTGGCGAGTTCAGTAACAAAGCCTGGTTCGTCGACCTCATCTCGGCCTTCCCGCGACGGAGAGTCGCTGACGCGGCGTATTGTCCTCCTCACACAGTCGACATAGTGACGCCAAGAGGCTGGAGAAGGACGGTCGGTTCCTAGAAAACGCCAACCCTGCTGCTGCAGCTGGCTGAGAAACATTGCATGTCGGCACCTCGGCAGGCCATTCCTAACAACGTGCAACTAAATCTAAGTACACGGGTGTTTTCGCATTTCGCACCCGCCGAAATGCGGCCGCCGTGGCCGGGATTCAATCCCGCTACCTCGTGCTGAAGACGAATACGATCTGAATAGCAAATACCATTCGATTATAATGGATGTTTCTACATCATTTCGTGTGCTGGCAGGTTGACGGAGATCGCCAGACAAGCAGCGGAGATTGCAATGGTAATGACTTTCCGGTCTCCCCGATTCAGTCTGAGTACATAGGCATTATCTTTTCCCTAAGTCTATTGTGGATATTAAGGTCCAATACTAAGAACAAAAGCTTTTAAAAGAAACACACTTATTCTCGTTGGGAGTTATCACTTCCTCAATCAGTGCATTCAGAATGTTTGAGAATTTTTCTGTAACATATATGTCGTGGATAAATATGTTTATGTACCCTTAGATTTACCTAGAAGTGCATTAGATGCATTGATCATCTGCATCTCTTCGCGCCAAGGAGTTAATAAACCTGGTTTATTTCACTATAATCCTGTTTTCCTTGATCATTGTCCGAGGTTAATATTCCACCAATAAGAAGCGCTTGTAAAATGACAAAATAACAATAAAATTTACTTACATAGCTTCATGTTGCAGAAAGCGACTTCTGTGGTAAAAATTACGTGTTACTTTCAGAAAACAGCGTTAGATTTAGTTCATCTGGCTAAAACCCCAATGGGTACCGGTCTACAAGAGTCGCGGGTGCACCAAAGAAAGTAAAACCATCAAATAAAAATTACTAAACAGACTTTTCGCTAGAAAAACTGGGTGTCTGCTAGCGTCCGCGCAACGAACGCGCGCTCGCTAGCAGACGACGAACTTGACAACGAAAGCAAATTCAAGATGTCACGTTGTATAGCCCATGCCTCAAATATGTATACGTAGCAAAAAGGTGTCAATATAAACTTGCAGTGGAAATAAAGCACCATTATAAGAGCATACGCGTGCAATCGGTCTCAGCGCCCGCAGCGAAATTACGTTGAATATGCCGCGAAGCGCGTCTCTGCCCCAATGCAGTTCGTTCGCAGCGCCCTCGCAACATTTTTCCACACGCGGTGCCTCAGCGGCAGAGCGCCGTTCGGACCACTGGACCATTGTCTAGTACACTCTACTGAAAAGCGATCTGCGACGTCGCTTAATTGCAGGCCCGCGCGGGCCTCATCTTCAAAGCGATCTGTCATGTCGGCAGCGCGCGCGTGGCGCCGGTAGCTGCGTACGCGCTGTGCTTTCGACGTTTCGTACGCCTCGAAGCAACAGATGCACGGAGGCCAATTGGCTCACGGCTGCTGCCGCCATTCCTAACTTCAACGTTTTCACAGACAGTTAGTTTCCGCTGTGATCGAGCGGCATTTGTTCATGTTTACCTGTGCGCGCGTGACAGCGTGCGTGTTAATTTAGTTAAATCACATTAGCGGGCTGGTTGGTTTAAATCCATGATAGAATCTGTAAAGGCGACTGAAGTAGAAAGAAGCACACACACAGACAGCGCTGTCCCTGGGTGTCTTGTTTCTTTCTACGTCCTCGTTGAATCACGCTATACACATTCTATCATTGTTAATTAAGTTTGTGAGCGAATGTTTACTAGTTTATATGGCTGATAAAACTAGTGTCCTTACTTCTTACAGCAATCTACTAATTTGCTATCGCTATCGGTGCTTCGCCTTTCGGGCAGAACTACGAAATCCCTTTTTTGTAGAAGAAAGTACTATCCAAATAACGAAAACTGAAAAAAGAACACGAAAACGATGGGGATCCTTTTGCGCATTTCGCATTCCCCACCGTGCAAGTGCCTGCAGATAAACAAAAAAGAAAAAGAGACAAAATCACGCAGTTTTCTTCGTCCTATTGCAAGAAGCTACGCCCCTGCGTGAAGAGCTAAGATCCAGTGTGTTGAAAAAAAGAATGAGAAACAAAAAGAAACAGCAAAGGGACATAGAGTGCCCCATCATTCTGCTTTCTCTATTGTCAGGCGTGCATGCTTAAAGAAGCCACCCGCCACCAGAATGGGCTGCTATTTGTTCCTGTTCACTTGTCGGTTCCCCTAAGTACTACCGATGCACAGCACGCACGTGCAGAGCCCTTGTATACCGTAAGTGCTCGAGACGTTGTGTTCAACTGGCGGGACGTAAAGAAATAGAGATGCCGTCCACTCTAGACAGCGCTGCCAGAGATCGTCTCTGACCACTACCACCGGCACTTCTGTTGAAACGGGCAGGGAAAAATGGAAACAAGCTTATGTCGGTTGAGCTGGCAACCGGCATAGGAAAGCGACAAATTTGTAGCCAAGGTGTAGACGTTGCTGATGTTGATGCTTCAACACACAGCTCTAATTACCCATGAGAAGGACCGGTCACAGATTGTGATGTAGTCTAAATCACCGCGTTTTATTTCTCTCTCTCTCTGCTTGTTTTCTATCTCTCAATAAAGGTCTAGGGCGTGGATCGCGTTGACATGTTTGGAGGAGAACTTTCGAATATCATCTTTATCTAACTGGCGCCACACGTTTCAAGACATCCTTGCAAGCTGGATTGTACTTCCTTTTTTTTTATTAGTGTTGATTGGGGAACTACTGCTGACTATTAGTTCACATGAACTTATTTTTCTTCCTTCCTGTTGTGCACCATTAACACCCATAATGGAAGGAGCTTAGATACTCCCCCACTTGAATACTCTTCCGATTTCTTGCGGCTTTTGAAGCATTCCACAAGTCAAAAGGACCAGCAATACTGATCGAGCAACAGAAGCAACAAGTAACACGAACAAAACCTTCAGTTTTCCCCACCAAGTACCAACTTCCGCGCCAGATTAGATTAAGCCGAAGCACGTCGCTTCCCTCACGCATTCTCTGCTCTTTTCACTCTCCCGACTTCTTACAAGAGATCCCACTTGTCTCTTACATTGTCAACTATCGCGAATGTTTCTCTTTGATTTAAGCACAGGAAAGAAGCTCGACACAGCGACCCCACATTGTCTGTTCCCGAAGAGACGCGACACACATTAGCTCGCAACAGGACGGCGTCCTGATCAAAGCGAAAAGTTGTGTTTATGACGACCATTGCCCATGAGACGCCACTCTTCTCCCGCTTAGAGATTCATCGTCCTCACGAATAAGAGGGCGGCGCGGTGATTACACGACGTTGGCGCCACCGAGATGCTTTAAGCCAATGTCACATGGGAAGCCACTTCATTTGGGGTGGAATCAAAAATCGGTTGAATATGTTTGCCTGCGTGCGTGCCTTGTGCCAACTGTTCTCCCCTTCTCGTCGTTCATGTTTACTTTTTACCGCTGCAGGTTAGCTAACCGGGATCAGCAGTGGGGTAAACCGAGCTATGTGGTACGGGTTCATGTTGAAAATTGAGCGCGCGTTAAAAACAAAGAATGTGACACGTTGACGCGAGCGCATAAGGAAAAATCTGCGCCCGTGTAAACGTGGAAGTTTTATTTCAAGAGCAATTATATGGGCATTCCAGGCGCATTTCTGCAGTCGGCGTCGCCGTGAGGTTCCGTATGATAAAAAGCCTGTGAGGGTGAGCCGGCGAACGAGGTTCAATCTCGCATGTACGATCGAGGAACGCGGCCCGGATGCGTGCCCTCTTCTGTCGTGCGTGAGGCAGGGGGGTCCGGCGAGGAAGGAGGGGCGTACTTCTCCGGCTACCACTATGGTGCCTCGATGTCCTCCTCACCCGCCGCTCCGTACAGAGTGGAGACAACCGCGGAGTTTACTACGGCGTTGGCCACGTGAATCGCGGACGCCGCAGTAGGTGGCTTTGGAGGACGCCGTATACGCATTGCCGGCGCTCGTGCGTCCTGAACGCGATCTGCAACGTGGCCAAAGTGCGCGCAAGTGCGGGCCTTATCTTCAAATCTTTCTGCGATGTTTGCAGAGTGCGTGTAGTGCAGGTAGCTTCGTATGCGCTGTCCTTTAGACGTTTCGTTCGCGTTGCAGAGAGAGATACATGCAGGTCGATTCGCTTGCTGCTGTTGCGATTCCTAACTCCATCGTTTTCATAGACCGTTTCGCGCTCATAGAGCGAGATATTTTTATGTGTACCTGTGCTCGCGTGACACCGTGCTGGTTAATTTAGTTAAAACGTGTTGGAGGGCTAGTTCGTTTCAATCCACGATAAAATGCGTAATCGCTACTGAAGAAGCACGTAGAAAGCAACAGACACACAAAGACAGCGCTGTCTCTCTCTGTGTGCCTGTTTCTTTCTAAGTCCACATTTAGTCACCGCTTACGTGTTCTATCATTGTTAGTTTAGTTAACGAATGTTTCAAGTTGATACGGCTTATAAAACTACTATGCTTACTTCGCACAGCTATCTACTAATTTGCTGTCGCAATCGGTGCTTGGCCTTTCAGACGTTACTGCGAATGCTTGTCAATCGGTCAAGTAAGCAATCAGTGAATACGTCAGTTTATTCGCTTGTTATCGAAGAAGTCGCAGTTTTGCCCGAAAGGCGAAGCATCGATTGTGATAGCAAATTAGTGGACAGCTATACGAAGTAATAAAAGTAGTTTTATCAGCCCTATAAGCTTGCAAACATAGGCATACTAAATTAACAAGCGTGGTGTCACGCGCGCGCGAGCGACCGGGAACATATCTCGCTCGATGACCGCGGAAACTCGCTGTCAAAACGCTGCAATGATGAAACGTAGGAGCAGCAGCGAGCGAATTGACCTTCGTGCTGCCACTCTCATCAACGCGAACTACGCCGCTAAACACAGGCAGCTCGGACTCTGTACCCGTCGCAGATGGCTTTCAAGACATAGAGTAGAAGGCGCCCTCCCCCCCTCCCCCTCCCCTCCCCCCCACGGATTTTTGCGCGCGACAGAAGGCGGCGCGCTTCATCTCCATTTTCCTCCGTTGTGTGCGCGAGATTGCGCCGCGATCGCCGGCGCAACCGCGCACGCTTTGACTCGCACATACAGAATTCGGCGTGCGGCGATGATATTATCGCTCTTAGACCTTATACGGAACTTCACGGCAACGCCGACGGCAGAAATGCGCCTGGAGTGCCGGTATAATTCCTATCGCAGTAAACCGTATACACAATAACTGTACCCTGTTTTTGTCTGTAAGCGACAAAGGCCGACAGAAACTGAAACTGGGGTCCCGCGCATGCACACAGAACCTGTCACGATCATACAGCTCGTAACGCAACTCTCTCACTCACTCCCTTTGCTGCGTCAGGTTTACCATTAACTGCTACCCGCCGCGACTGGAAAGATCGCAGGTTCCCAGTCTTTAAACGCGTGACTCGCCGTGTACAGGCCAACCGGTTCTTCTCAAATATGTACGCAACGAGGAACTTCTGGAAACGCATGCCGCTCCTAATGGCCAAGGTGCGCTCTGATGAACGTTCATTCCTCGAGTCTACACAATATCAACGGCGATCCAACATGGGTGTATGCGTAATATGGCGCTGCGCTGCTGAAAGAGGAAGGTCTCGCTTCGTGGCGCTGGCACAGCCCGCGTTCTGATCCTTCCAAGCCTTTGTCTGCTACGAATCTGTGCGTGGATACGTGCGAGCTTGCTTGCGTGTGCTTGCGTCTCTGTGTGTGTGTTCGTGCGCGCGTGTGTGTGAGAGAGAAAGAGAAAGAGAGAGACACTTGCAGTATATATCCCGTACAAAGTAGCACGCAGGGCCGTCAGCAAGGCAAACATCAACTTTTTCTTAAAATCGACATCTTTCTTTCTCTCTTTCGGAAAATACTACAACGCCATTGTGCACTTCCGAAGCCAAGTGAGGTCAAAGAAGGCCTTATATATTTTATTATTTTATGTGTCCATACTGTGAGCCGTTTTCAGGCTGTTACAGGGTGGGAAATACAATCTTATAACAAAACATATGCAATAAACCCTAGACGAGAAGGATATGCTGCATTGGAATCGAGGGAATCCTGCGAAACCGTACGTCGAATTGAGCACGGGACATTCCAACATCACCGTACAGAGCTGGCGCCAAAAAACAATTCGAAATGACCTTGTTTCAACCTCGCCGTTCCGCGACTGGTATACAGGCGAAGGTCCAGCTATACCTGGGTCCTATCTTCCCGCTTTAGCACAGCCTACCAGTCCCCATGGAAATAGGGTCACAAAGTTGGGACACTTGTGCAGAATATTCTACGCATGCGTCACGCAGCCTGTAGTGCAGAAGAACGTACTTGTCCAGCCCCCTTTAGTCACATTAGTGAAACCCCGATGTCTCAAGCTGAATTTCTTCTTTATTTCCTGCTTCTCACAAACAAGCCCGTCGTTGTAACATAACAAAGCCCGCTTCCCTTCCTATGTATACTGGCGCAAGATCACGAAGCAGCGCAATATTTTTGCAGAGCAGGCGCTGTAGGGCGCTGCAAGTTGTACGAAATGCAAGTGCGTGACCGGCATCTCCGCCTAAGCCCATCTCCAGCCTCCTTTCTGCATCCGGGTGCTTCCTGTCACGAGTGCGCTGTCTTAGCCTCACCATCGCTTCTACTTTTCGTTTTTCGCCAACCGCTGTCTCTGCGTCTGTTCTATGTCTCACCGCTCAGATTTTTCAATATCGCTCTCTCCTCAACTTCTTAGTGACGCATATCTATTACGCGCTAGTTTTGTATGGGCTGCTTCAGCCGAGAGCTCTTCTTTTTTTTTTTGGAAGCGCCGGTGGCTGTGTTGGTTGATATATTACTTTTTCCAGCTCTGTGAATGGTTGAGTGAGTGACAATCTTTGTTATAAAGGCTGGTGAACGGATTTGTGTCGTGTTGTAGTTCAACCTAAATTTTCTTTTTATTTCTGTCCCTTTCATGCTTTTGATATCAAGACTTGCGTGCAAGCGTTCCAAGGTGTGAATCATCATCGTTGATTCGTTTTTACTTAATATATCTTTCTTTGTCTGAGCATACGCATTTTTCTTCCCTTCTACCATTTCAATCAGTCGGCGTTTCGCCTGCGCCATATGCTCTGCATTAAAGACACACAATGTACGCATCCTAGTGTCGAATTGACCTTGTTTTCTTTGGTCAATCTTATTTTTGTTGTCTTTGCTATTCTGTGGAGATGCAGATCCCATTATTGTCGTCTCCTTCGTCGTCGCTTTCATCTGTCAGGGCAACCCAAAAAGAAGCGTATGATTTCGCGCGGACTCTTCATCCGGTCGCCTTTCTTTCACTTCTTCCTTTCTTATTTACTGAAGTTCATCCCCTTCTTTTGTTTCCTTTCTTTTCGTGCATTATTTCCTCCTTTCGTATTTGCTTCCTGTCTCTCCTTTCGTCTATCCTTCTTTTCTTCTGCCCTGCTTCTTTCCTTCTTCGCGGGGGATACATCGCTATTTGTTTCATTTCTTTCGTTTCTTTCTTTCTTTATTCGTGGCACGGAGTTCCGCATACGTGCTGCCGTTTCATACAGACTAGCATTATCTCCTGTGACTGCAAAATAAATCTCACCTTTGTTATATTGTGTAATCTTTCCACGGCAGCTTCCCTTCCCATCTATCGTGCGCCATAAAAGCGGGGACGGCCAAAGGCATAAAAGAACTAGTGTTGGGCTCCGTTTTGGTCGCGAAACGCCTTTGCTTGCGGCGCCGTTCGCAGACGTACACAGTGTCGTCTGGTTGCGAAGCACGATCCAGAGCTGCTGAAAGGAATATCGCTTCAATTTTGCGTGGGGCCGGGACGTGCTGCTCCTTATGTAGGAAATATGGCACGGCCACACCACCACCACACACACACACACACACAGATATATATATATATATATATTCCCTTCACGTATGAAGTCAAAAATTGGCAGGGATATCTTGTAGGTGCACGTATTATCGTCTTTCAACTTTATCTTTTTTGTTATCCTGGATCGCTTATCATTGTGCTCGCGAACCAGCGACAGCAATTTCAAACGTGCTTCGCGATAGGAGCAATACTTTTGTGGCCCCCGATAAATATGTGCGCAACACCATACTCGAATCGTCAAGATAGGAAACGCTCAGGCCAACACTGAGAGCACGTTCAACCCTTCACTGAAGAATGTTGCCTACAGGCTACATACCAGAAAAAAAGATATTCTTGCTGAGTTTTGGTATTGAGCACAAGAAGAAGTAGTTTAAAGACTTGAAAATGTAGAGAGGCCGGCCGGTAAATGGAGCATCTGGCCTGCTACTTTACGCAAGGGAAGGGGAAGGAGGGAAGGAAAAGGAGCCCAAAGTTTCTGGCTAAATGTCCTTGGACAATACCAAATGAGAGACAGTAAGCATCATTTGTTGGTTTAAAGCAAGAACACCGGATGAGCTAAATGAAGTTCGGCCCAGGATTCGCTTTCTTTTCAAAGGTCGGTCAGAGGGAGACAGGCCGATGTGCCTATTTCTTGGCTGATAACCTATAGTGGGTAGGAGCCACATGCTTGATAGGAAGCAACCACAACGACCGACGCATCAACTCCAGGTGCGTTGGTGTCACACTCGCGATGTAAAGCAAATGAGATGTGCACCTGTGGTTCAGATATCATCGAAGGGTTCGTGTTATTGCACTCACTACCACCCACCCTGGAAAGAATACGTGGCACACGGCCAACAGTAGGGGTCCAGCGAAAACGCTTGTCGCTTTAAAAGCTTTCTTCGAAAATAACAATAAGTTAGGCTTATATAGTAATATAGGGGTCATCTGAAAAACATACGTGTGAAGTAAATCTAAGCTTCGTATGTTGTAAAATAGTTATGTTGTATGGCACGTAGCTGTACAGACGTTTTGTGCACTCGCCTGCAAAACTCTGCTTTTGTATGTGTTTTGGGGCAGGTCAATGCACTTGGGTTAGTATATGCATCTATAAACAAGTTTACCTTCACAAAGTTTTTGGACTCATGTACAGCATTTTCTGTTCATGCTGATTGACTGTATCTGATGATGCTTCTGTGACACATCGTGTGGCAAATTTTGTGAGTACATATTTTTTATCCAAGTGACGAGGAGTAGCCGGTGCCACCTATGTTTATTTTCAAATAATAAAGTATGGAATCTTATGCGTCGGAACCACGATGTGAGGCACCGTAGTGAGGTACTCAGGATTTATTTTGACCATGGGGTGTTCGTTACCGTGCACCCAACGGGTGCATGTATACTGGTGCACCACTTGGTGCGCTAGTTGGTGCACTGCATTAAGAAAAGACAAGCCAAATAAAGACGCACACAGGAAACAGTAAGCCTCTTTCCTGTCTTCTTGTGTGTTTCCTGTGTGCGTCTTTATTTGGCTGGTTTTTCTTATTGCATTTCGCCCCCACTGTAATGCGGCCGCTTCAGCCGGGATTCGATGCCGCACCATCAGGCTTAGCAGCGCAACGCTAAGACCACTTCGCCACCGTGGCGGGCAGCTAAAATAACCACCCTTGCCTTTTACGCAGTGTCAACTCTCTGCACAGCGTCATCAGACTCGTGAGCCCGAAAGCGTCAATCATGTTCAAAGGTGAGAAATATGAGAAAATGAATTGCAGATACTTCCAACAAACTTAAAAAAACCTTATTCGTGGGTATGTAATTGATACAACCTCACTGTGAGCTATTGCGTTTTAGGCATTTTTGGCCTATGGGATACTAGTCTTTCCAGTGCAAGATTATAGCTATATGATATACTTGCATTTCTGAACTAATAAATTAACATTCCTAGGCAACAACTGCATACGATACTTCACACCCCACAGTGAAGGTCTTTCTAATAATTTTGGTCCCATGCGTTCTTTTTTTATTGACCACCTATATCTAAGTAAACAACACTGCCCCCCCCCCTTTTTTTTTAATTCAGCCTCCACTGCTATATTTGCAACGTCTTGCTAACCTTAACAGGACTGCAGGTACGTCATTAAAGTAAATATTCAAGGTAAATTAGGAATATGCAATTATACTCAAGATGTCAAACCTACAGGTTAGAGGGTTCAGTTCGGGCTCAGTCTTCCAACATATTTTGCAGTGTGGTTCACGTTCAGCTCCTGAACAAAGATATAACGATTGAACCGCTTCATACGTATTCATCACGGTTCGGAATTAAGGACAATGAAACGCGTTCAAAGACGAGGTTATTCCGCCTCACCCACCAACTTACCTGAAAGAAAGAATTTCTACACGACTCAAGCCGATCTACCTTGGGTATGTTTAACATTACGCACTAAATCAAGCACCCTGACTCTAGGCCAGTGCTGCCAATCTCTTAAGCCTATTTTAATCTAACTTTAATGGAACACATACTTACATTTCTCTAGATTTGTGTGAAATGTGGTTGGTAATCAGTTAATCGATATAATTCCTGTAAAGTTACTTTTCTACGACCCCCAGGTCATGGAACTTTCTCTATAGCATGCAAATATGGCTTAAGGCTGAAGACCAATAGTAGAAGGTAAAAAAAGAGCATTCTTCACGAACCCCGGGAGTAAGTGGAAAGCGGGCGCTTTCCCAGCCATCAAGGATCAAGATGCTCTGTATGTCGGTGTGGGCGTTCCTGAGTAATTCAAACAAAGCATTGCGGAAATTCACAAAACATGAGCGCAATGAACGTATACGCGTGTTTTACTGGCTCAAATGCTCTTTCATAGTGTAACGAAACAAGAAGACATCGCGCCAACCGCAAAATTGCACAGGCTGTGATGTCACGAGTCGTGAAAGACAAGCTGTGTATCTCAATTCCAGGTACCGAGCAAGCCTGGTGACGACAAATTAGCTTGCTCGTCAAATACCCAAGCGCCGAACGACAATGGTCCAGAAAATCTTATAATAAACATTAAGGAGCGTTATAGGCCACCATTCGCCAGAGCAAACAGAGGAATCATCTTGCTTCGGGATGAGCACAATGCAACCATCTCGAAAACTGACTTGAAAAACACAGTCTTGAAAGCACCTGCGGATAACCGCGCAAAAGAAGGCACCGATTTCGTTCGATAATGCGAGGTAAAACTCAACCGGCAATCAACCTCGCCTAGAGGATGACCCACGCTTCGTAGACTTCACTGCCACATTCACTCCTTCAGGTGATGGAGGGGCACGCAAAATTTCAGCAGTGTGTGGAGAGAGCTGAGGTCACCTTCTAAGCATGGTTGGACGCGCCATTGCTTCAGATTGTGGCATCTCAAAGCATGATAGATGCATTCTTCGATAGCAATGTTTTTAATTATTTAAACAATATACATGCTCTACGGGTTTCCTCCAATAGGCATGCGTAAGCTGAGTCGCCAGCAAATACACTGCGCGTGTAGGAACCTTCTACGCCCACGCGGTACTCTCATTAGAGCCAATGGTCACCAGGCGTTTTTAAGAGATTATATATTCATAAGCCTCCATGCTTGCTCTGGCTAGACGGCAAGTACAGTCTCCAGGTCTTGTTAGCAATATTGGGAACTTGAAAATAAGGAATAATGGGACTCTTGGTGACTCCTTCATTTTCGTTAAGCTTACAGCTCCAACTTTTCGTGCTACTGGATGCTGAATGAAGCTCTTGCGATCTCACGGTTAATACTTCTTGTACTAGAGAATTTGGGCAGTTTTGCCCAAAATTGGGAGCACTCATTGCAACAGAAAAGCACTGTTTCACTATTAGCTGCTCCCTCAGCTGCTCTACTACTCTAAGCTATTTTGCTCACTTGCTAGCTGCATAAGTGTGCTATCCACACTTACGCGTGAATAAAAGCGCCTAGAACTGCAGACTGCAGGGAACTTTTCTTCCGGTGGTGCGCCGTAGAACACATACTACTTGTGGCACTTAAGTCGCTCCACATACCAGCAAAACCACATATGAAGCGGTAAACGATCAATTGAAGTCCGGTTTGATTCGGTACCAAGATGTCGAAAACGTATCGATTTGGTTCGGTTCCGTTCCGGTTGAGTTAAAAACAGCGGTTTGTTCCGGTTTGCGGTTCAGTTCCAGTTCGGTTAAAGATCGTGATTAAAGAATTACGGGCTTAGCAACTCCTTACCCAAGGTTGGAGAAGTTTTGAATGATAAAAAACGATAATTTCAAACATCAAATCATTGCCCGTATCATAAATTACTCAAAGAAAGCGTTGACGGCTAGTGCAACATGCAGAAGAAAACAAAACGAAAAAGAACCAATCAAAGGTTTAGTGCCGCGTAGATGGATACATTTTATTTTGAACGGGTGTGTACCTAGGTGAAACTGATTAAAAAAAAGCCCGTTTGCCGTCTCATTAAGTCCATTGGGAGTGCCTTTTATTTCTTGTGGACTGATTTCTTCCTTTCAGAAAAAGGCAGTTTAGAAAAAGTAAAGAGTACAATAAGCCTATGTTACCGGGTCTCATGCACTTGGTTGGGAGTGGTGGGGTGTCAAGAAATTTAATTTTCTTTCGACTATGTTAATACCTCCGATAACGCAACTTTCGTGAATCCAGTAAGGACATTTGCATTAAAGCTATGTCGGGTGATCGAGAGCCGCTGTTCCATCTGACGCATTCTAATTGAAACCGTTCGCACCTCTATGGTTGCATGGCCAGAATGAAAAAGAAAGAAGAAACTAGAAACTTCAAAGCAATCTTATGTAATAGAAACTTTGGCGCAGTAATGAGTTCGCCAAGCCCAAACAACGTGGGGCACATGCTCGACGCCTGCCATATGCACGCACAAACTGTATATTAATAAAAACGGTAACTAGAAAAGGGCTTTCAGAGCTGAGTCACTCACGTTTAGAGATTTGGTTAGCATACTATGTTTATCGCCCAGGACCCCTTCTTTTTGGCCACCCAGGCGACCTAGGCCGGCTGTTAAATTGGTGCAGCCTTATGAAAGCCAGTAGGTGCAGTCAATTATAGAAACATCTGGAGTGCTCTCTGTCTCTCTCTCTCTCTTTCACGTACTAATGGTTATATGATAACCATTTGCAGCTGTGGCCCAGTTGTAGAGCACCACCTCGGCTGCGAGAGGTTGTGGGTTCAATTCCCACCTCCGCCGGGCACCCACTGCTTCAAATGTGCACAGGGGTAGGCCCGCCTGGCGTTCCGCTTTCTTCAGGGGTTATACGCTTGGGAAACGAGCCTGAGTCCAAAATTCCCGTCGGAACCCTGGTGAGCAGAAAAAAAAAAAAAGATTTGGGCTGCTTCCATGGCGACAATTTCCGATGTAACTCCCTAAATGCACAGGTTTAATTTTGGACGCCTTCGTGTTGAGGACAAACATCATTTTCAAAGCACTCGAGTCCCATAATGGCCGAGAAACAGGCCGGGAGCGCGCCTGTACCTATTACGGCTAGGTACCCGGCGGCATCACTTGCCCCTCACAGCCGCGACGGATGCTCTTCAGCAACGCCGTCTGTGGTTCGACAAGCGGCGCCCAGAGACCACACCTCTCACATGAAATCTCTATTGGACCCCTTTCGAGATGTCAACCACAGAAGAAGCCGAACACCAGGGCAGGGAACATATCTGCAAATTAACAAAAAACAGTGATTTGAACTTAGCCCCTCTTGCGTACGAGGCGGATGCTGTCTCTCGCTAGGCCAGCGCTGCGGATCTCTCATTTCCCCCTTGACAGGCAGCCCTCCCGACCACAGTTAACAAATCAAGGCAAGAGGACACCGGTCAGTCGTCTATCCCCACCTTGCACAGCGTGATATGAACTTCTTACAGTCGAGGCTCTCCATTAGACCGTCTCCAGTCAGCCTCAACAGTGCTGCGCCAATTCAGTGAGATACACCGTATTCATTTCAGAAACCGTGAGCCGATACGCTGCTGCAAACTTTGAGCCACTTTTTTTTTCTTTTTTTACAGCGAAGCTGTATGTGGCTAGCCGATTCGTCCATCCGTCCGTCCGTCCATCCGTCCGTCTGGTGCCTGTACGCTGAAAATTCTTTCGGCGCAACCCCATGCGCACGCGCGAAAAAAGAAAATAGAGAGGCGCGCGATTGGCTGTGCCAGTAGTCACGTCGTTGCTCTCCGTCGGAGCCGAGCGCGCGAGCAGCAGTGTCTCTCCGGCTCCGAAATGGGTAGGCCAGGCGTCATACGTAAGCCTAAGGAGCAGGTGGCTTTCGATTAACAAAGCCGCGAGCAGAACCGGGAACGAGCTCGTCTACGCCGTGCCGATACTGCAGCGCCGGCACAAGAACAGGCTCGTGCAGCCGTGCGCAAGCAGCAACAGCGCACTGAGGATCCCGTAGGCAACCAAGCTGCCGTTTAATGAACCGTCGGGATTATCCCAGTGCTAAACACCTGGTTAGCCATTAACGGGTTAATCATCTGTACGGAGTGCTACGGCGCTGATATGTATTTTTTTCGCTCTTTGCAACGGAAACGGACGCAAAACGAGCACAAGAAGCAAACCACCTATTCGAAACGTGGGAGGCCAAGCTCGGCCACGGGGACCGGGAAGACCCACGACAACTTGTAGCCAGGACCAAGAGGGCAGTCGAAGCCAGAGGGCTCCTGGACTAAGGAGCCTTCCCACCTTAGTGTGATACCGGGCCTCGCTCGGGTCACTTAGTTCAGGACAACATTCATTTGGGCTAGAGGGTGCATACTTGAATTGAAAAAGTTGGCGCTTGTCCTGTGTCATTCTCCCCACTTGTGATGTCTTAGTTGGCGCTGTTCTTTCCTAACTCGGGTCACTGTTTCGAATAATACACGTTTCTTTCTCTCTCTCTCTCCACCGTTCTGACTTCGTGCTCACTTGTCATCCTTCGTCTGTCGTTTACTTTGCAAAGTCCACGAATGACACCTCTTCCTAATTAAAGAAATCGAGCCCTGCGTGGAGGGATGCGAGCAATGTGGTAATTAGCGGAGAAGAAGAAAATGGAGACGGAAAGAAAGAGATCAAGAAACACATAGCTAAACGTGAAATACGATGGTCCGTTCATTATATAACCGAACTACGAAAACAGATGGAAAGCCGAACTAAAAAACTTTCATTGAAGGAAGCTTTCGCTAATTTTATGTTTATTTTCTTTTTCTTTCTTTATTTGAGAGACTTCGCCGAACTTTCATTCTTTGGAGTGCCAACTCTGCTGCTTATTGAATTGTTCGTAAAAAGTCGACCTCCTTTCTTTTTTTTTTTTTGGTTCTGGCCTCTTGCCTTCCACGACTCGCATAATTAACACTCCTATTCTTGCGCATCCTTTAATTACCCCGGCTTTTCCGATCCCAATTCTAAAGTGCCACGTTTTTTTCTTTGGCGAACTTAACCAAACATTTATCTATAAAGTTGTGTATTTCTTCGCTCTAAGTACCGACGCGATAAGCAGAAAATCCTGGTTCTGTTTACTGGCTTTGAGAAAAATGAGTGCGCTTGCAGACTCAAGTTTCGAGAAATTAAGTGCAAGCTAACAGTGGAATAAAAAAAATAGGTTCTTGTTATCGGCTTGGTAATTAGGCCGCCATGCGTTCACCTAATAATAGCTACAGCTTTGATTGAGTTGTGTGTGTTTGAGATGTGTCTGCACGTTTGTTTGTGGTTGTGGCTTGCCTCGTAGCGCTAGAGTACTGTTAGTGAAATTAGGCATTGGCTCCGTGTTGGTGCGCGAACGTTTGTATCGTCAAGCGCGTGTGGACAGTACGTCGTCTACGTCCTGCGACCCGTGTGAGAAACTTGAACACCTGATATATAAGTGTCCCGCATCCGTCACAGACCGTCCACTGCTAATTAAGGAATATCGACTGATTGCATTCAAGTGTACGACCCTTGACGATTGCCTCTTTCCGAGGGAGCGTGCTGCTCAACGCGACAAGGTCCTAGAGCCTCGATAACTTTCATGCAGAAAACTGATTTGGCCACCCATTTATGGACACATATTCTGTGTTCCTACTTTCTTCTGTCCGTGTCTTTGTCATTTCTTTATTTCCTATTTTCCTTCATATTTCTTTGATTCATATCTTCTCCTCTTTTCATTCCCTCCTCCCAAAAGAGTAGGCAGGCGTTGTGCAGTCTCGGTGGCAGTTGTAAGCTTGCCCCCTCCCTGTTTCCTTTGTGTACTTGTATGTTTTCATATCAGATAATAATAATAATAATAATAATAATAATAATAATAATAATATGTATGTATGTATGTATGTATGTATGTATGTATGTATGTATGTATGTATGTATGTATGTATGCGTGTGTGACTGAATGAGCGTTCCAAAGCAATGGAAAAATGTAGCGAAAAAATAGTGAAGCAACAAGTCGAAATGGCGCCAGTGAGTGACAGATGAAATCGAACAAACACTACTGAACCCAGCGATGAATTCCGAAGAAACGAAGGAGGCACACGAACAGTGGCGTAGCTAGGTCGTCTGGCACCCGGGGCCTACAGGTCCTCTCTCACCCCCCAGGGTGTAGTCGAGGAAGTCGAGGAAGTCGAGGATATCAACAATTTCCGGGTATCTTCAGACGTATATGACAACCGCCCCCCCGGCCCGTTGCACCCGGAGCGCCCCCCCCCCCCCCCCCCCCCCAGCCGCCTGCTACGCCACTGCACACGAATGAGGCATGAACTGCAAGAGCAACAGGAAATCCAGCGAGAGGTTTAACAGAAGAGCCTCTCGCCAGGCACGGAAAGAAACGGTCGCTCTGAATGTGCACTACACGCCGTACGACACTTGAAAGGACGGAACCGAGCCCGGCACTAATCGAACAAGAACCTCCCGCGTCCGCACCTGTAATTTCGGGATCGAGCTGTTGCTGATTCAAAAGCGACACTGACAGGTAACACAAGGTAACTTTAGCTGGAAGCCGAATCTCCATTCCTCGATCTAGTGTTTGTTCTCCGTCACCAGTATTTTGTGGTAATTCTCGCTTTCTTCCGTGGAACACTGTTCCCTGCCCGACGGGAATGGAAGTGGAGCCACCCGCACTCCGACCTGATGTAGCGGCGCCCGCGTCGGCAGCCTCAAGGAAGCGGAACAGCCTCTCGAGCGACAGCGAGGCTACCCTGATAGACTCGACCGAGAGCGACGACAGCTCCGACGACGACTACGTGACTGTCCTGAGTAAGAAAGCAAAGCGGCGGATGCTTGGGGCCACTGTGGACACATCTACTATGAGGACTCCGCAAAGTTCGCCAAAGTACACCATCCTTTTCTTACCTGTGCTACCCTCCGACAACATGAGGTTCCTCAACAGGCAAGTTGCATCGGTTGAACTCGAGAGACTGTTGCCAAATGGCATTGAGGACGTACGAGTCAACCCTCGGAAGAATATTGTCGCGGTAGACGTCGCCGAAGCGTCGGCGTTAGATTCTCTGCGAGCTGTCACTGTTCTCGGTGGCATGAACGTCCGTACCATCATCCCGATGGGAAAAGAGACTACTACAGGCGTCATATATGACATTGATGCGGCCATTTCAGGCGAGGATTTACCACTTTTGATAAAGCCTGCCAATCATGGGACCCACATACTACAGGTGGCCCGTCTCGGAACTTCCAGATGCGTGAAAATTGTCTTTAAAGGTGACTGCCTTCCATCGCATGTGAAGGTAGGTCATTTTCGACATGCTGTCCGGCCATTTGTTCCCAAGCCGCTTCAGTGCAGAAACTGTCAGAAATTCGGCCACGTGAGCGCCGTCTGTGGAAAGTCTGCTATATGTTCCCGCTGTGCAGCACAACACTCTGCAGGCAACTGCCAGGCAAAAACTTATAAGTGTCCGAACTGTCAAGGGCCCCACGATGCCTCATCAAAGGATTGTCCTAGAGTTAGGCGAGAACTCTCCATCTTGAAGAAAATGGTGAGGGACCGGTCGACCCATCGTGAAGCAGCTGCTGACGTCAGGCGACGTCGTTCTCGTCGTAGACGCTTATCAAGGAATTCTGCTCTCCGCACAAAGAATACGCGTGCCGCACAGCCTCTTGCTGTTGAATCTGCTCCAACCTCAGTGCAGAATGTTTCCAAACCGTGTATAGATAACGGAGCATCTGAAAAGACTGCCGTGAATGAGGAATGGCCACCACTGCCAAGGATAAGCCCTGTGGAAAAACCCCAACAAGGAAAGGCACCACAATGCTCCACCCCTCACCCAGATGAGCTGACAGATCATGACCGCCGAATTGTAACAATGCTCAAGTCTTTGATAAATGCGATTCGCACGCTTGTGGGCAACTCGAATACGCCAACAGCTCGAAGCGCAGTTCAAGTGTTGGATGCCCTGAGCCCAGTGCTTGCAAATCTTGCATAAGCACAATGGCTCTTCCACTGCCTTCACTCCGTGATGAAGTGCGTAGCGCGACAATTTTCCAGTGGAATGCCAGAGGACTTAAATCACGGATTTCATGTTTCCGCCAATACGTTTTCACGAACCGATTTCCTGTATTGGTAATATGTGAACCGAACGTGTCGAAAGCGCTAAGACTCTCTGGATATGAAGCCTTTATGGCGTCAACGTGCGGCCAACCCAGCAAAGTAATTGTTTACATCCGTACAGAACTGACTTACATCCCCCACTCAGTGCAGCCTCATGATGGAAACCAATACGTGTGTCTCCGCATTACAAAGAATAAAGTGGCCTTCACCCTTATCGGCGCCTACATATCCCCATATAGTCGGTTCGACGGCGACCGATTGCGAGACATCCTGACGGCGACTACTGGACCCTGGATTATCACAGGAGATTTTAATGCTCATCACTTGGCTTGGGGAAGCTCCAGAATAGATTCCAGGGGCCGGAAACTTGTAGAATTTGCTTCCGACCATGAACTTAGCATTATGAACGATGGCAGTCCGACGTACTTGCGTGGTGCGAACTATAGCAGTTGCTTAGACTTGACCTTGGTGTCACGGCAACTTGGTCAAAATGTTCGATGGTTCTCTGACATCGAGACTCATGGTAGTGACCATATTCCCACCTACTTAATTATCAATGGATTTGGAAGCTTCTCCTCTTGTACTTCCCGACAAGCATATATAAGGTGGTCAACGTATAAGACAAAGGTGGAAGAGGCATGCAAAGAAGGTTTTACCGGCACCATTGAAAACCTTATTACAAGTGTACTGGAATCGTCTAAGTACACATTTACATCTGCGAAAAAACGTACGGATTTTGACATGGAACTTGAGCGACTTCGAACGATTCGCAGAAGAGCCGAGAGGTGATACAGGCGCTCGAAGTCAATCCATGACCTTAGAGTCGCTCGACGTATACAGAAGAAAATCCAACGTCGTATGGACAGGTTGGAGGAACAACGGTGGAAGACGTTCTGCGAATCACTTGACCCCCGCAAGCCTCTGTCTATCATATGGAGGACGGTGCGCGGCCTTGGCTCGTCTCCACAGCAACGACACCCATTCTCAGCCCTAGCCCTCCATCAAGGCCGCTCACAGGTCGATATAGCCGAAGATTTCTGTGTGAAGACTGCGGGCAGTGTGGTCACCATCAATAGTGAAATTCTGGGTGAAGTTCCTGCGACACGCTTCCCAGAATTGAATGTGTCCTTCTCACTTGAGGAATTGGACGCTGCTCTGGCCTCATGCAGGCGCTCATCGTCGCCAGGACCAGATGGCACCACCTATGCTGCTTTATGCCACCTAGGTGAAGATGGCCGAAGCAGACTGCTGGAATGTTATAACCAGTCGTGGAATGATGGCGTCGTTCCTGAGCGGTGGAAGTCCAGCCGCTTGATACCACTCCTGAAGCCTGGAAAGTCGCCACTTGACCTGGCGTCCTACCGACCCATTGCGCTGTCCAGCTGTGTTGGGAAGGTCATGGAAAGAATGATTCTCACCCGCCTAGAATGGTATCTTGAGCGCCACAACGTATACCCCGATGCCATGGCTGGTTTTAGAAGAGGCCGTTCCTCTATTGACAACGTCATCGACCTAGTCTCATCTGTACAACAGGAAAAACACCACAAGCGTATATCGGTTGCACTATTCCTCGACGTGAAAAGCGCCTATGATAATGTAACGCATGAAGCCATCCTTGGTGCCCTGGAAAATAATGGAATAGGTGGACGCATGTTTCAGTGGATTCGGAGCTATCTATTCAAAAGATCCTTCTTTGTGCACAGTGCAGATGGCCGAACTGCTGACCATTACACTTACCGTGGCGTCCCTCAGGGTGGGGTTCTTAGCCCCACTTTGTTCAACCTTGCAATCCTTGGCCTTGCCGACGTTCTACCACATACAGTAAACCTTTCCATATATGCTGACGACATATGCATATGGGCCTCGGCAGTTACACGTCTCCAGGTGCGTGCACGGCTCCAAAAAGCCGTGACCCTAACATCATCGTACCTGCGTGCGCAAGGCCTCAGCATTTCGACCGAGAAGTGCGCCTTAGTCGCCTTTACCCACAAGCCCATGACCTGGTTCCCCATTTCTATTGACCACCAACCAATTTCCTACGCAAACACTCACCGATTCCTAGGCGTTATTATAGACAGAGACCTTTCATGGAGCCCCCACATCACATATTTGAAGAAGAGGCTTACTTCCATCTCCCATATACTAAGGTTTCTCGCCGGTAAAACGTGGGGCACATCCGTGGCATCTATGCTTCAACTATACAGGACGCTCTTCCTAGGATACTTGCGATACAGCACACCAGTGCTGTCCAATGCTAACAAAACTAACATCCATGTCCTACAGAGCATTCAAGGCCAAGCCCTTCGAACATGTCTGGGGCTACCTCGAAATGCTTCAACCGTGGCAACAATTGCCACCGCGAGAGACCACCCAATAAGGACCTATATAGATATCGACGCGCTCCGGGTGCATGTTCGCCATATATCCAGAGTCCCTGACCACCATCTCGCTCGATTGCCTGAGAAAAGACCCAGGGCCGCGTTCTCCAGATCAATTGCGGCTAACCGGCACTCTTTGTCTTTGAGGCACTCACCCGCAACAAGAACGCCATCCCCTATGTGGTGCTTGAAGAAGCCTCCTGTGTACCTTGCTGTTCCAGGAATAGTGAAGAAAGCTAGCCTGACCACCGCGGCTCTCAAGCAGATCACATTGGAACTTCTTCATTGTTCATACTCTAACCGCATTCATGTTTACACGGATGGTTCCGTCTCGGAAAATTCTACGGGCGCCGTTGTTCTACCATCTCAATCGGTCGTCATCAAGTTTAAGACATCACACGCAACGACATCTACAGGCTCTGAACTGGCCGCTCTTCGCGCTGCTGTCGAATACATTGAAAAAGAACCGCCCAACAAATGGGCAATATTTTGTGACTCGAAAGCAGCCCTCCAGAGCTTGAGAAGTTTACGACGTGGCAATTATGAACAGCTGGTGTCACAAATCCACGAAACCTGCCATTGCGCTTCTGAAAGAGGACATAATATCATATTTCAGTGGCTGCCGGGACATTGTGGCATCGTTGGTAATCACCTCGCCGATGACGCTGCCCGACGTGCCCAGGCTGGCTCACCGACACTCCTTATACCTTTATCCAGAGTCGACGCTGCAAGAGAGCTTCGCAGTCTCGCTCGTACAATCACGTTAGGTTGCTGGCATACACCTCAGAACTCTAAGTGTCGTTTACACAGCCTCGACCCATCACTGAAACTTACATTACCAGCGAACCTTCCACGACGTGACGCAACACTGCTGTGTCGGCTGTGGGTAGGAGTAGCATTCACCAACTCCTACAGCTATCGTATTGGAATGGCGGATTCACCAATGTGCGCGAAGTGCAAGTGTGAAGAGACCATCAGTCACCTTCTGTGCCACTGTTCTCGCTTCGATAATCAACGCGAGACTCTCCAGTGTGCCTTAAATAGACTGGATGACAGGCCATTTACGGAAGCGAAGATCTTGGGGGCCTGGCCTCATAGTTCATTGGCCCAGAAAGCAGTTCGAGCGCTTTTTCGCTACCTGAGGGAAACAGACTTGAGTGCCAGACTGTAGACATCCTATACCTAAGTTCTCTCTCTCCCTCTTTCACTCCCCATTCCCCTCCCCACGTGTAGGGTAGCAAACTGGACTCAGTCTAGTTAACCTCCCTGCCTTTCTTTCTTCCCTTCTCTCTCTCTCTCTCTCTCTCTCTCGATCTAGTCTTTCAGCCAACCAATTGTCTGTCTCTCTGTCTGTCTGTCTGCCTATCTATCTATCTATCTATCTATCTATCTATCTATCTATCTATCTATCTATCTATCTATCTATCTATCTATCTATCTATCTATCTATCTATCTATCTATCTATCTATCTATCTATCTATCTATCTATCTATCTCTACATACATACATACATACATACATACATACATACATACATACATACATACTGTTACGTTTCGCCTACGACGCGCGGTATAGCCGGCGCGGATGCAACGGACGCCGGGGCTTCGTTCAAAGCGGCGGACATTTTGGCCCGTTCAGCGCCGCCGATACGCCTCCCCGCCAAGCGCGTCCAGGCATGTTTCAATGCCACGTGTCCTCAAGTGTGCGTGTGTGTGTGTGTGCATGTTGGTGCCCACGCTTGTCAAAGCGCGGCAGCCGGGGAGAGGAGCTCCCCAAGTGTGAAGCGAGGAGGTCTGACCGGCGCCGTCCCGGCGGATGCGTCACTACACTCGTCCCAACGTGTCTCTCAGCCTGTCCGTGCCGCGCATCACGTGCGCCTCTGACGAGGCGTTCCTTCTTCCCCTCGACTCCGAGAGTATAAGAGCAGCTGCTCCCGGACGCCGAGAGAGGCTCCGATTTCTTCCGTCGAGTTACGTGCTCTCCCGTCTCTCCACTTCGGTCGACCTGACCGCCCGCTCTTTTGCGATGCTAGAATAAACAAGTTGTTCTGTTACCAGTCGACTCATGCTTTGCCGGGACCTTCGGATGCTTCCAGTTGTGCCCCAGGCCGCCAGGCCAACGTTACCCTTGGGGCTTGCGACCCATTTGCAACAACGGGCGTCAGCGCTGAGAGTCCAACAACACATACATACATACATACATACATACATACATACATACATACATACATACATACATACATACATACATACATACATACATACATACATACATACATACATACATACATACATACATACATACATACACGCACACACACATAACCACGAGCAAGTAGAACCACTACAAATTACACGCCACTACCGCTGCGTAGTCCCTCGGAGCTTACGTCCCTGATATGCCGCTGCTCCCTTCCACACACACATGTTTCCGTTGTCTCGTCGCCGGCGGTGGGGACATTTCGCGTAAAGATAAACTCATGGTGTTCTTGGCGTAAAGGAAACCGCCACTCCACGAAGAATATGAACGTCAAACAGTCGGCAAGCGACTGTAGCTATACATAGATAGCTTGATCATTAACAAAGTGATGTGCGAATCTTCGAAATACGTTCAAGTGCTTCTGTTTTCTACGAATCGTACTATAAAATAATTTTATCATCCATTTCGCGGGGAATGGCATTCCGGTCCAATATACGGGCTAAACAACAAACAGTTAGTGCAGCCCCCTTTTCAAATAGTGTAGAAAAGGGCCCACGCGTCTTGTCCACCACCCGCTTCCAAATGCCCCTACATAAGTAAGGCGGTGAACATTTTGGTCTCCACGCTTTCACAAGCTTCCCAGGTGAAAGAATTTTCAAGCCCTGTTGCCTGTGCTAAGGTACGAAGATAATAATATTTATGCCCCCTTCACAATGCCCGAAATGCAATTTGTTTTTTTTTTTTGTTCCACCGGTTGATGGAGATAAACGTATCAAAGCAACACACTGGCGATGAATGATGCCATATAGTGGTGAGCTCTGGATTATTTTCGGACCGCAAGAGGGTTACTTACCACACGTGCCCAAAACGTGCTACTCGAGTTCTTCAGCATTCATTTCCCGTCTAAATGCTATCATCGCCTATGAAAATGGAACGCGTGATCTCGAGATCGGCAGCACAATGCCCATCTACTCAGCCACCGTGACGGGTACGCTTGATATTCGTGTACTGAGGAGCACGTGGAACGTATCTTGTAACCACTTTTTTTCTTCATCGCGAATTATCTCTCCTGCTCGTCTTTGGTTTGGAAGAAACTTGTGTGCCCACTATCGCCGGGAGTGGACACTCAACGAGGCGGACGACAAGAAATGAACCGAGTCGGCTGAATAGAGGCTGCACAAAATATGACACCAGGTGCCGGGACTAGTCCGGAGTCGCGCGATCTAAGAAGCCCAGCAAAGTTTCCTTGAAACGCCTTCTTCTAACTGCACTGCCGGCTGTACTGTGGCCAATAGCATTGCTCCTGGCTTGGCAACTATCAAGACATCACGTTATACCCCCAAAAGACTCGGCTTGTCCGCAAGAACGCAAGGGCACTCAAACCAACCAGCATCGGCCCATGTGTATTTTCTGCATTACCCGCGAACAATGCCTTCCGGGCCTGTCCGTTTATCGAATTATCGCGAACTGACCGGGTGCTCCTCAGTTCCTTTGCCTGGAACACAGTTTGGTTCCTATTGTCCTATAAACATTTCTGTATCATTGTTGCGGCTGCACTTCATTGTCCGTGTCGTACTTTACTGGCATCGTGCTAAGTTAGCCGCTTCTTTATTGATGCTTTGGACGGCCTGCAACTCGATAAGAACACATGCCAACGTTTCCATGCTGTTCCGTGTAACTTTACTCGCTCGATCTTTCATGTCTGTGAATATCGCGCGAGTCCTTTTCGTCGCACTATGCGTGCACACTTCGTCTACAATGAGGCGCACTCCTAGAGGAGTGCGCCTCCTACACGTCACCTGGGGGGCTTGTTGGGCTCGTGACTGATGTGTGGTGTGCTGTGTGTTCAACATTTTCTTGGATGAAAGCGCTTTTACTCATAGCCGGAGATGTTGAGGAAAATCCCGGCCCTTTTTCAGAAAAGGCGGAACATGAACTATTAAAGGCAATAGAATGCCTACCAAAACTACTAGAGGGCCAAGAGAAGATACTCGCGGAGCTTGAAGTTTTGAGGTCGCAGCAGAAAACACTGCATGAGCAAATTGAGCAGATGACAAAAAAAGTTGAAGCTCTGACCGAGGGCAATGGAAGGGAAGGTTTGCGGGCACACAACACTAATCTGGCTGATACCGTGCGCAATGTATTGGCAAAACAAGACGATATTGAAAACAGGTCGCGTAGAAATAATTTACTTTTCTTTGGTTTGGATGACACCGAAAAAGAAACATGGAACGAGTCCGAGTCCAAGGTGATTTCGCTTTGTGCAGACAATCTCGAACTAGAAATTAACCCCTCCGCCATAGAGAGGGCGCACAGAATTGGCAGACACGCAGTTAACAAAAAAAGGCCTGTAATTGTGAAGTTCACTGCTTTCAAAGATAAGCAAAGGGTCTTGACTGCTGCCTCTAAGCTTAAGGGAAGTAACTTTTCAATAAGCGAAGATTATTCTAAACATGTTCGTCAGGCACGAAATTCTCTGCTCGCATATGCACGGGAACGGAAAACGAAGTACACGCTTAGGTATAACAAGCTGGTGATGGGTGGGAAAATATATATTTTTGATGGCTCTAGTGGTTCTGTTCGAGAATGTACGCAATAGCAAACAACACAGCCTTCTTCCCGATTTACTAGAAATAGACCCGAACAACTTTCTTTTATTGTCGTAAACTGTCGAAGCCTGAAGAATAAAACTAATGATTTTGCAGGCCTTCTATCGATATCAAAGCCTGACATTGTTATCGCCACCGAATCTTGGCTAGACTCTGACATTGCGGATTCTGAGGTATTTCCATCAGACTATGCTGCATATAGAAAGGACCGAAATGCGCGGGGAGGGGGGGTGTTTGTTCTAGTTCGGGACACAATTGAAAGTGCACCATTTCTTCCAGCTGACGATACCTCAGAGTCTGTATGGTGCAGACTATGCTTTTCAGATGGGAACGCCCTTATTGTTGGTTCTTTCTACAGACCACCAAATTTGAACACTGTTGAACCATTTATCAGCCTTTCAAGGTCACTCTCAGTCCTGTCATCTGAAACGATAATTCTTGGTGGTGATTTTAACATGCCAGATGTTGAATGGCGTGACCTATGTCCTGTACAGAATAATAGGTCATTGCTTCAGTCTGCACTGTGCGAGCTAATAATGACTTATGGGCTCTTCCAGTTCGTTGATTTTCCTACTCGTTTTGGATGTACAGACGGAAATGTGTTAGACTTGGTCTTTAGTAACCATAAAGATATCATAGACTTCATTGTACCAGTACCAGGGATTAGTGACCATGAAGTAGTTGCAGGTACTATTCGTTGCAGAAAAATAGAATTTACCAAAATGCGGCCGAAAAAGGTATTCTTTTATGAAAGGGGTAATTATGAGGCTATTTCTAATGAGTTAAATGATTTCCTGCCTATATTTGCGCATTACAGCTCATTTAGTAGCATCGACAGTCTGTGGGCCATATTCAGGGATAAACTGCTTGCATTGACCTCAGATTTCGTTCCGTCTAAGGTGGTTTCGACTAAGCGCCGCAAGGATAAACCCTGGATTAATAAGGATTTACGTTCATCAATTCAGAAAAAATCCCGAACTTACAAAATATATTGCAAAACTAAAAACCCAAGCATGTACAAAAAGCTAAGGGATATCAGCACAAAACTTAAAAGCGAATTGAAGGTTGCGAAGGATGCATATCTACAAGCCTTAGCAGATAAACTAAAAACAAATCCCAAGGAGGTCTGGCGGTATATTAAGAGCAACAAGAAGGATGACACTGGCATCCCGGCCATCACAAATGATGGTAACCTAATTAAAGAGGACAAAGGAAAAGCAGAAGTATTCAACAAGTATTTTCATTCAGTTTTTACAAAGCCATGTAGCATTGCTATTTCTTACACACCGACACCATTACCGGAAATGGAAAGCGTTGCCGTGAGCAAGGAAGGAGTGGAGGCTTTGTTGTTTAACCTAAACCTGCATTCAGCTCATGGACCCGATGGAATTTCTAATCATGTTTTGAAACAATGTTCGAGACAGATAGCGCCTTTCTTAGTAATATTATTCAACAAGTCACTAGATAATCAAAAACTGCCGGAAGATTGGAAGACAGCCAACGTGACTCCGATATTTAAAGAAGGTGATCGTACACACGTAGGCAATTACAGGCCGATATCTTTAACTTCCGTTTGCTGTAAGACTCTCGAACATGTCCTGTACTCTAATCTGATGAAACATTTTCAAACAAATAACTTTTTCACTTCGGCTCAGCATGGGTTCCGCTCTGGTTTTTCGTGCGTAACACAACTAGCCGAATTCACTCATGACATTGCACTCGGCCTGGACCACGGTGAACAGATAGATGCACTCTTTCTTGATCTGCGGAAAGCATTTGATGTCGTCCCGCACAATCTACTTTGCTTAAAATTATCATTCCTAGGCCTTCCTGAACATATTTTTGGCTGGATAAAGGATTATTTACACCTGCGCAAACAGCAAGTTGTTCTTAATGGGGTAAACTCGGCTCCAATGCACGTGCTATCGGGAGTGCCTCAAGGCTCTGTGCTTGGGCCTCTTTTGTTCCTAGCTTATATTAATGATTTAGTAGTAGGCCTTAATTCAACAGTTAGACTGTATGCCGACGACTGCGTCATGTATCGTGCAGTGAAATGTTATGCCGATATGTCTGTCTTACAGGACGACCTTGAAAAAGTTTCTATTTGGTGCAAGCGGTGGCAGATGACTCTGAATACTGGTAAATGCTACCATGTGCTGTTTACAAAGAAAAAGAAAAAATTCCCCAGTTCCTATTGCCTAAATAATATTGCACTCAGTACCGCTAAGGATGTTCAGTACCTCGGAGTTACGTTTTCTGAAACGCTTGACTGGACTAATCATGTTAACTCAATTAGCGCGAAAGCTTACCGTCTTCTTCACTTTTTCCGACGAAATTTTAAGCATTCTCCTTCATCACTGAAGGCAACCTTGTATTTAACAAACATCAGGCCTATTCTAGAATATGCATGCGTTATCTGGGATCCATACACTAAAGACCTCACAGAAAAAATAGAACGCGTCCAAAAGCAAGCAGCACGCTTCGTAACAGGAAATTATAATTTTACTACCAGAGGATCCAGAATAAGGGAAGGGTTGGGTTGGAAAACTCTTTCTTCACGCAGGAAAATCCTAAGATTGAAATTCCTTTACAATATATATAAAAGTAAAACTGGTATCGACAAAACACTGTTCATCAAGGAGCCGCATTACGTTTCATCTAGGAGAGACCACGCTAACAAAATTAGAACTTATCAGTGCCGTACCAATGTGTTTAAGTATTCATTTTTTCCTAACACGATTAGCGATTGGAATGAGCTCCCTAATGAAGTGATGGCAGCTTCTAGTTTTGAAAATGCTATTGAGAGTCATATTCTTTGATTGTTCTGTTATTCATCTCTGCACATACGCAACTTTTTTTTTCTGTTTTGTTAGTTAGTTACTTTGTCACTCACTTTGTTTTGTACTTTGTTAGTTTCTATTCCGCTTTTGCGAATTTCAGTGCTTAAACTATGTTCTATTTACTGATGTATTCTTTTGATGTTGGTGAATATGTTTCCATTGTGACCACCTGTATTTTAACCCCCCTACGATAATGCCGTACAGGCGATGTAGGTATACCGAATAAATAAATAAAAATATGCCTCAATATTCTATCCGACGAAGCTATATATGTAGGCCGGTGTAAGAGCCCTCAGGAAGGAAGCTTTTTCAAAGTTTATTTTCTCCTTCCAGTAGAGCTGCACCTAAGTGTAGCTTTTCTGCGTGACACCGGTGTCGGGTCACAGGGGACTTTGGATCTACGTTTTTGTGAGACACGCTGCGGCGGTGCAGTTGCCGGTCTGGATGTAATTCTTGGACGAAAGCTTGGACGAGCTAACTTTTGCATACCACATGGCACATGCACCACCCGACAACGGCACACACACAATATATGATATGCAGTACACCCCTTGAAACTTAGAAATGAAATTACGCGGTTTTACGTGCCAAAACGACGATTTCATTAGGAGGCATGCCAGGGTGGGGGACTGCGGAGTAAATTGGAGAACCTGGAGTTCTTCAACGCGCACCTAAATCTAAGTGCACGGGTGTTTTCGCATTACGCCCCCATCGAAATGCGGCCGCCGTGGCCGCGATTCGATCCCACAACCTCGCGCTTAGGAGCCCAACACCATAGCCACTGAGCCATCACGGCGGGTAGGAAATGAGCATAAGACTGATGTTGCGAGTTCATTTTGTCATAGAGTGAGACCTAATAATAACCGCCGTGTGTTCTTCCATGGGTGTCAAAAGCACTTGGCGCATTAAACGTTGAACAAGTGCTAATAACCGGATGTCTCGCTTCTTCTTGCAATGTCACGTTCTGAGAATAAAAATTTCACCTCTTTGCACGATTGATTTCTCGGCCGTCAAATCTGTTGCAGTCAGAGAAGATTCAGGCGCCCTATTCAGTTACGCAATAGCATTCTCTTAGGCAAGAGCGTCGCCTAATTGGCTTGCGTTTGGCGTGTGCTATGGTGATAGCTAATGGAACAATTACTAGCCGATTGCCAGGCAGTTATGGTAGATAGTGAAGAAGACATCAGGCACCTTTTGTAAATATATATGGATCCAGGTGCTTGCGGGATAGTTGGCCACTCCAGCGTCAAGCCGTGGACACAAAATTGCGGAGCTCACCTTTTGTAAATCCTGTCCTCACCATCCAGTTTCAGTTTGCGTAATGCCAGGCCCGCTTCCATGTCCGTGCAATCTGCAATGAAAGCGGGTACGCCTTATTGAACGCTAATGAGGTGCTCTTAAAAGCACTGGGACGGCGTAACAAATGAATGCATGAGGTAGCAATCGACAACAAACAGTTTCTCCATTTTTGATTTTGACTGTTGACTGGAATTTATTAGAGTTTAAAGCATGTCTGCGACACAGCTTTTGTTCTATGAGCGCGATTTTTGTTAGACGCAGTCATTTCAAGTCAACAGGTAATAGAGCTAAGGAAAGCATAGGGTAACTTATTCGTAGTCTTAGCTGAAGTATAGAAAGGGTAAGGAAAGCAATGATTTAATTTATGATACAAAAATAAACAAAATCCTACGTTTCGTGTAATTATTTCACATACAAAAGCCTAAGATAAAAGATATTGTCTAGGCTCGCCTGTAGATATATATATACATATATATATATATATATATAGTCACGCTTTCTACCTCTCCTCTTTTTTTCCGGGGGTGGGGAAGAAAGTAAGGTATTCTCCTTCTCTATCGGTGCGAAATGCATCTAACTACAATAGCTTCTCTTATATTAATGCCTTGACCCGACATAAGCAGGAACAAAATTAGTCATCATTCAACCTCCCACGACCAAGAAGAAGAAACAGAAAGGAAAGAAACTGACGTCCCTGAATGAGACAAACCAACTTTATCATAATGGCAGGCCAGTAGAGCTTCAATATAAAAATAAAAGATAGCATAATACTGATATGTTCAGGGCCTGTCCCGGTAGACATGGCGCAACGTCGTTATTCCGTCGTCTAATGTGGTGAAAATTGCGTGACGTGATGAAATCGAAGAGAGTTGGAAAGCTCGATAGCACCAGCTAGCGCGACCCGCCGCCGATAAGAAACGATTCTGCGAGCTAAAATGCAGAATCAAAGCGGCTCGCGAGAGGGTTGCGCAAAATACTTTGCAATCGCTTCTAGGACCTGGAGGCGTATAGTACGTACCAGACGCTGCTGACGCACGGCGCTTGGCTAAGCCTAACTAATCGAGCGGAAGAGAGCTTCGCCACTTTGGTATGAGCTGTTGGAAGTTGCGAAGTTTAATTTCACGAACGATGGACCTCAATAACACCTGCAGCGAAGAGTCTGGATGTGACTGTCGAGGCCACCACTTTGTATGGAAGACTTCTTCTGCCTTAGATTGTAGACGGTGTTTTTCGTTTCGTTATTGCTTTTGTTTTCCTTCAAAGAAACCGACTGAAGAAACCGGCGTGAAGTTTCTCCTTCGTAACTGAATTACTGCGGCTGCGCGAACATTTGTCTTGACATTTGTAATGCCTATTATCTTAGCCAGGGGGTTGACAAAAGCCGAAACTGGGAAATTCTAAAGATAACTCAGAAAGTCGGGCCAAATAGCCTAACGAGGTTAACATACTTCTATTGCGCCAAAGACCTCTCGGAAACACGAGAAGGCTACCTCGTTTTTCAGCGCCATCAGGAGTGTTTTGTTTGTAGCTGGAAATCGCTACTTTTGCGTAACCTAGATGAGAGTGGCTCACTTTTCTCACACACACCGTCTTTGCTATTATCCGCCGCACTTGAGCTGGCACGCGTGCGTGGAGCCTGGCTTGGCATGGGCTCTTCGTCAAGAGGACAAAACTCAAAGCGCACCGACCGACCTCCCAAAGTCTCCGCGCCATTCGCGAAAGACTGCCGATGAAGCGGCTCGCGTATTTTTAAACCGGAGTCGTTAAAGAAGGGTATGCACTCGGCCGCAGCTCAGGGCGTCAATAAACCACTCTCATGCCGCCGCCACCGCTAAACACGAAGTAATTGCGGAGGACACGCTGAAGAATTGAACGTGTAACGCGCTTTCGCTCGTGCGCCCATGTGTGTCTTCGTGTGTGTGTGCGCGAACTACTGCTTGAGTGAGTGCGTAGGCGCATGCGTGCGATCATGCGTGGTGTACGCGTGCGCTTGCACTTTAGGGTATCGTATTAAAGGCACCCACTCAATGAGGACGTTATCCCAGGCAGAGTAAGGATATGGCAGCGCCTTCGAGACTGCTAAGGCGTTTATAGCACAATATGCAAGCCTCTATAACATAGAAAAGACGAAAACATATTTGATGCTTTTTCTTATTGGAAAAAAAAAAGATCGTGCACGAATCGTCGACGATGCTTGTCACGACGAGCATGACGTTTCTGGGAAGTTGGTTGCCTTATTAAAGGAATGATGAACGTATTATTAGTTGCAGTGATAATATTTATGCTGTTTCTTTGCGTAGTGACCGGGGTAGTTGGAGAAGTATGAAAGAGGCCTTTGCCCTGCAGTGGGCGTAGCCAGGCTGATGATGATGATGATTTGCGTAATTTCGTAGAGAACAGCGCCATTAGCCAGCACCTCTGTTGTGGTAGTATATGTGCACCGTACATGCGGTCTCAAATCGCTTTAATAGTTAGTGTTCAGCAATGAAAGCTCCTCACAACTCTTGGCAACATCGTGTCCGTGGCGCAAGTCCAACCAACGACCACTAAAGCTGGCCAAAGAACCCAACAAAACTATTACAAAATTAAAAGAAAAAGAATGTCACAGTTTCGCCCGTAAATGTTGCATCGATTTCGACGGCAGATTATATTACAGGGGCCGTATAACGGAAGACTATTCCAATATGTTTTTATTCCAATCTTCTGGCGTCAAAATTGCGTAACCGCCGACGCAAGCATCGGGCGGTCACCCGCAGGGTTTTCTGAACAAACCAATCAAATGCTCCCCTCGTTCATAGGAGGTCACTTTTGTTTGCTTGAAAAACGAATAACATTGACTGCACTGAGCGGCTCGTCTTATCTAATTGGCTCACAAGAAGCGAGGAGCATGCTCAAGTGGAGAGGGATTCGATGGGGCCGAGCCACTGCACTGAATATCGATCACCGGATGAAGAGGGTGGTGCCGGCGTCTGCGATTGGCCCGCTTTCTTTTACTTAGCTTGCGGTGGCTCATTGACAATCGCGGCGGTATGCAACGGATGCTTTAGAATGACGCTAAAACGGATCCTCAGCAAAGAAGAGTTGGCAGAACGAGGTCGTAAACGTGCCGAATGTTCTTGAAAACGTTACATGGCCACGCCAAAAGTTTTAATACACGCAAATAAACCCGTGCTCTCCGGCTGGGGCGAGTAGCCAGTGCTGAAGCCATCGGCGGCAGCCATCTTTTATTCCTTTCGGAACGGGGCAGCCTGTAACTATACAGAAGAAAATTCAGTTTTATTCGGCATATTAATGCCTCTTTAACGCGTACGCGTCACTTTGACGTGGAAAGTTCTTGCGGTTTTGTGACGTCGCGTGAGAGGCAGGTGAAGTGAGTGCAGCCCAAAAACTTTTGACCAATAACTAAGGGCTAATGGCAAAACGGCGTTAAATCAGAAATAACTATTTCTAGTTTGTTCGGTCAAATTATGCATAATCAGTGTGTACACGTCATATCAGATGGGGAGATATCGCGGTTTTCGTGACGTAACGTGACAGACAGGTGAAGGGGGGGGGGGGGGCAAAAAACCGGAATAGTTTTACGCCCCAGCTATACGAAGTAATGAGAGCACTTATATCGGCCGTCTGAACTTGTACACATTTGCTTTCTAACTTCACGAGCATGGCGTCACGCGCGCACACGCAAAGATTCACACATCTCACAGCATGGGCAAGGACGCTCGCTATGAAAACGCTAGCGTGAGGAAGAGTGGCAGCAGCATAGAGCGAAGCGATAATAGTGCTGGCTCTCACCTTAACGCGAATGAGGCCTACGAGAACACAGCGCACGCGAAGCCGTCACCTATGTCGGGCAGCATAGGCTTCGACCCCACCGCACATTGCCTCCAAGATAGGTAGGGCCCGTGTGGCTGTGCTCAGCCGCCGCAGCCGGTGGAGAAGAGAAGATGCGCGCTAAGCTGCCCCCTGCCCTCTTCCTTGTTAGCACGCGCATATCTCCACGCTCACCCACGTCCCCGCGTGAGGAGACGGCGCGCACCGTCCTCGACTTCCTCCCTTGCGCGCGCGAGAAGACGCCACCGCGTCAAATCACCATCCTTCTCGGCTCACCCTCGCAAGCTTTCTCTCGCACCTGCAACATATGGCGCATGGCCACGTTGTCATCGCCCTTGGACTTGATAGGGAACACCACGGCGACGGCGACGGCGGACATTCGCCTGGAGCGTCCATGTAATCGTTATCGCAATAAAAGGTGATTATATGGCTGGGTACCAGTACAACAAAACCATGAATTGGTCATGTACCCCAATTTGTAGCTTCTTGATAGGAGACATTAGGCACCTATCTTTATGGCATCATGGTGCCAAGAAATATACATAAGGAGTTATTATTTCTAAGTTTCATGAAATTTTTTAATATCGCCTGTGGCCGACAACATCATTCTACTCCTTGAGCTGTATTATTCAAAGAGGCGGACAATATTTGCACAAGAAACCGAAACAAGCCTTCAACTAATTAGCCAAATTTCGCTAATTTACTTCCTAATTTACTATTTGATGGCGCATATTACCATTTACGATTTGTAGCCGTGAACTTGCGAGGCGTACCCTCTTGAAATAAATTTCCCGAATAACAGCAGTACGGAAATATGCTCCCCCATCACTCCCACAATAATATAAAACTGAAGTTTTATTCTACTGACTTAAAAAAAATGCTCCTTTATGCATTGAAGCAGAAAATTAATTGGAACGCCTATGCATTCGTCCCACACTTCGGGAAATAGCTCGAGACTAGTGTCTTCGTGGAAAATCTTTGAGTGAATACATCTCGTAAACTTACCGGCTACAGTTTGTAAATTGCAATATGTGCCAATAGTAATTAATTAGGAAGTAAATTAGATAATTATTGTTAATTTGTTGAATATGCATTTCAATTTATCGAGCTATCATGGTTTTTTTCTCCGATTAATCTAGATCAAGGACATGAATTATGCTACCTTTCACAGGTGATCAAAAAAAAGGTAATCGGCAGAACTTAAAATTACCACCCCGCATAGTCGCCTCGGTTGGCATAGGGTTTAGTCTATATTGCTTTATTTCCATATCCCTAAACGAATACGCTCGGCTTGTAGTGCACAGAACAAACTCCGTGAACACTGCGAAGCCGCGGGAGCTGTGACCCCTTCGTGAACATCCGTCGCTCCGGTCCTCTCCCCTTGTCGCTGTGGGATGGCGTTCTGCTTTCGCACCCGCAAGGAAGAGGCGCGACCCAGAATAGCTGAGCGTGACAGAAGGTGTGCAGGACGCGTCCTTACATTTTTCAAAGAAGAAGGACCGCATCGTATACAGCCACCATCAGGTGACGGTTCCGTGAAAGCCCCGTTGGACAGGAGTGCCGCCTTTGCCCCGTCGTTTAGTAAACACGACCGCCGAAACAAATGGTGGCAGCAAGTACCGGCGGCTGGCGTGTTTGTGTCCTGTGTGGTTCCCCGGTCTCGACGGCAGTAAACTACAATTTCCCATTGCTCAGTCCGGCTCCTGTCTTCTATATCGAAGAAGAGAAGAAATATTGGCGAACCCAATCTTGTGTTGTTGCGACATTGCAGGCGATACCTTGCGCATGGCGACCAGAGACGCGCTGCAGATTTCAGTGACGAACGCGTACTTCAGCCACCCTGGTGGACCTTGCAGAGAAAGCGGAACATTTAATGAGCATTAAGAGAAGCTGAGTCGCAACGCACCACGTTTTTAACCTTGTAGAAATGCTCCACAGCGCAGTGAACGGTACGATAAGAGACGCGCAGTGAATTTCGGCGACGAACTTCTATCTTCATTACAAAAAAAATCCGAGGGCATCTAAGCACTTATAAGTTGTGAATACGAAAGCATTAATGTCTAATTAAGCGCAGCTGAGGGTGCTTTCAAGTTATGCTGAGACGCTCGACAGGCGCTGGTTTAGCCCAGTGGGCAAGACACTCGGCTTCTGAGGCTGTGGTCGTAGGTTCGAAACTCACTACAGGCAATGTTTTACCCGCGAGCGTAAAACATTGCCTGCAAAAGTGCGCGAAATACCCCGATCTCATTAAGTACACGCCGCAGTGGAGGACTTCCGATTAATTTTGACCACCTGCTGCTTTTTAACTTTCAGCTAAAGCTAAGTACGCGATAATTTTCGCTCTCCCAACCATCATATCGCTGCTGCCGTATCTCAGGATCGAAACCGCGACCTTGTGCTCCACAGCCGCGTGCAGAAAGCTACTAAACCACCGTTGGGGAGTGTAAAAACATCCGATGATTAGTCTTGTGTTAGCACTGTAAATAGCATGAACAAGTTGAATGACGTCTTGTAGACCGTGTTTGCTGTACTCCATTGAATAAATGTTCTTAAATTTCTCTGGTTTCTTCACAACGGCGTCTTTTGTGGGTTTGTATAAGCAAGCTGTGTACGACACCAATCATTTCTTTTTATATTCTCAGCCATGCGGCGAAAACGCATTAGGCCTGAGAAACTATGTGCCAGTAATGGGTTTATTTTTAAACGTAGGACCAAAAGACAAATAGCCTTTGGCGATAGTTGGCGCCTTTGCTCGAAGTGTAGTAGTGAGAAGTTACCAGAAATAATAGCTAGAAGCTTCGAAGTCTATGTCCCGATCCTGTGGTTCTTATTGAGCTGCATTCACTAGCGAAAACAGAAGCTGAAAAAAGAAAGCTAATAAGTACCATAGAAAGACGTCCGCCCCAAATCCATTATTACACCATTTTGTCGTAAATTTTCCCATTTCGCTTTCTACGGCACCATTCATCTGAACTCGGCGGCGAGCTTTATACAGACGAATGCGATACAGGAAGGCGCAAGCATGCGTGCACGTTTATTATATACGGTACATCTACCAACACTCGGGTGCAAAGCGAAATGCGGAAGTGGGTGTGATGGATGGCGTCGGCATGCTCTTGTAGACCAAGCCGCAGGCGCGCATATGCGAAGACATCCGAATGGATATGTGCGTCTGTTTGCGTTTGTGTGCCTGTACGAATGGGAATCTGGGGTGCTTTGTGCTGCCCTCTGGGGATCCAAGGAAGCACTTAATCAGCACAGACGACACTCCCTTGGGTTCGTCTGAGGCAGCGGGGACAGATCTCCATTAATCACAGCGCGTCGGGCTAGCGACGGAGCGCGCGAATCTTGAAGCAACTAAAGCTGCCCTGCTCACGGTTTGCCGTTGCACTTTTCGTGGCACTCCCGAGACGTCTTACGAGTCGTCTCAATTCGTCTTGCTCAGCAGCGTTCTTAAGCATTGAATCACAATAGGCCGGCGGGAAAGCTTATAAACTTTAGCATTCCCTCTTTATTGGCACATCTTGATCCAACGATAAAAAAAAGGAAAAAAAGAAAAAGGAAAGAAAACTTCAGCAATTCATCATGCAAGGAAGCTTCTGTACCCAGGTTAGCCTTAAAAACGCCACACCGACCGAGAGCATTTCTTTCTTCGGAAGCGGTGGCCTGGAATGCGGGGTGCAACAAACAATGCCATACCGGTTAAATCAACGAAGGTATCTCACAGAAAGACACGCATCGGCAGCATGCCTTTATAATTAGGGATGCTCACTGCACTGGCGAAACATCTTCCGGGTTATATCAATCAACGATTGCTGTATTCGCTAGAAGTTAACGCCGCATTATGCAACTTATTAGGTGCCAAACGACAACGTGTTTTTTCCAACAAGGAGCCGGAGTGGCTCTGCGTGCCTTTCTAACTGTCATTCTAGCTGTCTGTGTGTCTAACAGACAGACAGATAGATAGTATTTTGAACGAACGCATAGACTAAGACACAGCTTTTGAAGCCCAACGAGAAGAACGGTAATTGGAGGGCCCCAATATTTGTTAATCACAACAAGGAGGCTAACTATAATGAAGCAAAAGATACCAGGGGGCCATTTCTTTGTAGTTTTTTAATCGAAGCATAGAAAATGATGAGTCAAAGGGAAATGAAAGCGGACGAAAAACTTACATGCCACCTGTGGAAGCCGAGCCCACAACCTTCGCATCACGAGCTTGTATTTAAATACTGTGAACTCAAAACAAAGCCCGCGGGCGTTTTTTTTTCTTTTTTCTTTTTTGCAGCTGCTGGAGAAGCAATACGGCGCGAAACGCAACCCGAGACCTCAAGCGCAAGATCTCATCCTGTGAAAGCCATAATCAGTCGAAAGAGGACAAAAAAAAGGAAAGAAAAAGGCACCTTTGGGTTAAGAGACTCACAAGATCTTCAGCATCGAAGACTATGCAGAGAAACCATCGCCATTTCTATATTTGTGTAACAGAGTAGTGCTCCAGGTTAAGCATAAATATATTTTTCATTTTGTTTGCTTACTATTTCTGTATCTTCCGTTTTTTTTTTCGTTTTTTTTTTTTTGCGAGATGGCACGCCGCTTGAGCAGCTCCCATCTCGACGACCAACTCTGTGCGACACAGCAGGCCTACGAAGCGGCGAAGAGGCAAGACCTCGACGTCCCATCGTAGGAGGCCTAGGCCCAGCCGACTGAACTGCTGGTGCTCATTAAAGTTCTCTCTCTCTCTCTTGCCAGCACCAAAGGCTTGGCTGAGTTGTTCCCGAATGAACTGATCCAGAGCAATTGAAGCGCGCATAAACGGCCTGCGTGACGTCACGCCTCAAAGAAGAAATAGGTTGCTTTTAGCTCGCGTCATTCTTGGAAAAGAGCGAACACACCCCGCCGGCAGCAGCGCCGGTGAGTTGAGGTAACAAGTGAAGCAGCAACCCGATTGTATGGCGCGCTAGGGAATCTCGATGCCTGCCTGGAGAGCATGGCAACCCGAGAGGATTGCATGGACCCGTGGTACGAGCGAGCCTCTACGAGACGCCGGCGACCGCAGGAACACTCAATGCCATCCCTGGCATTCTGACTGCTGTCATGCCCGTCAACATAGTCGCTCGCGCACATATCGGCGACCAAAAAAAACAAAGGGGGCGTCTTGCTCCGTCTCATCCTCTACTTATTAGGCGCGCTATTATGGTGCCCCTCACATATTTCGCTAATGCGTCCTCTCGGAAGAAGAGCAGAGCCGTCAGTTTCCTATGCAAGGTCGCATTGTCACTCAGACAGGCGGAGACTCAGCCCTACCTCGGGCTTGTAAATTAACGGCGTCGATTATTGGTTAGCAGTACCGTAATTAAGACGAGGGATTGAGTGTCCTCTCGTATCAGGTAAATTCAGTGCAGTTTTTATTTGGCATAAAGCGTGCAATGTAAGTGCATGAACTACGCATGCGAGAAATGCTTTACTGCCGAAACTTCTTCATATTACCAGGTTGTGATCCCTTGATATCTGAACAATTCTTTGAGTGAACCGCCAGTCGACGCAATAATATAAACATTTCCAGCTCCGCGGACGTATATCAATCAAGCCATACACACTGACAAGAGAGGAAGTGCTAACAACTATTTTTGGGGCGTAGCTTCTTGTATTGTTGTCGAGGTCATCATCATCATCGTCATCAACATCATTATCATTATCCTACTTTATATCCGTTGCCGGATGAAGGCCTCTAGCAGCGATCTAGAATTACCCCTCTCTTGCGCTTGCTAGTACTATCATACGCCTCTTGCTTCGCATTTACCTACATTTACGCAATTATTATAACCGACTCCCTTCTCTTTCCCTCCCCCTCTAGTCAATGGAGAAAGAGAAAGAGATGCATCGAATAATGTATGCTGCAGATATCTGACGATACACCCAGCCTGCTTTACAGTAGAGGACGAGTGTGACATGTTACAGGGCTCATATTCTGCTCGCAATGGCGCACGCTTGCTCGTACTGAACGCAAGCATAGTAAAGGGACTCGATCGGAGGTACAAGAGCTATCAGAAATTGACGCAAGAAATACGGGGGCAAGAAGAAGAAGGTCCTTCCACACAAAAGAAATGTATACTTTCCTGGGCTTTGTCTTTATTGCTGTTGTTAATATATATATATATTATATATATATTATATATATATATATATGTATACATATATATATATATATATATATATATATATATATATATATATATATATATATATATATATATATACAACCTTGAAACAAATGTTTTTTTTTTTTTTGCTTTTCTACGGGTGCCTGCGCTTCTTCTGTGATTTATATATATATATATATATATATATATATATAGCAAGTTTGTTCAAAATTAAGCACGCTGGACTCGACGCAACTGTACTCTGGTGAAGCCTAGTCCAACCGTCGAATACGTCAAGTAAACACGTCTTACTTTCAAAAAGGTCTTCGTCTCTTTCCTGCATATATCAACAGGGTTTCAGCTAACACTTTCAAAATATTTTAAAGGTTGCCTGTGGAATATAGCTCAATTTAGTTGATGAGCCAGTCTACTCGAACCGGCGGACACTACTTGCACAAGAAATTGAAACGCAAAATCGACTAATTAATACGAATTGACCAATTAACTTTTTAGCTAATTGTCTTATGACCCACATTGCAATTTGCAAATTCTAGCAGTGGACTTCGCAAGACGGATCCACTTGGAACGAATCCTCAGGAAGACACCAGTTTCGATATATAAATTCCCGAACTTTGCAGAGAAATGCATTGGCGTTCCAATTGTGTGCTTCAGTGCATGAAGCGACGTTTGGTTAACAAATGAACTGGAACGCCAATGCATTTCTCTGCAAAGTTCGGGAATTTATATATTGAAACTGGTGTCATCTTGCAAATTCTTTCCAAGTGAATGCGCCTTGCGAACTCCCCATCTAGAGTTTGTAAATTGCCATAAGGGCCATAATGCAGTTAGTTAAGAACATAATTAGTGAGTTTTTATAAATTAGTCTATTTTGCGTTTCAATTTTTCGTACAAGTAGTGTCCGCCGCTTCGAGTAGACCGGCTCATAAACTAGAATTGAGCTATCTGCCACAGCCAACCTTTAGAGATTTTTGAAAGTGTTCACTGAAACACCCTGTATATATGTGCAAGAACGTTTCTGAGTGGTGGCGCTGCTTAACACTCCCAGGGATAGTTCTAGTAGTAGCACATAAACACTCCAGAAAGTGGATGGGAAAACGGTGGGCGGTAAGAGTATTGGCCAGAGTATCCCACGCGTAATGGGAAGACGTGGGTTCGTATTCCACCTGCGGCGAGCTGCGTTTTTCATTCACCTTCATTTTCATTAATTGGTGATTTCTTTAATTAGATTAGTAAGTACAAGCAATTTCCCCTTGTATTGTGCTTGGTATCTTTGTTGGCTACTTATGGTATGACTATATATGTAAGGAGTGGCCTCGCGGTTCCCCCAAATCTGCTCCTTGAAAACGCTCAAGGAGACACAACAGCAGATGAAGCAGAAAATGTGCGCCACTTCCTTACCACTTGAGAGCCTAAGCAAGTAGCTTTTTTACCTAGGGCTTCTATCACACTTTCCTTTATTCTTTCCTCCTGTGCCCATCCAAAGACTATAGCCATCTTCCTTCAGATATTGTTTCTGTTTAAGATTGGGACTTGCTTCGTTCATCAATACACATTTGTTTTATTAATGACACATGAATTTAATATTGTTCGTTTTCTTTTTGCCTTGTTTGTATGCACTGTACTTTGCATCGTACTTGAATTTTCATTTGTGTGAGCCTTGAAAATCGCGTATCATTATGTGCCTGCTGGTGGTTATACATTTCTTATGAGATATTTTTTTTTATTTTTGTGTGCTCCACTCCCCTCTGTAAACCTTCGTGCGCTTGAGGGTTAATAAATAATTATACCAACAACGCCACACGGTCCCAAACAGCCTATCTGAAAAAAAATGCAAGGAAAAGGAGAATGAACGAATTTTTTTCTCGTAACATTAAGGAGTGTCGAGAGCAATTTTTTTTCTCGAAATCTAAAGCGAGAACGGAGACCCATCCATCGGTATGTCACCCGCACACCTGCCAAAGCCCAAGTTTCGTAATTTACTCACTTTCCATTCCGAACGTGACAAAAAAAATTGAACGAGATGTAGAACAGGTTAAAAAAATATAACAATAATGACAGTGTTTTTTAAAAAGACCATGGTGAAACACCTCGGCGTCAGCTTGACGCTTCAAAGACTCTGACCGACCAACGGGCGGCCCCGGTTAAGTAGAAGAACGAAATTTGGCTCTTCTTCCTTTACTTTCCTCGGCCTCCACCTTTTCCTCAAAGAGCGGCGAAACACAAAAGATCCTCATTTCCAAAAAGCATTCGCGGCGATCTTCGTGCCCCCGCGCGGCCGCACCAGTCGTTTCTTTCTTTCTTTCTTTCTTTCTTTCTTTCTTTCTTTCTTTCTTTCTTTCTTTCTTTCTTTCCTTCTTTCTTTCTTTCTTTCTTTCTTTCTTTCTTTCTTTCTTTCTTTCTTTTTCGGTGAAACCCCAGATTCTGGGACACCCGTCCGCGCTTTCATTCGTAGCTCCTCCGTCGCATGCTCTCTGCATCCTCTTCCTCATCTTTGCTACTTTATCCGCCTATTTAGTCAGCTCATACTACATTACAGATGCCCTTTCGTTCTCCCGACAACTCGACGTCGTCTTGTCTTTTTTTTTCCCTACGAGCTGAGGTCGGTCTCATCTCCAACAAGCACTTCTTGCTCCTCGCCCGTGGCCGCGATGCCTTCAGATTTATCGCTTCTTCAGTCACGCCGTCGCCCTCTTGCTTATTAACCTTCCTCTCACATTCTTGCTCGCTCCTCTCATCTGCATTTTTTAACTTCTTCCCAGTCGCCAGGTATGCCTCCCCATACCACGCCACAGGCTTCCTTCCTTCTTCCCGTTAAGTCGGCGTCGCAGTCGAGCGAATACAAAAACGAGACTATAACGCTCCAGTGGTGGTGCGGTGCTCACGCATCCGCGAGTGCAAGAAACTGAAAGAAAGGAAAAGAAGGAAAGGAGAAAGAAATGAAGGAAAGAAACAAAGAAGGAAATTAAGGCAGGAAAGAAAATATGTAACGAATGAATTCATAAAAAAGAAGCAAAGAAAGAAAGAAACCATGGCGGCGCTAGCCGAAGGAAATGCTAAGAAAATGCTGAGAGCGCGCAAACCAGGCAGGAATATAACCTTTCCTTGCGACGTGATCGAAAGAGGCACAGAACAGGGGAGTTAGAAGGCTGGAACCGGAGGACTCATGAAAATCAGGAACTAATAATGAAAATGAAGATTGAGGGACGCGTGAGGAATTTAAGAAGGAAGGACCGGTAAGCAACAAGAGGGAGAGATATTATGATCGAGGGAGCAGCACGGTCGCTCAGCCAATACAACGACACCTGCGGAGAAAGTATAGAAAATTCTATAGGAGTGCGGCGCAGAGACGTGGCGAAGCCTATATGACGAATGAACCAGCGAACGTTGCCGACCTCTCTCTACGCTAGCGGTGTGGGCCCTCGTCCTCTTCCTCCGCATTTCACGAAATAAAGAAAAGCAAGTTTGCCCTCTAAAGTCTCTTCTCTATACTCGCCGACAACTTTCTGTGGGAAGGAAGGGAAAGCTACAGAGGGAAAGAACGCGCTTACAAGGACACGTGCGCTTTTGAAAATAGTGCCAAGCTTATCATATGCGGTCGCTTTGAGCTTGGAAAGAGAAGCCGTAGACATCTTATTTACAGCAGCGTAATAAGACAAAATAGATCATTGAGTGCTTGACGTTTTTCTCTTCCCCATTTGAGCACATGCGAAACCGTCACATCGGCGAGCTACGCTGAAATCAATCTCCAGGATGACACCAGCTTGGAGATAATATTTCCCAAACTATGGGTCGAAGTACACGGGCGTTGCAGTTAATTTCGTGCTACAATGCATAAAAAAAAACGTTTGGTTACAGAAATAAGTGGAACAGCATAGCATTTTTACGGCGAATTTGATGGCGCATACTTCAAACTCGCGTCATTCTGGAAATTATTTCCAAGTAGATACGCCTTGCAAACTCACCGGCTACGATTCGCAAATTGCAATATATACGGTTAAGTAATTCATTATTAAGCTAATTTCTGATTTTTATTTAGTCGAATAAGCGTTTAGATTTCTCGTGAAGGCAATGTCGGCCTTTCTGAGTAATCCAGCTGAAGGATTAGAACTTTGTCACCTACGAAAGGTTAGTCTTTACCTATTCCACGAAACATTTAATCAACCCCTGGAACGATGAGTGCAATGTGCAGAAGAATTATGTCACCTACGAAAGGTGGTCTTTACCAGTTCCACGAAACTTAATTAATCAACCCGTGGAACGATGAGTGCAATATGCAGAAGGGCTCATCGTTGCTACGTACCAAATCTATTTCGTTGTTTTGGTTCTCCTTTAACCCATGAGTGCCGGTGCGGAATAACTCTGAGATATTCATATCGCATGCTTGTGTATTGTACGTCTATGCGTGCACTTCCTTTTATTTTTATTTCTCGTTGTTATTCTCCTTGGTGGATTAGCTTCAGCAGTGTTTTTTTGTTTTATTTGGCTGCATACTTTTAAAAATATTTTTATTGTATCAGACTTTGCAATAGCCGGCCATTTCAATGGTCGAACACTTAAAATATCATAGCTAATAATAATAATAATAATAATAATAATAATAATAATTATTATTATTATTATTATTATTATTATTATTATTATTATTATTATTATTATTATTATTGACAGCAGCTATTGTCTGGCACCTCTTACGAATAACTCGTATGAACGCTCATTCAGCTGATATGAGTTCAAGAAATGAAGTCCTTCGCACTGCGCTGACGTGCTCCGTGTTTTAAATTTTCTTTGGCACATAGTACCTGATCATATCGACTCATGTGACAGATAACATAAATGAAAGATATCAGTTCATTTTGGATCTGATATGGTCATACGCGAGACTACTGGATATGTGAAAGCAAATGTTTCCATGCGGGTAGGGAAACTCACTTCCAGAGATATGAACGAAAGGCGTACACACGTCCCACACTGTCTATAAATGGAACACACACTCCTAAATAATGGAGAACACGCGACAGGAGTCAATATTTATGTCGTATACAAAGCCAGCAGTAGACAGCGAGTGAGATTTTTCGTATTAGCTATATACTCCCACTCCCTCGATTCCCATTAAAGATGGATGCGATATTTCCTACTTCTGACCACTATCAGAAATAGACTGTACAAACAGAAGCCAATACATAGCCAGTAAACTACAGCATAACAAAACATAACGTAATAATGATAAACACAGCAAAATCAGGAGGCTCCCGCTTCCTCTCTTCAGCCTACATTTTCTGGAACCCCTTACTGCTGCGTCACCCTGGCTTCTAAGGCGTACTCTTATATAAGCCCTAAGAGTTTGCCGCAGTCGGAAGAGGGGCTCTCCAATCTCTCCTCATTCACCTGCCTTTCTGGTCATTTATTTTATTTTATTCTCCTATTTTACTGCTTTCTGTTTGGCGTCCCCGGCTTTCACTCCCGCTAAAACAATTCCTCGAAGCCACGACGGCAGTGTGTTTCCACGCGTGTCCAGAGGTAAGGAAAAGGAAGATCCGTAAAACAAGGACCCTGCCGGAACAAGACCGTCGAAACAAGAGAGGAGGAAACGGGCGACTTCTTCACGCCTTAACGGTCACGTGACGAGCGGAGAAACAAAGAAAGAGAGATAAAAATAAAAGAAAGATCAAGAGGAAAAAGTTAAGAACTTGTATGTACCCTGTGTCTACAAAAACATACGTGCCGTTCCCTATAGGCTTGCCCAGTTTATAGCATCTCTCTTGGCCCTATATATACGGCTGGTCTGCTGTGTACAGCCGACGGCAGTAATATTGCGAACGCCGCAAAGAGTGCGCTCTAGTCCGCGCACATGCACAATTTCTTTTTCTGCGTTGCACTTGATGCGGCAATCCTATGCTGCAGCGTGCTGTTGAACTGCGTCCTTATGCAGGGTGTCCCAGCTAACATTCATAATCATCATCTTAATAATAATGACCAGCCTATTTTATATCCACTGGAGGCCGAAGGCCTCTCCCTGCGATCTCCAATGACCCCTGTCCCGCGCCAACCGATCCCAACTAGCGCCTGCGGACTTCTTAATTTCATCACCCCACTTAGCCTTCTGCCCTCCTCGACTGCGCTTCCGTTCTCTTGGCACCTATTACGTAACCCTAACGGTCCACCGGTTATCTAACCTACGGATTACATGACCTGCCCAGCTCCATTTCTTTCCCTTAATGTTGATTAGAATGTCGGCTATCCCTGTTTTCTCTCTGATCCACATCGCTTCCTTCCTGTTTCTTAGCCTCACGCCTAACATTCTTCATTCCATCGCTCTTTGGGCGGTCCTTAACTTGTTTTCTAGTTTTCTACTCTGCCCACCTTATGTTCGCACCGGTAGAATGCATTGATTGTACACCTTTATTTTCAATGGTAATGGTAAGCTCTCAGTCAGGATCTGACAATGTCTGCCGAATGTACTCCAACCCATTTTTATTCTTCTGTAAATTTCCTTCTCATGATCAAGGTCCCCTGGGAGTATTTGACCTAGGTAAACGTACTCCTTTTCATACTTTGGCTATCATACTTTTTCATACTTTTCATACTGGCTATCCTGAACTCCTGTTCCCTTGCCCGGCTATTCTGCATATTATTCCTCAACCCCACTCTTATACTCTCTCTGTTAAAGTCCTCAATCACTTGTTGTAACTTGTGGCCAGTGTTGCTGAGCAGGAGAATGTCATCTGCAAATCGAAGGTTGCTGAGATATTCGCCGTTGATCCTTACTCCTAAGCCTTCCCATTTTAATAGATTGAATACTGCTTCCAAGCGCGCAGTGAATAGCACTGTAAAGATTGTCTCCCCTTGTCTGACCCCTTTCTTAATAGGTATCTTCCTAATTTTCTTGTGGAGAATTAAGGTAGCTATGGAGTCTCTGCGGATACTTTCGAAGATATCTACATATGCGTCCTCTACTCCTTGATTACGTAATGCCTCTATGACTGCTGGTATCTCTACTGAATCAAATACCTTTTCGTAATCTATGAAAGCCATATATATAGAGACTGTACTCTGCGGATTTCTCGATCACCTGGTTGATGACATGGATGCGATCCATTGTAGAGTATCCCTTCCTAAAACCAGCCTGTTCCCTTGGTTTACTGAAGTGCAATGTTGCTCTTATTCTATGGGAGTTTATCTTGGTGAATATTTTATATAATACTGGAAGTAAAGCAATGGCCCTGTGATATTTCAATTCTTTAACGTCTGCCCTTTTGTGGAAAAGTATAGTGTTGGCAATTTTCCAGTTCTCTGACACCCTTAAGATTGATAGACAGTTCATATAAAGGGCTGCCTGTTTGTCAAGCATTAGATCTCCTTCATGTTTGACTAAATCGACTGATATTCCATCTTCTCCTACCGCTTTTCCCCGTTATGTGTCTGGCAAGACCCTTCTGACTTCATCGCTAATTATAGAAGGACCCTTTGTAACCTGGTCATTACTACTTCGAATGGAGGTATCATGGCTGCTTTGGGTACTGCACAGGCAAGTATAGAATTCTTCCGCTGCTTTCATTATATCTACGACATTGCTAATGATATAACCCTGCTTATCTTTCAATGCATATATCTTGGTTTGTTCTATGCCAAGTTTTCTTCTCACTGATTTCATGCTGCATCATTTTTACTGCTTCCTCTGTCTTTCTCACGTTATAATTTCGAATATCTATTATTTTCTCTTTGTTGATCACTTTTCCTTGTTCCGCGAATTCTATGTGATCTCTTCAGTTGGACACTTTCATTCTTTGGCGTTTCTTTACTAGGCCCTTAGTTACTTGGGAGAGCTTACCTACTGGTTGCCTTGGTACCTTACCTCCCACTTCAATTGCTGCTTCTGAAGTCAGCGTAGTTAAGGTTTCATGAATTGGCTCTATCTCATCTTCATCTCTCTGTTCTAAGGCTGCGTATGTTTGTGCAAGTGCCAACCTGAATTGGTCTTATTTTACCCTTACTGCGTCTAGGTTGGTCTGTTTCTTCTTGACCAATTTTACTCCTTTCTCTTCAAATTGAGGTGAATCCTAGCCCTCACTAACATATGATCACTGTACTTTACCTTACGTAACACTTCTACATCCTGCGCTATGCTGGAATGAGCAGAAAGTATGAAATCAATTTGATTTCTTGTTTCACCATTTGGGCTCTTCCCGATCCACTTTTTGTTCTAACGCTTCCTGAAGGAGGTGTTCATTACTCGCAGCTTATTCTTTTCCGCAAATTCTACCAACATCTCTCCTCGAACGTTCCTAGAACCAACGCCGTGGTTGTCAATTGCTTGTTTACCAGCCTGACCTTTCCCCACTTTTGTATTGAAGTCACCCATGACTAGAGCAGACAGACTTTGAACTTTTCGCATCGCTAATTCAACATCTTCATGAAACTCTTATATTTTTGATCGTCGTGACTGGAGGTTGGAGCGTAGGGGTTGTGCTACCTTTATTCTATACCTGCTATTCAGCTTTATTGCGACTACTGCTACCCTCTCATTAATGGTGTAGAATTCATCAACCTTTCCCGCTATGTCTTTATGGATTAGGAATCCTACTCCGATCTGCTTCTTATCTGGTAGTCCTCTATGGCAGAGAATGTGGACATTTGTCAACACCATTTAAGAATCACCAGTTCTTTTAACCTCACTGAGGCTAATGATCTCCCAAAGAATGCATGATAGTTCGTCGAAGGGTTCTGCTAGACTAGATTCATTTGAGAGTGTTCGGGTGTTAAACGTTACAAGGGTCAAATTAAAAATTAAATTATGCGGTTTTACGTGCCAAAACCACTTTCTGATTATGAGGCATGCCGTAGTGGGGGGGACTCCGGAAATTTCGACCACCTGAGGTTCTTTCACGTGCACCTAAATCTAAGTACACGGGTGTTTTCGCATTTCACCCCCATCGAAATGCGGCCGCCGTGGCCGGGATTCGATCCCGCGACCTCGTGCTCAGCAGCCCAACACCATAGCCACTGAGCAACCACGGCGGGTATTACAAGGGTCAGTTTACATTTAAGTTTCCATCTTTAGCCACATTTTAAAAATATGCCCATGCACTCTACGACGACGCGACCAAATGCGTGTTACTGACTATTGTATGGAGTGTCACAATATCTTTTGCATTCTGCTTAATTACATAATTAGTCAAGATTAATTACCCACTTTGGTAGCAACGAAGTTAGAAAAAACATTCAAATTAGAAAGGCGTAGCGCGCTTTGCAAAACATCCTATTAAACAGTTTCTAGCTATCCGCCTGTTAGGTATTAATGTTTTCCCGCTTACTACAGATGCCCGCGAAACACTAAGAAATAGCATGGGGCATGTACCCTTACGCACCACCCGATTGCAGCGCTCCCAAACGTTCCGCACACAAAAGAACATAGCATTTAACGGGCTGCGCTGCCATGAACCGCCGCCAGGGAGGCCCATCGGTGGCGCAAATCGCACAGCCAAAGCCTGCACCACGGCCCTGTCGCCGTTTAAGCGACAGCACGCCCTGCTAGAAGCTATGTTCGTTTGTACGCGGACGGTTCGGGAGCGCTGCAATCACGCCGCGCAAGCGGGCATGTCACTTGTATTTTGTGTTTTTTTTGTATTTCGCGGGCATCTGCAGCAAGCGGGAAAACACCAATACCTAATAGACAGGAAGTTTTTACTTCCTAGACAGGAAGACAGGAAATAGACAGGAAGACAGAACTTTCTAATTGGAATTTTCTTACCTCACTTCGTTGCTACCGAAGTTGGTCAATTAATCTTCACTAATTATGTAAATAAGCAGAATACAAAAACATACTCTGACTTTCTCCATACAATAGTCAGCAACATTCATTTGGTCGCGTCGTCATAGATTGCATCGGCATATTCTTGAACTTTGGTAAAATTAGCTGGGACCCTCTGTATACTAGAAACGTTCAGTAACGCCTTATGTAGGGTGTTCCACGTAACTTTAGCCAAACATTAGGGATATGCAAATGCCACGTAGCTGAACAGAACCAAGGTAACGTTTTTTTCACATCGCTCGGAGATACTCAGAATACTTTTTTTTTTTGCATTCCGCCTAAGTACATAATTATTTTGGGTTAGTCAACTTCTCAAATATTTTAATTATATTAAAGTGTCTATGAGACAACTGTAGGACGTGAAAAACTCCCGATACAGGTTTCTGTTGCTCAATACGTTCTATGCAAAAATGTCTTTCCGAGCGTGAAATAAACGCGCGAGAGAGAGAGTAAAACATCTTTATTAATAATATTTGAATGGCGAGAGCAGTGTGGGAGGAGCCCTCAGTCCAGGGTCCCTCAGATGATTCCGGCGATGTTTCGGGCCCGTTGTATCACAGCTCGGAGGACCTCGAGAGGTCCGTCGCGGAGGGCGTCGTCCCACATACACGCAAAAGTACAGCGCGAGTGGCTGCTTGAGGCACTAAGTGTGTATTCGAGGGCTTCGTTCAAGCTCGGGAAAACACTTTTATGTAGCACGTATTGAGCAAGTGAAAGCTCTACCGGGAATTTTTCATGTAGCTCTATAATTTTCTCATTCATAATCTTGATTTGATTACAATATTTGAGGAGTTGATTAATTAATTAATACTAATTATGTATTTAGGCGGAATGCAAAAAAATAATATCGGTATGTCCAAGCGATGTGAAAAAACATTACCTTAGTTTTGTCCGGCTACGTGGCATTTGCATATTTTAAAAGTTTGGCTGAAGTTACGTGGGACACCCTGCGTATTAGATCGCCTTCTTTTACGCCGTCATTGAGAGGAAATGTTGCTTCCGTGGCGTGAGGTCTGAAGGCGGAAACGGTACTGCTCAAGATTGAGTTGACAAACTGTTGTTACAAGAATCGTGACATACTAGAGCACCTGGACTTTCAAGTTACCAGGTTGTGAAATACTAGAATACTAGAATACTAATTTCCATAGCCTTTTCTCGTCGTATGACCTCTCAGTACTGCATGATCGGCGGTGTTCTATGTTGCGCATGTCCAACAGCTGTTTTTTGATCATTGGTGCTGAAATAAGGATAAAATAGAACATAAGAATTGAATCACAAAGCAGCAATGTTTTTTTTTCTTTTTTTGGTTCCCGATGTCCACGCAGTACCTTTCTGTTCGAACAATGTCTACGTCGACGACATTGATTCATTCAAACAGCTGCATTTTTTGTTTTGGTAAATTCTTTGTCGTTGAAATCTCGGAGGCATTATTAATACAGCACTAGGTTGAGTTGACCAATCGTCGTGAAAGGTATCACGACAAAATATAGCACCTAAGCATTAAGTTACAAAGCTGTCATATTTTGTCTTCTAGTTCTTCGTTGTCCGCTTATCTTTGTCGTCGCATAAGATCTCGGTACTAATTGATCGGCAGTGTCTTGTGTTGCGCGTAATAAATAGCTTTGAAGTGAACAACTTCTTGCACTTGTTTATTTTACTGTACAGTGTTTGTTGTTGAAATATCGCATTTACTTATAGGCTCACACGTTTTAGAGAGTTCATGAGAGTGGCTTGTTGGGCTAGTTCGTACATGGTTATGCTAGGAGAATACCAGCAAACTTGAAAGTAGAAAAAATCGAGAAGCGAACATAGACAACGCGACAGGAAGGTGGCTTCCTTCCAGCCGCCTTCCTGTCGCTTTGTCTATGTCTGCTTCTCGTTTTTTTTCTACTTTCAAGTTTGCTGGCATCCTCCAAGTTTTAGAGAGCTTCCAGCAATCAGAAAATCTCAGTGCTGCCACGCAGAGCATCACTACGTCATAGTCCCGTTCCAGCTTCTAGACAAAAATATGTTGGCTTCCCAGAAACGTGCTAAAGCAAAAACGTCGAGCACCATAAAATAACAAGCAAGCAGCATTGAAACTGTATCTGTGTGGTGAAACGAACCCCACCCTGTTCTTTTGTTTCCCTCGTAACTGTAGAGCCATTATTTCAGTCCTTTCACCGCAGCTGAGGTAGAAGACAGTCCCGACAACAAAGTCAGCTTGCAGCACATTCGCCATATTTTTTTTTCAAGCTTCCTGAAAAAACGACCGATACAGAATTATCCGCAAACTTCTAGCGTATGCGCCTTTATTTCATAAGAAACGGGTGCAGGCAAACAGAAGATTACGCGCACCAGGGCATGTATGTTACATGAAGCCCGCTTTCATAAGCAGCAACCTTTCTCAGCCAACATGCTCTTTCGTGGCTCTGTATATGCTAACTACTCACTACAGCTATTCTTATCCCGTCCTAACAGGAAAGCACTGATGTCTTCCCTGCGTCGACAGCGTCGTACATAAAGCCCCCTTGATAACAACACCCGGAAACGGCTGTTGAATACTTGCAGAAGAACAGGGAAAAGCTTCTGGGAATATGATTTTCGCAAGTCATGGCGACTACGCAAACCCAGCTAGGACACACGAATGCGTTTTTGTTACCTGGTGAAGCTTGTTCCCACGGTGTGAGAGAGAACACAAGACTGGCAGACGACTGACGTTTGCACTCGAAAACAAAGCAGAAGTGCGTACTAAAGAATGCAGGAAAGCCTACGGTGACAGCGCCTAAGCCTACCCCAGGGAAAACAGGCGGCGCGGCGGTATCCCACGAGCCTCGCTTTCCGTAACGATATCTTGAAGTGCGTCGCGCGCGCCTGCCTTGATAACGACAAACGCGGGGAAGCACGGATGGGAACATGGTAGAGACACGGGGAGATAAGAAACCCTCGGACGCAACATAGGCGCGCAACGTCGGGGCCGAAAGGTGGTGCCGTAAAAAGATTGCCTAGTCATCGTCATCCTTACTTCTTTTGTGCACCCATAGCAGTTAAGCTTAACGCAAGCGCTTACAGCAGGCGGAGGGTTGTGGTCAAGGTTATGTTGGATTCTACAGCTGGACGCATTCAAGAACCTTACTTGGCACTAAGGGACCTTACTTTGCACAGGTGGCGATGCTGCAAACTTGCGAGACGCTTAGCGCAGCTATCAATGGACGAAAAAAAAGAAGACAAACCGCCCTCTAAGCAGCCACTCCAAGCTTACAGATATAGACACAGCACGGAGAACGTCTTAGAGGCGAAGTCGGGATTAATTCTTAATACCCTGTTTGTTCTTTCTTGCGTAAGGTGGAGTTGGAAGCTGCACTACTCTGACGTCGCATTTCCGGCTGGCTGCTTTTTGTGGTTTCAGAGGACAACTTCAAGCGCCGTTTGATCCCGAGCTTCGCAGACGAGACAGTGGCGTCTCGTAAGGATAACGCGCGCGGCATCTTCTTGCTGCACGTGTTTTGACAGTTTTCTTAAAATAGTGTGTTTGAGATTAAGAGGCTAGCGGTGACGGCTAGCGGACGTAGAGATTGGCGATTATAACCGGAAATCACTGTGCGAGTTCGGGCTCGCTTGTGGCGGATTCCTCACGTCTACTCGTCGTCGAGTCTTGCTCCGCAGAAAAAAGTTTCCTTCGGTTGCTATCTCTTCCCGTGATCGAGATTTTGATAAGTTGTCCTTAGTATCGGCAGATTGGTGGACTAATAATCTCCCTTTCACTATACAATGTGTCAGTTCCCAATTAGAATGTGGATGATGAAAGGAATGAGGGGTGATTGATCGATCGATTGATTGCTTGCTTGATTGATTGATTGATTGATTGATTGATTGATTGATTGATTGATTGATTGATTGATTGATTGATTGATTGGTTGATTGATTGATTGTGATGAGCTAACTGAACATGTTGTGGATAACATCGTTTAGCGAAAACGTCGAAGTAATTACGACCACACGGGCTTCTTTAAAACCAACGTAAAACTAGGTATGCAATTCATCTCTTGCTGCATATAATGTTTAGGTTCCATGGAATGTATTCCTTTAAGTTGAACTTTAAGTTCCATTGCTAACCACTGACGATAGAGTAATCAAGCCCTAACGGCAAACAGGACTACAGGCCTGAAGAACTGCAAACTACAGAGATCATAGGGTGTGAGCCCTAATTTCGGCACCCACATTCCTAAAAATGCTTTCCCTGCACGCTTCCTGTCTGCACAAACTCAGGGAGAACCGAATCCAATAGATGAAATCTTCTTTCTGTATAATTCAAGCACACAAATTGCGAGCTGTGTTTATTTTTTAGTACATCACGAGGTTCCCGCTTTGAATCTTTTCCTTCAATATGGCGCTTGCTGAAAGGAGTGTCGAACGTGCTGTTACGTTTGTGACTTGTACGATGAATGCATAATATTTATGCATCATAAATGTTTCACACTCCTCGCCCGTTTTCCCGTGGTTTTCTTGGCCCGCTGTACATACAAGCAGCTTTCACTCCCGGTGTGAGAGGGGTGGATCTAGCGACTCATGAGTGACGCGCCAATAAAGATGGCGCTTCGAGGCCCTCGACAGCAGAGCTCTTCAAACAAGCCACGACGCGGACCCACATTGGTTGTTGGTTTTGCCTGTTGTAACATCCTGAGAAAACATTTACAGGGAAGAGTGACCACGACATGCCAAACACTACATCAAGTTAACGGGACAAACTGAGCGACGACCAAATACTGACCTTTGGCCAAGGAGGCAATTAAAAATTTCCCGAACTTTTCGCCCATCGTTGTCTTCTCGACCGCCATCTAAGAAAACTTAATTTAGGCGCTCGGTGATTCAGAAATCAATTTTCTCTCTTTCACCGTTGATGACACCAGCTGCATCACGCAGCCTTGCTTGACATTTCGCGGTCAGTGTTAGCACTGCCCTTCAGGTGTCGATGTGCTCTTCATCTCGGTTTCCTCTTCATTACTTAGGCGAGAACGGAGTGTCACCATAAAAAAAATGCCCCTCTTTCCTGAACAACGGCATACGTTTCCTTACGTGTTGTCATCCTTGAGGTGCCTGTTTCGGTGAACAAGGAGACATATCGTCATATGGTTTAGGCTATAGAGGCAGTGCGAAATCATGTTGTCAGAATAAAAAAAAAAGTGGATGATGACTAAGCTGCGTCTTTAAGAGTGGAACACGATAGCATTCAAAGATCCCTGACTGCTTCTTACACTTCCCGGCAACTGGAGCGTATGTAACCGTATCGTTTACCTGGAAACGCTTGCCGCGAACGCTATGCACGAAGTGGTGGAACATTGTGGTGGAACCACGGCCTCTTGCGTGGACCGTGATGCGGCGAAGGCGAGCGCCAGCTGGAGTTATTGTTGTAAGGAACCGAGCACGCCGCTCCGTGGGCCCCCAATACACCTATCGCGCCGGCGGCGAAAAATAGCTGGCGCCGCGGCCGGTCCGTGAACGCCGCGGCAGGTTTGTATCTGTGAATGGGTTTATTTGAGTTTTCGCATAACATAATTATGCTTTCTCATATAGCGAATTTACAATCCAAGAACTCTCGTGTCTCTTAAGTTGTGTGCAAGTCGTAGTTTATGATTTTCTACGTATATTTGCTTGAGAAATTCAATTATTTCAGTCAATTCCTTGTATCATGCAGATGGCTAGGTTATGTCATCCGAAAATATTTTTTTGTCGCTGCGACGTCTGCGCCAACGTAGGACGTCGACGCCGGATTTTCTGCGACGCGAGCTCGTAACGCTGTCGCGTCAAAAGCGTTGCCGCTGCAGCAGGATTCCCACGCTGGTATGCGCGCAGTCGCCTTTTCCGGGAGTTTCTGGGTCAGCAGCAGAGAGGTGATCGCGTTCAGCTACGCTGCCACGTAGAACCCGCTCGCGCAGTGTCCAAGCGCTGGCGCCATGTGCGTGGGTGCATTTCTGCGAAATTTCGCCGCCGCCGCTCGCCCGTATACATACTCAGAGTGAAGCAGCCCCTTTCCAAAGGAGGCGTTGGAAAGAGAGTGAAAGAAAGAAAAACAGAAGGGCGAAGTTATTTTATAGCTTCAGCACCTTCACATATTTGCATGTAAGCAGTCTGCCTCCACCGTAAATTAATAAGCGTCATTCTATGCTTCCGTCGCTGCAATATCCTACTGAGAAATTGCGGCGACGTCCTATTGCTGTGATATCAGTTAAGGGCCCATTAGGCTGACATGCGACGCGTCTGTCGCGCGTCTAAATCTCTGTAGTTCAAAGCTTGTCGCATTATTCTGGTTGCTTCGATAGGAGCGCACATGCTAATACACAGCTCATAGTAACTGCGCAGCATTTGTAGTTGAGCGAAATAATCACTCCTGCAATGGCAAAGCCGATGATTCTGTTGCCAGTTCCGCGGCATCTGCAAGCAGGAAATATGTCAGTTTTGTTGTGAGCAGAGACGCTGTAAGCAATAAGAGGTGGAAAAAACTAAGAAATACCTGGTGACGGTGCTTTTCTATTACTGCACTATCTTCTGGGGGCATCACTGATTAAGGCAACGTTTGCCGAGGGGGCTAGTGAGTTTTCGATGAATGATGGCTACATGGGATTGAAACGTGAGGGTGATGTCCACAACTGCGTTTTGATTAGAGGCCGACAAACTTTCCCATATGACCCTCGGTGAACCGTAAGTCTCGGTCCACACTAGTTCTTTCAATCCCGTCTTCGCTGTTTTATCTCCTTGGGAATTTTCTGAACATCAACGCATTACTCTCACGTGCTGTCGTAACGGCACTCTCGGCCATGCCATAAAGCAGCTGCCGACAACTAAGTTTTCTCACCGAATGTTACCACCTCTAAGCCAAGCCAATGCCCTCTTGAGAAAGAAAAAAAAAAAAAGAAGGTACAGTAACAGCACCGTCAGCGACATCGTGCCCACATTTTCATCGCGCGCAACCGATCTTCAGCGACGGGCGAATGACTCTTTTTGTCTCCGCACTGCTGTGATATTGCATACTTTCCACATAGCTTTCGTACACTCCTCTAAAGAAAGATGACCATCTGTGGCTCTGTCTCGTTCGCTTCAACACGTTGCATGTGGAGGAATGTAGTAACAGAAATAAAGAAAGTGGCACAGTTACCAATGGGGAAACCTTAGGAAGATCAATTTGCATAATGTTCTGCAGATGAAATAACTGTTGTCTCTGAAAGGACTGTGGTCTGCGCCATACGCCAAGCTGCAGTACGGGCGATGTATTCCTTAGACTCGCGTCCGCTGCGGAATGTACACACGGTAAGCCCGCTGAAAAGAGCGGATGTCCCGTTTCTGCATAATTTCCACGTGTACCCGAATGAGAAAAGAGCGCGGCAGGGGAGTGTCACCTAGCAATTTTTTTTCCGCCATCACTGCGCATTGTGGGTGTCGTATACTCCTCTCATGTATATGTAAATGTTACACCCTCTATCTCACATGGCCGCGTACAAATGCACCAGAATTGCGCATATAGCGGTGGCTGCACGAGATATATATACATATAAAAGTGACAGGTGATGTGGTAGAAAAGACAGAGCGAACACGCAAGGAAATAAGAACCCAGAGGTGCAACGGCACGATGTCCGACGTTGGAGCAAGAGAGATGAAAATAAAACAGCTAGGCACTTTCCTAAAGAGACAATTGAATCAAGCACGCCCAGTGTTTTGTGACAAATTAGACTCGAAGGCGCAGAGAAGCAGGGAAGACGATAGTCTCATTTGTTTTCGGTTCTGGTTACCACTATCTCTGTTTGATTCTGGACTCGTGCAAGTGCCCGGCGCAAGTGCACGCGACCCATTTCCTTTCTCCGTCACTCTCCCTCACTCTCCCTCAACATTTTACTCTTCCCTGCGCTAAATTCAAAAGAAGGAATTTTGGCACACTGCTTTTCGAGCCTAATCGCTGTCATGCAGGGAAAGCGAGCACGCCGGTGTGTGCTCGCTATACCGAGTTCAGCTGCACAAAGCGCGGTGCCCTCGCAGTAGAAGGGTGCGCATGTATCTACATAGAGCCGAAGCTAAAACTTCTTGAGAACATTTCTCGGGAAAACGCACCTCGCTTGCGACGCTGTAACTGCATATCACGAGCTTTTGCAAAGGAAAAGGAAACTGTGGGAAGAAGACTTAAGGCGAGAGTTGACTGGTCTTAGAAAGGGGGCGAAAGTTTTTGCGGCAAACAGACAGGCCCTCTTTTTTTTTATCTTCTTGCCTCACCCGCCTCCTCTAAAGAAGCAACGCCATGCCGACCTGAACTAGAAACACGTTGGTATGCTTTCATACGTTTTCTGCTCTTACAAAGTTTCCCGGCTGGTTGCAGAAGCGAAGTAGAACCACAATTCATGACTGTTTGTAATGGCGCAAGACAACCTACTGTGAGTGCAAAGTGTGTACTGCATTGTATATCCATGTACGTAATCAATATCATCACCTTTCATCAGATTAGATGAAAGCAAACTTTCAAAAGAATGCGTTCGGTTGTCCCTGTCTCTCAGTTGAACGTTTTAGGGAAAATAAATGAGTAGAAAAACAAAGAAGTGGAAATGGGGAAATCAAACGCGGATGCGAAGCATGCTCACGCACTTTGCTTCAAGACATTACGTTACTTAGTTGGAGGCTACAGCCGACAGGAACATGCTGCGTTTAACATGATTTATTGTAGCGCTGAAAGACAGGAAACAAGAATGAAGTCCACTCAAAAGGAGGACAAATAGCTTTACGAAGTTCTGCACACCCTGACATCCACCCACTCACAGCTATGCAACGGACTTTTTGGACCCTTTAATAACTGAGCTGCAGGTTATACACGATGCGATAGAAAATCTTGTCAACTTGCCTAATATCAACGGAGCCCACATATACACTCACAGCGTCGGCGCAGTCCCTCATCTCAAACAAGTAACGAAAACGTTGCGTATTTGTGAGCAGATGCACAAAATTAACAATTATAAACGTGCGAACATTACTGTCCACTGGGTGCAAGCACATGGCCATGACCACAAAAAATGAGCTTGGGGACCGGATTGTTCACTCTTTCTCGACACCTGTAACACCTTCCCTTTCCCTTCCCCCGGACCCCCGCTCTGTTTTCATTGACAGAAAAATCCATCCACCGGCGTCCACGCGCTAGGAGAAATGTGCGAAGGAAGTCACGTGGTATTTTTACCTGTTGCAGCCTTGTTGTCGGGGCACAATGATGGCGGTTGCGGCATGATGGTGTGTGCTCGTGCACGTGCTGCTCCGTCGGTCTCGTAGCGTGGCAGAGACGTCATGTGTGCAGGTCCGGGTTTGTCTCCGTGTTTTGTGCCTCCGTGTTAGGTAGAAGGTGATCCAGCCGCCTGTCTTCTCCCTTCCCCACAACCCTTCTCTGATGCATCAAGTATCTCTCCGAAGATTTCAGGGCGTGGCATGCCGTTGCACCAGCCGTCACTTGTTCTTGGGGTCACCCATACGAAGACATTGTCCAGTATAAGAAGTACGCCGCACCGGCGTCTGCAGCGGATGCCCGCCTTCTACATTGGACGTGTCCTGGGACAATTACGATTCGTGACAGCTTACTTATATGCGCGAAAATGAACACTCATCAAGCTGAAGAATATGAAAGAGGGATTATGGGCAACACATTTTTTAAATAACTATTGCAGTATCTCTATGAAGGGGGTCTTCATGCTTATATTTAGTTCCATATTGACGTTGTGCCACGTCGAATTTACAGTTTGACAGAAAATGCAGATTTACAACTAGGGTTTACTGTGTTCGTTTCTTCGTAATATTTTTTTTTTCAATAAGTCTTATTGTCACGTGGTAGTGACGGTGAAGAAAAGCAGCAATACGGTGGAATACAAAACTAGCTTTTATTGGGCGAACCTGTGCCCACAAAAACAGGCTACACTTGTAGCAGAACGATAGCGGCGAACACGGTCGGCGATCGTCGGAAATCTGCTCAGCGGGTCAAGCGCGTCGGCTTTTATACAGCAGTCGTCGAATGTTCCAGTATAATCGCTGGGACCCGCGCGTATTCCACAATGTTCTACGCCATTCGCGTCAGGCGATGAAATCAGATAACATAAGGTTCGGCGACAACAGACGGCCGGGTAGAATCATCGATAACTTTCCAGAAACGTCGGATACATGCAGGCGCGTCCGTCGCTGTGCGATTATAGTTGTTAAGCGGCGAAACGTGGTCGCCCGATAAAGATAAGTACACGTGTCATTATTATCGAGAGCAGGTTTCACCTTGTTTCAAGGTCTCACCTTGTTTCTGCGACCCGTCCTTTATGCTACAGTACCTAATGTTAATTCAATAACAATTATCCCAGTCTTTACGTTCTGCTAAGCCAGGAGGAACCTGCTATGAAATGTGTTACGTGAATCTTGCGCGCGAGGACAGCGCCATTCTGGGGTCTCTGTTGAAAGAAGAGTTCACATACGAGATAGAAGTGATCAATGGGGGGAGTATTCCGTAAGTGTCCACCTACTGGAGCTGTACATCTACCCTGCTGTTGAAGTGGTGATTGGCTGGGGGCTCCTGTCTCTTCCTCACGCGTACCGAGATGAGCAGGTACTCAATAATCAATTGGGAGAGTTGTACGCAATACCGCTCTTAACTATTTTGGAATGCTGTGAACAATAATAGCTCAAGAACGACCTTTTCGATCGCGGCAGAAACACCAGCAGACGTGCTCTTGCTCAAGATACAAACACAAATCCAAAAACCGAATGAAACCATCCTTAGGCAATTCATACTTGAATTATAAACCGAAGACATTTTCTCGGAAAATCTGCATCACACACACACACACACTCTCTCTCACACACATACGCACGTACGCACATGTACACGCGCACATACACAGGCACGCACGTACACGCACATGCACACACACACACACACACACACACACACACACACACACACGCACACACACACACACACACACACACGCGCGCGCACACACACACACACACACACACACGCACACACACACACACACGCACACACACACACGCGCGCGCACACACACACACACACACACACACGCACACACACACACACACACACACACACACACACACACACACACACACACACACACACACACACACACACACACACACACACACACGTACACATGCGTGCAACCTCACCCATAGGTCCCACAAGCTTAGTTTCGAAAGCAGCAGCCTGATTTCAGCAACTCGTTTTGACTGCGGCCAAGTGTAAGTAAAATTTCGTATTAAACTGCAGCTCTTAGGCGCCCATTCCTGCGTTGAGCGTCGGCGTGTCTCGGCGTCCCTCGTAACACAGTGAACGAGCGCAGCGAAGGATGAAAGAACGAACGCGGAGCGCAGGGGCAGATGAAAGACGGCGATAGCGAAGAGAGCGCGAGGGGAAAGTGCAGGAGGAGAGTATGGTGAAAGGGTGAGGAGAGAAGCAGTGCCGCAGGAGACAATGAGATGGATGGACGGATGGCAAAACTTTATTGAGGTACATCGGAACGTCCACTAGCACGTAGCGGGCCGCTCCCACGTCGGTACAGAATAGCCTAGCCTCTCCGCCTCGTCGCGGGCCCGCTGGATTGCCCATAGTTGGGCTTCAAAATCGGGACTGCGTAGGGCGGCCTCCCACTTGAACGACGTAACGTCTTTGTTGCCCGGTAACGCGGGGCACCGCCACAGCATGTGTTCTAAGTTGGCAAAGACTGAGCAAAACTCGCAAATGTTTGACGTTTCAATGGCGCCAGAGTATTAGAGCGCAGCTCTCAGGCGCCCATTCCTGGGTTGAGGGTCGCCGTCCGTATACCTGTAAGCGCGCAAACGTGCTCGTGCCACTGCTAGCGCATTTGTCGTCTTCTAGTACACCTGGCCCGTTGGCGTCCCTCGGCGTAACCGCGCGAACACTCTCATGCCAATGCTCGCACGTTCGTCGTCATCTTCTTCCACAGCTGGCTCCGATGCTGCTCACCATGCCAGCGTTCCTACACTGTCCCTCCCTCTGCGAAAGCACTGACGGCACTGGCCCAGTGCCAGTCGATCCTGTGATTTCGGTGTCACAATGTTTGCCTCAATATATCGCGAAATGAAAGCACGTATACAGCGGCGCTCAAATTTCGCATTGAGGAGTATAGTAACCACCGGACATTTTTTGTTACTTCTCTTTATCTCCTCGTTTCATTCCTTCTTTTCTCTTTTTGCTCTCTCTCGCTTTCCTTTATTTTCAAACTTCACGAACTTCTACTTGTCTAAGCTTCCCATCTACAACGTTATATTTGTTTGCGTTCTCTCGCGCTTTCTTTCTTATTGGTTGGCGTTCTGATAAAATCCCAAGATGAAGGTAGGCATAGCCCCTCATTTCATCAGCGAAAAGCCTCTAACGCGTGCTACATAATTTTCGTTAGATCTCACACTCTGCAGTTTATTTTGCGATGTCGTTTTTTTCCTTCAACCTAAGCCTCGGCACGCCTCAAACTAATTAAATAAAAGCGACTGTTGTGCCCGCCATTCTCTTCACCTTGCACATCGGCAACAGTGCCGGCTCGCGTGAATGGTGGCCCGGTGGCACAAATTTTCTAGGCAGCGAGTTGCGTGCTTGCGCCACACCATCGACCAGCTCATCGAATGCGAAAGTCACACAGAGAAAAAACTGATGCCACCGGAAAGTTTATGGATGCGCGCACTAAACGCCTATATGAACGCTGACAAACGTTTTCAGCTGTGGCACAGCTTTCGGGCGATCCACGTAGCGTACATATTGGGCATGTCCTGATGCGTGCGCGTATGCGCGCGTGTATGACTGAGTCACTACTTCCTATATCGCTCATACAATGCTCCAAGAATACCCATTTCGATACTAAGTCCAGCCCACTTCACTCTTTAAATTTCTCTGTTCCTGCTCGCCTGCTTCCTGCGGCCGCACAGGTGCATAAAACTTTAACACGCAGCCTAAGTGCCCATTGAATGCGCCCCGCACGCTACGAGAGCCTATTTTAGATGTGTTCCTCGTGAATTCACTGCCCTGCAATGAAATAAAAGCAAATGCAGGCCCAACTGCATAGAAAAAGAAAAGGCGAAAGGAAAAGGTTGGCCTTTCGTTTATCCTCATTTCGCCTTGTCTTCATATCCCTTTCCGGGCTCCCTAATTTCGCTCACCACTTTATGCGGCGCCGAGAGGTAACGACCCGCCTGTTTCCTCGGTAAGCCTTGCGTCTCATTAGTGTGAGCCCTAGCAGTTTCCCTTTGGATATTTCGCAAAACCCTTCTTTCTCGCAGCGAGCAGCTTCACTCTTCTTTCTTGTTGTCTTTCTTTCTTCTTGTTCCTTATCTCCACCATTCTCCTTTTCTTTTTCTCGCGAGGCCCAGTAAACAACAAGCGGAGTTGGATACATTATCCTCGTCTAGCGATAGAAGCTCCTCCTTGAAACCTTTGCTTGCTTTCGTGCGGTTCTCGCGTTTTCATAAGTAGAGCAAATAACTTTTTTTTTTTGCCTTCTGTTTTGCCAGACTACTCCCGTCAAATAAATATCCGCATGTTCGTAAAAGTTGTAATAGGTAGGAGACCGCTCCGGAACAGTTGGCTTAAGTTATCTCCCAATGCGCTTGCTTGCGAAAAGTCGACGTGAAGGTTGACGAGCATCTTTCAGAAGAAGTTGTGATTTTTCCCTTCACCCCTTTGCGCACTATAAAAAAAGCTGCGTTTTCCATTGCTACAAAATGTTGGAAGGACCCAAATGTTGCAGCATTAGTACGTTGAATCCAATGGATAAAAAGAAAATGGATATGGGCAGGAGTAATGGAATCGTCTCTGGAAACAAATGTATGCAACACTTTACCACCACCACCACCACCAATTGTCCGCTCAATCACAGCATCTCCGGAGGTGCAGTCTCTGTCAGGAATGGCAGGATCTGGTACCGCCGTACTGGTCGGGGATGCGGTCGAGGCTGCAGCTTGGTCCTCAGCTGTGACGCAAGGAGGCGGGACAGGCGCAGACTTCTTGTTCTGTGGGAGGGCACTTTGAGCCAACGACTGCTCTGTGGTTTCTCTGGAAATCGGGTGATTCAACTTTTTCTTACGAATTTTCTGGAATTTTCGTAAAATATCTGACGTCGTAAATTCAACTCCTGCTTGTGAGAGTCACGATAACATCGCTTTCTATCTCGAATTACTCATATTTAATTCAGATTGGTCAATCCGCTGTTTCATAAACTCATTTCTGCGTTTTTACAGCGAAAGCTGTATATGACTAAGCTTCCGTAGTTTCTTTTTTTTTTTTGCGTTCGTCAACAGAAATAAATAATCATGTGAGCCGATCCTGGTCACACACGGGACCAGAAGAGGTGCCAGGCACAAGGGTCATAACGTAATTTTTCCGGCGTCCGGCAACAGAAACGGACGTAGCGATTTCTAACAAACCTTTACGGATGCAGCGCGGCGGCGCAGATGTCAAAATGTGGAACAGATTCAAACGCTCGTCGTGTACCATAACGTGACGTCAGTGTTAACGCCGTATATAAGCAGGAGAGTTGTCGGCGCTAAAAACAGCACCGTTATCGGTGGAGCAGAGGCGTATAGTTCTAACTCACGAAGAACAACATGCATACGAGTAGAGCCGGAGGGAACAGCAACGACAATGTAAACGGCGGCGGCGCGAAACGACCACCGGCGAAGAACATTCCCGCAATGCTGAACAAACAAATGACAATTATTCTACTCCGTGAAGATGGAATGGCAGCAAAATCACTTTGATTTTCATTTGAGAGTTTTAACTGTCGTCAATTTTCGCTGCATTTCATCTTCGCAGAGTGGAATGGCTGTCATTTTTCTAGGTATTCGGATGGGCGGCATCGAAATTGTCCGCGAGCTAAACCTTCCTAAAAAAAAAAAGAGGTCCAGAAGGCTTGACCTAGTGTTCGTTCTCGCGTGTTTCCTTGCCTTTACTCAGTAGAAGCATAGGAATTATTCAGTTATGACAAGCTTTACCTAATCCAAGCCCGTGCACTGTGCGAATGGTTCTGTCATTGACCCACCTGCCCAAGTTTTCTTGTTCACGGGTCCTGCGACATCCAATATTTCGTGATCAGTCTTGCCACTACATTGCCACACTACGTAGTCTTGCCACTACATCAGTCTTGCCACTACTTGCCACTACAGACACTACAGTCCTGCCACTAAGTGTGCAGAACTATGGCTTTCATCTCCTTCTTGTGGTTTTTAATATCTCGCTTGCGTACATGCATGTGTGGGTTAGTTTGCATTCAGCAAATTACATGGACGACCTCTAGTAGTCGGCAGCTCATTCGGGTCACGTCCACTGCGCAAATCGGTCTTCCTGCCTGCATATTCGGGGGCGAACACCGAGCAGTCCACAACAAACTGCGGTAGTGTCGTCGCCCATGGTGGTAGACTCGCTGCGTTTAGTTGTCGGGCTGCAGAAAAACGTCATCAGTGCAGGTCCCCGGGCCGGACAATAATGTCTTACTAGAGGCTAAAACCCGAGGATGTCTTCATTTTGTGTGCTCTCTCTTGTTGTCAACTGTTGTGGTCGCTTTCGTGCTTGTTGTTCTATTTGAGATGTAGAACCACGCTGTCAGCGCTGTTGTTGCGGTCATTGTTGTTGTCGTGGCTGTTGTTTTGTTATTATACTAATAGTGGAAAGCGGAAAGTGGGGGAAAATTTGCGCTGACCGCGCTGTAACCGTTGAGTATTCTGGCCTACAGTTGAACGGTGGCTGGCAGTGGGGCATGTGGGGATAGGCGTACATGGTATGAAGAGTCGATAGGACAGAGGATATATTGCATAAATGGAAAGGAGACTATACACACGTGTACGTAAAGCTTGTGACTAAGCAAAAAACCGCACCTATTATTATTTTTTTAGGTTTTGTAGGACCATGCCCTCAGACAAAATACAAGGGAACATACACACACGTACATGTCGTCGTGCTGTGCTTTCTTGAACAAACGAAAACAACACTACCACACGAAACAAGAAGGAGCCCCCACCGAGACCGCGCTTGTCTCCTCCCGTATGGTTGCGCTGTTTCCGTCTCGTCATGAACCACCTAGCCCGACAGTCAATCCTCTGCTCTCTTGGCGGAGCCATGATGTTCTCACGAAAGCAGCAACATTGCAGCGCCACTGTTCCCTCTCTAGCGAATCGTAAAAAAGTCTATGCAGTGCAGTTTTATTTTCACAAAGGATTTCTCCTGTGAAACTTAAAATACACGCGACACATACGGCAGAAGCAGCAGCGTTATTAGTCCTGAGTAAATAGTCCCGCATTGAATGGTGGTCTTTCGCATCAACTTCTTGGTCTGCTTTGAGCCTCCACAGGATACACCCGAAAATGTGGAACGGCCGAAGAGAATGTCTTCAGTTCACTTTTCGCTGTCCTCCGGTTCCAGTAGGTTTTCTTTACAGGGAAGGTTTCTAAGCAGATTTCGGCAAGTGGATAATGCAGGAGAGCATATTACACGTTTGATGATCACTGCACGAAATTCTTACACGCATTACAGAGAAATTCACCATGCTCCGGCGCTTTTGATCTCGTGTAGGATTTGATGAAAACGTACAAAACGATAGGCGAAGCTGTATATCGCACGGACAAAGAGGAGCTCTCGCTTAGAGCCCCTATTCCAATTTAATTGGAAAACATGTGAAGGCACGAAATGTAGGCGAAATCTCCTTGTGTTCTCCCCTCCCCCGCCCCAGTAATTGCGAATGCGTTAAAAATATTTCGAAATAGTAGTTGAAGCAGCAGTAAGCCTTAAAGAAGGCAAGTGATGCAAGATCTGAGAAAGATATGAAATAAAGGAGATAAATTTCTTTGATCTACATTTTTGTATGGGCGTAAGAATCCGGCTAGTATATTGGTTGCTTTAAATATGAGAAAAGGACAGGTAGCACGAACATGAGTTCGGGCAAACTTCTACGAGTAGCTCAAGGTGCAGAGTCGACAGTGTTTTCTCTGACGACCGGATTAGCGTATAGTGTCGTCGGGCTGTAAAACTGCAACTTTATTCAGCGTTCGCAACAGAAAAATTTGAAGAAACGGCAACGAAAACTCTGAAAGCATCAGAATACCTTGCACATTGTTGTAGTCACCATTCACATGATCGTTATTATGGTTATAATTTATATCCTCCAAAAACGACAAAAGCTTGCGTGTGCGATCTACAATTATCCATACCCTGTCGGCTGAATGCAAGGTCGACCCGCAAATGTCTGTACTTGATCCCAATACCTTATTACTCTGCTGTCCATGAACGTGTACGATCGTAGGGTGGGGACAAGTAACGTTTTCTATTTCTAGCGCCTTCTTATAGCTGGCAATCATGGTGATGACACATTCGAGTAGACACACCTCAATGGTTGGCTGCAATCCTAACAGATATCTTTGAAAAATGAGGGCTGTCACGTTTCTATATTACTAGTGATTTATTCTCCCTGGTAATAGTAGCCGACTGAGAATTTTTGCTGCGGCCTCAATATTTATGCACCAACCTTCTCTCTCTCCCCCCCCCCCCCCCCCACACACACACGCACACATTATTCGGAGGGAGCGTATAGATAGTGCGGACAGCAGTACAGCGATCAAAGCAGGCAACATAGGCAGAGTGAGGGAACGCGTCATAGGAGAATAGTTTCGCTCTCCCGAAAAAGAAAGTCATCAGTGTACCTCTGGCACAGTAACTTTGCACCCTGCATCTCGTACAGTCACTCGACGTTGTCAGCCCGAAATCTCTTCACCCGGAAGCATGACACGCAAGCCTGAGCGTGGACGTGTATATAGTCCGCCAAGGAGAAAAAAGTAAAAAAAAAAGAGCGATGAAAGTGGACGTGATGGATGGCGTGGGCAACTAGCTCAAAGAGGCGGGCATACAAGGAGCGCAATGCGTGAGAGTCCGTGCTTCCACAAATGGGACCACGAGTGTCTAGTGCTGCCCTCTGTGTTCCGTGGCGATACTTAATCAGCCCATAGAACACACACTTGGAGTGAGGGGGAGGTGGGTGTAGGAAGATATGGGACAGTGTCATTAATCATGACGCGGCGAGCGCATAAATGACGAGAAAAGTGAACCCGCATGTAACACTCGCTCCTCCAAATTCAGACCTCTATCTAGTCTTGTGAGTCGCGGCATTTTACTGTGCCTTTTTCGGTGCCTGTACGGCAGAGGGCTGTACTACGCAGGGCTACAACGTTCGTGCAGAAATTGTACTTACCATTACGAGTAAAACCCCACCGTGTCATCAAGGTCATGCGGACAAAGATGCATATTCCATCACCGTCTCGAAAGCCCACATAACAATACTTCTAGACACCGACTGCTATCAGCATTAGTGATGTTAGATCGCAGATATTCCTGGCTTAAAAGGCTGATGTGCACGTGGTATAAAAGTGCCACGCAAATTGAGCATTAATTGCGTTTGAATGATTTCTTGTGGAGAGGAGCTAAATTAGCTGGGTCGCATTAGTGCAAGTACGTGCACCATCATCTCATCTACAAAAGTTTACACTCACGTGTTTCGTCATCTAACTAGACAATATACGTATGATTGCATATGAGTATGTGCATACGTCAGTGTAAGTCTCCTTTATCGCGAGACAAGAAACCAGCGAGGTATTCGCGTGCAAACGTTTAGTTCTTATCATGCATACAAAAGAAATTAGCCGTTTCGCTCGAAAGGCGAATGACTGACAGGTACAAAAAAGTATTACACAATTACATAACAAAATCTCGTACTTTTTATAACCTCTATAAAACCCACTGAGCATTCGCTCTCTAACAAACTGGTATGGCGTCAAGACCAAGAAACAAGCATGAACAGATCACACTCGATGACCAGGAGTACTTCTTGAACGTTGTATATTGTGAAAATGTTAAGCTCTTTAAATATACGAAAAACGATGTTCGTGCACAGTGACGATTGCAAGGCAGTGACTCACCAAAGGTCTGTGAGTTATTGCTTTGCCAACGATGTCAGGATGATAACTCGTCGGTGTGCATACGGTACTCCTGCGACAATTTTTTCCTTTAACTATTACGAGTACGAGTAATTGCGATTATAGCATACTCTTTATATTCATGTACTTTATGATCATTGTATTTCCTGTTTGTTTGGCTTACTAGTCATTACATTGCATTTGCTCCCACGTATTTTCCGCTGTGCTGAGAAAAGGAACTGCGTTCAATACACATAATAAGTGTTTGTTGTACGGTTAATGCGTCCATATTTTATTATTCTTGCACACATTGCAATGGTGGTTAGCCAAAGAGTTCTTGCCAGTTTGTAACAGCACATATAGTGTTCTACTAACTTCATATGACAGTGTTATGACAAAGGGGTTTACTTTGTACTTAACTTCATGTCAGCCTGTCCGGAGACCCATAAAATTCATTTTGTGTGTTCCCTAATAGAATCATACGTTTTTATTTTTCTAGATGCAAGCAAAGTTAGGTACACAGCTCCCACCCTTGGAAAATTCGCCATCACACGCATTCGTGCCAGCATTGACGGAAACTTATGTACACGTTCTCATATTGCACGAATCTTGGCCGCGAATCCCAGTTTAAGTATTGCACAGTTCAACTCTTTTCGATAATAATACCACCTGAATTACTGCCAGCGCCGTAAACCAGGTGGCAATTAAAACTATAAAATTTCATTCACCTCTTCTGTTATGAACCAGTAGGTCGTTTTATTTGTTTTCATTCAAAGGTGAATTTTAGTCACAACGGCCGCTTCTACGCACTAGGGAAACTCGAGAACGTTTCACGTTTTTTCATAGTCCAATGTGCCTCCAAGCGGCAGCATTTACTGCTTAGAAGTGAAAGCTGCGTACAAGTGAAAAATACAAACTTAGGAGAGAAAAAAAGAGAGTGGAAGAGAATTGACACGTATATTTTATGCATCAAGCTTAGGAAATGCATCCCTATTCCAAGATGCCTTGAGCTCGGGCCACCTATTGGGCATTACATCGTGACAAGCCGAAGCTGATTCTTGAGGTTGGAGCTGGCAATATATTCCAGACTCTTATAGAAAAACGATTCGGGTAAAGCAAGGTGTCAACTAAGGTTAGCTGAGAACGTGGTAAGTAAATCGGAAAATAAATCCTTAGGCTCATTGTAACAATAAGCGGTATGGAAATCCACCTGTGAGTGGCAGCTATCTCTATATAATTCTTTACGCACATCATAAGTCCAGTGTTGTGCTGGTTGCATGTGCTGGAAGTAATGTTGGAGCGGGAAATGCGCGGTGAGATTTGGACACGATCTGTAGGGCACCTGCACATCAGCAAACGTTTTGGCTTGTGTTTTTGGCTAAGTTTTTGCTACTTCTGCCTCACAAAAAATTTGGATCTGGCTATTCTTTAGCTATATTTTGAGATCCTTTTGCTGTTTTTTTTTTGTTGGGACCATGTGGCAACCCTGGCCACTGGCTTTATCAGTTGAACTTTCGACTCGTAATGACCAGGACGCGTGTTGTTCGATCGGAAGAACAGCCGGAATACAGTGGGCGTCGGCACGCCGACAACGTGAGGCCGCCCCTGCCGCTGCACCTAGTGCGACAACATCGAGTGCCGGCGAAGCTCTTCCCGATGGAGAGCAACTCGCACGAGTCCAGCGCCGACGGGAGCGAAAGCGTCGCTGCGAGCGGCGCCGTCGAGTGAATACCACCACGACGATCGAGCCAGGGAGGCCAAGGCCAGGGCCTTGGTACGATCCCTGTGCAGGGATCGTACCAAGATGCAGCAGTCCGTGTCGCAGCAGTCCGTCTCGTGAGATCCCGGGTGCGACGTCGAGGTTCCGGAGAGAGTTCATCGTGAAACCCGTTTGGGCACGACGTGTGTCGTGTGTGACCGTCTTTGCTTCTCCGGAGACTTGGCCACGATGGGGCGGCGCGGCGTGATGCTCAGCAGCGATAAGTGGCTGCGGGTGCGTCGCGCCAGTGCGTCTCCGCGGAAGACGTGGAGCAAGAGACTGCCTGTCGTACGTGTCGCGAATGATTGCTTAAAGGGGCGGTGCCTTGGTTTGCCACCGTCAACGGCTACGTACGCCCACTCATGCCGGAGCACCTACCGAAATTGAACGGGATGGTGGAACGGCTATACTGGCGTCTCGTCTTCCGTTCGTGACCATTCTACGCTTGAAGTTCAAGAAGGAGTGCTTGCCTCTTTATTCGCCCAATACCAAACTCATAATAGTCAAATTCAACGTAGCGAATCCTCAACATAGGAAAACCCCGACATAGCAAAACCAAACATAGCGCCAGCTTCGCTGGACTTTTCTCTTCACACACAGGGTGGAAGGACTCTGAATGCTTTTCGAAAATTTCAGAAAGTCAACTGCGCCAAGTTAGGCATAATATTGGAGCAAAAATACGATAAATTCTCACCCCTCCCCCGCGGGCACAGTATAGACATAAAACATGAGAACTAGCGTAGCGTAGCATGCTACGTCACTCAGGTAGCCATACCTTACAGGCTGCACAGCGATCATTCGCTGTATAGCCATTCAGTCCCTTACCCGCGGAGAAACAAGTTCTTTTCACTCAATGCTCTATTTGTGCTTTTACTAAACGACGCTTTATACGGAATATGTAATGATAGAAACTTGTTAACTTTAACAATACGACGGTGTGATCGTCGGTTTATATTCATTGTGATATGGCTGTTCATTCTTGGATAACTATACGATATTCTATTCGTTCCTGGTACTATTCGATTCGTATTCAATTCGGTCTCAACAAACACTATTTGCACACACGTACAACTTTCAGTTTCATGAATAAACTTCCACCTTTTTCGGATTTCAGCAAAAACGCGTATTGGCAGCGTCCGGCGTTAAAGAGACATGCTGGAATCCTAGGCAGGAATGGTAACGCAGATAACGAGTTACGCACCTTATTACTTGTTCCTCACAACATGCGGAAAAAATTACCCGTTCGTATTACAGCACCAGAAACAAAGCCTTTCATACACGTGCGAGAACTTCACTCCACCTCTGTCCTTCAAGAAGAATAACTTCCCGCTCGAAACAGACCACCAGTCCTGTTCAGGTTAGGAAACTGATCACTCTCATGTTGTCAACCTCCTTCCCTTTCCTTCCTCTTTTTGCAAATAACTTGAGTAAACAACCACCTGTACCTACGTTAGCAAACATTTCACTGCAGCTATGCACATTGACTTACCCTTTCTTTTTATTCATATTTCTCCTACAGCGCCTATCTCAAAGTGGAGGGGGGCCAACCCGGCGCGACCACGGTTATCGTACCTGCATTTCGTTTCCTTCTATTTCACTCTTGTGTCCCTAGAACTTGAACAGGAACTCGCCAAACATAAGTCACCACGAGTTTGTTTTTTCTTGTCAGGCATTGAAAAAGTATCGCCCACAAGGATGGCAGCCGCTGGCTTTGACACCGAGCGAACAACAGAAAAAGAACCAGGCTCGTCGCCGCTGTTTCGCGAACATTTGGTGAAGCAAACTCCGCGTTTATCTTGGTACTTGCCTGAAGGCTGCGACATAAAAAATATGAACAAACGTGGAGACTACACAAGGAAGAGTGGAAGTTGAAACACACGGCCAGAGTATCAATAGGAACTTCACGCTCCAAAGGTAAAGAAGTGGCACAACGGGGAGTCCTAGCAACTTCTAAAATTAAATCAAAGCCTGCCCCCCGCCCCCTTCCTTCAACAACTTTTTTCCGTCAACTCGCAAAGCACAAAAGACTTTTCATTCCAGCTGCATCCGCACAGTGTATCTTCAGCCAAGCATTTTCTGTATGAATTCTTTTTTCCACAAGCTAACGGATTCGGTGATGCTGTCTACGCCGTGTCTATTGCACATCTGTTTTACGTTTATTGTTTCATTTAGATTTTTGCTATCCTATATCTTTGTAAAATACTTCCCGGCTGTCCTCTGGAATACAAAAAAGGATTCCATTCCCTGCCCCCACCCTCCCCACCATATATTTTTGTTTTCCCGGCGGGACCCGATTCCTGCCCCAATACGCTCTGCTTTTTCATCATTTGGGTCTTGCAGGTTGAACCTATTCCCTTGTCTCTGCGCGTAGACTTCCAGTGCGTCGGTTCTCCCGTCGCTCAAGTCACACAAAGCAGTTTTTATGATTGCTTGTAGCCGAAATGGGCGTAATAGCGGCAGCAAGTGTTTTTGTACAGTTCTGTCACTTAGTGTCATATTAAACTGGTACCTGATAGCCACTAATTATGACGGCGCTGATTCTCTAAGACGTGGAGGCGATTGACCAACACAAGTCAAGTCAAGTCAAGTCAAGTCAAGTCAGGTCAGGTCAGGTCAGGTCAGGTCAGGTCGGTCGGTCGGTCGGTCGGTCGGTCGGTCGGTCGGTCAGTCAGTCAGTCAGTCAGTCAGTCAGTCAGTCAGTCAGTCAGCCAGTCAGTCAGTCAGAAGGACAGACAGACAGACAGACAGACAGACAGACAGACAGACAGACAGACAGACAGACAGACAGACAGACAGACAGACAGACAGACAGACAGACAGACGGACGGATGGACGGACGGACGGACGGACGGACGGACGGACGGACGGACAGACAGACAGACAGACAGACAGACAGACAGACAGACAGACAGACAGACAGACAGACAGACAGACAGACAGACAGACAGACAGGTGGACGTACGGTCGGACGGACAGACAGACAGACAGACAGACAGACAGACAGACAGACAGACAGACAGACAGACAGACAGACAGACAGACAGACAGACAGACAGACAGACAGGTGGACGTACGGTCGGACGGACGGGAAGTGTGGAAAGAAATAAGGAAGTATTATTGACTTCTTTATTTTTGGTGCCTCGCAAGCCCCGGATAGGCCACAGCATAAGTCCCGTACCAGGAGAACGGCAGAACTAACGCATATAGTATAAAGGGTGTATTATATCTGTACTTAAGAAATTAACGGTGGCGCTTGCTTACATTTGGTGGCTTTATTGTATAATAAGGATAGAATTTATGAAGAAAAGAACGAACAAATAAAGGAAAAAATGAACGAAGCAATAAAGAAAGGCAATGAACGAGCAAAATAATTAAGAAACCAACGTATGAATGAATGAAAAACAAAGGAACGAATGAATGAAGGTATGAATGAAGAAAGAAACTAAGGAAGGAACCAACGAACCTTGATGAACAAACGAAGGAAAAACTGAAATAAGGTAAATACGAACGAAATGATGAATGAAGGAAGAAAGGAAGCAAGTATGAAAGGAGGATTGAACTAAGGGAAAAAATCACAGGCCATGCACCCTGTACAGATGGTAAACCAGCGAAGCTGCAATAGGCGGCACTGGTGTTTATGTTGAGGTCGTCGTTATCGCTGCTCTGCCTCCGGGTCCCGCACTGGCGGATCCTGGTGCAGACGTCGCCGCTGGCGATCTTGCTCGGCCGCCGCGTCGACGGCGTAACATTGCCGCTTTAGCTCCGCTTCGCGAACTAGCTCGGCCGCACTAGCCACCGGATCGGCCTGACATTGGCGCTTGCGCATCGCATCGTGGGGCCGATCTTCTGCTGAGACGTTGGCGCGACGCCGACGAGATGTCCCCCGCTCCTCCTCTCGGCGCTGTTGCTCGTAGGCCAGCTGCTCCTCGGGAGAACGAACGATGCGTGACCATCCCAGTCGGAGTGAGACTGCTGCGGACGCGCTCTGCTGCGAGAGAGAAACGACGTCACTATCGGCATAGCCAATGGCGCGCCGCACCTTCCGCAGGAGGGTTTACGTGGTCGGACCACGAGCGTTTTGTAAAAATTCTCGGCGCCAACAGTGCGAACGCGCTAGTGCCGCTGCTCGCGCGTTCGTCGTCGTCTTCCGCAGCTGCCTCCATCGTACAAAAAGAAAAAGAACTATCATCAGGAATGGCTCGAGTGCCGTCGTCTTTCACAGCTGGCGCCATTGCCGCTAATCATTCCAGCGAAGAATTTCCCTTGTGTCGTCGTAATTAGGAGGCCGCATTTACGGGGATATGAGCCATTGCTTAACGGAGTATGAGCCTAAGGGGGTATCTGTGGTCAGACAGCGAGCCTTTCGCCTACGCATACGCAGCTTCGCGCTAAAAGGAAGGTGGGGAAGAAAGAAGATAAGAAGAGATCAAGAAATGAAGAAACGAAGCACGAAGTAGGTCGAGGACAGGGCCAGAAGGAAACGAGTGAGTAGCCTAAGATATGATATCAAGTTACGACGGGACGAGAACAAAGAAAAACAAAGATCCTTATTAAGAACGCGGCACCGTAATTAGGCCTGCAAAGACCTGACGGGCAGTAGGAATCAAAATGAGTAAGAGAAACGAAATCAAGGAAGTTAAGCCTGATGCGATATTCCGTTCAACCGAACAACACGTTCGCACCTAATAACGAGACACCTGCAAAGATAGAACAAGAAGCTTAAAGGAGCGAAAACATTGTGCAAAGTGTTGAGGGCAAAGCATATAAGAACTCTCGCAGCGACTTTCCTATCTTTCTCATCTTGTGGAATGCGTCGCTGCTCTTCCCAACTGCACAAGCAAATCATCTCACGAAAATCTCGTCTTCCCTTTACGCGAAAAAAAGCAGAAGATAGCGGGGAAAGGAAATCAAGAGGAAAATGTTTCAGTGGGAAAGCAGGAGGCGAGCTTACGTGCTGACTCGAACCACGTCTGCCTCGTCTAGGGCAAACGACTTATTTGACATTATTATTTCTTTCTTTGAGAAAGTCCTATTTCCTAGGAATTGGATTGCTAAGCCCAGCTTCGTCTTCGGTTCATCTCGTGTAACCTTGGCGTTGCACACTTCTCGTCTTTCTGTGAATTCAGTTCGCATACGGCTATGCTGGCTGGAGGAGAAAAAATAGGTTAAATTTCTAATAACTTCGGTAGTTTTCGCCACTTCGTTTGAGTAAAGCGAACTTTCTCTTGTACAAGCACGTAACTTCGAAAATTCCGTCAGTTCCTTCGAGCAAAAGTAACTTTCTCTCCGACAAGAACAGACGAAGCTTGTGCTCTACCATGCAGACCAATGCAGACGGCGACACAGCATGAGGACAGACAGCAAGCTTCCAAAATTGCTCGACGATTCTTCGCTTGCAAACTTGCGCTCAGGTGGCCTACCACTACAAGGGGTCGCAGCCCTGATGTGACATTCTGTGACTTCAGTGCTTGCAGGAATCGGCGGAAGAACATGCTTACCGAAGCGAGAAGCACATATAATCTGCATGAAATGTAGGTGAGAATTCTATCGTCAGGCACGTTCTGCTACAGTTTCCGCGGAAATACGCGGACGCTATGCCATCGCGTCCGCGCAAGAAAGGCTAGCAATATAAGCTATAGCAGCCTGCTTAACGTTTCGTAGAGCGTAACGGCTCATTTAACACCGGCGAGTTAGAGATGTCAACGGCCGCAAATAGTCTCAAATGGTCCTTTTGGTTGGAAAGTGACCCTCTTGAGTCAATTTTCACTGCTGCATTTTTGGAGGCCAACGTCGATCGCAGAGTCCATGGGAAGGCTGTTAACAAGTACACCAGACTTGGCAGCCATGGTGCGGCGACTTTCGCTAATGCCCTGCTGTAATTGTCACCGCCCTGTGATGCAATGTGAGAGTGAAATGTTGCAGCTGGAATCGCGAAAAGTCGAGATGAGAGTAACTATCATTTAGCTTGAATGTTGAAATGTATCTGGCCGATAACTTGGGTTCGTGTGTGTTATTTATGACAATTTTGTTTTTTCTCTGACGTCCTGAGCAAAGAGCAAGCATGGTGCACCTGAAAAAGTGTTGTAGGAACCTTTGGAGTCGAGCTAAACCGATAGATTATTGCTCGGAAATGTCTAAGACATCAGTTTTATCAAGAACAGAGCCTTAGTAAGCGAGAATTTGAGAAAAATTAGGATATGATTTGAGACTCTACAGGGACTCCTAGTACTAGCCTGGATGTCGTCATACACTCTAAGAAAAGTTTACACCCTTTGGAGTGCCCCTTCTGCCACACAACGATAATCGTCCGTTACTTTCCAGTAACGAACGGCATGCGCGTTATCAGCATGATAGCATTCCCGACAGGAAAGTAGCGGGCGCCGCGTTTAAAAGAAAGGAGACGCATCAAGGTAGATGACGATTATCGTTGTGTGGCAGAAGGGGCATTCCAAAGGGTGTAAACTTTTCTTAGAGTCCAATGCCTCGTTATAATCGCATCACTTTTACTGAACCAGTGATAATGAAAGAAAAATTATTGCATTGCACTGTAAGACCGAAGAAGTTGCTAGAGTCCACTTTTATTTACCTATTAGAGAGAGAGAGAGAGAGAGAGAAACAACTTTATTCGGTCCACTATAGACGTAAGCAAGCTCCACGTCACCTGGCTAGGCCCACTCGGGGACCATCAGGTGAAACTTGACGGCCCTCTCGCGAGCCCTCTGGACTGCCAGGATTTGAGAGGTGTGATCCTGGGCTTTAATTAACTTCATCATTTCCTCTTGAGTGAAAGGGGGACCGGCAGAGGCGCAGCCCCACAGGACATGTTCGAAGTCCGCATAATCACCACACAGAGGGCAGTCCGGGCTTGGGAACCGTTCGGGGTACATTGTGTGCAGCGCCGCGGGGCTCGGGTAAGTGCTTGTTTGCAGAAGCCTTAGAGTGACTGCCTGGGCCCTGCACAGCGAGGAGTGCGGCGAAGGTAGGAGTCTTCTTGACATATAATTATATTTGCAGATTTCGTTGTACGAGTAGAGAGGCTCGGGTCTCCCAGGAGAGGACGCGTTGCCCAGCGCACGGTCAGTCAAACCTCGTGCAGCCGAGTGCGCCTCCTCGTTGGGGTTGATCGAGGCACCCTCAATGGTTCCAAGGTGCGCAGGGAACCAGGCCAAAGAGTGATGTTTCATGTCTTTGGCACTTTGGATGATACGTAGGGCCTGGGGAGCCACCATTCCCATCTGAAAGGCCCTGACAGCGGCCTTGGAATCAGAATAAATCGTGTCGTGTACACTGTCCGTTAATGCAAGAGCAATAGCAACCTGCTCTGCAACGCTGGAATTAGAAGTGCGGACGGTAGCGCAGCTAAGGATTTTAGAATCACCGTCGATGACCACTGATACCATCGATAACGTCGCCGACGCTCTAAATGTTTCGTTTCTCGCTCAACCCCGCGCCACCCACGCTCCCACGTTTTGGTAGTTTCGGTATCGCGTAGTGATGCGCTGGTTTCGCTGGGTAACGAACCTTAGATTACCTGCAAGCAGCAGAAAATGCAGCGTCGGCGTGATGTTATCGCTCTGTTCTTGGCCGCGATTTTACGTTTTATGAAAAAATGAAGAAAGAAGCAAAACGCACATCCACCTGCTATACGTTTTACCGTTTTACCCACCGGTGGCGGTAATGGGCGGAGGTGACGCGTGCAGGGTTCCACCAGCTCGATCACGGCGGACAATGCGAATGCGCAAGAGGAATGCGGCCCCCACAGTCGCGATTTTCTCCGGAGCTAAGTCGCAAGTTCCTGGCGGAAACAAACCTTTAGAATTTGTGGCTCGGCCGCTGATTTTATTGTTCCTTAATGTAACACCACTGCGAACCACTTTTAGACCTTTCCTGTAAGCCCCGTCCTTTCTCAAGGTGTGGCGGTATAACTGAGACTGAGGGCCGTAACCGATGATGAAGCCACTGCCAACAAAACAAAAACAAATACAAAGCATGTGCGTAGTGACGGAACTGCTAGCTTGGAACGAGAGAAGGAAATATGACCTTTGTAACGGAGTAGGCTTGGCGGGAAAACTGATTTCTACATGGGAGGTGAAATAAGCGACGGCATCACCTGCGACTCATTTCGAATACGATGCCTCAGAGACGCGGTAAATTACGAGGGGATAGATAAAATAGAAAGAGTGGTCTATTATGCGATAGAAAGAGAAAAATTAGCGTCATTGACTGGGACGCTTGACGTAATAGAAACTTTTGTTTCAACAAAGACCACTTAGGGCTTTGTGTGCTTCTGAACTAATGCTTCCTCTCAAGATGATTTCCTTTCACATACAGACAGATACGCACACACACACACACCACGCACACTTCGATACCTCATTTTGGCGAGATATAATAATAAGAATTCAAAAGATAGGTCATTCCTTTTATTTAAATACTTGGATGTCAGGGACTAAAAATTACTGTCAGTTTCTGAACAACATTCTAAACAACATACACTTGGTCTTATTCGCGCGAAATAGTTTGCGCATATTTAAATCTTGGTGAATGATAGATGGGACACCTTGTGAATAGTCGCTGGCAATAAATAAATAAATAAATGAATAAAATCAACATACAATCTTCAGCAATTCCTCGACTTCTGAACCGACGAACTGATTCACTACGACATTGGCAGGCACACTACTTCGACCACTGCTATCTTCTGACGAACTTTTCTTTGTTGATGCACATAACGTCATCATCGTCTGCTCTAGCAAGAGTGGCTACACAAGAGCGTCTGCCGTGGCCTCCGAAATACATCCTCGAAAGTCCTGTGGAGAGTATTAGCTAGTAGTTTCGCTTTTAAAGGAAAGAAAATTGCGCAGAAATTACTCTGGGAGTTTGTATGTATGCGTGAGGCATTGTGCCACTTACTCATCTCCACGCAGACCGGTGTCGTTATCAGTGTTGCGAAACTTGATCCAACCAGTACAAACGACAGCGCTGCGGGGACACGAACATGCTGCCGACGGCAGCGCAAGGTGAATTGATGACGTAGGCAAATCACTGGAGACGGCGGCGCCAGATGCGCTGATGACGTCACGATCATTGTAAGCCGTTATCGTTCTTCAGCGCCTGGCCGTCGGAAAATTATGAACCGTGATCAACCACACTCGGGCGGCAGCTACGTCTCGCGCAGCTGCGATGGCGACAGAGAGCGCCGGCTCCTGAGAGCGTCATGGGCTCTGCGTTCTCGCCGCTGATTGCGCGTTGCAGAGAGACGCGCGGGCCCGTATCCTGAAAGCGATCTGCTATGTGGACGCAGTGCGGCGAGTGCTGAGAGTTTAGTAGTGCACTATGTGTTCTCCTAGCTCACGTTGAAGCGAGACGCAGCACGAAAAGGAATTCGCTCACCGCGGCGGGCGCTATAATGGAAAGCCGTCGTCTTACGGGACGGACGGACAGTCTTCTCGTTGGGTAAACGTAGAAATGCGTACGCATTTTAAACTTTATGCTATACGGATAAGCATTTCCATCATTAGAAAATTTGAGTCACTTGGCATGGAATGACTTAAAGCAACGATCCTCGGCTAGTTCTAACTTCACTTGTGTGGTTCTCTTTAAATGCATAAGTATTGCTATACCTACCCAACGAGAAACCTGTCCGTCACGTAAGACGAATGCAATGGCTCATAGCCCCGTAAGCAGGCAAACCCATTTAAAACAGTCGTACAACACACACAACCGCATACGTTTGAATAAAGAACAATCTCTAAACAAGCATCAGGACCGTCAGTGAAGCATTGCAAAATGCATAAGGGTCGGACCATGTTCGACAATGTTGATAATGGCACCGGGCTGTACGGACGAGCAAGTGTCGCGCCGCAACAGTTTGTGTCACCGAGGAGCTGTCACATTTACCGCATTGGCGCCAAAACTATCGCGGCGGCGTACTTTGTATATACACATCTCATAGCATCGCTACAAAACTATGTAAAGTCACATCATCAGTGTACATAACCATTGTGTACAATGTATATATTGAACATCATTTTGTGTAATTTGATGATTACTTCATGTGTAACTGAGCGTTTCGGTAGGTCTATCTGGTTATATGTTAGTGAGTCTGTACTCAGACGCTTCTTTCAAAACGTGCCATGTATACAATGCTTCGTACTTTGTAGGTGCTGTCGTCCGGGTGGAATTGGCGCGTCATTGTGAATCAGTTTTAGTATCGTCTTTTGTCGAAATAAACTTTTTCTAAACACTGACGAATGACGGAAACGCAGAAATGCAGAGTATCAGCGTTAATACAGATCACGCCAGAAACAACTCAACGGCGCTGCGCAGAACGGGTGACTACATCAAGACGCCCACGAGCACAATCGACAAGAAGAAATCCGCCATGCCGCTGTCGCCCGACAAGGACGTTCCAGGAAAGGTCGCGACGCAGAACAAACGCGAGAAATGCAAGCGCGCAATACCAGTTTAGCAACACTCAGCTTCACCTTGAATAGATCGCCGAGAAACGACGCCACAAAGAACATTGGATACCCCCCTCCCCTCTCAGCTAATCTGGTGGTGGTGTTGCAACTGCTACCCTAAATTAACCCTAATTCATCTTAATTAGCAGTCGTGGTTGTGGGTTCGACTCCCACCAAAGGTCGCGGGTTCGGGTTCCTTGAATAACTACATCTTAATTACCTTTTGCTAATTAACTTCACCCTAATGAATACCAATTATCGAGGGTTCGAGTGCCGTAATGAACACTATCGTAACTAAACCTGCCTTATCACGTACGCTATCAAGTATGATAAGCGAACGACCAATGAGGGTTGATAAGGGTTTAGACTGGTCGAATAAAGCACCATAACATGGATAATGTCGCCGGACTCCGTGGAGATGAGCAACTGGCACGATGCTTACGCATATCAGAAGGGTTTCCGCGTGAATTATTTTTTTTTTTGGCAACACATCATATTACAAGTCACTTGCCTATTGAGAACACATATTGTTCCGGGTCCACTGAAGCCGGCATGGCTCAAACGTTAAGGTCTATACGACAATAATATAGCAATAACTGCTAGGCTTAACTTCCCGGAGCTAAACGCTGGCAGGGTGTCCCGATAATAAAAAAAAATCATATTTTAGGAAGGTCATAGCTGGATGCTCTAGAATAATTTCAACTATTTGTGGACCTTTAGCGAACACCCAAATCATGTTTTGACATTAAGCTCTGACCTTATTGTGGCTGTTATGGCCGGGAATCAAATCCTCGAGCGCGTGTTCAGCAACAGTGTCTATAAGATCCCAAGACTGTTGCATGCAGTACATCTAAAGTTACGTCGCTCATATGCATTGCAGTATCTGACAAGGTCAACACAGGTATCTTGCGAATGCCTTACTGCACCGTAGAGACGTGGACAAAGTTGGCAAAAATTTACAGGTTTGCCGATGGCTTTTCAACGAGCAAGAATCACCCCATATATTGGCGTTCTCAGACCACTGACAAATCGCAGGCTTTATGTTGCGCACTGACGCAATGTTGCGCTAGGCTGTAATATTATATCTGATACCGCGATCTGCAGGCATGGTGTAGGAAACTGGAGTATCTTTTCTACATTTACACCCGCCACCAGCGATTCCTCAAAGAGAAAAGTAAAAGGGGACAGTGATTAGAGATTACCGCTGCATCCATTTCTCGACCATAGACTCTCGCAACTGGTTTTGGCGACGGGTGAGTAAATGCCTGTGTCACCTCAGATAGCCCCTGTCGCGTGATATCATCAGGTACTGCTCTTCGCCAGTTTAGGCATATCGTATCATGTATACATCTCCGTGTCGGGCTCTTATCACATGAGAGCTCTCGAGGAACACACCAGGAAAAAAAAAAATCTCAGTGCCCTTCCACTCTGTGAAGAAGGATGACCAGCGAAGCTGTGTATCATCATCAGCCTGGTCACGCCCACTGCAGGGCAAGGGCCCCACCCATACTTCTCCAACTACCCCGTCATGTACTAATGGTGGCCAAGTCTTCCCTACAAACTTCTTAATCTCATCCGCCCACCTAACTTTCGGCCGCCCCCTGCTACGCTTCCCTTCCCTTGGAATCCAGTCCGTAACCCTTAATGACCATCGGTTATCTTCCCTCCTCATTACATGTCCTGTCCATGCCCATTTGTTTTTCTTGATTTCAGCTAAGATATTAACTCGAGTTTGTTCCCTCACCCAATCCGCTCTTTTCTTATCCCTTAACGTTACACCCATCATTCTTCTTTCCATAGATCATTGCGTCGTCCTCAATTTAAGCAGAACCCTTTTCGTAAGCCTCTAGGTTTCTGGCCCGTACGTGAGTACCGGTAAGACGCCGCTGTTATACACTTTTCTCTTGAGGGATAATGGCTACCTGCTGTTCATGATCTGAGAATGCCTGCCAAATGCACCTCAGCCTATTCTTATTCTTCTGATTATTTAAGTCTCATGATCCGGATCCGCGGTCACTACCTGCCCTAAGTAGATGTATTCCCTTACCACTTCCAGTGGCTCGTTACCGATCGTAAACTGATGCTCTCTTCCGAGACTGTTAAACGTTACTTTAGTTTTCTGCAGGTTAATTTTTAGACCCACCCTTCTGCTTTGCGTCTCCAGGTCAGTGAGCATCCATTGAAATTGATCTCCTGAGTTACTAAGCAAGGCAATATCATCAGCGAATCGCAAGTTACTAAGGTATTCTCCATTAACTCTTATCCCCAATTCTTCCCAATCCAGGTCTCTCAATACCTCCTGTAAACACGCTGTGAATAGCATTGGAGAGATCGTATCTACCTGCGTGACGCCTTTCTTTATTGGGATTTTGTTGCTTTCTTTATGGAGGGCTACGGTGGCTGTAGAGCAGGTACAGATACCTTTCAGTATTTTTACATGTGACTCGCCTGCACCCTAATTCCGTAATGCCTCCGTGACTGCGGAGGTTTCGACTGAATCAAACGCTTACTCGTAATCAATGAAACCTATATATAAGGGTTCGTTATATTCCGCACATTTCTCTATCACCTGATTGATAGTGTGAATATGGTCAATTCCCGAGTAGTCTTTACGGAATCCTGCCTGGTCCTTTGTTGGACAGTAGTGTAAGGTGTTCCCGATTCTATTTGCGATTACCTTAGTAAATACTTTGTGGGCAACGGACAGTAAGCTGATCAGTCTATAATTTTTTCAAGTCTTTTCAGTCCCCTTTCTTATGGATTATGATTATGTTAGCGTTCTTCCAAGATTCCGGTACGCTCGAGGTCATGAGGCATTGCGTATACAGGGTGGCCAGTTTTTCTAGAACAATCTGCCCACCATCCTTCAACAAATCTGCTGTTATCTGATCCTCCCCAGCTACCTTCCCCGTTTGCATAGCTCCCAAGGCTTTCTTTACTTCTTCCGGCGTTACTCGCGGGATTTCAAGTTCCTCTAGACTATTCTGTCTTCCATTAACGTCGTGGTTGCCACTGGTACTCTATAAAGCTCTGCAGGAGTCCTCAGCCACATGAACTATCTCATCCATATTAGTAAAGATATTGATGGCTTTGTCTCTTAACGCATACATTCAAGAATACCTTAGTAACTTGCGATTCGCTGATGATATTGCCTTGCTTAGTAACTGCGGGGACCAATTGCAATGCATGCTCACTGACCTGGAGAGGCAAAGCAGAAGGGTGGGTCTAACGATTAATCTGCAGAAAACTAATGTAATCTTTAACAGTCTCGGAAGAGAGCAGCAGTTTGCGATAGGTAAGGAGGCACTGGAATTGGTAAGGGAATATATCTACTTAGGACAGGTAGTGCCCGCGGATCCGGATCATGAGACTTAAATAATCAGAAGAATAAGAATGGGCTGGTGTGCGTTTGGCAGGCATTCTCAGATCATGAACAGTAGGTTGCTAGTGCTATTATCCCTCAAGAGAAAAGGTATAACAGCTGTGTGTTAGCAGTGCTCACCCACGGGGCAGAAACCTGGAGGCTTACGAAAAGGATTCTGCTTAAATTGAGGACGACGCAACGAGATATGGAAAGAAGAATGATAGGTGTAACGTTACGGGTTAGAAAAGAGCAGATTGGGTGAGAGAACAAACGGGAGTTAATGGCAGCTTAGTTGAAACAAGAAATAGAAATGGGCATGGGTAGGACATGTAATGAGGAGGGAAGATAACCGATGGTCATTAAGGGTTACGGACTGGATTCCAACGGAAGGGAAGCGTAGCAGGGGCGGCAAAAAGTTAGGTGGGCGGATGAGATTAAGAAGTTTGCAGGGACAACATGGCCCCAATTAGTACATGACCGGGGTAGTTGGAGAAGTATGCGAGAGGCTCTTCCCTGCAGTGGGCGTAACCAGGCTGATGATGATGAATATGGTGCTTCATTTGTCCTCCTAACTTCACTGAGCTCTATTATACCCCATTTACTACCCTCTAATTCCTCCAATATCACTGCTAGACTCGCCTCACAAGATAACGTTCTAGCGTTAAACGTTGCCAGGTTCAGATTCCAAGCTGTGTATGTGGGCCCCTTAATGGCGAACTGTACGTCCCCCGCGGGTCGGCCTGGTATTGCCCTATCTTCGGTATCGGCCCACGTATATGGTGGGTGCTTAACGCCTGCTTCACCTCCGCAGCGGGTAGGGCCGGTATTGCACTATTTTAGGGATCAGCCCACGTATGGGGAGGTCTTAACGCCTGGTTCACCCGCCGGGGGTCGGGCCGCATAGTACGATCTTCGGAATCAGCCCACGTATGGGGAGGGCTTAACGCCTGCTTCACCAACGCCGCGGGTCGGGCCAGCATTGCACTATCTTCGGGATCGGCCCACGTGTGAGTAGTGTTCAACGCTTCCTTCACTTCCCCCGCGGGTCAGGCCGGCATTGCACAATCTTTGGGATGGGCCCACGTATGCGGAGTGCTTAACGCCTGCTACACCTCCACAATGGGTGGGCCTGGCATTGCACTATCTCAGGGATCAGCCCACGTATGGGGAGGGCTTAACGCCTGCTTCACCCCTGCCGAGGGTTAGGCCGGCATTGTACTATCTTCTGGATCGGCCCAGGTATGGGGAGTTCTTAGCGCCTGCTTCACCCCTCAGCGGGTGAGGACCGGCATTGTACTATCTTAGGGATCGGCCCACATATAAGGAGGGCTTAACGCCTGTTGCACCTCCGCCGAGGGTCGGGCCGGCATTGCACTATCTTCGGTATCGGCCCACGTATGGTGAGTGCTTTATGCCTTCTTCACCTCCGCAGCGGGTCGGGCCGGCATTGTGCTATCTTCGGGATGGGCCCACGTATAGGGAGTGCTTAACGCCTGCTTCACTTCCGTCGCGTGTCGGCCCGGCACTGCACTATCTTTAGAATCGGCGTACTTCTGAATAAAGCTTTCTATACCATACCACCATGATGATGACGATCATCATCATCATCCTATTTTATGTCCACTGCAGGACAAAGGCCTCTCACTGCGATCTCCACTTACCCCTGTCCTCTGCCAACCGATTACAACTAGCGCCCGCGAATTTCCTAATGTCATCGCCCCACCTTGTCCACTGCCGTCCTGTACTGCGCTTCCCTTCTCTTCGTACCAATTCTGTAACCCTGATGGTCCAACGGTTATCTAACCTGCACATTAGATGACCTGCCCAGCTAAATTTTGTTCTCTTACTGTGAATTAGAATATCGGCTATACCCGTTGCTCTCTGATCCGAACCGCTCTCTTTCTGTCTCTTAATGTTATTTCTAGCATTCTTCTTTACATTGCGCCTTGCGCGGTCCTGAACTGGTTCTCAAGCTTCTTTGTCAGTCTCCAAGTCTCTGCCCCATATCTCAACCCTGGTAAAATTCAATGATTGTACACCTTTCGTTTTAGTGATAATAATAACACTGTCAGCTCCAGTCATGAGCTGACAATGTCTGCCGTATGCGATTGAACCAATTTCTATCCTTCTATTAATTTTTTTCTGATGATCAGGGTTCCCTGTGATTAACTGGCCTAGGTAAACGTACTCCTTCGCATACTCTAGAGGCTAATTGGCGATCCTGAACTCTTGTTTCCTTCACCGGCTATTGATCATTATTTTGGTCTTCTGCATATTCTTCAACCCCACTGTTACATTTCTCTGTGAAGGTGCTCAATCATTTGTTGTAACTAATCTGCAGTGTTGCTGAATAGAACAATGTCATCTGCAAACCGAAGGTTGCTGAGGTATTCGTCGTCGATCCTTACTCCTAAGCCTTCCCAGTTTAATAGTTTGAATACTTCTTCCAAACACGCAGTGAATAGCATTGGAGGTATTGTGTATCCCTGTCTGACCCCTTTCTTTATAGATATCTTCCTACTTTTCTTGTGTACAATTAAGGTAGCTGTGGAATCTCTGTAGATATTTTCCAAGGAATTTACGTAAGCGGTCTGTACTTCTTGATTGCGTAACGCCTCTATGACTTCTGGTATCTCTACTGAATCAAATGCCTTTTCGTAATCTAAGAAAGCCATATAGAGAGGCTTATTGTACTTTGCGGATTTCTCGATAACCTGAATAATGACGTGGTGTGGTCCATTGCAAAATATCTCTTCCTGAAGCCAGCCAGTTCCCTTGGTTGACTAAAGTCCAGTGTTGCCCTCATTCTATTGGAGATTATTTTGGTGTATATTTTATATCATAAAGAAAGTAAGCTAATGTGCCTATAATTTTTCAATTCTTTAACGTCTCCCTTTCTGTAGATTAGTATAATGTTTGTATTCTTCCAGTTTTCTGGGACCCTTGCAGTCGGTACACACTTCATATATAAGCCGCCAGCTTTCCAAGCATTATGTATAATCCGCCTTTGATTATGTCGACTGTTATTCCTTCTTCTCCTACCGCTTTTCGTGGTTTCATGTCTTTCAAGGCTCTTTTGACCTCGTCGCTAGTTATAGGAGGAGTTATTGTATCCTGTTCATTACTATTTCTAATGGAGGTATCTTGACTCCTCAGGGTACTGTACAGATCAGTATAGAATTCTTCCGCTGCTTTTGCTATACCTTCGAGATTGCTGATGATATTACCTGCTTATCTTTCAGCGCGTTCATCTTGGTGTGTCCTATGCCAAGTTTTCTACTCACTGGTTTCAGGGTGATTCCATTTTTTACGGCTTCGGTCTTTCCCACGTTATAATTTCCAATATCACTTATTTTTGCCTTGTTCATCAGTTTTGACAGTTCAGCGAATTCTACCTTATCTCTGGAGTCGGACACTTTCGTTCTTTATCGTTTGTTTATTAGGTCCTTTGTTACTTGGGAGAGCTTGCCTCTTCGTTGCCTTGGTGCCTTGCCTACCACTTCAATTGCTGCCTCTGAAATCAGCCTAGTTACGGTTTCATTCATTACCTCTAGGTTATCGTAATCTCTCTGTTCTAAGGCTGCGTATTTGTTTGCAAGTACCAGCCTCAATGTGTCTGCTTTTGTCTGTGCCTCCGCTGCAGAGCAGTTTACAATATCAGGTCAGCCCCCTCATAGGGGCACATTAACCTCACCATGTTATCATATCTCTGTTGCAGAAGAAATGCTCAGGCAGCTCAAGGAACCTAACATTGTACACCAGGCTCGAGCAGGCGCTTCTGGAAGTAGATGCGCTCTCATCCCATATGTTCACGGCATATCTCACAATCTGAAAAAAGTTGACAAACGAGCTGGTGTTCGCGTTTTATTTTCCACTCTTAAACGTCTTGGCTTGATGTGTGCCAAGGTGAATGCAGGACATCGGGAAAACGAACATGTGTGCGCAAAAAAACATGGGCAGAAGCATGTCGGATGTGTAAAGAAAGTAGTTTATTCAGTTCCCTTGTCGTCTGATTAATCTTATGTAGGCCAAACTGGCAGATGTCTGAATGACAGATTGTATGAGCATTGATATAAGATGGAAAACCAGCTCTGCGGTCACATTAGTGCTCATTGTAAGGCTCACGTGCATTCCAGATTTTAATAGAACCTGTGTTTTGAACAGAGCTGAGGATCAACTGACAAGATGTATATTGGAAGCTCTTGAGATCAAGAAGCCTGGTGATGCCTGTATCAGTGAACCCGCAGTTTCTCTATCGACAAAAGAACTGGCATATCTTGGGAGGAGCGCGTAGAAGCTGTTCTGTACCGTATTTTTGTTGTGCGATGTAGACGACGGCACTGTTTTTCTTGTTGTTTTGATTCATGGCAGCCACTATTTATTCCTGTGTCAAGAAAAAAACCGCTCAGTTGTTAGTGCGCCTACGTGGTTGTCCCGTGTTGCCTTCCTTCGTCCGTTGTGTTATTTGGCGCCTTCGTTGTAATCGTGCGTAACCAACTCGACCATCGGCACGTGCTCACTAATGTAGAGCACAGCCGCCCCAATAAAATTACATCGTTTTCAGGTTAGAGCTCTGTTATTGTTTTGCACTTTTAATATTTAAGTCCGAGAAGATTTAAGATAAGGAAATTGAGTCGCCATTACGGCCCGGCCAAAGTGGATGTCCAGCGAAGCTGTTGCAAAGCGCCACTACAACTGCTCAATGGGGTACAAAATGGTTATTGCTTCAGAGTAGTGGTACTAATCGTAATTTAGAGTAATGGTACTACTGGTAGTAATGGTAATCTTGACAGCACGCTGCCGCCCTTAGCGGCGCTGCCACATCATTGAACTCAGTTGCTAGCCTGGTTCTTTTACATACAAAAAGCTAGGGACGTCACTCCCCGCGTGCCACTTGCGCAACAGTAATCATTACCGGGACACATATGCGTGGTGTGCTACGCGCTTTGCATTGTTATCAGGAGTGCCTTATTATCAATTATGTCATTCTGATGATTGTTTCGTGCTTGTTTTTTATTGAAACGCATGCTGTTCCGCATGTTGTATGCGCGATTCTAAAGATTGTATGCACTGTTCGCTTCACTTTATTGAGTGCTTGAAGCCTCCGCCTTAACGGTTTACGAGCCACTGCTCCTGCCGGGATCGGCCCCCATTTTTGCCGATGGACGCGGAGGCAAAAAATCCCGACCAACGAGATGCCAACACCTCCGCTGTGGAAGGCATGCGCTGTCGGCGTTTGATTTCATTACATTTTTTTTTGTTCTGAGCTGCCACTCTCAAAATTGTGAAGAGCAATTTTGTCAAGAATGTAACACCTGCCTGACCAACTTTAGTAGCATGACGGTGTGGCAGTATAACCCGCATATACCGCATGCCATATAGCATACATATACGTAAATATATACGTAATATCACGGAGCCACCGCCTATGTAATTGTTTTCGCAATAACACTAAATGAAGATACGCTGTACACGGAAATGTTGTAGATCACGGTGGACGCCGCAGCGGAACGTGGTTGGAGCCAATCATTGCGGCAAGGCCGCGAGGTACCACTTTGTATAACCTGAATTGTGGATCAAGATGTCCATGCCGATCGAGTTAAATTGCTTTTATTAATCTTAGAACATTGCAAAAACATTTATGTGACCCAATGTATTTGTGCAATTAGTACAAACTCTTTATTGCAATTACACTAAAAATATGCAACAGTTTCTCTGCAAGGGCGAACCATCGATTGCAACAGCAGATAAGTAAACAGCTTTGTGAAGTAAGGATACTGGTTTTAAAGGCCGCATCGATGTGTTAGCATTTGCTTGATAACTAGCTTAACAAGCATGGTGTCATTCATTCACAAACAAACATGAATACGTCTCACTCAATGACCATGCAAACGCGCTGTCAAGATGCTGGTGTGAGGAAGCGCGGCAGCAACAGCAGCGAGGGACTTGACTTCGTGCTTGCTCTCTTCAACCCGAACTAAGCGGCAAAAACAGCGCAAACGAAGCTATCAGCACTCGGCGCACTGTGCCCATCGCACATCGCTTTCAAGATAGGGCCAGCGGGACCGTGTGCGGCTGCGCCACAGGCAACAGCATTCGGACTCCCTCGCCTCTGCCCAGTGATCTGCGCGCGACGGAAGACGGCCTGCTTTCTCCCCACTTCTCCCCATCTCTTTCTCCCCATCGTCGGCTCATCGTCGCAGCCTTTCACCCGAACACACAACGTACGGCGCGCGGGGACGATGTTATGTCGCTTGAACTTTAAATGGCACATCACGGTTACACCGACGGCGACGACGATGGTCGAAAGGCGCCTGGAGTGGGCTTATAGTTGCTATTGGAATAAAAAGAAGTGACATAATATAGAGCATCAAGAGACACACAGCAAAAAGTTTACCGGGATCCCTTCCTTTTGGCCCAGTACTCATGAAATTACACTCACTCTGTCGCGAGCTAAGATCGTGCCGTCGTTCTGCTGATGTTTGCCTCAACTTCCGCCCGCATGCTGCAACAAAAGTATAGATGAGCTGCGCATTTGCATGAAAGGAGTGCCGGACACCAAATTGGTGGATTTATGTTGTTTAAAACGTAGCCTCATTTTTGTAGCCGCACTACCACTTGTTCATTGCTATGTTCTAGTTTACCGAAATTTGCGAGAAAAACAACCGACCTCGTCGGCTCAAAAGAACTCAGAAGGGGGCGTCTACGCTGCAGGCGTTGATTTCCTTGCCTTGTTTTTCAAATAGTATAATAAGCATTTACGCAGCTACCAGACTTCTCTTATGTGACGCCTCTTGTTTGGCATATCTGCTTCCGATATGTGCCGTCAGCGGGCACTTTGCTTAGTGATTGGACTCTTTTGTGCTTTCTTGTCTCAAACTTGCTGTTTGTAGCATATTAAGCCATGCAAAAAAATAAGGAAGCGGAAGTCAAAAACGCAAAAAGTCTTCTCCAACAGAAAAATCATTTCTTCTGCGCAATGCGCGTGACATGCGATATGGCAGCGGCGTATTGCCTGGCGCAGTCTACCGCGGCCGCCACGGGGTGCGGCGACGAGCCCTTTCCTGCCTTTCTCGAGTGACGCCGAAGGGAAAGTACGTTGCATTTGGAAATGCCTTCTAAGCGCAACTGGAGCAGGGCGCATAAGCTTATGTTTCTTATTTGATTTTTTGATCATCTGGTTGTTAGAAGCGTTGGGTTAGACGAACAATCTATAGATATTATATTCCATGCTTTTCAGTTTCTTTGTCTTTTTGGTTACTTGTAACTAGGTAACAAACAATTATATTGTTCCTGCAAATAGGGTTATTTTTGCAAGGCACCTTGTTGGTACAATGTAATGGGCGGTATTTTGAGAAACTGACGCTTGCGTTGTTCTGATTGCTAGGTTTTCTACGCGTTCGAAGAAACGCGGTTTGAGTCTGCACGCGAAGCAAATAAGGCAGTTTTTACCTGTAGGGTGTATGTGCTAGGGTCGTGACTAGACTCTCTAGAGAAGGAGAAGGATAAGCTAGCTAAGAGTATTTGTATGCTAGAAAAGGAACTCAAGAGCCAGCAGATGGAAAGGAAGGAGGTAGAAGTCAAACTAGCCAATCTAGAAACAAACTTGAGGGCCACTATTCTGCTAGAACAATAAAGAAAGCAACAAAATCCCAATAACGAAAGGTGTCACGCAGGGAGATACTATCTCTGCAATGCTATTCACAGCGTGTTTACAGGAGGTATTCAGAAACCTGGTTTGGGAAGAATTGGGGATAAAAGTTAAGGGAGAATAGCTTAGTAACTTGCGATTCGCTGATGATATTGCCTTGCTTAGTAACTCAGGGGACCAATTGCAATGCATGCTCACTGACCTGGAGAGGCAAAGCAGAAGGGTGGGTCTAAAAATTGATATGCAGAAAACTAAAGTAATGTTTAACAGTCTCGGAAGAGAACTGCAGTTTGCGATAGGTAGCGAGGTACTGGAATCGGTAAAGGAATACATCTACTTAGGACATGTAGTGACCGCAGATCCGGATCACGAGACTGAAGTAATCAGAAGAATAAGAATGGGCTGGGGTGCGTTTGGCAGGCATTCTGAGATCATGAACAGCAGGTTGCCATTATCCCTAAAGAAATAAGTGTATAACAGCCGTGTCTTACCAGTACTCACGTGCGGGGCAGAAGCTTGGAGGCTTGCGAAAAGGGTTCTACTTAAATTGAGGACGATGCAACGAGCTATGGAAAGAAGAGTGATGGGTGTAACGTTAAGAAATAAGAAAAGAGCAGATTGGGTGAGGGAAAAAACGCGAGTTAATGACATCTTAATTGAAATCAAGAAAATGAAATGGGCATGGGCATTACATGTAATGAGGAGGGAAGATAACCGATGGTCATTAAGGGTTACGGACTGGATTCCAAGGGAAGGGAAGCGTAGCAGGGGGCGGCAGAAAGTTAGTTGGTGGATGAGATTAAGAAGTTTGCAGGGACAACATGGCCCCAATTAGTACATGACCGGGGTAGTTGGAGAAGTATGGGAGAGGCCTCTGCCCTGCAGTGGGCGTAACCAGGCTGGCAAAGCTCAAGTGGGACACGCTGCAATATCCGCAATACAGTCCAGACCTGTCACCTTGCGACTTACACATTTTCGGGCAATTAAAAAACAGCTCAAGGGAAGCAGATTCGTGTCGGACGATGACGTGAAAGGGTCCGTTAGATACATTCTGAAGCAGCAACCCAAGGATTTCTATGAGGCGGGAATCACGCGACTCGTTGGTCAGTGGGACAAATGTCTATATGGTCATGCAGACTACTTTTAAATAAAGTACGCCGTTTGTCATATAGTCGCATTGGCTCACTTTCATTCGACTCGCCCTCGTATATTTTGCAGAAATCCTCCTTTGTATATGTGCTCTCTTGCGACTATAATTTCGGTGCAATTACTCACAATACACTACCGGTCACAGCTGCTCCTGCGCAATACATTGGAACAAAGAACAGCGTCATTGAGATTTTCCCTGGCCATTCCATATGTAAAAAATGTAACCAAGGTTCTTGAATGAAAATTTTCATTAAAACATTTGTCCAACCAACTTGTTGATTTTACGGCCTTTACATATTCCGTATAAGCAGCATGCACTGCTTTGCCGGGTTCGAACTGATATAGTGTTAAAGTTCGTGTGATATTTTATTTACTTAATTAATAGACAAGAAAGATAGAAGCATTGATATCAGTTATTTCAGGCACAATTTTTGGGACATACGAGTATATTGTTTCATCAAAAAGTACATATTTTCCTTTTCTTCACACTGCGTTGAGTTCAAATTCGTTTGCAGCTTATTTGGTGATTGCAATGCAGTTATTATTCATGTATTTGATCTCTCGACAGATTTCATAAAGAGGAGGCCGAGCTTCAACCTGAACCGCCCGCGCCTCCCCCCCCCCCCCCCCCTAACAAAATTTCTGGCTACGCCACTGCCTCTTACTAATCTCTATTGGGAACAGGTTTACGTTCTTTTGCTATCCCTGAACTCAAAGGCTTGAAAGAAGCCAGAGGAGGCTGAATCCACAGCTGAGTTATCTTCACATATTAAATATAACATGTTCCATCGTATATATCCCTAACGTTACCATAGCAAACACTTGCTTCTTCGTCCGTGGTGTACCTCCCTTTTTAACTGCGCGTTCTAAGGCATCCTGATCTTGCTTCGAAAAGTAAGGAGCTGCCCTTTGAGCTCTCATAAATTGTTTCATTCCTGATTTTGCATTTTTTTCTTTGAGGTACATACCCATAGGAGGTTTCTTTTTTTTGCGATCTACCGGCTTTTGTGAACGCCTTTAACTGGAACGCCTTCTGTGTGTGTGTGTGTGATCTCCATGTGTGCGTGTTTCTTTTTCTGTTTTTTTTTTACCGTTTTTCTCTCTGTCATTTGTCTAACCCCTACCCCCCATCCCCACTGTAGGGTAGTAAACCGGAGACTGATATCTGGTTAACCTCCCTGCCTTTCCTCTTCCTTCTCTATCTCTCTCTTTTCCATTGCCCCCAACAATGAGATTGTCTCAGTCTCTCTCACTTTGCTTTAGATCTTTGCTCCCACGTTGCTGACCATACAGGCCGCATACTTGCTCGTAAGCTTCCTAGTTCTTTTCCTCCACTGTGAGTCAATGTTTTTTCTGTACAGATATCTGCACACTATCGCAACCCATTTACTTTCTCGCATATTCGTCGGTTGTGTTTGAAAATCAATTTTACTTTGAGCTTGCCTCACTTCAAAACTTGTCCAGCCTGTATCACTCTGCACAGCTTCATCAGTAGTCTTCCCGTGAGCGCCCAATGACAGTCAGCTCAGTGGCCTTTGGTTGCCATCGAGCCCTGATTAAACCACTGACTATTAAACCGCTGATTAAACCACTGAACCAAATGACTGCATTTCCAAATGTGAGGCCTGGAACGATTACACCTCTACACATATCCCAGAGCACCTCGGACCTATTGTATCACCATAGCACTCTGTGTTTCATTACGGCCACATTTGCCTTCCATTTTGCTATCATTGCTTTTTTTTCGGTGTCTCCACATATATATCGCCTTCGTTTAGCCTTACACCAGGGTATTTGTATTCTTTTACCCGAGGTATTTCCTGGCCCTGTAACTGCGACATGCCGTGAGATGGTGCAATAATACGCAACTGCGATGCAAGGTGTGCATGTATCGACGCTACGCGGCGCGCATATCACATCGCGTGTCTCCTCACGTGTTAGGACGCGTGTTTGTTTCCGATGCGAGCTTGCAAGCGTTGACGGGGCTCAGTGGAAGAGTAGCTGACTCCCGCGCAGTGGGCCCGGCTTCGATCCCGGTGGGAACTGGATGTTCTTTTTCTCATTCCTGGCGATAGCTCCGACGAACAAACGACGGCGGCGAACAACATCGCTGGCTGAAACGGCTATTGGAATGAGCCCATAACAGCTTACGCTGCAGAGAGAACGAAACAACTGCGATGCAGATTCACCGAGGAAGGCGTGACAAATATGTCGAAATAGAGCACCAAAGGTTTGCGGGCTCATTTTCCTAGCAGCAGGCCTCTGCGAAAAAACAAGTCAATAATCGTCCTCGCAGCAGCCTCGCTGCTTTTATTGCTTCCGAATCGACGTTCCAACTTGCTGTTCGACTCGGAAAGCGCTCGGCACGCTTCCTCGGAAGCGCGACGCGCTACGTGCATTCCGCTAGATCAATATTTTGGCATTAGGCGCTATGAGCGGAGATGTGATTGGTTCGTATTCGAATACTTCTTTTTTCTTTGTCGGACGTGTACGTGGCGCTCTACACTTACCGAGTGTCGACGCGTGCGGTAAATCTCTCATGGAAGCGCTCTAAGTGCACTTTGACACGATGTTCTGCATATGCTATACGACTTGTATCGCAGCGGGCTGACGCTTTTCTGGAAATCGTTCTCGATGCACTCGTTTCCGCCGGTATCTTATTCAGCGTTCCGGCTGAAAGTGTCCCATAACAGAGAAACGACTTCAAGGCAGGAGTCCTCCGTAAACTTGCACCGCCCCTTCCTATACTGCACCGTGTGCCACATCGAGGCTATAGCACTTTGGACGAGTATGTGAGCAGCAATTTCCCGTATGAGCAATCTCTGAAATAGTAGAAATGACGACGCCTGAAACACTGAGAAGTGAGAGCGATGCCGGAAGCCCGCCTCGCAAACTGGGAAACCACAACGATGGGCGGCTTTCGCAGGAAAGAGTGTAACTTTTGTCAACCATCCGCATTCTGACCTTTCCAGTAACATTTCAATAGAAAAATTATGCGTGTTCCACGCACTGTGGGAATCGATGCAAGCGAAGCTTTCTGTGCTGTTTTGTTTCGAGTGACGATAATTAGCTGTGATGTTGACGGCGAATGTTCAATTTCTTCAACGCCTAGATCAACACGATAGTGGTGAGTTGATGTTCAACTTTATGTTGCGTGCACCACTGCTGTTTGTCTGCGTAGTACACAGAACACACATGGTTAGGTGTTTGCTTGAGGCATTGTTGTGTGCCATGCTTCATAACCTCAGAGATGGTTGAGCATATTCATTGCCTCACATGGCACATCGCATCGTGGCAGAAGCGTCGTGGCAGAAATTTCACGAAGTTTGTTGCAAATAAAAGCAAAAGTTAATATCTAGGGATTGCTGGAGCGAATTTTTGATTCAGGTTGTCACTTACGTAGTAAAGATTGGCAATAATCACAGATTTTCAGAAGACGAAACTATCAACGTTACATCCCTAACCCAGCAGTAAAAACGATATCAAAATTCTGTAAATTACACCTCATAGTACACATAAACTGCGCAAGACCGAAATATTATACACCGCTCTAAGGTATGCCACTAATATGTGAGTAGAACTTTTGCGGCACCTGCATAAACAGTGTAACAAGTTCACGTGGAAAAAAAAGTGGCATATTCAGTTTGTCCGATTTGGACGCTTTTATGGATGCAGTTTACAGATGCTCGTGGTGCAAAAGCTACGGATGTGTTAACTCCATGATTTTATTTTTTCAAGCTTACCGATTTTCGAAAGTACGTTTCGAAAATTCAGGCCCTAAATCGACATCCCGCTTCAAGAGTATTACAATTTAACTTTCTCTCTCAAATGCAACAAATTTCACTAAAATTGGCCGAGTGGTTATTTCACAAAAGCGTTTCTACGTCTACATATATGTAGATAGGGGGCGTCGGAGTTGGGCCCGATCCTCTTAAAAGCGGGACTTAGGAACCAACTCCAGAAGTAGACATTGTAACGATGCTTCTAAATGCACATTCGATGCTGAGGTTCGATAATGCGCGTAACAAAAACTATCTACTCTACAGATTAAGCGGAATCCTTGTTTCTTATGCTATGATTTCGGGGTAGCCGCATAGTTTTTTTTTCCTCACTGAAGACGCTGCGCGAAAAGCAGTAGCGACATGATCAGGCCTTGTTCCGCTTCTTGTCTGCTTCCCAGTATTCTATGTACAGTGTGATAATTTTTTAAACCTTACGGAATTTTTAAAAATTGCCTGTTCCAGATAACATAATTCTAGTCCTTGAGCTGCATTATTGAGAGAGACGGGCATTATTTGCATCAGAAATTGAAACACATTTCCAAATAAGTAACAAACATTTACTAAATAACTTCTTAATTAATTACTTTATGGCACATATCGCAATTTACGAATTGTAGCCAGCGAGTTTGCAAGACGTACTTACTCGGAAGGAATTTCCAGAATGACACCAGCCTGGAGATATGCGCCACCAAAATCGCCGTAAAGATACATTGTTGTTCTTTATACTTTTTTAACAAAATGTTGTTTTATGCACTGCAGCACAAACGCAACCGGAACGCCCATGTATTTCATCCCACACAATGGGAAGTCATATCTCTAAACTGGTTTCCTCGTGCAAATTCATTTCAAGTGGATACGTCATGACAAGCTTACCGGCTACCATTCGTAAATTGCATTATGTGCCGTAAGGTAATTAATTAGGAGGTTATTTAGGTAATTTCCCTTAATTAGTTCAATATGTGCTTGAATTTCTGGTGCTGGGAATGTCCGCTTCTTGGAATAATACAAATGAAGGACAATAATTATACTACCTGCCATCGGCGATGTTTAAAAACTCCTTAAAACGTAAAGGATGATCACCCCGCAGAGTGTTTGCAAACATGAAAAACAAATTTGAAATTGCAGTTGGGAAGTTCAGTAGGCAGCCTTCCTCCACCATCGCACTCAATAAACAAGAGTGAAACAGTTACAATAAAAGTGCAAAAATAAGAGCTTTATCGCTGATGGGAAACGAATCCGCAACACCTGCATGACAGATCCGATGCCTTACCAATTGTGGCAGAGCAGCCAGTGACGCGGCCTCATGACCTGTGACGGCACGCTCCTGTTCCCATATATAACAGCGTCCCACCAGCAATAAACGTTGTTCACCGACAACCGGCTTGCTTACATGATGGCAGCGGTCCCTAGACGGCATGTCGACGCCAGCGTCTCTTCATCCACCGTCGAAGCCCTTAGACACATCAGGCAACGCTTGGCTTGGATGACAAACTTGGAAGAGTGAGTTCACCTTGTTTTCTACTGCCACTCAGCTGAGCAAGCAGAGCAAAGATGTGCAGGCAGCCACGTTGCTAGTAACGATTGGTGAGGAGGCTAGAAAGACGTACAGCACGTTGAAGTTTGAAGCAGGTGAAGACGAAAACGACGTCGACCAGTTGTTACAGAAATTTGAGGATTTCTACAAGCTTGAAACAAATCTAAGCTTCCAGGAATTCCGTTTCGGATCAATAAACCAAAAGGAAGGCGAGAGCTTCAGTGAATGGTTGACAGAATTGCGTATACTAGCTAAAAAACTGCGAACTTGGAGAGCTAGAAGATCGCATGCTGCGCAGCCGCATTATTCTGGGCATTCGAGACAAGAATTTGCAGCAAAAGTTGATCGCTGAAAACCCTTCGTATCAGAAGACTGTCGATATCTGTCGCGCCCGTGAGCAAGGGAAAGAGCAGTTTAGCGAGATAAGCGAAGCAGCCGCAACCGCTCAGTAAACGAGAGTTCATGCAGTAGCAAGTAACAGAAACGTCTGTAGTAAATGCGGTTACCAGACACGTCGCAGCGGAATATGCCCTGTGAATGGGAAGACTTGCAAAAAGTGCGGCAGGCGGAACCACTTTGCCCAAGTATGCAAGACGCCGCCGCCATCACGAGACGCGGTGCAGAGGCGCAGAGGCTTGCGTGAGCTGCGTCTAGAAGCAGACGAGGACTGTTTCTTGGAAACTTTAACGGTTCATACCATAACAACAGACAACTGGAATGCGACGGTTCATATTGCAGGCACACCAAGGACGTGCAAATTAGACACGGGCGCAAACAGTTACGTTATTGCGATAGAAGACATTGAGACGTTACCAGATAAGCCAACAGAATCCTGCCGGGTCCCGCTTACGGTACTTTTTGGCTACAAAACTGCATCGCATGAAAAAGTACGGCTGTTACTTTCAGCAAACAACAAATCTCGCGAAGAAACATTTTTCACTGTAGAGCAGAACGTGCGGGTAACACTGAGTGACTCGGCGGCGGAACGTTTGGGGTTCATCGGACGCTTGCAGAGCATTGAATACGAAGATATTTACCCCCCAGCGCAGCCTTTTGCAGAAGTCTTCAAAGGACTCGGCCAGCTATGGGACTTCGAGTACAGAATGAAGGTCAAGCCCGGTGCCGCGGGTATCGTTGTGCCAGCTAGAAGAGTCGCTGGGGCCCTTCAAGACAAGGTGAAGGCGGAACTACAGTGCATGGAAAACCAAGAAGTAATAACAAAGGTAACCGAACCTACGGAATGGCCCAGCCCCATGATCGCAGTAGTGAAAAAGGACAAAGTACGCATTTGCTTGAATCGAACAGAGCTAAACAAGTCACTGTTACGCGAGCATTATCCTATGCCAACAATAGAGGACATAGTTCCGCGACTTTCCGAGTCTCTTTCTTTTTCTACTTTAGATGCGGCATCTGGAATTTGGCAGATTAAACTGCAAGAGTCAAGCTCAAAACTCTGCACTATGAATACGCCGTATGGTCGCTATAGGTTTCTTCGAATGCCGTTTGGCATCGCATCGGCCTGAGAGATGTTCCAAGCAGCAATGCACCACATGTTAGAAAGGTTACCGTGTGTAGCGGTAGTCACGGACGATGCACTGCTCGGTGGAAGGACCAAAGAAGAGCATGATTACCATTTGAAACTCTTGTGGACACGCTGTAAAGAACACTATTTCAGATTGAATCTCAAGCAATGCGCATTCTTGCAGCCCCATGTACGTTACCTGGGCCACATATTCAGTGCAGAGGGCCTGCGAGTAGACCCGCAACGAGTGCAAGACATGCTACAAATTCCGGCGCCCAAGAACAGTAAGGAGCTACAAGTGTTTCTTGGTATAATTAATTTCGTACAGCGATTCATTCCAAGCATGTCTGACGTTACTGCCCCGCTGCGAACCTTACTACGCAAAGACATTGCATGGGTATAGACCGAACAGCAGAAAAAGTTTCTAAAAACCTGTGCTATTTTACTTCGACCCGAAAAAAAATGTCACCCTCTCAGTCAACGCGAGCCAATTCGGTGTTTGTGCGGTACTTCTTCAAGAAGGCCGCCCTGTCGCTTTTTCGTCTCGGTCACTCATGGACACACAACAGCGCTATGCGCAACGCTCGCGATTGTGCACGGTTGCACGAAATTCCACGATTACATTTACGGTCAGCCAGAAGTAAGGGTTGAAACCGATCATCGGCCTTTGGTGTCGATTTTCAAGAAGCAGCTGCCCCAGTGCCCCCTTCGTTTGCAGCGCATGAGGCTCGCCGTGCAGCGCTATCCTATCAATGTTATCTGCAAACCGGGCAAGGAGCAATTTCTTGCGGATGCTTTGTCACGATTTCCGAGCAAAGTGTGCATGGCTGAAGAGACCGAACAGGTTCAAGTAAATGTGCTAGATTTTGTTTCTGCTTCCAAAGCACGCATCGAGGACCTCCTTGCAGCAACCGATAGCGATCCAACCCTGCTCAAGCTACGAGGATATGTGGAAACCAGCTGGCCGGACGATAAACTTGATATCCCGAAAGCCGTGCGCCCCTACTGGTCATACCGGGAGGACATACACACCCAGGATGGCCTACTGTTCCACAGCAATAAGGTAATCATACCACACTCGAAGAGAGCAGAAATATTGAGCCTCCTTCATGCCGCACATTCGGGAGCAGCCAAATTAAAGAACGAGCGAGAAGCGTTATGTTCTGGCTCAGCATGTCCGCGGATAGCAACTGCAAGAGGTCAACCGAGTGCGCCTCTGCCTACCCTCCTCCTCAACTATGCTCCTCAACCACCTCCAGGCAGCGTATTTACAATTGCTAGTAGGTACAACAGGGCGTGACACTTGTGCAGGCGCCAGACGTTTGCGCGTATGCGCGAGTAAGAGCGGGTGTGAGAGAGATAAAAGGAGGCTTTTGCTCCTTGAATGTACGACTGTGCCTAGGCACTACGGAGCAGTTTCTTAGCGCGTGTTTTATGCGTTTATGCCTGGCGAGACGGCATTGCGAATTGGGCTTGCTTACGCTCGGACGCTGGGTGCCGGCGTGGTGAAACAGGTTATAACATCGTAGATGTTTCCGTGGGAGCAGTAGGGACCATGAAAGAGGCCGATCCGCATATGTTGAAAATGTAGAAGGCACAGAACCTTAGCAACCGTGGTTGAACGCGAGTGGCTGAGAGGGTGCCGGCGATATTCGACGGCCCTGCAACCGCTATAAAAATACGCCGCGCCCCCCTAACACGTTTTACGCTAACGTTAACCAAACGTAACATTAACCTAGCCTAACTTTAACCCAACCTAACGAGGCCTAGACATAAAGACAACAATGCTCACGACGTAACCGTTGTGAGAACGCGCCGCGTCACGCAGGCTTTTACGCTAACCTAGCGCTAACTAAACCTAAGGTAACGTTAGCCTGACCAAACGTAACATAACGTGGCCGAGACCCAAAGACAATAATCCGTACGGCATAACCGCTCTGACGCCGCGGCACCCTAACGCTATTTACGCTAACCTAATTACGTAACCTAAGCTAACGTAAACCTAACCTAAACCTAACGTGGACGAGACGCAGAGCCAGTCGTCCTCACGGCGTGACATCAGGCAATTGCGTTCAACCGGGGTTTCTAAGGCGCTGTGCGTTTATTTCACTCAAAGGGGACCACTCAAAAATGCTCCTGAAAAGTCCAGGAGAGCAGGCCCAGCCTCTACTACGGCCTCTATTTCTCCCCCGGGGAAATCAGTTTTTTTTTCTTCATTTGTTTGAAGGTATAATGCGTAAGGTGCGACAAAGTTGTAACGCGGCATGACTGACTCAGCACCAGCGCCACACGCGCGAGAAAGTGTCTCCTTCGTACCTTTTAGACGCAGCGGTCGCCAAATGGGGTGTCAGTGCGCGCCGGTTCACTCTTTACACCGCGCCGGCAGCCAGCATCCGAGCGTTAACAAACTCGACGCACTCCGCCATGCCGGCACGCCTAGGGACAAACGCACGTAACACGCGCAAAGAAACTTCTCCACCGTAGTGCCTAGGCAGAGTCACATATTCAAGGAGCAAAGGCCCCGAGACTTTCTCTCTCGCACCTGCTCTTACTCGGGCCTGCGCAGAAACGTCGAGGGCAGCGAAAAACTCCCCGCCCCGCTGTACCTACTAGCAATTGTAAAAATGCCTCGAGGCACCTGCCTTTCCTTGTGCTCGCTTTCTTCGCGGCTTCAAACACCAATCGCCGTCTTCACTGGCGGGCCACTTACGCTTGCGCATAAAAGGCAGCGAACGCTTGCGCGGGACAAGAGAAGGGTGACGAGGGTTGATAATGAAGGCAAGCTTGAATGAAACGGCATAATAAGCCCGGGCTTCACAGTGTGTGGAGCGCGCGTAAACGAAGGTATGTAACATTACAGACCCGCCGTGGTTGCTCAGTGGCTATGGTGTTGGGCTGCTGAGCACGAGGTCGCGGGATCGAATCCCGGCCACGGCGGCCGCATTTCGATGGGGGCGAAATGCGAAAACACCCGTGTACTTAGATTTAGGTGCACGTTAAAGATCCCCAGGTCGTCGAAATTTCCGTAGTCCTCCACTACGGCGTGCCTCATAATCAGAAAGTGGTTTTGGCACGTTAAACCCCATAATTTAATTTTTTTTACCATTACAAGGCAGTAGCGTACATCGATAGGGACGGCCAGCCTTTCTGCAAAGCAACGTCAATCGACGAACTTTATCAATTTCCATGAAAGCTAAAATGCTTTCAAAAGAACTTGAAATCAAGTCAGCCAACAAGCACTTAAAGCCTCGCTCAATAATTCCCTGCACACGAAGCTTAAGTGAATATTCCATGAAATTGTTTGTTCTAGGCGAGTAACAATGTGTGTGTAGATTGTTACATACGTCCATCTTCGCGTCAGTATGAAGAATGTGCCGACGACGAAGAGTGCCTACAAAGAGCGCTTTCCTCTTGAAGAGCCTCATCAAGAGTTTACGGCGCTAGAACCGCGTGAGCGACGTGATGCAAGTCGGTTACGACGTGACAGCTCTGCAGCTTTATCTTGCAGTTTTACACACCTCTCAGGCGCGAAAGACTAGACGCTCACACTGAAGAGAATCCAGTATAAGAAAGATGAGATGCCATTCATCTTCGCAATACGCAAAGCTCGACTTCGCCGAACACTTCTGCTCGTCCTTCAACTCTTAAGAAGCATTCGCCACTCTCTTGCACCACGCTGTCTCGACCGTGCTTGATGTCGAGTTTAAAGCAGAGCGCTTTCGCACTTCTCCTGGGAGATCATAAAGTGCGCTTGAAAGACTCCTCTCCAAAGCAGCGTGCAAGATTGCCTTGGTTAGAGCAAGATTTTCCCATTTTGTGAGCGTTTAAGCCGGCATCCTCCATTTCTCGGCCTCCGAAGACGGCCACATTAATAGTGTAGACTGTTTCGCGCAAACTTTCCGCTCTCAACGTGTGTGGTGCATGATGAAGCTTATAAAGAAGGCAGCATGTTAAAATTTATAGCACGCGGTTCTTCACTAATTAGACCTTCCACATCTTTGCAGGTCACTGCCGTCATCATAGTCATCTATATCATCATCATCAACAACAGCAGCTTATGTAAGCAATTTATTGATTAGGGCTTATCCACCCGAGTCTTGGCCAGTCCCCCATGGTGGGTATGAGCAACATCGTCAGAGGATGACAAACACAATAGCAGCGCCGGAATTGTTCTGCGACCGCAGGTGCAGGCAGGCTAGTATCGCAGTGTATCCTTACACTGAGAGCGTGTTTTGCACTATAGACTGATCCGTACCTACGTTATTAGGGAGCATGAATGAAGACACAAGGCGGCATTTTTTGCTGGTTCACGTAGTTGTGAGCCGTTGGTTTTGTAATTCAAATATACTGAAGCAGAGATAAACAATCCTCAAAGTCAGCAAAATAAACGAAAAGAAAGCATGACATCTCGAACCCACACTTGAAGAAAATGTATCTGTAAACCTTTCCGTTTTCATAGGTGATCAAAATTTGTTTTGTGCAAGTTGGTTAATCACACTGCGGCAACAACGCAAGAAGCAAGGACAGAAAACACAGCGAGTAGGCAGATAGAGAAGACGAGGTAGACCAGTGAGAAAAGCTTTAATGAGATGGAAGGGGCCAGCCCTGCAGTTTACCGAAGTTGGTGCTTTGAATGAGATGGCTTAATGATAATGTGTAAAAAGACTGCTGAAACAAAACTAGCGAAAACAGCTGCTATTATAAAATAAAACGACAGCGACAAGAGTAAGCGCAAACTAAGAGTAAGCGGAAAAAGGCACATATTCACACACAAACGCGATAACAAAAAAAAACATCTGAAATATGAAGAAATGTGGGAAATAAAAAATTAGACAAACGCAAGAAAACACACACACATATACAAATAGACGTGGGTAGAGGTATTAGGAGCGGGTTCACAAGTTGCTGTGCCTACCTTCTCGTATGTCTTTTTCTTTTTTTTTTACCTTTCTCTTAACAATGTCTTAGAAATCTTTAATTGCAACATATCACGAGAATCAGAAAGCAGTGCGGAGCTGTGTTGTGGGAAACCATATCGAGCGCTGGCAGCACACCTTATGCGTGATTGTGTCACAGCACGCATTCTACAGCTTGCGCGTGCAGTGAGCACTTGTGGACAGCAATCAATCGACGGCGCTACACAACGCTCGAACAACGTCGCTAGACGCTCGGCTGTCTCAATGCTGGCAACGATCGTTCACGCTAAGTTGATGGCAACAAATCTTTCCGTTGGAGGCTCCTTTTGCAAATATTAAAAAAAAATTATGGGGTTTTACGTGCCAAAACCACTTTCTGATTATGAGGCACGCCGTAGTGGAGGACTCCGGAAATTTAGACCACCTGGGGTCCTTTAACGTGCACCTAAATCTAAGTACACGGGTGTTTTCGCATTTCGCCCCCATCGAAATGCGGCCGCCGTGGCCGGGATTCGATCCCGCGACCTTGTGCTCGGCAGCCTAACACCATAGCCGCTGAGCAACCACGGCGGGTTTGCAAATATTTTCTGTTGACACTCATAGGTTTGTTTCATGCACGCACGCTTTTCTCAATTCCCCTGAAGATGGTTTTGCTCGATCACTCAAACCCGTCTGACGGAAAACGCAGCGACACGGCACACGGGCACACCCGCCGCTAACAGTAGGCACCAGACTTTGGCAAACTTTCCTCGTCGTAACTTCACTCGGGAGCGAAATAAAACAACATGGAACAAACAAGCAGGATGCGTGTTTGTATAGCGGTGTGACGCCGCGGGATCTTGTCTTCAGGCGAAGCATAGCGCAGCGTCAGAGATGCTCGCTGCAATATTTCTTCGCCCGATCACGGCTCAGTAGAAACGCACGCGGCACAAATGCTGCATCGTAAGCTCGCAGTAATATTTCCGGCGTGATAGACCATCTCTCTCTCTCTCTCTATACATATATATATATATATATATATCCTGCTTTAAGCATAGAATCATGCAGTAATACGTTAAAGCCGCTACACCCCTCCCTCCCCCAAAAAATGCCAAATTTGTTAAAACTTTTGGTATTTTTCTGATCATTCACTATCAGAAGCTAAGAAAAAAAACGCGAACAGCTGCAGCATATGACTTTTTAGGATTGCGAAAGATTCTGAAATAAAAAATAATTACGCTTTAGTCGTCGCATGCCAAACAAAATTTTCAACATATACACTTTTTTCTCCACTTCCTTGTCTGTGTGCCTGTCCACTCCTTACAGATTTTAAAGTCTTTTCTTCATACAATACTGTGATTCTGGTGCCGAAATACTCGCTTTCTTAAGATCTCTGCATTAATTATTTAATTAACCAATTAATTAATTAATGAGTCAATTCTCTAAAGTAAGCCACACCTTCCGTGGTGGCAAAATGGCTGTCGAATTCTTAGGGTGATCACGATGTCGCATAGAGTTTTTTTTTTTTTTTTGGCCAGCTCCGGAAGCCACAATTAGATGGAGGCGGAGCACAAAACACTCATGTGCTTGGCATTTAGGTAAACGTAGGAAAGCCCTAGGTGGTGAAACTTATTCCGAAGTCACCTACCCCCTTCCCTACTTCCCTTTTCTCAATGAAAAAGGACTACCCATTAGCGAAGGCTTTCTTTTCTTTTTCAGGCCTTCCCTGAAACGAATGACCCGCAATAACAGCGCTCTGAAATCGTGTTCAGCGCATATTAGCGCACAACACGGTAAAACGCGCTCGCATAATGAGCTAAATATTTCAAGACTGGGGAGTTCGTGCAATTCCAGTTTTCGCCACACCAGCCCTGCGCGAGTCCGGCTCAAAGTAACACGCTCGCAGTTCGCGCCCCCTTTCCCCGTGATATTGCTACCGAAAAAGGCTCGTAAGCCTTGTCGGGTGCATACACAGCCGTTTCAAGCGAATGAACGCATCGCGGGCAGCGCAATTAATTTCGCCAGGCGAAGCGCCTCGCTAAGCTTTCGGCACGGAGCGTGATCCGGGTATAGCCAAACAGCGGGGCTGGCCACGCTTTCAGATTTAAGGAGAACGCCGGCGTGTAGGCGAGTCTAGCGTTGCGCGCGGAAGCTTTTCGCGCCCTGTGTATGCTACGCGGGCGGGTTCTCCTACCCCGTTGCACACTCGGCCGGAAATGCTGCGAGAGGTGCACGCATGTGTGCGGTCACAGAAGTCTCAATCCGCTTCTCTCACGGAGCAGTTACTTTGTACTGGATAACTGCTTCATGTATTACAACTACGTGTTGCGAATGCAAGTGTACGGGTAGTTTTAGTGCAGTTTTTTGTGTTCTCAGAGTGTGACGTACGTACTATGTCATGTGCGCGGGCGCAAACGGTGTGCTGTGGCCGCTGGTCGTGGAAACGTTGCCACTCCACTTGTTCGGTGGTAAATAGGTTCAGATGTGCGAAGCCCTCCGCGTAATACGTAATTACGTCATTTTTTTGCCACCTAAAGATACAAGGAATAATGTTACGTTGAATTACATTGCACGTACCAGCATCTTTCTTTAATATGGGATGCACTGGTTCTTGCTCGTAAATGCGAGTAAAATCAAATAATAAAGTTCTGGGGTTTTACGTGCCAAACAGCGATCCGATTATCAGGCACGCCGTCGTTCGGGGGTTGCGCATTATCTTGACCGCCTGGGATCCTTTGATGTGGAGCCAATGCACGGTACGCGAGCGTTTTTGCATGGTGCCTCCATTGTAATGCGGCCACCGTGGCCGGGATCGAACCCACGACCTCCAGCTTGGGCGGAGCAACGCTCTAGCCACTGGGCTGTACCGCGGCGCGTGCGACTGTGGGCCAGGGATAGACGTTGCTGTGATTTTCACATGGTACGTTTCTTGATATGCGTGAAACGTACAGTGTAAACCGATGTACACCGTTAAGAGTCTCCAAGGTTGCGAGTCAGTCTATAACTCAGACCCCTACACTCACAAAGGGTTTAAGCGTGGGAGTTTTAGACCGAAAGTACCCTTAAGGGTGCCAATTAATTTACAGTGTTGTTTAAGGTGTCTACTCTTTCCGCGCGGTGCATGGAATAGGCTCTCTGCTGACTATGAAAGGTCACGTTGTGTCACGTACACGAGTCTGGGCACGAGTGTACAGCAATACTTTCAGCTATGAACATGTATGAATCTGCTCACAATGACCACACAACTACGTACCTCAACTTCAGCAAGCCACAACGCAGAGAAGTAGGGACACGGTGCAAATTGGCATCGGTCAGGCGTTCCGGACCGGTGTGCGTCTCTGTAGTAGGCGAGAGCCTAAGAGTGAGGGGGGGGGGGGGGAGACAGCGATATGCAATTCAAAGATAATGTTAGAGGCCTGTGCACAAGCCAATCCGGTTTGCTTCGCTCATTTTCTTGAAGTCATGATGGAGACCTGACTTGTTTCAATGCAGTCGAACCCAACTATAGGCTCCTTTATCTGCGCTGTGGCAACCGTTTCTTCGTAACCATAGAAAGCTTCCGGTCATGCTTTATTTCTGCGACCAAGTGAGTCAATAAAAATAAGTATTTTGAACCGTATTTTACTATAGGTACGTGTTCTTGATGTGTTCAAATATATGGAACATGCTCCATGCGTCGAACTCGTGTACATAGCGTTCTTGCGGTATTTAGCAGCAAATTTAATTTCTCAGACATTTAAGCTCTATAACAAATCTGGTACCGCTAGGGGTAGAGAAAGAGAGAAGTCTTAAAGCAAAGGAAGGGAATGTTCTAAATATTTGTAAGCTATTATATTGTGTTGTTCCACAGTGCTTAACCGGAAGTAGTTCAGAACATGCATACCTGCATAAAGCGAAATAGTGCCTATATCGAACCCACAGCAATTGCTGACAGATAATCAAGTAAAATTGGTCCTTAATAATTAAGTGGCCATTAGAATATCTCAAAATAGAGGCGTCCACTCCCAGTACCGTTAAGCCAATTGCACGCCACGAATTCAGCTTTCAGGGAAGTTATGTTAGATTTTTTTTTCGTGCTCCTTTTTGCCGAGTTTGCATGCGAAAACAGCCAGAAGCTTGCCAGAAGCGTATCGAAACGCAATCCTATGGTGCCACTTACGAAAGTCTTACGCGTGTTACTGAATAGACTGGTCGTCACATGGACAACACTGAACCAAATATCGCAGGCCCAGCTCACAACGATAAAGGCATTGCCGCCCTATCGAGTAACTCTCTCGGCATCCTGGGCGAGTTCATTTATTATTTTATTTGCATGCAAACGTTACGTCATCGAAATTAGAGCCGTCGGTAGCAGATACCAACAGCGTCTTTTTGCAGCAGATGAAGTCGCCATTGAAGTTGATGGTTTCGCCTCCGGTTTGATTCAATACCGGATCCAAGTCGCGTTTCTTTCCTCCCCAAGTTTTGTTGTTGTTTTGTCAAAACGGGGCTCGTAGCCTTTGTCTTTCTCGACACGGGATCTTTCGTGGCACTGTCATCTTCCTAATACTTTCGATGGGCTTATTTAGAATAACACCACTTGAGTCTGCCTTGCTGAAAAGCAATGCTGAACACAGTTCAGCATTGCTGTTTTTATGCAGCACTTGTGGGGCCCTATAGAACTGTTCTCGTTGTAATTTCTGCTTTTTGTTTTTCATACTAAGAAAGAGTGGTTTACCTTGCTAAGTTTGTTCTTTCTTCTTCTTCTTTCTTGTTCTTACTCGCCTTTATTTTTTTCATTCCAAAAAGAGTTCACTTAACTGTAATAAAGAATGAAGTGTCATCATCATCATCATCAGCCTGGTTACGCCCACTGCAGGGCAAAGGCCTCTCCCATACTTCTCCAACAACCCCGGTCATGTACTAATTGTGGCCATGCTGTCCCTGCAAACTTCTTAATCTCATCCGCCCACCTAACTTTCTGCCGCCCTCTGCTACGCTTTCCTTCCCTTGGAATCCATTCCGTAACTCTCAATGACCATCGGTTATCTTCCCGCCTCATTACGTGTCCTGCCCATGCCCATTTCTTTTTCTTGATTTCAACTAAGATATCATTAACTCGCGTTTGTTCCCTCACCCAATCTGCTCTTTTCTTATCCCTTAACGTTACACCTATCATTCTTCATGAAATATCTTCACCGATCATCATGAAATATATTTTGGTCGAGATCAAAACTCTCTTTTTCTCTTTGCTTCCCCATGCTCTACGAGATGCTTCATCGCAAGTGATATAATGATGAGCGAAAGGCAGCTTTGACAGGTGCAGAATTTTTTTGAAAATTACGATTACAGTGTAGGTCATGCGTTGTAAGATGACATGTGCTTTAGAGGTGCTTTAGCGGTTTGATTTTATGCGAATTGATGCGATTGGAATTTATGTTTGTCGTCTGATATCCTTTCGTTTTCGTTATTCGTATTATTCCTGTGAAATTTAATCTAGTGAATGCCCCCTTAACAAAGCAATCTTTATTTTTATTACTATAGTGTATTCATGACATGTGGAATCTATCAGCTGCTAATAGGAGCAACGCAACTGTTTCGACAAAGTGACGACTGAACTGAGCCTTGTGAACCTTGCGCTCTTCTTATGCAAACATTCGTTCAGTTGTGCGACTAGGTTGGCTAGGTCTTGCGAAGGACTGCATTCTATAAAGTTGCTTAGCACAGTCAACTCTAGGCTGCTGCTGAGTGTTTGTCAACCTTTCTTTTTCTTCTTTCTGGAAGGGCCCTCTTCAGTGGCTTCGCAAACAATGCCGTTCTAAGACGTTGTCCTTGGCATCTCATGTTGATTGACGTCTTAGGTGTCTCCGGCTCAGTCCTGAATGGCACAGTGCTATAAATAACAATTGCCGCAGCAACAAAACATTCCTGCGTGTTTTTTTTTTTCAACAGGTACTATAAGCTGGACCCCATCAAACATCAAGTGCAGAAAAAAGTCTACGTTTTCGTAGACTTGTGAAGGTCGACCGCAAATGAATTCAGTACTAAAGCGTAAACTGAACGGAAGATAAGTCACCAAACGAAGTTAACGATTATTCACTGTCTTCTAATGAAAGATACCTACCCTCTGTATTCGTGAATATTTTATGAGGCAGACCCAAGCATGTCCTCTGAAGCATAGTCTCATTTTTGGAAGAGAAAAAGAGAAAAACACGTCTTCGTTCCGAGGCCATCTTTTTCAAGGCTTGATTAGCATATTTAACGTCAGCTTTATTACTCGTTTCCACGAGGAAGGCTATAATCTAATATTACCGTCATTTTAGAATGCCTTAGGGAATTAAACGCTCCGTGCAGGCCCCAAAGGTTCTCATAAAACTTGTTCAAGAGGGTCACCAGTTAATGCAGCACACTTTCGGGCGAATCTCACGATGAGAGCTTCTATAGAAGAAGATCGAAGGAAAAACGAAAGAGAAAAAAAAGTAAACGAGAGACATACAGCGCAGTATGTAAGCTTGACACAAAAGCTGAATAGGAAACCGGTCGTTCCATGGAGGGTCCCTACGGTCGTCTGAGAACGGCAGGAGCGTCGCCATCTCGCCATTTGCAAAAGTGAGATAAATTATTCTTAAACCCCCAATATCAAAGCGACGTACCAAAGTCCGACTTGTTCGAGTCATTGTTCTTTAATGCTAATGGTGCTCGGAGTGGAAATTGATGGTCAGTGCACCAACCATTGTTGCCTCTGTCTACTGACGCAACATAACGGTACAAGAGAGATACAAACAGAGCAAAGGAAAGCTTGTTACGAAGATGCAGATAAGCATAAGAGACAGAAGTTTGGTAATCGCCGGTTTAAGACGTCTCGAACTTGAGGTCTGCCTGAAGTAAATGGTTCATTGCATTGAGACAACAGTTAGGAGAACCATCGTCTAGAAATAATTCCTTTTTAAGGGCACTTACGAAAGAACAAAAGCTGCACATTTAGTTTTCGTAAGAACAAGCCCGGTGACTTCTGCCTTTGGCGGAAATTGTCATGGTTAAATTATGTATTTAAAAAGCTAAACTCGGCAATTGCAGCCTGATGACTCGCATAGGGAATAGTAAGTCCTCGTAGGCCACGTGACGTGAACAGGCCGCAGTCGCTCTTGTATTTTAATGCTCATTAATATAAAGAACGTTGGCTAAGTGTTGCTTGACACCGACCTGGCTGCCAGCTGCTATTGCGAACAGTATTAAAGAAATTTTTTTTTTCATCAATACGATCTCTTGTAGCTAAATCATTCAAGACCCCTATTGGTAGTAACAGTCTTACGCTACAACTGTTGGTGATGGCAAATTCCAGTCTATCGTGGTGTTGGAAATATTAGTGAAAGCGGTTGTCCAAACAATTACGAAAGAAAATTGTTGTGAATTCGGCAACAGAAGCCAATGTGTTCTAGTAGGTGAATTTAGAAACAATATTGAAATTGTTAACAAAGAAATAAAGAAAAATGCAGACAGCGAAAATTGTGAAGCACCCGGTGACATTGTGAACTTTTAATTTAATTAGCGACTCCAGCCACGCTCTGGAACAGATACGCTCCAACCTTCAGTCACGATGCTGAAGAAATAGAACAGTTTTATGAAGGTGATGAATTAGTGATGAGAAAAGCGCAAACTCAGTAGACCGTAGTCATGGGCGACTTCAATGCAAAAGTGGGAAAAAAGCAGCCCAGTGAACAAGCAATTTCCAACTACAGCATCGATTCTAGGAAGACTAGAGGAGAGATACTGGTAGAATTCGCGGAAAGGAATAAGCCCCGAATAATGAACACCTTATCCAGGAAGTGCAGCAACAAGAAGTGGACCGGGAAAAGCCTCAATGGAGAAACGAGAAATGAAATAGGTTTCATACTCTCTGCCGATCCCAGCATAGTGGAGGATATAGAAGTGTTAGGCAGGGTAAAGTGCAGGCATCATGTGTTAGTGAGGTCTAGGATTTCCCTCTATATGAAGAGCGAAAGAGTAAAATTAGTCAAGGAAGTTAGGCTAACCTAGCTGCAGTAAGGGCAAAAGCAGACCAATACAGGCTGGTGCTTCCAAACATATAGGCAGCTAAGAACAGAGAGATGACGGATGACAGAAAGGTAATGAATGAAACCGCAACTAGGCTGATTTCAGAAGAAGCAATTGAAGTGGGAGGTCGGGGACCAAAGCAACGAGTAGGTAAGCTTTCCCAAGTAAAAAAAAAAGGACCTGATAAAGAAACGATAAAGCATGAAAGTGTACAACTCAAGAGATCAGACTGAATTCGTGGATCTGTCAAAATTATCAACAAAGAGATATTAACGGATATTCCAAATTATAGCCTGAGAAAGATTGAGGAAGGACTAAAAAAATGGACACAGCTTGAAATCAGTGAGAAGGGAACTTAATATAGGACAAGCCAAGATGTATGCGCTGCAATATAAGCCAGGTAATACCATAAGCAATCGCGAAGGTGAAGTAAAAGCAGCAGAATAATTCTACTGACGTGTACAGTACTCAGATCAGCCACGCTACCTTCATTGAAAGTAGTAAGGAACAAGATACACAGGCTCATTCTATAACTAGCGTTGAAGATAGAATGGCATTGTAAGACATGACACGGGGAAAAGCGGCAGGAGGAGTTGGTATAACAGTCGATTTAATCCAAGATGGATAAGATATCCTTTTAAAGCTTGCGGCCCTTTTTATGGAATGCCTCACGATTTCAAGTGTAACAGAGAACTGGAAGAACGACAATGTTATAATAATCCACAAGAAGGGAGACGTTAAAGAGTTGAAAAGTTATGGGCACATTAGCTTGCGTTCAGTATTGTATAAAATATCCACCAAGATACTTTCCAATAGAATAAGGATAGCACTTGACTTCAGTCCACCAAGAGAATAGGCTGGCTTGCATGAAGGGATATTCTATGAATGAACACATCCATGTCGTCACTCAGGTAATCGAGGAATCCGCAGTTTACAATCAACCTCCTTGTATGGCTTTCATAGAGCATGAAAAGGTATTTGATTCAGCAGAGATACAAGCAGTCATATAAGCAGTAGGTAATGAAGGAGTACAGGAGGCATAAGTGAATATATTGGGAAATATCTACAAAGATTGCACAGCTACTTTTGTTCTCCAGAAGAAAAGCAGAAAGCTACATATCAAGAAATGGGTCAAGTAAGGAGACACAATCTCTCCAATGCTGTTCACTGCATGCTTGGAAGGAGTATTCAAGCTATTAAACTGGTAAGGATTAATGGCGAACATCTGTGAAAATCAACGGCGAATATCTCAGAAATCTTCGGTTTGCAGATGGAATTGTCCTGGCCAACAACACTGGGGACGAATTACAACAAATTATTGAGGACCTTAACAGAGCAAGTGTAAGAGTGGTGTTAAAGATTAATATGCAAAACACACAAAAAAAATGTTCAATTGCCTGGCAAGGGAACAAGAGTTCAGGATCGTCAGTCAGCTTCTAGAGTATGTGCAGTAGTGCGTTTATCCAGGTCAGTTACTCACAGGGGACCGGGATCATGAGAAGGAAACTTACGGAATATAAACATGGGTGGGGGTGCATACGGCAGGCATTGCTACATCCTGGCTGGGAGCTTACCATTGTCATTGAAAAGAATGGTGTACAGCCACGGCATTCTATTGGTGCCAACATATTGGGCAGAAATTTGGAGGCTGACAAAGAAGTTCGGGAACAAGTTAAGTCCAACAATGTTGGTCTACTTACATATTTTTCTAACACAGAAGTTACTGCTTTGTTGTTTTCTGCGATTATGGAATGGAAAAACTTTATTTCTCTATATCTCAGAGAGATTAGCGGTGAGCCGGTGTCTTCATGTTTTGAGTCCTGGCCGCTTCACAAGGTCGGCGCCCCTATTCCAGGGCACCGCTGAGTCTTGCTGCCTCGCAGGCGTGCTGCACAATTGCCCGTTGGGCTGTGAGCTCGCTGCTGGTGAGCAGACCCTCCCATTGTTCCGCACTTGGGTTATTTACTTTATGGAATGCGAAATTACGCTTGCATTATACTTTTTTCCCGCTTTCTTTAGGATGGAAATTTACTAATACTATTTGTTTCTGCTAACAGCAGCAAGTTTATTCTTGCAAGGCGTTTGGGGTCAAGAGCAACTTGGGGTCAGATTCACCCAGACGTCCGAGCCGCAATTAACACGGAAAATATCCCGAAGAACATGCACCCCGTGCACAATGTCGAGAGAAGAAAATGCCGCACGAAAACGATTCTCAAAAACCACGGCGCGCGGGAGGGGGTGCTCTTCGTAGACGCCGCGCGGTACCCCCGAAACAGGGACGACAATGGTGGTGTCGGCGCTGACAAAGGTAACTCCCTCTTCGCAATGGCGGTCATATGCACGAAAGGAAAGACCGTGACTGCGGGCTCCGTAAGGACTAGATCGTCGGAGGCAGCGGAAGAAACGGCAATCGCATTGGCTATAATCAGCGGTCGGCAACAATACAGAACAATAATCAGCGACTCCAAGACGGCTATTAGGAATTTCACAAAGGGCTGGGTCTCCACCGAGGCGGCCAAAATCCTGAACCACAGAGCAGAAGACTTTAAGAACGGCACAATTACACCCAAATACCTCAATTGGATCCCGGCACATATGGGAGAAGTTACCATGAGTGCCCCTCCCAACCTCAACGAGAAGGCCCACCGAGTCGCGCGAAAACTAACCCACCGCTTCACGGACAGTGACGGCCCAACACCCCGCCACCCCCGGGGAAGGGGGAAGGACTGCGGCGGAGGCGATGGAGAAGACGGAGGAGGCGACGAAGACGAAGAAGCGATAAAAGACGACAGGGACAGACTGGTCACGTACCACGACATACTGACCCCCTACACGAAACAAAGAGAAGCATACCCACAACCCCACAAACAACTCGACAGGTCTCAAGAAACAGATTGGAGAAGATTGCAAACCAGAACATTCCGAAACCCAGTACACTTAAACAGAATAAATTCAACACAATATCCAGACGCAAGCTGCAAGCTCAGCAAACACGAACACGCAGACATGGCACACATCTTGTGGAAGTGCACACAGATCAGTTCAGTATACGTAGAGGACAAGATAGAACCGGACCTTCTCGAGGAGCGATGGCTAAGCGCTCTGACTAGCTCAGAACTACACGACCAATTATGGGCTATCCAGCGGGCCCGGGCAGCGGTGGAAAGGCTATGCCTCACCGCACACAATGCCCGGGTGGCCTGAGCCCGGGCTGGCAACCTCGCAGGTCCTTTTTCCATTAAAGCTTTTTCCGTCCGTCCGACCAGGAAAAAGTGCAAGACGAGTGATTGAAGAAAATAAAGTTGCTTCTGTGATCTAAGAACTTGAGGACTGAAATGTTGCACCTTTTTGTATATATGCTATGCAATGCATTCGTATCACAAAGTGCAAAGTGTTTTATCTCTGCAGCCATGTCAGTGTGTTGGCAAGACAGTTTTCTCAATGGTGACCTGCTGCTTCGGCTATGAGCTGCCTTCATGACATTTGCATTAAAGGAGATGTGTTATCGTGGACAAAAACACCCTGGAAGTGCGAGCATCGACCAAATTGCATTTCTGTTCAAGACCGCTGAAAACGGTGCGACACGTATGCACATTCCGAACGCAGATGTTAGCACGGCTGATCCCAGCAAATAGTGCATCAGTAAAATTAGGTTTACTCTCGCTCGTCGTCGGCAATTTTGTCCCCGATGGCACAGTCTCCGAGCAATGGATGTGCCCTGCAAGACTAACTGCGGGAAGCACCTGTACTTTAACGGACATAGTACAGATTCAGCATACGGAGTCTTTCGTTTTCTGAATACGGCAAGCACCTGTATTTTAATGGCTATAGTACAGATTCAGCATACAGTGTGTTCTGTTTTCTGAATACCAGAAGCACTGAACTTTACGGTTATAGTACAGATTCAGAATACAGAGTCTACCGTTTTCTAGATACAGAAGCACTCGTATCTCGTATTACGGTCTCTCTTCTACAGTTGTCCATTGTACGGAAATGACCGTTCTTTATTTACGGAAAAGTGTTCGGTCACAAATTACCAGCAGATTTTCTGTAAAGTAAGGCATGTACGGCCGAGAAACGCGGAAGGCTGATACTCTAACTTCGGGGCGTGCACTGGTTGTGAGCTTGACTGCGACTAAAATTTTTTTTACAGTGTAGGTTGTGTCAATAATTCCGCAGAGAACAGAGAGAGCCACCGACGTAAGCGTCAGTACAGATGAGGGCTACGTATGAGCTCATTCGTTGCATGAGCAATCCTGTATGCAATTTATTGGGCAGGACAACAGAAGCAGCAGCCACGGTCAGCGAAGTTAGGGAGGGTTCGCACAGAAAGCTTTGCTTTAAAGCAACAGCTGACTTTTCTGGATTATTTTGATGATTGGATAACGCCAACTGTAGCTTTGATGGCACTGCACCAATTTATTGAGGCAGTCTCGGTACCTGCGCTTGTGTTGCCGCTCGGAATAAGTAACCAGGGTCAAGCAAATTTACCGCCCCGTGCATTTCGCCCTTCCTTCATTTCGAAATACTCTTCTTTTTTCGCCACCCAGTTATGCCGCACATAAGCTTTGCGTGCAGCTGTTAACGCAAATGCCGAAAGCTAGAGGACTGCTCCAGTTGTTCGCGTATGAAAAGAGCTTGCAGAATAATCCGACACCACATTGATCGCTAAGCGACGCTCGTTAGTATTATGCCTCGTCACTGGCAGCGATAAACGGTCCTCAGTTCTTATGCAATACGATTGCTTCGAAGAACTCCCTGTAAGTCTAATCTTCGAGGGAGTGAAACTTTCGTGCGCACCGCTTTTCTGAAAACAGAAAAAAGCAAAAAAAAAAAAAAAACGAAGGAGCTAGTAAGCTGAGACGAACGCAACGTACTACGAAACGTCCTTGAAAAACGTTCAGCCGCTCTGTTGAAGGGAACATTTTAGAGATCGTCCTCTGCCCTTCTAAAAGTGTAGTAAATTGCCCTGCCACGCGGATGGATAGACGAAGACAGATTACTTTCGACAGCGACGCTACCAAGGCAAACACCAAGAAAGGATAAAACGTATATCACGTTGTATATTACGAGCAGGAGTGTCTAACGCGTACACTACATCGACACAGCGCCTTCCTATCAACGTCATGCAACAGTAAAAAATATATATATAAAGCGATGTTTGAAAGTGCGGTACATGCCCTAATTCTATAGCTAACTTCAATATATTGGAGCTGAGTAGCTTTCTACGCACATTTGAACCAGCGTCATCGCCATACAGCCATCTCAGAGAGCCTGCCACATCATGTTTCACTTCTGTCTCCTTCATTCCAATTATATCAAAATCCTTCTCCTCGTTCGACGAAAACAGCCTTGATATACCCAAACGATTTCAGCCATTATACAGAAATAATTTCCTTCCTGTGCTTATTTCGCAGTTAGAGGGGCAGAGTAATGAAAGTCCGTGAGTGCTTGGGGTTCGTTAATGGCTGCGTATATAGCCGCCGTGCATATTAATCTCAAATTATTAATTTATGCGTTGCACGTACTGAATTTACTGACCGTAACCCTTCGCAGCATGCTATTTATCACTCAGAATGTCAGACCTAGCTTAACCATAGCGGAAATCCAATCAAACAGCACCGCTAGTCATCATACATTATCACATTTGTCGCTGTGCTGAGTCACATATTTCCTTGCACGATGAAACCTTCACAAAAGGGACCTCGTATTTCTTATGCAGAAACTGGAAAAGGATGCATATATGTATTTGGTTGGCGGGTTGCTGATGCTCATGTTTTCTATAGCTGTATTTGCCTTAGTCACTTCTGCTGTTTCCTGCTTGATACCGCCGCATTTCGACAGGGGCGAAATGCGAAAACACCCGTGTACCTTGATTTAGTTGCACGTTAAAGAACCTCAGGTGGTCCAAATTTCCGGAGTCCCCCACTACGGCGTGCGTCATTATCAGATCGTGGTTTTGCCACGTAAAACCTCATAATTCAAGTTCCCTTCCAACTGACGCATCGGGTAGTAGTTATCACACGTTCTCTGTTTTTACTCGTAATGCTTTCCTGAAGAGAACAGGAAGAGAAAGAGATAATGATATGTAGGAAAGGGAGGCACATTCACGACCGATTGTCCTAGCTGGCTACCTTGCCTGTAGGAAGGGGAGTAGAAAGACAGAGAGAGAGATGATCAGGAATAATTTAACCTAAAATACGCCCTGAAGACAGAGTACCACGAAGCACTCTCGGTTTGACAAGCGTGTCCGTTGTCCTCAGCAACAGTAATACAAAGCGTTCCAGGTGGCACCTTCGCAGGCTTCCTCTGGCAGGCATTCATGCCACTTGAAGTGCATGTGTGAAAAAATACTCACGAAATGAGAGTAGCAAGAGCAGATGACAATGCGGCTGACCTCAAGAAGAGGACGAAAAGCAAAACAGGCGATGCCCGTGCAGCGGATAAGAAGGGGCTCGCGCAGAGGAGATCTGAGCACTGTGGACAGAGATATATATAGAGAGAAGGGAGCAAGGAGAGGCAGGAAGGTTAACCAAACTGAGTCCAGTTTGGTACCCTACACGTGCAAAAGTATGTGCAGGTGCACGTATACGCCAATGACATCGCATTTTTTGCTGCACGGGTAGATAGATATGTGTGCCTCGTAGGAAGCGCTACCGTCCTATATGAGTACCCTTGAATTGCGGCTTCTTGGCAATAATTTTCATCCTAATATCAGAAAAAGCGCTATGCTAATTCTTCCTCAAAGCGTTACTATACAAATTTAGATTCTTTATCGAGGAGAGAGTATCTCGCAGGCGAATTCCCCTAAATATTTGGGCATCATATACACCGAAAAGCCTAACAGGAGTCCACATATAGAGCACATTACCTCAAAGGGAGCGCGCGCTGTGGGAATGCGGTGCAGACTCAGCAGCAATCGATCAGGATTGCGCCGGCATGCCCTCATTATTATCTATTGCATGTATGTTCGCCAATAATAATGGTCGGCTGCGTTTTGTTTTCTGGCGGACCCGCATAAAAGCTTCGGCATCTGGTTCTATTCGAATGAAACGCATTACGCTTATGCCTTGGGCTGCCTAAATTTGTCGCGAATGATATATCAACAAGCATGCCGGCCTTCTCATGCGATTTCGTATACTATCAGTACCAACTTTCCTGGAGATATAGGCATCTGCACAGAGCAGGTCACAATATGTTGTCATTACTGAGTCGGCCTAATTTTTTAACCGCGGATGGTATCGCTCACGTTTCCCTCAGGTTGTTTTCGTACAAAAAGCATTGGATCCATTTAATGTTCACCTATGCGAGGTGGTCTGACTGAATTCCACTGCTTCCGTCACTGAAATTTTGTTTGATGATATTTTTTCAAACAGTGCTAGACAATTGATCTATCAATATCTGAATGGTATATTAGAAGACCACCTTACACACCTGAATACAAAGGCCGTTGTAGCGACTGATACTTCAGTCTGCGAAGAGAAGGCAGTGTGGGCATTGTATCGCATAACTAAATTAGACTTTTTCCATTCGACTGCCTGACTTCACATCCATCTTGCAGGCGGAATTATTGGCAGTTGTGCATAATAATCATAATAATGTCACAAATGGGGATCATACATGCATACAGAGGGAGGTCCCTCTCCCTCTGTATAATAGTTTTAGTTTTACGCAAATTACCAATCTAATTTTAACTGATTGTCTGTCTCTTCTTGACTAACCAAATCTAAATTGTCAGATTCATTAGTAACAGAATAATCTTTCCTCCCAAGACAGCTGCGTCTGCTTCGTTTAGTGTGGGTGCCAGACCACAAGGGTATCGCCTTAAATTAATATGCAGATGGACTCACAGCAGCATCTCACGTTGGTCCTGTAATCTGCGTTTTGCCCACGTCAGCCTTCATCCCTGCGGCGCGATAAAAGAAAATGTTCTACTACAAATAACTTCGCCAAGTCATGGATGTCAATATCTGATTTCCCATGGAACAAAGAATGGTGTTCCACTGGAAAAAAAAAACAAATTAACAATTACGAGATTACGATGCCGAGTCCTTTCACTGAACTTTTACCGCTACAGGTCTGGTCTGGCTATATCGCCTTTGTGTCCTTTATGCAATGAGCGTGAATCACGGCAACATTTCTTCTTGACCAGTCGTCGGTTAATTATTGAAAGGAAAAGATTTTCAGATCCCTTCTAAAACTTTGACCTGAATTTTACTCTTCCGGTAATTCTTTTCTTTGGGGCTACCGTACTGGGCTATGGCCACAGGAGCGTTTGTGAAGCCCTCTGCAACTTTCTACTCGTGAGAAGAAGAAAAAATTGTATGCTTATATTGATCTTTTACTTCATATGATAATATAATAATAATACCATAATATATACTGTAATACTTTGATATTTGATCAGTAGACAGTTGATGCTTTAATTCACATGTACAAAGCAGTTATTTCATTTCACTTTATTTTCCTAAAAAGTTAATAATAGTTTTCTCACCGGCCGATTCATGGCCGATCCGCCAGAGTGGGTTGCGCCATTTCGCAGAGGAACGAAAACAAGATCGTTCAAACGCCGGCGGGACTGAGGCCATAGAGCCTACGGAACCCGCATCTACGCGTGAAGTTCACTTCACCACCCGTCGGTTTTCGGGACCGTGAACGCCTCGGGTGGTTGCCCGGCATGACACCTTGGCGCGGCCGGCTACCGTCTCGGAACCTGCATCTACGCGTGAGGTTCAGGAGAGAGGACGTCAGTCATCGAGACGGGGAGCGTCTTGGGCCATCGCCTTGCACGAGATTTCGGAGCGACCTGCTGCCATCTACCGAGTTGTAGGTCATCCACCATCTCCAGCTCCGTGCCCCTTCTTCTACTTTGCTACGTCGGTCTTCATTTTACCCGCGAGCATTCTATCTCAAGGACTCTACCAGTGTCACCACCCTGCGGACTTCAACTGCAACCTCGTAAAACTGATGATTTTGTTTTCCCTGTTTTCGATCAATCATGCGTGTGTGGATCTAGTTGAAGATGTTTTTCGTCTCTGCATGCCGTCTAATATAATTATAGTGTGCTTCATAATCACGCATCGCCTCTTCCATCTTCCTCGCGTCACACGCCTTGCAACGTGTTGATGTTAACCACTACAGTACGGAACCGATCAACTACAAGCAGCGCATATTCCTCATCGAGAATGTCTTAGTGCTGTGATATGAGCGGAAATTAAGATTGTTCATTAAAAAAAAACGAATGGGACAACGAACAACAATCTCTGTCGTTTATTTTACATTCTTTTTTCCTGAACTCGACCGACCGGCCGAGTGAGGGCGTTCGTATGTGAGTGAATGAGTAAGTTAGTGAGTGCTTCGCGCCGTCAGGCCTGTGGGCTTGCCCGTAGAGAAGTGAAGGACCCTACAAGAAATAATGCAAGGCAAAATAAGCGAAACATTGTGAAAGCTTTGGAAATGAGCAGCCTACCCGTTGCGAATAATAGACATGGTTCCTCAAATGAAAAACAAGGGACAAGAAAATTTTAAGAAACACAGAATAAAAAGAAAGAAAGAACCCTGCTTACCTCGCACTAGTCACGAGACAACATCTTTTGGAAAAAGATTGGTTCGTTACTAATTTCTATTTCCTTAGCAGGAAGGGCGCCGATTCAACGACCTGCCGAGAAGAGAATTCCTCCCCACGGAGACAGGCAAGAAGAGGCTGGTGGCAGATAGCTTCCCTCCGGAGGCTCGCCATTCGAGATTCCGGAATGTGCTGCGAAGATGCTTTCTGCCGAAGGTGTCGAACAATCCTCTTTCACGCATGACTGGAGCCACTTGACGACCGCGCAGTCGTTTCCGCTGCAGTAATTCCCGGCGCCGTTTTTACGCCTGCAGAGCGGAGAAAGCACGTTGTTCGACCGGATGGTGGAGTGCGAAATTGTCTCGGTACGTGGCTAATCCTGTCCTGTCTCACCGGCTTCATCATAGCGGGCCAACCCTGTTGCAATGACAGCGGTGTGTCGACCCTGTCACCGGTTGTTTATTTCCTTTTAGTTAGGAAACGGGTTTACCCCTTGGCCACCGTGGTGATATTTTGTTCGCAGTCATACCGGGTCGCACGTCGAATGTACGGAGCTAGGAAGATTGGAGGAAGGATGGGCTGCACATCCTGTAAGGACGCTTGTGGCTACCCTGCGCTGACACGAAGTTTTAATTGTATGTCGAGCACTGGCAAGCATATGGGGGCGTGCGTGTATACAATAATACAAGCATACAATACGCGCACTTGCACACACACACATGCGCACACAAACACACACACACAAACACACACACGCACGCACACATGCGCACACACACAGAGAGAGAGAGAGAGAGGCGATCGCGGACTCGCGCGCACGCGAATGCGCAGGCACAAAACCACGGCAAACAGAGACGTCCTCACACGGACACAGACACACGCAGAAACGCACGTAAGCACGCGTCCACACACGCGATGCTGAATGAATGAGCCTCATGCGCGGGCCGGCTGGCCATTGATTATTGTGACTTGGGGTAAGCTGCACGGCTTCACATATAAGGCTTGATCGATCAGGCGCAGCAGACGCAAATAAAAAAAAAAAAATTGTCGCGTCAGATGCACCATTCCTTGCGAAGACTTCGACTGCAGAGTCGAGAGGAGAAAATGACTCCGACCAGGCAGCTGCTGAATCTGCGTCTGCTGTGCCTGATCGATCAGCCTTATATGTAAAAACACAATTTTCGTGCCACATAATAACGGTAAAGTCGCGTTATTTTTATGAGAAGTCTATTGCCACACGCGCTGCATATCGAACACGTAGCGCTGGTTTCGTCGGCGTGGTAGGTTTATAATTGTCTTCAGATGGTATGTTTTATGGAAAAAAGAAAAAAATAACTAAGGCTATGACACTCGACCTCCGACTTATTGACACTACCGTAATAACGAGCGCGCTTATGACTTGTACAATTTATCCGCGCAATTAAATATTTAAGATGGCGCCTCGTTCTTTCCGACGGCGACAATGTTTATCAAATGCTAATCGCGGAGCTAGCGTTAACTCAAACGCACACGTTAACGTGACGCTCATTCGCAGCGGGAGAAATTTCTTTATTGCAAAGAAAGCAAAGTAGAGATAATCTGAATGCTCCGTCGTATATCCGATTCTTGAGTGTTCTGAAGAGGCAGTACGATTTTCGTCCTTACCCTCCAGATGGTTAGATAACCGTGCCTACTGCAGTAACTGCTAAGGTCACCGTGCAGATTGAGTGCACAGCGTGCTGTGTTTTTCCCAATACTCGTCACCAATTGCTATTGAGTTGCCGGCACGAGAACGCCAACGGAAATGTTGTCATTATAAGGATGGCAACCTCGGCGAACAAATCAAGACGGAGCCTAAGAATTAATTTGGCCGACAGATGTATGATACATCCTGGAATGTCAAAAACAAACGTTTCGACATGGAGACTTATCGAAACGGTGGGCGCAGGCAGAGGCTTCCCTTGCTCGATCACTGTTAACAATGCCTATTAAATCTACAGCTACATGTCGGCATACTCGCCGACTCATTGTACACTGATTCGCATTCGCTCCTAACTCATTTCGTCGACGTTAGGTATAACGCTAGTGAGGGATGAAAGGTGTGAGTGGACATGCGCATGGGAGTGAGTGAGTGCCTCTGTGAGTGTCCGGCTAATATGAATGTGAGTGGGTCCGTGCAAGTGTGAACGGAAGTGGCTATATATGAACGCGGGTGAGTGTGTGTGCGAGTACGAGTGGGCGTGACTGCTCGCCGTGGTGGCGTAGTGGCTATGGCGCTGCGCTGTTAAACCCGAGGTTGCGGGGCCGAATCCCTGTCGCGGCGGTCGCATTTCGATGGTGGCAAAACGCAAGGATGCGTGTGTAACGTGCGATGGGTGCGCGTTAGAAACCCCAGGTGGTGGAAATTAATCCGAAGTCCCCCCGACTGCAGCGTGCCTGGTAATCTCTATAGTGGTGCTGGCACTTTAAGAACCCCAGAACTTAATTTAGTGGGCATGATTGAGAACGTGAGCGAGTGAATACAGAGCCTGCGCAAATATCGGTGATCACACGCTCACTCTGTCGACCTACGCGTACAATATACATAAGAGCGGCAGTGCGGCGTTTGCTGCAGGTACCTGTTTTTGATATTAACATGCGAAATTTTGGCTTCCACGATGCCTTGTTTTGTTCACCTATTTTTGTTGTTGCAGCCCAAGAGAGAACACAATTGAGAGGCTGTTAAACTCAGCAATAGTGTCCGTAGTTCTTCTTGCCCCATTCGCTCGTCAAGCGTCTCAAGAGCGATAATATGTACCAATGCAGTATGTGTTGGGTCGCCTAGCCTGTTAAATCTACTATTTACACCGCCAGTGATTTGAATTGTTTGTGAACAGGAACAATGACGGTACATTATTATAAGTGTCTGCGTGAATAAACACAAAGCACACAATAAGATAGGGAGACGAGGAGCATGTTTCCTCTTCTGGCTTGTGATTTTTTCTCGCAGTTAAGTGAGAATTAATATTAACTGAAACACCAGCAAGTTCAACAAAATATCGAAGCGCAATCGTAACACGTACGCGATTCCGTTTAGTCAACTCCTAAAGACAGCAACAGTGCCGTGTTGAATATCCCTATTGAGGGCCGTCAACACGTTTCCGAACTAAGCGCTTTTTCATTAATATTTATACAGACGGACGGACGGACGGACGGACGGACGGACATTTGCCGTGCTTAAGAACAACCTTAAGCTTTGAGTTCTCGCGCACTCATATGTTAAATACAAAACTAAAAAAGAATATAAGTAAAAAACACGCAACGATTAAAAGAACAATTATGAAAAGAACAGTGTACATACAACAAAGCATAAAGTATCTTCAAAAGAAAGTCATGAGCCCTTCCACTTTGTGAAGGTGCATGACCAGTGAAGCTGTTTAGCACACGACACAGAGGTGACAGCACTTTGAACAAAAGTACGAGCGTATTTATTGTTCTGATAGGTGGTCATCGTGACGATAGGTACGCACACACATTCTCCTATCACCTCTGTTATTAAATGAGTCCGTCAGGTAATGCGAAGAATAGCTAATACCCCGTCCGTTAAGTAATAATTCATACCGCCATAAATAGAAACAAAATTGACGGAGGCCTCCCCATTTTGACGACAGAATAGAAATTAAATTCTACGATGGAATGATGAACGCCAACGGAGCCAGTTGTAGAAGAAAACGACGTTGCTCGAGCCATTGCTGATGATGATAGTTGTTGTTGATGATGATCACGACAGTTTCCTCTTGCGAATGAATGGCTCATACTACCTTAAGCAACGAGCGGCAACGGAACCAGATGTGGAAGGAAACGGCGACGACGAACGCGTGAGCATTGGCACGAGCGCGTTCGCGTGGTTGCGCCAAGAGGCGCCAACGAGTTCGCGCGTTGTTTGCGGACAAAGGCTACAGAAATGCTCCAGCCATATACAGCTTCGCTGTAAAAGGAGGAGAAAGGCCGGTGAACAATCTGTGAAACTATTACACCGTATAATAATAATAATAATAATAATAATAATAATAATAATAATAATAATAATTGCCATCAGTGGAATAAGGAAGGTCGTGTAAGAAAAGCTGAATTAACAGCTTGTCTAGTTCCACGCTCTCCGAAAAGGAATATACAGCCTGTCACAGAGGCAGTTTGGAAAGAATAGACAGGACGTTACGCATCATCTTTGTGTGGTCGGAAAAACAAGTTGTGCCACCCAAACACACAGCTAGATAAATAAACAAAAATGAGTGACAGAATATCATTGTCGTAACCCTTAACGTTCTACTGTACTTTACTGCACCCAAAATTTAACGCCGACCATCGGAATACCACGACTGCTAGAAGTTAGTTTATCAATTGATCGCTAGATTTAGCCGCCCCCATTATTCGCTCATCCTGAATGCCACTGCATTCAGAAAATGTGAGGGCTTTCTTCTATCTAGTATCCAGAGGCGCGTGGTTGCCGATTCGTAAGACATGTACCACATCGGGAAACCTATTCCAATTTTCACAGAGTGATTGACCACCCCGTAACCCAGCCTCTACAGGTCTTCAGCCTTTTCACCTCAGCGGCAGCAATTCGCGTCCCCGGTAATATCGGCGAACGCCATTTACGACGGATCGGTCAAGTAACTGGCCCAAGCATTGCGTTGTCACTTCTCCTTCTTGTTCATCATCATCATCGTCATCTTCTTCTTCTTCTTCTTTTTCGTTCATGACCACTGCAGGACGAAGGTCTAGCGCGTCATTTCTATGCCAGGGTCTAATCAAAGGTTCTTCCTTCGTGGCCCACGCTAATACATACGCGCATTTGTCTCCCTACAGAAAGCCACGCCAGTTCCAATGCGAACCAAGCTGCCGTCCTCACATGTAGCACGCATAAAACAGAGCGCCGCAGCCCAGAGAGCCAGTTGGCATCCCGCGTTCCACACGTACGGTCTTTCGAGATAGGCTGTGAGAGCGACGTACGTGTGATCTCAGAATGTCGTGCGCCGATTTTCATTTCGCTACTCAACTTTCTCCCTACGCATTTCTTTGAATGCATTTTCTCTTTGCTCGACTGCCTGCAGGGTAGCAAACGGGACTTCTTTCTGGTTAGCATTCCTGCAATTCGTCAGCTTCTGTTTCGTTCGCTGTTTAGGCAGAATGAGAAGGAAATGTGGGCGCTTACTCCACCTCCTCGCTGTAGTGCAGCAAAAATTGGATGGGCAACTTCAGCGCAGTGGAAAGGAAGACGGAAGAAATGCCCCTCCATTGTCGGCCTCTGCGTGTAATCTCACTCCGCGAGACGCCGACTGAGTGGAAGCCTCGCGGAATCGAGGTTTATTATGGTGCACCGTGGGTGATCACTCTTCTTTTCTGTGGTACGCGCAGCCCGTTCTCTTTACTGATTGGCTGATGCGAACACTAACTAGTCTTCGTTCTAGTGCGCGGATTCGGTGATAAGTAGAAGGGTCACAGGCAGCCTCGGGCTGCGTTCAGACTCTTATTAGTTAATCGAATTTGACCAGCCTACATAGAAGGCCCCTGCACCACCGTTCGTTCGTGACTCCGCAAAGTTCGCCCTTGGTTCTTTCTCCTTTTGCGCGGGTCAATTCAACCGGCAATTATAAAGAGAATCGATGGTGCGATAATCGTTGCGGTGTTTAAATGGACGCTAAATAACTAAATCAGGTTGAGGTGAGCGTTTTAAGAAAACCCTGTTTTGACAAGAATTCGTTTGATCGGTATGAAAACTGCGCCTTCCCGCCTTCTTTGTTTTTCTTTATAATTTGTGTCGACTCTCAACCGTCAGTACGTCTTTTGATCTTCATGTTTGACCTTCGAAAATTTATTTCGAAGCATTTGTACATTAAGCTCTTCAGCAAGTCTATATACCCGAATAAAGCCTTCAGTGACTTGGGTTTTTAAAACGCCCGCCTTAGTGGCGGCTGCTGACGGTGACTACACGCGTAATTTTCTACACGAGCGCCTCGTTTAATGAACTTTGCAATATAGTTTGTGAAGTCTAGCAGGCTTTTAAGCTGTCGTCGAGATAGGTAATTTGACGACGCTTTCTTGCTCGCATCTTACATATCGAAGTATAATAATTAGCACGGTTTTAGGGGAGGTAAGCCACCGGTTGTTGCGAAACGGCAGAGCCCGCGGGGATTATTTCAGCGAAGCGTGCCACTCTGCTATGCAAGCAACGTGAAGCAAGGAAGCGCTTAGCGTGGAACCGATTCTCCCGATGCTTTTTCGTGGGGACCGAGCGATGCCACAATTACGTCGTGCACACCTGGTGCCGACGCAGATTACGGCATCGGGACGCTGTTTAACTTCGTTAGAGAGGGATTTTCGTTAGAGCGGGTTTTCTTCAAAAGCTCGCATAGGGACTGTATAACAAAGAAGGCGTGCGGAATTACCGTGAAGCATATAACGCTCGCGAAATAAGAGAAAGAGACGCACACAGCGTGGGCGTATCGGACATCTTTATTGTTTTGTTTCTTGTTGCATACAGGAGCGTAGAAATAAGCCCGTCTCAGTGTCGTCGTTAGGGACGGATATTGGCCTAGCTTGCGAACGGTCATTATGCGTGGCCGGTCACCCGTGGGTCTGGAAAGCGCCAAGTTCCCGCATGACGCGTTTGTCTGAATAAGACAGATCACCACTTGCACGCGGCGGTTAACGCTTGCTGTAGCTTCCTTTTTATGTTCTTTTTTTATTGTTCGTTGGAGCATTTTACAACATAACAGGTATGTGAGAGGTGCTCGGGCAGAGCAATAGGCAACATGACTTATCGAGGCCATATATGCCTTTACTGTACGGAGTAGGGCCAAAAACTATACTGCGCTTAAACTACTCCGGACGTACCCGACTTTTCTTTTCTGACACATAGAGTAAGAAAAAATATAATCTGTAATCTGCAACGATTAACGGTATCATTTCTTTTTCAAGTACTCGTGGCGCTTTTACAAGCACGAATTGTTGTCTTTATTCGCTTATTAACTGTTTCTTTCTGTTAAAGCCCTAGACATCATTACCTTTATTCTTCATAAACGTTAGTTGTTTTGTGAGAAGTCATATATCAAAATACATCGTTCTTGCTTACATACGCTCTGATAAACCACCTTTCAAAGTGTGCGGGTGATACAAGAAAGGAGAGAATTAAACTGACAGGCTTAGCTCACTGATTTCGTTCACTCAATTACAGAAGTCAGTGGTTATCAACTTTTTGTGTTCAGATACGTGTGTACTCAATTGATCTGCTCTTGAAACTGCACAATAAGGAAAATTGCACCTTTAAGGTTTTTTTTTTTTCATTCCTATAAGTCATCCCCTTACACTCATTGAAAAAGTTGCTTAAAGGGCTCCTCACCAAGTCTTGCCATTTTGAGCTGACAAGCGCAGGACATACAATGCGCGATAACGATCGTGTCTGCAAAGTACTATATCACTACGCGCCGCGGAACGATCTGAAATGTCAAACCTAACGCCGTTTTCCCTTCTGCTAACGGCCGTCGAGCTACAAGCCGGAGGGTGACGTACACGTGCTAGTGCGCCTACGTACACGTGTTTGCGTTGTGACGTCACTCGTGGTGACACGTGACTCTCAGAATTATTCAAGGCAACATCTGTTGTTTGTGTAATTTGTTGCTTGAATAGACAAATAAAACCTTAGAGAAATAGTAAAACACAAACCGAATGCCTGCATGTTTCTGTTTTACTTCACACCGCGGCAAGAGAGATGTACTTCCGTTTCGTCTGATTGTTCCCACGTCGTGCAGTCATCACGCAGTCATCATGCCATCATAGGTGTAATGAAGGCCTGAAATAGGAAGAGGATTGCTCTTTTGAAGACGGAAAAGGGGGCTTAGGCGTGTCTGTGGTGAACCAATGAACAAATAATGACATTTGAACAATTTAGCGCTGCACCCGAAATATTTCCGTACTCAGTGAAAATTCGAAGGCTACGTGTTAAGCTATCTTCCTTTCTGAGATATAATGTGATGTCATCGGTGAAAGCTGTAACCTTCACATCACCGCTACCAGGCAGTGGGAGACCGCATACGTAAGGGTCTCTGACTACTGAGCGCAGAAACGGCTCAAGGCTGAGCACAAAGAGTACTGCGGATAGAGGGCACCCTTGACAAACACCACGGGTAACATTAAATGGTGCACTTTCACGACCATCAGAGAACGATATACTTCGGATATTTGAACAGGCATCCTTAATAAGTTCAACAAAATTTGATGAAAAGCCGGACGCTGTCAGTACATAAATATGTAGCTATGTTCTAGGCGATCGAATGCATTTTCTTGATCTAGTGAAACTAAGAGACTACGTGCTGATCTGGTCAGCGTGCATGCCATTAGGTCACGCGTAACGAATGAAAGACTGTGTATCTCTCAGCCAGGGACTGAGCATGCCTGATGGTGTCCTGTTAAGGAAGGCATCAGGCTTCCCAAGCGCCGGGTGACTGCAGCTGTGAAGGTTTTGTAGTCAACGTTGAGAAGCGTGACTGGCCTCAGTTCCTCTGGACGAACTGATGATGGATCGTGCTTAGGTATCAGCAGAACACGACCCTCGCGAAAACTGTACGCAAATTCAAAGTTCTCAAAGCAGCGGCTCATAACAGACACGAAAGTGGCACCAATATCTTCCCAGAATGTTAGATAAAACTTTACGTGTAACTCATCCGGTCCGGGGGCCGAGCCACGCTTCATGGAAGATAACGCTGCCTTCACTTCCTCGGCTGATGGTCGTGCACAAAGACGGTCAGTTACCTCAGGTGGAACCTGAGGCAGCCCACAAAGCATTGTGCGAAATTCTCGAGAGCCAGAATATATTTTTGCATAGTCGTACCCGCCATGTTTTCAAAATGCGTTACAAAGAGCGAATAATCACGCGTGGGAGGCGACGTAACAGAAAGTGCTCTTGGGGCCGCAGGACCGAATGAATTCGCCTGTCTAAAAAGCGAGTTTCTTGCAAACCGCAGAAATTCAGGGTGTGCACACGGAGTACGTCTGCATCGCCAAGCAGCAGCTGACAAAGACGACGCTGTGATGAGGCGTTGGAAACGCCTCCGTAGCTCATGCTGCCATGAACGCATCAACGGAGTCAATTGATTGACCCGAAGGGCAATATGGAGCTTTGTGGCAGTTCTTCTGACATACGTCGTCTGAGTGCACGTCCTTCAACTGAACAATGCAGACGCCATTGCCCCTTAAGCGCGTCCCATGACTCTGGGTCAGATCTAGAAACAGAGGTGGTCAAGACTTTTGAAAAACAACAGCGCGAGCGCGCGTCATGTAGAACGTGGATGTCTAGACACCTAGCTTTTACTGATCAGGAACCAGGGAAGCCAATTCCACGTATGTCTGGTCTCTGTTCGGAAATATAAACAGGGGGTGAAGGTAGCGTTATCACATCAGACCGGGTGGCATACTGAGCTATACTGCTTGGCACATAGGCACGGTCTAACCTGTTTGACGACGCGCCGCGTCGCCACGTCCAGGCAAATGAAGAACCATGAACAAGTCGATATCTATCCAGCAACGAAAGGTGCTGGACGAGGCGACGCAACCTTCGTGCGTTCCAATCAGGGCGACTCCAGCACGGGCCTTGCACATCTGCCCGCGTTTCTAAGACGCAGGTAATATCCCCGACAAGCACCACGTGACGACCCTCCAGGAAATACGCATCCAGGTCACGAAAATAATCATTGTACTTAATTGCCTGCGCGGGTCCATACATGCACAAAATCAGTAACCTAAATAAAGATAGTACAGAATCAAATGCCAATATCCGCCCTGTCCCATCATAAAGGACATGATGATCTCGCAAGAGAGTTATGTTGAAAATAATAATACCAACTCCACTAGAGCGTGATGTGGCGAAGGAGAAAAAAGACAGTCTAGATTAAAAGTGCGCTTGAAAGTAAGAACATGTCCAATGGTGAAAATGTTCCTTTATTGCAAACACAATATGTCACAATTTTTAGCGCGGGCCACGCTGACAATTTCGGCTTGTTTTACAGGACTTCGGGACCCTTCTGCGTTTAATGAAATAATGTACAGGGTGTCAGCCATGTTTCATTAAAGGTATCGGTGAAACTTTTCGCCGGCGTTTGCATCGTGTTTGGAGCCCATCGCTATAGCAGGGATACGAGATACATCTTTGTATGACCTTCGCAGTTTCACAAGGTATCTACGTAGATTATGTTGCAATACTTTTTCAAATTTATTATTTTCCAAAGAAAAGCTCGTGTTGCCATTGAGTTGTGCACCTAGCGTAAACCTTTTATCTAATTTCCATATCGTATATCGTGAATTGAAAGTAATAAACAGCTTTAGTTACACGTACGCAGAGATTTCACGCACGCAAACGTGAAAGCTCTACATACCGTACGTGCACTGCACCTAAAACGCTTTTAGCTACACGTACGCGATGCACGCTAAAAGCTAAAGCACCTTAAGCTTCGTAAAGTAGTGCCACGCTTTGAAGAATGCCGCCTCCTCCTCGAGAGCTCTGGCCGAAGCCGACGCCGCGTCGCTATTGGCCTAATGGCATCACGTGGCCCCTTGCGCCAGCTTCGTTTATTTACAGTCACGCTTCAGTGCCATTTTTGCTCGAGAAGCGGCGCTTGTTGGCGCCATTCCTTCCATTTCTATTCTGTGTTGTTTTGATTTTGTGAACGCCTTGAAGGATGTTTTGCGGCAAGTGCGACGTCGCTTCACTTCATTTTCTGTAACCATGAGCTGCTGCGGGTTCGGATGCCAATATAGTTTTAGCAAACGCAAGAATCTGTTTGTGATACCGTCCGGTAAGCGCGACGGGTTAAGAAGACATGGCTTCACCGAATCGAGAGGGAGAACTTCCGACCAACTTCCTCCGCGCGACTATGCAAGGTAAGTTGTGAGTCTCTCAGAGTATAGTATGTGTCAGGCTTGCGTATTGTGCTGCGGGCAATAACGTAGTAGATATTTCACACTTCACCGTGCGCGTTGTCATTTGTACTGCACGCTCTAACACGATTTTTACGAAACGTCTGCTTTGTTTATATACGCACTACGTGGTCGTGTTAGTCGTATTTGGTGCGCTTAATCGTTTTGTACGCCAACCGGCTTGAGTTCGCGGGCATGCGAGGTTGCGTGCGATAACATGATTACGAAATTTTCAAGATTCAGCGCAGTCCTTTTGACAAAATTTCAGTCTCGATCACGAGAGTGCCTCAGGAGAGCAACTCTCTGCCTTTTGTGGTTACTTACTAGCCTTCTTTAGATAGAATAGCTTTGTTTACCTCATTTCTTCGTGTTCCCCGTTGGCGGTCGCCCGGTGGATTTGCGATACAGAGGTACCGATGAAAAGCGTGCGTGCTCTCCCGAAACCGTGTTACGCGGTGCGTTCGTCGCCGAGTGACAGCATCATAGGTAATATGCTAATGTGTGCGAAGCTTAAGATGCGGCGGTGGAGCGCTCGCAAAGAAAACGTGCGGTCACCCGCCCGTTCCCTGGCTGGTTTAGTCGTCGCTCATGCTTAGTCGTTTGCTCGTTCGTTCACACGCTTGTTTAGTCGTTCGTTTAGTCCGCGCGCTCGTATTGTCGTTCGCTTGGTTCCACTATTATTCAACTATTAGTTTCTACAGTCACTATGCCTAATTGAGACGCGCTTGCTGTACGACTCTTAGGCCGGTGCGTTTATTTACGCAATGAGACAATAAATGGTGCACACGAACTTGTGACTGCAAAGGCAAATCTGTGATGCATCTATGCTGAAAATAAACTGTTAACTTGCAACTCGAATGCCGTTTCATATCATTTTGACCTATAGATAAAACATCATTTCACTTGCCGCAATTTCGGCCGCGTCATGGCGGGGGGATTCTTTGCGCGATCATGACTTGACTAATATAGTAATGTCTCGCAAACGTTTCATCGGAGGGAGCGCTACCGTCCTCAATGCATGCACCTCAGTGCAACTCGGTTCGCGACAAGTACGTCACTCAGTAAACGGACGAACCAAAGCACGATGAAGTGTTATTCGTGATAAGTCATTAACCTGAAAAAAATTACTCAAGCCCACAGTGGTCTTGTTTGAGATTGAGTCAAGCATTGTTATCGTGCTCCCGCTTCGGAGTCCCGACTGGATGATCGGCCGCGGTATTTCTGTCGACGTTGAGACACGAGAAACATAATAGCACCAGCGCCCACCTCTGAGCCTTTGCGCGCGCTTAGATTCGCAAGCACGCACGTTGGCGGCACTGTAGCTTGTAATACACTTTCGAACCTTAAGAGCAGTGATCTCCGTCAGCCTTTGTACGTCATAGCTGATACGCGCCGCGAATTCACATGGTAAGGGCGGCGCGGATTCTTTAGGCTGAGGGCTTGCTGGAAGTCAAGATGTTGTCATTCGATCGTAAACGTGTTATTTACAACCATTCGCAACAAGATCTTGGGACACGCCCTTGACAAATGTTGCGTACCTAATTGTAGGGCACGCGATACATTCGCAGTCGTCAACGCACAGCGCTAACACTCCTTCAGATACATTTTAAGTAATAGTTGTCAAAAAATGAAACAAAAGCTGCCATTACTGAATTTGTATAACCATCCGACTAGAAATTCTATGCTGTACACGAAGTTACGCGGAGCCGGAAAGCCAAACGTGAACGCCTGAAGAGCACTGCCTTGCTATGCGTGCATTCACTCTGCGAAAGGTCGTCTGCTGCGCTCGAGCATCGTAGGTGGCGCCACGGTCGAGGAGGGAGCGTGAAAGAGACGGGAAACGAGGAGGAGTGAAGGCGGAGGAGGAGAGTGTCGCTACTTTACGAAGTTTAAGGGGTTTTACTAAAAGCGACCATCTATCGCCATCTATCGCCAGGTATAACCAGTGCTGACATTCATGACAAAGGAAAGCCAAACCAGTCGAGTTGGATTGGTGCGCAAAACAGGTAAAAGTGTGTTCTTGTGCCGATCGGAGCTTCGAAATGCCTAGAAGTGCTAATACCGCATGTTGTCCCGGAAGGGGTTGCGCTCCCTTACGTCTCGCAAGAAATCCAAGTCGTTTTTAGAAAAACGAAGGCGCGGAGCTACCTTGTCGGCGTATTTAGCTGCCATCTTGCAATGATGCTCTCGCTTGCTCGAGATCTCACGCGACCGCTGCGCGGAGCTCTCTGCGTGCGCTAGGAACGCACCAAACTTTCGAGTCTCGCGTACGTCCGTGAGACTCAGGCAAACGCTTTGCGTTCTGCGCAGACGCGCTGCTCACACGTAAGAGCTCTACGTATGCAAATCCTTTACGTACGTGAAACGAAAACTGTCTAATGTAAAATAAAGGTCAGCCAGCCGCTACCGGCAACCACCGCAAGAACATTACTTACCTGGAACTAGTCGTTGTCGCCCCTTAGCGCGACCGCGCCAACGCTCTCGTGCCACTGCTCACGCGTTCGTCGTCTTCGTCTCCTTCCACAGCTGGGTAGGTATTCTGCAAGAGGCCACCTAGTGGACATGTCCGTTGCCTCTGCTGCTGAAGTGCTGATTGGTTGTGGCGCCTTGTTGCGACGGACGCGAAGCCCAGCCTAGCCAATGAGAACTTCCACAGCAGACGAAATGGACAGGTCCGCTAGGGGGACTCTTACAGAATCCATCCCCTGGCTCATTACATCCCGTTGCCACTCATTGCTTAAGGTGGCATGAGCTATTCATTGGAAAGAGGAAACAATCTCAACCGCGCAAACGCTCTCGTGCCACTGCTCACGCGTTTATCGTCATAATCTCCTTCCACAGCTGGTTCATGATCACTCATTGCTTAAGGTGGCATGAGCTACTCATTGGCAAGAGGAAACTATCATCATCATTATCATTAACTATCATCATCAGCAATGACTTGATCACCATCGTCTTATTCCACAGCAGGCTCGTTTGCGCCTCTCGGCGGAACCACTCGGATGCGCTCGTGCCTATGCTTTTTGATTTCTGAGGAATAAAAAGGTCTTTCTGGCACAAATAAACGACAACTCTGTGGTTCCAACACTTGCGAATCGGCCATATTACTGAAAGATAATGCTAAAGGTCTAGAAGGTCACTTTAAGTCGATTTCGCCCAATCACGCTACACCGCCTACTCATGGTGAAGACTTCGAAGAATGTGCGATTTCGGAGATGCAAAATGTACGAAGCCAGCTGCCTAATTCGGCGCCAGCCCCCGATGACATTACTACGACAATTATAAGAACTTTATTTAAGATATCATCACGCATATTACTTACCATGGTAATCCACTCTATTAAAAATTCATGGATTCCCCCGGAATAGAGACTTGCAAAAGCTATCCCATCATTAAAAAAGCAAGGTGGCGGTTACGAATTAGATCTCTTACATCTAATGTAGTAAAACTGGTCTACAGAATCTTACACGACCGCATTAATAATTGGTAAAGAACATGATTTTGAGCCCATACCAAATTGGCTTCAGATGTGAGTGCTCGATTTGATGCGCCCATGTCGACCTAGAAAGTCGTATTCGACTAGCGCGTTGTCATAAAAAATATTCAGCCTTAGTCACTTTGGATATCAATAAGGCGTATGACAGCGTAGAACATGTAAGCCTAATCGACGCGCTTCAGAATGCTGGTCTGCCAAAATATGTTGTCGCGTGGGTTTTTAAATTTTTAAACGGCAGGGAATTTTACTGCTCTCTACGCGGATTGTCGTCATCAACTTCTCGACCGTCGAGAGGTCTATCACAGGGATGAGTCCTATCTCCATTGCTGTTTAACGTTTTACTAAGTGCTGTACCTTTGCAACAGGACATGCATGTGCGCTTATACACCGACGACATTGCGTTTCTTGCTGCATCGGTAGACTTACATGCTTTGTATCAAGCTCTACAGTCTTATATAAACCACCTAGAAATGTGGCTTGATGGAATTAACCTCTCTCTTAATATCAGAAAAAGTACCGTCCCAGTTTTCAGTCAAAGCGTTCCTGCGCAAATTTCGATTCTTTATCGACAAAAAAGGCGAATTCAATTAAATATCTGGGGGCAATGTACACCGAAAAGCTTAATTGGAGTTCACATATAAAGCATATTACCTCAAAGAGAGCACGCGCAGCAGGAATGCTGCGTAGACTCAGCAGCAATCGATCAGGGTTGCGTCGGCATGCTCTCATTATGATTTATTGCATGTACGTTCGCCCGATAATGGAGTTTGGCAGCGTTTTGTTTTCTGGCATACCTGCATAGAAAATTGAGCCTCTGATTATATTAGAACGAGAGGCGTTACATTTGTGTCTTGGGCTTCCTAAATTTGTCGCCAACAATATCTTACATCAAGAAGCACGCCTTCCTTCTATTCTCATGAGATTTCTTATCCTAACAGTAAAAACTTTTCTAAAGATATATGCATCACCACAGAGCAGATCAGAATACGTTTTCGTTAATGAACCGGCCTCATTTTTGACAGTGAGAGGTATCGCTCCCGTTAACCTCAAGCTTTCGCTAGACAACAATTGGACCCACGAAACGTTCACCTGTTTGAGGTGGTCTTACTGAATTCCTCTGGTCCAGATGCTAAAATTTAATTTGATGATATTTTCCCAAATAATGCTATACATCTTCCCTATCAGTATCTTAATAGTATTCTGGAAGACCACTTTGCACACCTGGATTCAAAGGCCGTTAAAGCAACTGATGCTTCCGTCTGTGAAGAAAAGGCAGGTGTGGGCATTGTAGCCCCACATCTAAATTTCTCTTTTTCAATTCGGCTACTTGACTTCACGCCTATCTTTCAGGCGGAATTATTGGCAATTGTCTTAGCTTTACGCAAATTACCACCATCTCTATCACCAGCCATAATCTTAACTGATTGGTTTTCTGTCCATTCTTTACTAACCACACCCAAATTGCCAGATTCATTAAAAACATTCTTTTCTCTTCTCCCAAGACACTTACGTCTGGTCCGTTTAGTGTGGGTGCTAGATCAAAAAAACTAGCCTTAAACGAATCTGCAGATACACTCGTAGTAGCATCCCACGATGGCCCTATAATCCCCATTTTACCTTCGTCAGCTTTCGTCACTGCGGCGCCATTCAGAAATTATACTACTACAAATAAGTTCACGCAACCATCAATGGCAACATCTGATTCCTCGCATCTCAGTTTTCCTTGGAACAACAAATGGTGCTCCTCTAGAAAAAAATTGAAGTAACGATTAGAAGACTACGATGCCGAGTCCCACCACGGTCCGCAGGTCTGATGCGCCTATATCGCCCTTGTGCCCTTTATGCAATGAGAGTGAATCTCTGAAACACTTCTTTTTGACATGCTATTGTTTCATTATCCAGCGGAAAATATCTTTAGAAGAGCCCTTCAAAAAGCTTGGCTCGAATTGGACACTTCCTATGACTCTTTCCTTTGGGGCTACCGTGCTGGATTACAACCACAGGAAGGTTTGTGAAGCCCTCTGCATCTTTCTGCATGAGACAAAACGAGCTGCATCTTAACATTCTTCAAAACTCTTATAATGTTCACAAAATTCACAAAAATATCTAGATAATTGATTATTAATACCTTTAGCAGTAGACACTTTAAATCGCAATTGCAAGATACTTCATTTCAACCTAATTTATTAAAAAATATTCTAACAGTTCCCTCACCGCCCGAATCATGGCCGATCTCCCAGAGTGCTTTGCGCCAATTTACTAGGGAACAAGAACAAGAAGTCAAGGCCGACGCAGGCTTCACTGCTGCCCAAACAAGATGGCGGCTGTGCAGCCTGCCTGGAAGCTCGGCCAAAAGCTCGTCTTAAGACAAGTAAGTGAAGCTTGCCTTTACAAAAGTATGCCACGTCGTGCTTTTCTTTTGGTTCACTAGCGCGGTTTGTTGATATACAGCGTTAATATGTTACAGGGATGTTGGTAGCATAGAAAGAGTGTATTTACAATATATATACAAAATGACTCAGAGTAGTTAAGATCGCTGACTACCAACAACACGCAGCAGCCAGCGTCCCATGATTTTCTTCTTCCTCTCTATTCTTTCTTCTTTCCGTAACAATATTTCTCTATGTGTCTTATTTTGTTGGCTCGAGATGGGCTCAAGTCACAGAGACGTATTCCAAATGCGTTTCATCACTTGTGATCATACAGCTTCCTGCTAAAATTACTACAGGGAACTCTGGCGCAGCGATAGTTCACCTATCATGGGAATGATGGTTATCATGGAATTGTTTAACATTCGAGCTTATGGCTTGAGACGTTCTTGCGGCTTTATTTAGTGTATTGTAGTTGCCTTAATTATCCCAAATTTCTAAGCAATTCGATTTCTGTAAGCGCATAAGGCAAGACGACTATGCGCACCTTGCTGGTGAAGCAGCGCACTGACACGGACACAGTGAAGACGCACAAGAAAAGACGACACTCGCTGCACTCGCAACTCCACATGACTGTCCACGTTACTGGACTCTGCGTACAGTACATTGCGTAATCGCTAAGAATTTTTGCGTTTGTAGCGTAATATTTTCTCTAAAGCGATCGATTTGCAAAGTCACAAGGGCCATCTGAAGCTGGAAAGAGGACGTTTAGGCAAATTAATGATCTAACGATCATTTCCGTTCTGGCTGAGCGGCCATGCTTGCAGCTTCTATAGACACCTAGCGTTAGAGTTTCCCCTAGCAATTTTTAGCAGGAAACTCTATGTTTGTGCTCGGAGCTCTCTCAGTAGCGCTCTAACGTGAGTCTCGGTTCCTGGCGTCAGTGGGACCGGTACTGAAAAAAGAAATTAAATATGGGAAAGTACATGTGAGTACATGCATGGCATAACTGATTAATTCAGGCAGCATAAGCTACTATTTGTCACCGTTCCGCTTCATAGCGAATGTCATTAAGCAATAATAATCATCATCATTAGCATCATAGAGTGCCGTTTGATAGGCGATGCGACATGCGCGCCGCATGGCGTCGATGCGTACAAACTTTCCATTGCAGTTTCTTTATATTCCACGAGGCATCCCGACGTGTAGCAATTGCATGCAGCAGTTGCATGCTGCACGTAGCTGGATCTGCTTAACTCAAGTCAGCTAGGCGACTATTTGTGACCGCCCCGTTTCGAAGGGGATGCGTATAAACCATCATTATTATCATCACGGCTCGCAGCCCCTGTGGGTACGAGCCGTGTTATGAGACAACAGCAACAACAACACGGGTCAAGGGATGTGGCATATGCGCCACATAGTGCAGATAGCTGCGCAGTGAGTAGCTTAGTTTACGCTTCAGTACACGTTATGGCGCTTCGTCGTAAGGGACGAACCGCAGCTGAAGAATCGAATCGTGGAACCAAGCAACATCGGGCCCAGCAGACTGCTGTGCAGAGAGCAGGACAAGCCGCAGCTCGCCGTCGACGCCGGTCAGACAGTCCAGATCGTTTATAAATCACATTTACAAATCACCTAATCAATCGTTTCTTTCTGTAAATGGTGAGTTGCGGTGAGTTGCCGGTGGCCACGGCATCCGCTGCCGCGGGGGCGACCTTATCTGCGCATCCGAGGGGGATTCAGGCGGGCGTAAAGTGGGAGAGGGCTATGCTCGTCCGCGGCGTCAGCTGCTGGGGTCAGACCCCAGTACCAGCGTGTGTGACACGTATCACTGCTCCTGCAAGGGGCGATGACGAGCGGCTGCGCGTAAGGCTCGATGTGACTCCCTTGAGTGTGGTCGCCGCTGACACCGGCGGAACGATTTTCTCACGGCGAAGATCTGCTCTCGTCGTTGGTGGAACGAGAGCGTGAGAAGAAAAGAGTAATGCCACGCAAGATGGGCTGTGCGGTGACGATGGTTACGATATGAAGGCAGAGTAGCGCATATCGTCTATATGGAAACAAAGCGCGCTACTCATAGCGTTCTGTTCCTAACATAAACCATGTACCCATATATACAGGGTGACCCACGTAACTTCAACCAAACATTAAAAATATGCAAATGCCACGTAGCTTGACAAAACCAAGGTAATGTTGTTTGACGTCGCTTGGAGATACTAATATTATTATTTTTTTATTCTGCCTAATTGTATAAGTAGTCTTAATTAATTAATCAAATTCTGTGTAGCACGTATCGAGCTTTCTATTGCTCGATACGTGCTACACAGAAGTGCTTTTCCGAGTCTCAAAGAAGCCCGCGAATACACGCGAAGTGCCTCGAGCGCCCAGTCACGTGGCAATATTGCCTTGATTTTGTCCAGTTACGCGGCATTTGCATATTTGTAAGCTTTGGCTCAAGTTACGTGGGACACCCTATAATCGTAATACGGAATATTGACACGCGATATAAAAACACGTATAGAGCTGAGCTCAAATTTCGCATTAGGAAGTATTGTAATCATCGGTGATTTTTGTTACCCTCTTTCCAATACAGATTTCACCCCACCCGAGTGCACAGTACGCAAAAAAAAGCTCTCATCTGGTTAACCTCCCTGCCTTTCATTTCTTTCTATCTCTGTCTCTTAGTCTTGCACAGAGGAAAGTTAGCTTTACTTCAACAGCGAGACTGTTAACTGGCTTTGGGAGGCTTTCCAAGACACTCAAAGCTGTAATATAGCTATCTTCTGCATCGGTGATGGTAAAAGTGTACAGTATTTACGCAAACTTCTCCATGTTTACACATTTATTCGACTTTTGCCCTTTGATGTTTGTATGTGTCCACTTGTTTGTGTCTGAGCGCAGCTGCGTTGTTTGGTGCTCTAGTTCACAACACTTCATTGTCTCTGGGACGGAACAGTGAATCTTCTTCACTTGTGCGCGAACTCAGCTCGACAAGTCGGCGTGCTATGAGTGGCATGAAGGCGGGTGCCATATGCTTACCACCTGGTATTTCGTGCATTTGACTCGAACCAATCGCATTGTTTAAGTCCAACGTATGTTTAGGCTGCAATAAAACCGTGATACGGGGTGATTACGATATGTTGGCGTCATGGACAATACCAGCGATAGTGCTCTCGATTTAGTTTTACAAAGAAAGCGTTATGGGTACCCTGTGATGACAAAGCAAACATAATTACCGGAAAAGTTTAAAACATGACATGAAGAAAGCTTCAGTCAGTTAAAACACAGTTTAAGGCATAATTGAAATTGGACATACCGTCGGGGGTGAAATGTAGAAAGCTTCGGCCGCTGAATGTACACGTCACGCTAGTTTCGAAGCGGAAACGGTAAATTTAGTCTTTCTAACCTAACCATGGACTTGTTAGCTCCGCTGTCAGATTTATGTCAGGGAAAGCATGTGCGAGCGGGAGATTGTCCAACAATAAATATGGCAAAAGGAGCACTGCCGGGAAACATTTATGACGGGAAGACTTCCTTGCCCCTGTCTTTGTGCTTCATAAAAGAGTCTCCATTACGCAAAGGCAGGTTCAGTCGAAAAAACGCACTTCCTCGCTTTCAATCGCTGCATAATAATTTAGAAGCAGAAAAAGGTGAAACTTAACACCGCCACGCTATACGGAAAACTTGCTGCGCTCATCCTTCAAATGTTACTGAGCTTGCTAAAGCGAAGGAGGGGCAGTCGTCAAAGATCTACACTTACAAAAAATCACAGCACATCACAAGTGAGAGAAAGTGCATGGGAGATAATCTTGCTTCGTTATTTACGCCAGGGTACGGGTCTGCATTTGCCGCACGTAGCGGTGTATCTGCGAGTGCAGTCGACGACCGTGGCCCGCTTACAAAAATTACGATGCAGCAGCGCGCCACGAAAGGCAGTCTTCATCACTTGAGGACGGAGAATGCGTCAGTACGCGCGTTGTTTGCGGGAGCTCACGAGAAATGAATTATAGAAGATAACAGTGACTAGAGACAAGTTTTGCGCTTCCGCAAGGCATACCCCTAGCTATGAGGGATTCAAATCAATGAGACTTATATCTGTCGAGAAAGCAGGTCATTACCTGTAGGTGCCCTAAACTGCCGAGTGAGATTTCAATGCTGGATCAACGAAGTAAACGACAAGGAAAAGGGAAAGTAATGCATGAAGGGGGCCGTATTTTTTTTTTTTCATTGAGGTTCTCTCTGCCTCTCCTTTCTGTCTTTTCATTTCTGTCTTTTCTTTCTGTCAAGGATCATTTTTCGTTGCAATAGCAATTACATGGACACTCCAGGCGCATTTTTGCTGTCGCTGTCGCCGTGATGTTCCATATGAAGTCAAAGGGCGATAACACCGTCGCCTCGCGCCGTATGCTGTATATAGAAGGGAAAGCATGCCGATGATGGCGGCTCAATCTCGGGCGCGCTCAGAGGAGGAAAGCGTGGAGGAAGCGCGCCGTCTTCCATCGCACGCAAGCCACCGGGGGGAGGGGAGGGAGGGTATAGGCGTTGTACTCCGGCGGCTCCTGTGTGTGGCCCGGCCGCGCGGCCGCGCAGGCCTTGAAAGCGATCTGCGATGGGGACCATGCGCTGAGTGCTGATAGTTTCGTGTGCGCCGCGTTTTCACCGCTTAGTTCGCGTTGAAGCGAGAGCCAGCATGAATGTCAATCCGCTCACTGCTGCTACTGCAATTGTTCACTGCAGCGCTTTGACAGCGACGTACCGCGGTAATCTGGTGATATGTCTTCCTGTTTGCTTGCACGTGCTTGACACCATGCTTGCCAATTTAGTTAGTAAGCGAATGTTTACAAGCTTATAAGGTCGATAAGGCTACTGTCCTTGCTTTGCACAGCTGCCTAATAATTTCCTATCGCAATCGATGCTTCGCCTTTCGGGCGAAACTGCGACTTCTTTGCCCGATGAATACATACACAATGGCCAGATCAATAAAATGAAATGCAGGAGTTCCGCTGCAATTGTCTAAGTATGCGTTAGCATGCCCTCAAATTTCAGTTGGCACATCCTCAAATTTTATGCTGGCCCAACCTTAAATTTGAACTTGGCCTACCCCTAAACTTCAAGTTGGGCTACGCCTAAATTTCAAGTTGGTCCACCCGGCCTGCTATAGGCTTCCCCGTGCGTTTTCTATGGAGCCCTACATATGCTTATGGCTACGCATAAATTATTATATAAATATTAAATGATTATATGATTCTATATAAATATTATATATAAATAAATATAAATATAGACGCTGTGTGCACACTTGTATACAGCAAGATATTGCATGAACAGCAAGAGCACTGATAGTTGGTAATAAGCTGGTAATAATATGTTAAATGTATCGCCTATTTCTTGAAATTGTGCTGCAATCTTGAATAACATGCAGAATGTTTTAGCAAAATGAGTGGAAAGGTAAACGGTTGGGTGTTTTTACTCGGTGTCAGTATGTTGTATGTAGCGCGTTCACTTCTTTCATAGTTTTTCACAATGTTATGCACAAGGCATAATTTTCAAGTGACTGGATAAGGGCATTAGGAGCTTTTCAAAACACGAAATATTTAATGTTCTCATATTTGATGTTCCTGTACTGAGTCTTCGCATGTAGTCCACACTCTGTAAACTTGATAAAACACACTAACCAATTGAAAATTCTTAATCTTTTCTGCAGCCGTACATATTCTATGATCCCGGAGATACAAGAAATGCGGTAAAAGGAAGTGTCCACTTAACGGGATAAAGTAGTATCTGGAAGGGTTACATTTTTGTTTTGGTTTCAGTTCTTTCTTCATCTACATTCACACTATTATAACGATTAAGTGTCTTAACTTCGCAAATTACGCAGTTTTCTGCAGGTACAAGGTATTACACTTAATCGTGATAGACAGATTTTGTTGGGGTGCTCGTTAAACAATGCGTTTGCATTAAAAAGAAACACATAAGCGCTTTGCACGGCCTAATAAACGCAAGAACGATAACGTAATGGTTCGGCGGTGGTTGCCGAAAGCGACTGACTGACCTTTATTTTATTTTATTTTTTATTAGCAGTAGATGGTACATGTTTTATTCAAGAGTAAGTTTGATAAAAGGTTTACGCTAGTTCTACAACTGCATTGGAGCACAGAAGCTTTTTTTTTGGCAAAATGTTATGATTTTAAAAAATATTGCAAGATCATCTACGTAGGTTACCTGACAAGCTACGTATGTTTTAAAAAGTGGTATCTCGTTGCACTGCTGTAATGGTTCGCTCCAAGCACAGTCGGTGAGAAGCGCAGGCCATGTAAATACGACACTTCCATGCGCAATAAACCTTCCCCTTGTTTTATGATTCCAATGACAATTCTGCGCACAATCCAAGCGAAATTTAATGCGAAATCATTGAAGAATGAGGCGTGATCAAGCGATGTTAGCAAAACATTCGCCATGATTACTACACTCCCTAATGCGAAATTTAACGCAGCTCTATACATGTTTTCATTTCGCGATATATTGGCTGGCGCGGGCAATCTGTCTCGTGCGGCACATTGCCAACAGAGCAACGGCTGGCGCCATTGCCTCACTAATCGGGAGATCGCGAGAGGCAGCGCGTGGGTGACGCGTGGGCGTGATTCACAGCATTAGCCGCAGGGAGGCCTCCTCTAATGCAGCGCTTTGTTTCCACATATGGTACCGGTGAACGTGCTCGCCGTATGCCATCGCTGAACAGGCGGCAGACATAGAGTTTCTCACTACATTACCTAGAGGGAAATCTGGCGCTGCTGCGCTGTGGTATGCATGGGAATGCCGGTATATTGTGACTTCAGATTGGCATCGTTGTCGGAGAGACAGGACACCTTGAAGACGCGCTTGGCAAGTACCGTTCTGTCTGTCACAATGATTCATTTTCTACTAGAACAGCACGTGAAAAGCTGTTTTAGCTTTATTATTACGCGAAAACATGTTTTGTTTAACTATGAGAACTTGTTATTGTGTGTACGACTACATGTTACGTAAAAAGTATCAGCGGGCCGCTAAAGTTGGAGGACAGACGACAAGGTTCGCGCTCGCTTTGAAACAGTCGGTCGTCTGTTCTTGCTTTTCTTCGCTTGGTCATGCATCGTGGGTCAGTAAAGATATAATATGCGTGAATGGAAACATTTTATGAAGATTTTACTTTGAGAACGCGTTATTTGCGTAGCCATATCCACGTTTTAGACGAAGCCTCTTACAACACCAGCCAACACGAGCCTCGCAGACACATATACCGTCATTCCCATGACGGCACGGTGCCCCCTTAAGAAACTCCCATAGACGGTAGCGCCAGATTACCCTCTAGGTGTTATAGTGAGAAACTCTATGGCGGCGGATGAATGGATTTATGGATGGATGCTATGTGCATCCCCTTTGGAACGGGGCGGTGGGTTGCGCCACCAAGCTCTTGCTATTATACTGCCTAATCTCCTACATAGGTTTCAAAAAAAAAAAAAGAAAACGAAAAGAAAACACGATGAATTCCCATAACGAAATTTTCTGACTCCCTATTGTGAACTTTGTTTTTGTACGTCTCCATTTTTTTGTCGTTTCCCTACTTTTCTTCCACCAATCTTCCTATCGCCTCTTACTAATATCTATTGCCGAGATGTTTACTTTCCCCATGCTCCCGCTGAACCCAAGAGCTTCAAGGAGGCCAGTGGTGACTAAATCGACCATTGGGCACATATCTTCACATTCTAATAAAACATGCTCCATCGTTTCCCCAGCTTTACCGCAGCACGCACCCGCTTCTTCTTCCATCTTATATCTCGCTTTATAGGTACGCGTTCTAAGGCATCCTGATCTGACTTCGAAAAGTAATGAGCTTCCCTTTGAGTGACCATAAATTGTTTCTTTTTTGACAGCGTTTTTTTTTTACTCTTAAGTAGTTACCCATCGCAGGTTTCCTTTCCATTGTCGCCACTCATGAGATTATTTCAGCCTCTCTGATCCTACAGGCTGCATAGTTGCTGGTAAGCTTCCTAGTCCTTTTCCTCCACTATGAATCAATGTTATTCCTGTAAAAATGCCTGAACACTCGCCCAGCCCATTTACTTCCTTCCATATTCCTCAGTCGTTCTTCATATTCAATTTTACTGTGAGCTTCCCTCACTTGACAACTTGTCCAGCCCATATCACTTTGCACAGCTTTATTTGTGGTCTTCCCACGAGCGTCCAATGCGAGGCGTCCCACTGACCTTTGGTTGCCATCGACTTCTGACTGTACCCCTGATTTCAAGCAAACAACAGCATTTCGAAAAGAAAGTTCTGGAACCCTTACACCTTTACACATACCCCGGAGCACCTCGTATCCATTCTATCCCCATAGCTCTCTGTCCTTCATCATGGCTGCATTTCTCTTCCCCTTTACTGATATTGTTTTTTCCTGTGTTTCCACATATCTATTGCCTTCGTTTATCCATATACCAAGGTATTTATATACTGTGTGTATATGTAGCGGTTTTTTCAAGGCTTAATTGCAGAGGGCAGCTTTTAGGCGGCCGTTCATGCTTTCCGCGTCGGCCCTCGGCACTTTCCCTCGGCGTAACCGAGCACAGCGAAGGATGAAAGACCGAATGCGGAGCACAGCGGTGGATGAAAGGCGACGATAACGAAGATAGCGAAAGCAGAAATAATTGAAACTCCATTACACCCTGTGAAAGTGGTTGATCAGCAAGCTGTGTCGGGCGACACCGCGGTACTAGTGCACCTACAACACAGTGTTACGCGGAAATCTTTTGAAGCAGCACGCGCACACGTGCTGCGAGAAGGATCGCACCGCGTGTCATTCCGCGGATCGTATTCCGTTCATTTCGAAGAGATCGTTGTCAAACCATAGTCTTTTGCACACCCGGAAGCTCGATCCTGAGTTACGGTCCAGAAAGTATCTCCTAAACCTCGCGTTGGCACCAGCGAATTCATTGTTACGCCCATCGACAGAGTTTTCGCGTCGTCGCCGTCTCTTGCGCTCAGCCTCGCGGGCATGCTCTTTTTTCGGGGCAGCCGGATCGGCCCGACATCGACGGTTGCATTTCCGCCGCTGCTCTCGGCGTCGTTCCCTGTACATTCGCTGTTGCTCGGGCGTACGAACTACTCGCAGCTGTCCAATGGCAACATCGGAGTGAGAATGAGCCTCTATCCCCTTATCAAAAATGCCCTGCGTTACAGACACATGCTGTCAGACATAGGTTGCCGCTACAACCGCGCTTCGATGCGCGAGAGGTCTCGTTTCCTTCGTGGCCGCTAAACGCCATGCGAGAGGGTTCGCTGTCCCTTTGTGGTTCCACGTCGGAGTCAATAAGTCACAGACACGTGGTTGCAGGCGCTTCGATGCCAAAGAAATGGGACGTTCTCTTTCCCTTTGTGAGTGTGTTTTCTTTCTTTTCGCGCATGCGCATGGGCTTGCCCCGGAAGCGTTTTCGACCTACAGGCGAAAAACGGGCGGGCCGACGGACGGACGGACGAATTGGCTAGCCATATACAGCTTCGCTGTAAAACAGAGAAAGAGGGTGTAACGGAACTATGAGGCGGAACGCGGAGGACGAGGTTAGGGCGAAAGCGCAAGAAGAAAATAGTCCTAGTTTCGCTGAACCATAGATTGCGATAGCACATTAGTGGACAGCTATACGAAGTAAGCATTGTAGTTTTAGCGGCCACATAAATTTGGAAGCATAGGCATACTAACAAAATTGAGAAGCATGGTGTCACGCGGGCGGAATTAAACATGAACACATGTCACTCGATGACCTCGGAAACTCTCTGTCAAAATGCTGGAGCGAGGAAGAGCGGCAGCAGCAAAACGCGAATTGAACTTCGTGTTGCATCTCGCATCAACGCGAACAGTGCACGGTGGATTCTGTTCCCGTCGCAAATGGCAGAACGGCCCCCCTACCTTCTCCTTCCCTGGGAGCATTGCGCGCAACGGAGGACGACGCGCTTCATCCCAGCATTCCTCTCTGGCGGGCGCGAGATTGAGCCGCAATGGCGGGCTCACCCTTGCATGCTTTCACACACACATACAGCGTATAGCGCGCGGCGACGATATTGTCACCCTTGGATTTTATACTGAACCTCACGGCGACGCCGACGGCAGAAATGCGCCTGGATTCTACATATTATCGCGGCGTCACGAAACTCGAGGGACAAACCAATTTGTAAACAGCAACAGCAACAAGTACGAGCTGCTTTAATAGCGCGCGTTAGTCACTGCTTCTTCTTCTTCTTGCTTTCCTTGTGTTTTACAAGTGCCAATATGTTGTTATCGATAACTGCTATCTCAAGAAAACGTAGTACTGCGCAAGACGGCTTTTGCGGCGGCGACCGCTACGCGCAGCGCGCCGTCGCCTGCTCACCGATGGCATCCGGCGAGGGCATCGACCGATGCCATATGTGGAAACCAAGCGCTGCATGAGTGGAGGTCTGCCTGCGGAGGCTGGTGTGAGTCGCGCCCACGCGTCACCAACGATCTCCCAATTAGCTAGGCTATCGCGCCACTCTTCGCTCCGTGTGCAATGTGCCACACGAGAGAGATTGTACGCGCCAGCCAATATATCACGAAATGAAAACACGTATAGGGCTGCGCTGAAATTTCGCATAAGGGATAAGGTAGCAAAACGGTATTCGGTAAGTAGAGAGGCGGAGAGCAAGAAAGAAAGGAAGAATGAAGTAAAGAAAGAGATATCTGAAATCGGCGTTGTACTGAGGAAACGCAGGTACTTGCACATGGCAGAACATCGCAGAGTGGGCTATGAGAAGAAAAAAATAAGTAAAAAAGCCAACATAACTTTGCTTACGATGTAAAGAGATCAAAGACGGTTTCCGGCAATGAGCTTACGTTAGGAAGTGCAGAAGAGGTATCAAGGCGTGAACGGAGGTTATTGTGTTCGTTGGGAAGATGAGAGTAGGGAATGGAGGGGCCCGGGAAGGGGGGGCGGTGAGGGAGCCTGGAGGAAAAAGTTACCGAGAGAGGATTAGGTGGGTGAGATTCACGCGGTGACTTCAGATTTCTGAAAGTTTGATAGAACCCTATAGGGAAAGGGAGGTCGCAAGGGCTGCTGAGGAACTAGAGAACCAATTATGGGAATTCACCTGGTCCGCGCCGACGATCAAGCCTCGCATGCGTCAACGGGAAGCAAGCACGAACTGGGGAAGATAACTGATGATCAAGGGTGGGGGTTGTATGCATCATAGCGTTCTGAATGATTGCTGGAAAAGAAAGAAAGAAATCAGAAGTAAAACAACTAGTAAGCAGTACGCACATAGGAAATGAATGTGGGTGAACAGTGTATGAAGGTGTGTTTATGCCTCCCTTTCTTGTTAGTGTTGTTTGATTCCACACGGAGCATCGGCGATTGACAACTCAACGCATCGAGTGCTTACCATCGCGGGGGTACAATGCAATATGAAAAAGGCAACAAGGAGCAAAGAATATTTTGCACCTTTTTACAAAGTCTCATATATTATTTCATACTCTTTTTCCAGGCAATGACAGGGCACCTTGCTGTCATTGCCTTTCGGCTGTCCTTGGGATATCAATTTTACTTTGACAATGCGGTCATGGGTTTATTCAGTAACACATTTGGTATCCACGATTGGTAGGTGACAAAACTGTCAAATTAATGTCGTCGTGGCGCATAGGAAATAAGCTTAAGATTTTAGACGTATAAGAAATAAACAATGCGTCAATTAAATGATCATGCCAACCGGTTAACGCCAACTGGAGATTGGGCCAGTTAACGTTTGTACAGCGAAGCTGTTAATGTGACTAGAAGCGCCCACAAACGTGGGAAGCCTGTTTTCATGGTTTTCTGAATAATAAAACAAAAGGGCGATGAAGTCTGTATTTTGAGGAAATGGAGGGAATGGTAATGACAGCAAGCAGACAAATGTTGGATTGAGTACGTAATTTAAAGCCTAAAACTGACATAGCTAAACATTCGATCTTGGCCTGTGTGTAGGTGTCATATGAAACACAAAATTTTCCCGCTCCCCTGGAAAGGCCGAAATTGGCAGACTTCTTATATTTGGAGAAAGTAGGGACTACTTTATTGCTTACGCGTACCGAAAGGTTGAAGTTTTTAAATGACTAGCTGCTATGAAAATTATTACTCAATGCTCGTCTTCAAATTTTTATGCGTCATATGAGCCAGGCAGTTCCTTTTCCCCGGCCTTCTCCGTTGACTATGCGATCCATGTTGGTTATACTTCGTTAAAGCAGTAAATGTTTAGTAATTGCAAATCGTTTTCTCTTTAGTCTGTGTAGATCACTTACAACCTTCAAAAAAAGCTACTTACTCAAGCGTTCCATTTGGTCACACTGTCATTATCCAGACTGTTTCTCACGGCCATAAAATAACTGTACAAGACTGCAACTTGGATTTCGGAGAAAATAGGTTGAATGTCATAAATGTGTGGTGAAACATCCTTGTTTCGTGCATAATTAGTAGCGTTGTTAATAATCACTCAAGAATCCTTTTTTCTTCTTATCTTTAAGGGTCTGGTACTTCTTTTGAACTAAGAAAGGCAGCTTCGGTATATTCAGCAAAATAGATGGGAAAACATTTGATGATGTGTACGCATAGGTTAATATGTGTGGTTTTATCTTGGATGTTGCAATAAATTAGTCATTCATGTGCTCTGGAGCTTGATGAGTGAGTTTTGTGAGCGGCACGACATTTAGCCCGATGCCAAGTCGTAACTACAAATGCCACTAAGATTATATTTAGTGAACATGCGGGCACCACCTCGACAAATTCGTATGCGGAGTTAAATGCGTGGGAGTCAAATACAGCGTTTGTAATAAAAAAACCTGCTTTTTGCAAGTGCTGGTCAGGTAACTCTTAATTTACACTAAGTTCATATGTAGTAGAAATGGAGGCCAGCCTAAGCGCCGATGTGTCGCGAAATTTGAATTTCAACATTCCTGGCTTATCAAGAGTTTTACAAATACTCCTTAAGTCATTTTTCTGTTTACATCTTTCCATGCGTTAAAAGTTTATTGGGACGGCGTCATTGGTTAACTATGCAAGACACCTTGCTTATTTTTGTTGCAAGCAAGGGCCATATAAGGTGATGTGTTTGGCATTCCTTCGCGATGCGAGGGACAACTATGGTTTGATACGTTGGCAAAATTCAATGTGGGTGGCCTAATTGCGTTTCCCCCCCAATAACTTACATATGCGAGCGCTCCGCAGCATTATGAGTATTTCTTCCGGGTGGCGTAAAATTTAGCCCACTGCCCTGACAGATGCCACTAATGTAAAAATTATCGAACGTAGGGGAAGCGCTATAGCAAACTTGTGCACAAACTTGTATGCATGTGGATCAAATACAGCCTTTGTAAAACGTCCCTATCTGAACATCGCGAGTGAGTTATAAGACCGTATTACGCTATGTTGATCAGTGTCCCGAGGGAGCTCTGTACTACGCAAAGATTATGTATTGAGAAAATAAGGCACGCGTTATGGGTTTTGTGTTGGCAAAATTCAAACTGTTTTGGGTTAATTAAGGTCTGCGCAATAAACTACGTATTCAAGCGCTCCACAGCGTATATAACTCAATTTTGCTAGCTGAGCAGAATTTACCATGTAGCACTGGAATAAGTGCAAGCGCTACCAAGATCAATATATATAGAATAGAATTTATCGATAGGAAAGACAGAGAGGTCGACCTGAGCTAGTGCGCTCTAGTCTGCTACTCTAGAGCGCACTAGCTCAGATCAAACTTAGCAAAAAATGGACGGACCGCTATATCGTAAAATGTGTGCGAAGTGAAATGTCTGCGGATAAGATGCGAATTTCGTGAAGCATCTTTAAAGTAAGTGCTTGTTTAAAAGTGTCATGTGGCCGTTCTCATATACGTTTCTTAATGTCCCGCAGAAAGTCTGCGTTACATAAATTTCATATTTTACATATTGGATATGTCGCGCAATTTCAACGTCAATATGTCGTCAACGTCAATGTCAATATGTCGCGCAATTTCAACGTTCATTTGCTTAATTAGGAGCTTTACAAACAATTATTGAACTGAACCTTCCCTGTTTGATATTTCCATGCGTTATACGATGTTGGCCTGGTGTCGCCAGTCGCTAAATGAGGGACCTCGTTTATCTTTGCTCAATGTGAGGGCCAAGTGATGGGTGATGTATAGGCAAGGTTTATTGCGGGTGGGTTAATTACTTTTTTTTTTTGCAGTACATTATGTATGCCAGCGCTTCGGAGCGTTACGCATGCGTATTAGAAGCACTCCGAACTTACCCTGTCTCCCTGGGAGAACTACAAATGCCTCCGAGATAAAATTTTGCGAAAGTGTGGGGAAGGCAGTGGAAAATCTCTGAGCGAAGTTAAATGCATGCAGATCATCAAATACAGCTTTCGCGAGAAATTCCACTAGCAAGTACACGAGCGTGCACAACTTGGCCGGTTGGTGAATTCTTAGTAGGAAATCGAGACGCGACGAAGTAAAGACGAACCCCGTGCCTGTCGTCATTAATTCGTCTCGTTTGAAACGCTGTTCGATTCCCTTTGGCAAGTGCTCTATAGAGCTTTACATGGTCACTTGACATCCCCGAGGAAACTGTACGTTTGCACAAAGTTTATATTTCGCGAAAAGAGGGGAACGGTAATGGTTATGCGTAGGCAAAAATGTAAATTGTTTGGGGTGATTATGGCCTGTGCAATAAATGACGTGTTCAAGTGCTCCAAAGCGTATACGATTGAGTTTCACGAGTGGCGTAAAATTTCGCAGGCCGTTTCAAACGATCGAGCCATACACGGGAGCGTTTTAATGTATGTGATATAATTGCGCACCGCTGAAGTCCTTACAACTGCGTAAACCAAACAGCTTCGCTCGAAATAAAAAGACTTATGATTCTGTAAGGTAGAACAAGTCTGCTCTCTCTCTCTCTTTTGTGGGCTGTTAGGATTCCCTAGAATTAGGTGCTGCGTTATTGTGCGCCATTTTATGTGACACGTAGAGAGCTTGAAACAGATTGTTAGGTCTAAGGTGACTATGTCCTTCATTTATTTTCCTTTTAACAATACAAAAAAAAAACGTCTCTGCACCTGGCTTTAGGCGCCCTTATGCAGTTAGATCGAGGATCGACGAAAACGTAACGATGCCTGCTTTCCTACTAATATGGAACAACAACCGAAACAACCTGATTAACGTGACACACTACTAAACAGGGTGCTTTTCTACTTTTACATTATGGTAATCGTTATCTCGCGTTCGAATAAATGAATTAGCAAAAGTTTGTTGGAGTGAATAGGGTGGCGGAGAGGGCTAGGCTGAAACTTGTCCGAACGTATGAAACAAGTAAAACGTGACAGGTTTTCGACGAGAAAATGATGTGTTGCGAGGTCTCGCCTAACCGCTTTGTCCGGGCTTTCGATTATTAAACGACCGCATAGTCTTGGTGCGTTCAGCACCATCCCAGAAAGCTATAGGGTGAACGAAAATGGATGCAAATGCACCGTCGCAAAAAGCCAAGGCTGCTTAGCAGGCAAGCAGTGAACTGCTACGTCCGGGCTGTGGAGGTTATGCGATGTTATTTTGGTGAACGCTGTGGGCGCTTAGCTGTTAGAACGTTCGCCGCCCTGTAACCAACACGTACGGCTCGCTGGTGCTCAGCTGGGCGGCCAGGGCGTCGTACCTGTATAATTGATTAACGGTGTACGTACACTTGGTGAGTTTCTTGCGCGCTTTCTCTCTCTCTGGTTATATATATATATATATATAGTAAGTTAGCCTTGCTTTGTATTGTACGTTGGTGGGCATACAAGCACGCAGACGTCAGTTGGGTGCCGCTTCTAATCAATCAGCAGCGATGAACATCGGGATATTCCTGCAAACGCGGAGTTGCGCTGAGTATGTTTGCACATTCAGGTCTGTAGAGACTGCTCTGTTTGGCGTATTAACGAAAACACAGTGCAGTCATGGGCTGTGTGCAGGTTGCGGAATCTTGGCGGTACGAGATCTCGCACGCATTGCCGTGTGAAGTGTGGCACAATGCACACACGAATAAGAGCACGCACTGTGTAGCGCGGAGTAACACATACGATAAGGCGCAAAGTACGCGTGAGGAGGAGGAAAGAAAGGGAGAAGGCAGAGATGTTAACCAGAAGAGGATCTGGTTGGGTGGGAGACGGGTAAAGGTGAATAGAAAGGAGAAAGAGAGAGAGAGAGAGAGAGAGAAAAGACGCAGTGAGTTCTCGCGCGCGCACGCAGAGGGTGCCACTGAGTCGAAGGTGCTCACACATGCTAGTCGCCCTCAAGAAACGCAAGATTACCCTAGCTGCCTCGTCCGACGAGCGACGGGGACAGTTTCCGAGTAGAACCTGCACGGAAGTCATCGCAACAGTCGTCGCAACAGTAGTCGCAGTGCATTGGAGATTGCTTGCCTGTGTGACTGAAAGGGTGTACAGTGGCAGAACGGCGCCGCAGGCGTCGCACGCATCAATGTTGGTAATTACAATTGATGTAGTGCAAGCCTTCGTGAACTACACATGAGATGGCGTATGGAGAGCGTAGTGTGGTACGTAGAATGGAATGAAGTATACGGTATAAAACACGTGTGGAGTTTGACGTGAGCGAGCAACTTGTCCTGAAGAAGTCGGAAATGCTGGCAACTTCTATTTCCGTCTCACTCCGCCAGCCTATACTCCGCACCTGGAAGAAGTTTCCTCCAGCAAAACACTGGGTTCTGATGACACTGTTGCGCATCTGCCCCCTGCGTCCGTTATCTCACTACGGCGAAGGACGCTGAACTTAGTGGAGTGCCGGGAGGTGTGGCCCTTGCACCGCGGTGTTCCCTTGTACTTGGCCGAACGCTTCGCTGGTTGCAACGCGTCGGTACTATCAGTTTTCAGTGACGGATGCAGGCACTCGCAACTTAATATGGACTTATCCAGCCTTTTAATCGTAAGTTCCTTGGTTGACCAGATTTCGCTACAGGACCACGTGTTTGCTAGGTTTGCAAGGTGCACAAGAAGAAGTACCAAAACGCGCCTTCGATTCAGGTACTGCACCAGGCTTGCAGCACACATGTAAACACATTATGCCATATGACGTAATGACTTCCTCAAAATGGGGCATCAAAATGACTACACAGATCCAGCCACATGGTGGTTGTGCTGATGACATTGTGTACAAATCGAGCGGAACGAAACCAGCGCGTTGTGCATGTACAAAGAATGCGAGATGTTGCGAAGTGCTTATGCTGCATCTGACCTAACCATTAGCGATTTAGATGGCTCCTGCTTGCTGCTTTCGATATTAGTACAAACATTGGTGCAGTGGCCAAACAAATTCCTTCTTATGTACTCGTTTAGTGCGCTTTAAGTATGAATTCTTACAAACTCATCCAAATTTTCGTTCTTGTAGGCAAACAAATGAGTTTGTTGCTCTAAGGTGTTCATCGACACACATACACCGCATGGAGCGTTGTGCTGCCCGCAACTAGGCATAGCGCTGCGCAGATGGAGCAGGTGCGAGAACGCTCTTTCCCTCGTTAACGTCCAGATGGCGCTTTCATGCTGATGACTTCAAGATGGCGTTACCTGGAAGCGTCGCGCAGTAGCACGCGGGACACACGTGCTTCTATTGTTGCTGAATCACTGTGCACTGTTTGTCGCGTTCCCAGCAAGGCCATCAGAGCAGCCCCGCCATGGCTATTTGGAAAGAAGCCAAGCCGTTGTCGATGTTTGTCTTACTGGTGACCGTTGGGCGTCACTTTGCTGAAGGCCGGAGCTGATTCTTTGGGACATCAAGAGCCACTGCTTGTTTCTCCCTGAAGATAGTATACGGGCACCGGGTGCAGGGAACGTAGTGCGTTTGTAATAAATTCATGTGGCACAACAATCCACTTGGGGTCTTGTGTGTCGGAGTGATCTTTGTCGCTTGCTTTTATTTCATCTATTTCCCATTAAACTGGTTTCTAGTGGGACATGGACGTTCTTACCTTATAGGTTTCTGCCTTCGTTCGCGTGCAGTTCTGAATATCAGCCCGTTTTATGTAATTTCGTTTCATCGTGTGAAATCATACAGTTATTGCTATCGTTCTTTTCCGCGTTGAGAGTCACTATCGAACTGCGAAAGATCACGCGTTTCATTGTTCTTTCACCTCCATCGTTATACTTAGTGGAAACGAGAATTTCGCGTCTTTCTGTGTTTTGTTGTGGTACATATGTAGTGGATTCGTTTTACTGCATTTTATCATATCATGTTGTATCGTGCAGTATTCTAATATGTAATAATGTGTCGTACAACTAATCAAATGGCTTTGATGTCGAGAGGCTTCGTTGACCGCAGCGCTACTTCTTTTTTCTTACTGTTCACAGGAAGCGTTCTGATACCCCAGAGCGTTCCAATGTATAAAGTTCTCTTATTAGCCAAGCGCCTAATCAGCTCAAGCAGTCGAGAGAGAGAGAGAGAGAGAGCGATAGCCATTTAATGAATGGCAGATATTTTAGCCGGCGTATAGACATCACTAACACGCTACTCTACGTGGGGAAGGGAATTAGGGAGAGAAAGAAAGAGGCGCAAAAAAAGGAATAAGTAAAAAAAGTTGGCACTGAGTTTTCTGACTCATTTGCAATGGTGTGCAATGGTAAAGTCCTTCGGTGTATGCACTGTCCTACAATAAAATGACAGAATTCGCTGCGTTAAAGGTGCATGAGGGTGACAGAGTAGAACTCAAGTTTGTCGAGTTGACCAATGTTTTCTAAGTATGCGAATAAAAAATTCATCGCATGTCTCTGTTGTGTGAGGCAGGCTAAAGGGCCTAAGACGCAGTCAAATGACAAAGGTCTCTGCGTAAGCGGATGCATGCGATGCTCATAGAACTTACGCTCGTCTGCATACGCTCGACATTCAAGCAGGATATGCTCCACGGTTTCAATTGAGCTACAGTTATTGTAGTGTAGACTTGTCACTTGACCGAAGGGGTTTAGCCCATAGGCGGTGTTCAGGCGAAGACGATGATATATAGTTTACAAATGCGAGGAATGCTGAATGGGAGTATGGATCTGAGATATGGGTCAATTAAGTAAAGGAAAGTTTATTCTTGGGTAGGCAAGCTTGACAGCCGATCCTTTTCTTCCGAAGGAAATCTTTTAGCTAGTTTGAAAGCATCAGATCTAGTGAAATAAATCCGCTTATAGTTTTGGTGTTGAAGACCTTTGCGTGCCGCTTCATCTGCTTTTTCCTTGGCCAGAATACCACATTGAGCCGGTATCCGCTTAAATGTGATACAGTGGCCTGACGCAATGGCCAAGCGATGTAAGTACGCAATGTCGAAAGATACAGGCTGATGATTTTTTAACAGAGTGCACAATGATTGTAGTGCTCCTTTAAAGTCAGTGAAAATCGCCCATTGATCAGGCGCTCGGCGCAGATATAGAGGACAGCTTCTTCCAGTATGTCTGCTCCGTACACACTGAGGATAAAAATAGCTTCTTGTCGCGCCGTGACACATGGCTGCATCGCGTACTCCTGCTAAACCCAATGTCGCACGTTTTATTCCTATTTTCTGTATTGCTACGTTTCTGTTCTAGGCTTAATACCGCCGGAGTCTGTATGCGAAAACGCTCGTTCATCGAGCTTCGGGAGCACAATGAAGACCTCGAGGTGGCGATCTTTATCTAGAGTGCTTGACTATTGCTTTTCATTCAACCCCATGTTGGTTTAGGTTGCTGATATGTGTTAGCAATCAATCGAATTATTTAATCAATCATCAACATTTCACTTCTTCGGTTACAGTACCTCTAACCTTCGACAGAGTACGTCTACCCTCCATGTGTCCGAGTGGAATGGACTGAATTCGTGAGTACGCCAACACTGTAAAGTTGACATGTCATGTAACAAGCAGCTTATCTCGCAAAGGAACTTACCAACACTCTCCTTGTTCTTAGACAGTACAGCGTGAACGGTTAACACCATTCAATAGTTTTCCCCAAGCTCGCAACCACTGATAGAAACGCGAGTCGCAGTCGCCTAAGTTTCCAGCGCACGCTTTATGTCGAACGTACGATCCTTATGTGCTGCACTTGACGATGACAGACAGTCGCGCAGCCCGGATAAAAAACAACCAAAAACATCGTGCTTTTAAAGCCTCACCTTGACACTCGCTTCTAACATCTACATTTCATTCATCTTCATCTATCGGGCATCTATCCGGGTTGGCTTAACCGTACAGTTTAGCCAGCTCAATCTTTATTGTGCTTAGGCTGCTTGTCTTTCGTCTTCGCTCTCTCAGGTTCAGGGATTGTACGCTTAGCGCGGAAACTTGCGAACCGCTTGTACATATGGACGTTGCGTTTATTCTGCGACGATGAAGCCGTTGCGCAAACATGTTTGGCGTAACGTGCGGAAAGTGTGGAAAGAGACGATATTCCTATTTCCTTCTTTTGCGAGCACGTGCGTGTGTGTGTGTGTTGTGGCACGCGCTCTTTCAGACATGTTTAATATGGTGGCTTTTGATATTACGTAATGTTTTTGCTTTCACAATAATGTGCACAATATCGCGCTATACTCTGCATACATGCTCTTATTATTACGCTTTTAAGAAGATCGCCACCTGCATTCTTCCGTTTTCAGGAAGTCCCGGTGCTGCCTTTTCTCAGATAAGAAAAGCACATGGAGGGTGTAAGCCTTCAAAGCACTAAGCTCTCTGATCTCTATGATTTATATTGCAATACCTATCAGTGTTCTTATTATGCTCATTGGTGTAGATGTGTCCATGTAACCGCGTTAGATTATGTCTGTTCCGAAAGTACGGAGGAGTAAATGTCTGCTAGCCGCAGCGGCAATATTGTCGACTGTAGTCGACTATGCAGTCCACTAGAAGCCATGGTAGTCAAGATAAGAAGCACTAGATGCTGAGAGAGGCGAAACTAAAGCCTAATGCTCCGATAGACTACAGCAGTCTGATAAGTACGACGAAGGCGCTACAACATTGCTGCTGAACATGATCACACAAATAAACTACATGCGTTTATTTGCTACCCTCTTTGCTCATTTTTTATACACATGCCTTTCACCAAATCTCCCGAACAACAGCAACAACAAAGAAGAGTGTTGTTCTCCTTGTACCCACATATCTTTACTCCCTGGGCACCAAGGACCGTTTGCGTAATAAACCGATTGATTGCGCATACACAGGATATACTGCGTTATTTCCGGAGGTGTCGGCGGAGACCAAAAATTTTAGCTGGTGGAGGTCCACTTCGTTGTACTTAGCGAGAAGGAACATATGAACTGAAACAGTGTAGAAAAAGAAGATGAATATATTTGGACGAAACCTTTGCGTGAGCTGCGAACGTCGCAAATAAACATGCTTCTTAAAGACTCGAAATGTGTTATGGTCGCTTTTGTCGTAACCCTTTTTTATACCCACTCTGTCTCATATTTTGTCTTAGAATGCTTGTCTGATCTCCCAGAGAAGGGTGCCGCATATACAGGTTGTCCCACGTAACTTGAGCCCAACATTAAGAGGAAGCTTAAGCTCGGGCGCAGCTCCAACGCGGCCTATTCAAATACACGTAAAACACATAAAAACTTTTCTGAAATAACCACTGGACAAATTTAGAGGAAATTTATTGCATTTGAGAGAGAAAGCTAAATTCCAGCGACTCTTGGAGGTGTAATTTCGATTTAGAGCCTCAATTTTGTTAAAAGTATTTTCGGAAATTCAAAAGTTGGTGAAAAATAGAAGCACGACATTTACAAATAAAAAAATTGGAGGACGCTTAAGCTTCGCCTTCAAGAGTGGAACGCGAAAGCGTTCCCGTCGACCCGCCAAGGGGTGTAAGACGCGCTACGGCGCAGCGACTACGCGCCCCGCATCGGACGCAGTGAGCGTCGAGCAACGCAGCGTTCGGCGCGACAACGAAATGTGCGCCTGAGCAAGCGACGCACGCCTGAGCCTTAGAAACAGCTCGTTTCTAAGGCAACACCGCGTTCACTAGAGGCGCTTTTGTACCGCTTTGAAGCATCGAACTTAAATTATTCTTGGAACCGGCAATGGTGTCCTAACCGGAAATTTGAAGTTTCATTTACCAGGCAATAAAAAAAAAAAAAGAAAACTCGTGGCTCAGTGGTAACGTCTCCGTCTCACACTCCGGAGACCATGATTCGATTCCCACCCAGCCCATTTACAAGTTGTTTTTTATTCATGAAGTGCCTGCTGGGATTTATCGCTCACGGCCAACGCCGCCGACGCCGACACCGACGCCGACGCCGACGACACCGGCTTTTCTGCGACACGAGCTCCTTAACGCTATCGCGTTAATATCTTTTTACGAACAGATATCGCGGCTCTGTAGATGGCATCCATTAGATAATTAGTGAAGCGCTACTAAGCACGAGGTCGCGGGATCGAATCCCGGCCGCGGCAGACGCATTTCGATGGGGGTGAAAGGCATAAGCGCCCGTGTCCTGTGCATTGGGGGCACATTAAAGAGCCCCTGGCGTGCCTCATAATGAAATTGTTTGTCGTGTTCGCATGTAAATCCCCGTCATTTATTCGTTCATTCAAGCATTCTATTGGTTTGTCATCGCTCCCACTCTTTCCCTTGATTGTTGAAACGAAGTAAACAAAAATAGTGGGCTTCTTGCCCATGCACTCATAGCCGCTATACGCAAATGCATCCAGTAACGCATGAAAAACGAGAAATACCATCACGGTTAAAAAATAGAAACGAAGTGCGCACGCATATAGAGGTATGAAGACCACATTGCTGACTACGTACAGTATGTTGCGTACACATCGCAAAGAACGTATAAAAAATTAAATTATTGGGTTTTACGTGACAACACCCCTATCTGATTATGAGGCACACCGCTTGGTGGGGACTCCGGAAAGTTGAACCAGCTTGGGTTCTTTAACGTGCGCTTTAATCTATGTACACGGCTGTTTTCGCATTTCACCCCCATCGAAATGCGGCCGCAGTGGCCGGGACTCGATCCCGCGAACTCGTGCTTAGCAGCCCAACGCCATAGACACTAAGCAACCAGGGCGGGTGCAAAGTACGTATAGTACGGTGCAGAGTAAGCGCGGACATAAAGACACGTATCGCAATTTCAGGCCATTGTCCTTGTTGCTTTTCTTCTTTAGATACTTTTTGTTTGTTTTTCCTGGCTTTCTGATCTTATCGCACCTGTCTACATTTTTATCAATAACCGAGAGTCCCGTTGCAGTCCGAGTTTGTGACCCTGGTCTGTATATTATCTGTAATCAATTTACTGTGTGTTAACGAATAATAAACTGAATAACAATTATCCCCCGTTCTACGCGCTACTGATACATTCTAACTAGTCGAAGCCTCAGCCCTGCTGCAAATCGTCTCAAGACGTAGACTTGGCATACGTGAACAATCCTGACCTTTCGGCTCTCATTTGCCCGTGGGAGCTCTCGCCTTGAGACGACTGAAACGCTCATTAACGTTCAAAAATACTTAGATTCTAAACACACGGGTCGGGAAAGAACAAGTCTCAGTTCACATCTCTCATTCCCAAGCCACAGAGAGACACCTCGCTTGGCGGTGTTTCGCGGCAACACGCCATGGATTCATCGTGACAAGCTGCTGCATCAACGACAATGAGTTCTTCGGACCGAGTAAAAAAGAAGTGTCAGGCGGAGAGGCCTCCGGAATAAGCTAAGAACGCGGTGACTGCGCTAGTCAAGCAAATTGCAGCGTCGTCAACAACTCGCTGCTTCACATCTCTTGGTTATTGTTTACACGGTTCTCCCTGCTCTTACCGGCCTCAGCTTCCGCTGCCACTTAATATGGTTGAGAAATCAAATAGCCCTAACCTGCTTTTTTTTTTCAAAGCAATGAAAGTCCTCTTTTCTACGTGTTTTGATCACTCACTCACTCACTCACTCACTCACTCACTCACTCACTCACTCACTCACTCACTCACTCACTCACTCACTCACTCACTCACTCACTCACTCACTCTGCTCATAGTACGTTATCTTCAAATGCTGAACGTTCAAGCCTTGGAATACAGCTGCTTGTTCATATAGTTATCTGTATGAACTATCTGTTTATATCTTTAGTGGTAGCCACTTTCCGTATCTTTAGTGCTTGTCTTTTCGTGCCTCTGGAACCAAAATCTCCGCTCTCTTTTATGCCATTGTTTCCCCCCTAAAACCTGCATTGTTTCTTAAGCCTTTTCATGTTACCAATGTGACGAGAGTCACTTCATCAAAGATAACACTAAATCATTTCACTGTTTCCTTTAAGATATGTCTACGTATGCGCTGGTGTATATAGACGTTCCCATTCGAACCAAATAAGAATACTGTAAGTGGCGATAAAGGGAAAAAATGACTGTGGCTTAGCTAAGGTTAAGCCCAGGATGCGAAGCATACTAGCCTTTATTTTAGTTGTTGAACCACTGTTTAGCCTGGTGAACTGCTGTTGCTTGGCTATATTTGGTTCGGCTAGACGAAGAAACAACTCATGCGTTACTCTGCTTCGCCTTCAAGAGTGGAACGTGACAGCGTTCCCGTCGACCCGCCAAGGGGTGTAAGACAATGGGCTACGGCGCAGTGACTACGCGCCCCGCATTGGACGCGGTGAGCGTCGAGCAACGCAGCGTTCGGCGCGGCAACGAAATGTGCGCCTGAGCAAGCGACGCACGCCTGAGCCTTAGAAACAGCTCGTTTCTAAGGCAACACCGCATTCACTAGAGGCGCTTTTGTACCGCTTTGAAGCATCGTACTCGTGGCTCAGTGGTAGCGTCTCCGTCTCACACTCCGGGGACCCTGGTTCGATTCCCACCCAGCCCATCTTGCAGGAGTTGAGCCATAGCCACCTAGAAACAAGCGCAGCTGCTTATATACCGCCGCGACGCCGCGAGCGACGGCGCGAGTTGGAGCCCCGTTTCTCCTCTGTCGTGACGTCACGGTGTCACGTGGTATTGAAGGCGACACCGCCGTGCCTGAGGAGCTGGGTTGAGCTCTAGTAATATGCTTCGCATAAAAAAGGCAACTCGCATTACAACCGTGCTCCGAAAACTCCTCGTATAGGAAGCGCTTTTCCCGAGCCTTACTGGGATGATAACAAAGATTACTGCCCCGCGCAATGTGTCCTAAAGAAAGAAAAAAGATATGTAAAGCGAGAGGCAGACAACGCATCGCAGTGACGGCATGCGATATAAGACCTGTCACAGTACTCTTACCACACTTCGGGAACTGCAAGCACTCCGCTTAGACTCACACTTTCGCGTTTTTATTCTCTCGCAATGCTTGGTGTAGCAAAACAGTAATAGTTATGATAGTGGCCAGTCCCTTCGCGGCAGCGGCCTCTGGCTATAACGCGGGCTGTCCTTTTCTGTTTGTGGGGTTGTTATCTCTCAGCGGCGCTATACCGTGCTCCAATTCCCGGCTGTCCCACGTCGTCGTTATCGGGACACCGCCGACGCACTTCAAAATGTCGTTACGGAAGACGAGGGCCTAGGGATCGCGAACCGTCATATTTTACCCCCGGGTAGGCTTAGCGGCTTTTATCGTAGGCTTAGCTCCCTTCTTCCGTCTGTACTTCTGCTTGAGTAATTCTGTGCAGACGGCTGTCGTCGGCGTGTATTGCGTTCTCGCACTATTCGATGGTGCATTAGGCGAGGAAAGCGAGGCGTTTTATTCGCTTATATATACCAAACGAGCTTCTGTAAAACATGCCGTGGCTCGCGACAAGAGTTTCACAAAGAGGAGCTCCGCTGAATTGCGGCAGCTGCTACCGGGCGTTGCAACCATTTATGTCTCGTACATCAGTTCACTACACTACCTTATTTCTAACTGCATTATTGCAAGTGAAAAACATCAGCTGATAACATATTTAATCAGCCTATTGTATATATTGCCCGCAACTACACCATTTAGGTGGAAAAGGACAATTTGAATTCAACAATGACCATATTCACACGTACACGCACGATCGCACAAACAACACACACGAGCGCATGCACGTATAAACACAAAATATTGTTGTGCTAGGGTAGAACAATGATAAACCGCCCTTATAGGAAAAGGAGTTTCGCGAGCTCCGCCCCAGTCCTTAGGCTACACATTGCACATATCCTTTCTGAAAGCTAGCGTGTGCATTGTAGATGATGCGCTGCGTGTGGAATTTTCATGTTCTCTGTGCTCGATTAGTTGCCATTTGATGAGACAATGGTAAGCTCATCCATCAACCAGTATGTATACACAGATTCGGTGTACCGTCACAAAGCTGTTTGGACTTCGAGGCTGTGGCAAGCATCAGAAAACAAAGAGCTGTGATCGCGCACCTTGTTTGCGAGTGCTATTCCTTTAACGTTCGACATGGTGCACACTTACTCAATGTAATGCATTGCGATGACTCATACTTGCGCTCATTTTTGAGGGGTAAGGGTGAGCGAGTGCCGGAAGAGGCTGGGTGGACCCGCGGGAGAACCTTGACTGTGTGTCGGTTATAGTGAGTGGTAGTAGGCGCGAGTGGGAACGGGAGCGATGAATGCGAGTGGCCCCGAGTGTTAACGTCTGTGAGTCTCTGTGAGTTGCGAATAAGCGAGAGTGTGAGCACGAGTGAGTTTACATGTGTATGAGCCGATTGAATGCGAACGTGATTGCGCCCCGTTGAGTGGGATCGGCGAATGTGAGCGTGAGTGAGTGAGTGAGTGAGTGAGTGAGTGAGTGAGTGAGTGAGTGAGTGAGTGAGTGAGTGAGTGAGTGAGTGAGTGAGTGAGTGAGTGAGTGAGTGAGTGAGTGAGTGAGTGAGTGAGTGAGTGCTGGTGACTAGGAGGAGACTTGAGTGTGAATGCAAATGAATGCGTCGCCGGGGAAAAATCACGCAGAAATTCATCTGGGAGTTGTCTAAGTATGCGTAGGCATTGTGCCACCTACCAATCTCAAGGCAGCCCGATGTCATTATCAATACATTATGAAACTTGATCCAGCGAGTACAAACGAGAGCGCTGCGGCGACATGTACCGGTGCGGGCTTCGCCGCAAGGAGCATTGATGACGCTAGCAAAGTACTGCAGGTGGCAGCGCCAGGCGGGCTGATGCCAATCCGATCATTATAATCGCTATCGATCTTTAGGAGCTTATCCATCCGCATCGCACGGTTATGATACGTGACCAAACGTACTCGGCCGGTGGCATAGCCGAGCGGACCGTGTCTTGAAAGCGATCTGCGATGTCAATAGAGAGTGCCGACTGCTGGTATCTTCACACGCTGTGTTCTCGCCGCTTACTTAGCGTTGAAGAGAGACACGCGGGCCCGTACCTTGTAAGTGATCTGTGAAAGTTGATGAGTGAGGCGTGTGCCGAGAGCTCCGTGAACGCTGAGTTCTCGCCGCTTCGTTGGCGTTGAAGCGAGAGGCAGCACGCAGCTGTATTCACTCGCTGCTGTGGACACTATCTTGAAAGCGGTCGTCTTACGGGACAGACGGACATACTGTTTTCTCGTTAAATAAGCGCAGAAATGCTTACGCATTACATAACTACAATGGTCGCTTAGCAGACCTATTGTCTGCAGAGGATCATGCTCTCAACTGCGCTTGACTTACTCGACAGCCGCTCGGCAATACGACAATTTTTTTAGGATGCTGGTTTAAACTAGCGTCCAGCTCAGCGTTTGCATGCTTTCTTGGGGAGAATCCGGCAAATTGCATCGAAACGCACAGGGAAGGGGGGGGGGGGGGCGCCCTGGGACGACGATCACTGGATGAAACGTCGCATGGGGGAGCCCCAGGTGCGCACCGGTGCGATTTGACGAATTCGCCATTAGTTGCGTTCTCGCATAACAGCGTTCTTCTGCGTACAGATGCTGATCGTATACATAAACAGAAAAAGGGTCCATAAGCCACCTAAACCCACGGGGAGCTTCGCGCCTTTAAGTGTTTAGACATGAGCAATATCTTTGCTGTCTTCAGTGCCGCCTTTCTCTCTTCTATTTATTTTCATCTTAATTTATTTTTATTTTTATTTTATTCATTATTTTTTTTTTTCTTGACGTGAAGTGACCGTTCAGACGGGAGTATGCCGCAGCTATTTTTCTTGTTCCAGTGTCTTTTTCCGTCAGGGGCCTCGTTTCCCAGCCTTTGCTTTTCCGTACAACTGGGAATATCCGCCTGAAAGGACGCTGCCGTGTGTGGCCTCAACTTGCTCAAAGGGCAATAAATGTCAGAAGCTGAAAAAAAAAGGCAACTAAATGTGACCGAAATACCGAGGAATGGCCGAGGTCGTTCGGCACGACTACAACAAATACAGTGCGAGTCAGGAAGTGGCGCCTCTTCCGCGACGTATGGGAGACAATATAGTATAACCCTCTCTGGGAAAGTGTAATGAGAAAAGGATGTGAAGCATCCATTTATGTTCGTTTTGTTTGCGCACCACTTGGCACTCTGTTTGGATAGGCTTCTGGCAGCAACGAAAAGAAGGAAATATTGGGGCCCTTTTCTCTATTGATTGCCCATTACTGTAACGGCTGTGCACTGCCTGATGGTTGTTGCCTTCTTTATTGATAAAACAGATATTTATCTATCCATATTTATCTATCTATTTATCTATCTATCCGTGGAATTTCGCTTAGCCACGTCTGGTCATGGCAAGCCATTTTCTTGTTTATATTACGCAGTTCCGCGAATCTCCTTCTTTTTGTCGTCAATTTAGCCTGTACCATTATCATGCCCCACTAGTCCATATGTGAATCAGCGTTACTGATTTGAATGCAAGTACGCCATTTACTTGATTCTAACGCGCCCTCGATCACAACACGTACCCGACTGCGACGGCGGCAAACGAAAAGTCCATTACCCGATTTTCGCGATTCAAGTAAACGAGAAATGCGATTCCCTTGATATTCCAACAACTGAAATTTCATTGTGGGAGAAAGGAAAGACGGTTTGTTTCTACTTGGAAAGAAGCTAGAGAAATTCCGAGAATTGTCTACTAAAGCGTAAGCATTGCTTGGCTCGGATGTGAGCTCGCTTTTGCTTAGGTTTTGGTTGCATGCGTTTCCTAGCTTGTGCGTGTCCATCCATGGCATTTCCGGTGGCAAAGAATGCTTAGGCTTGGGTACGCTCTTGTCAAGGTTTGCCGTGGCATCCCACTCCTTCAGTGTAACCGTACCAATTGAGCTGAAATGCCGGGCATGAACGCGCCTCAACGGAGCAGGGCGATCGGAAGGGAAGACCAGCTGCCGCAGTAGCGCGCGAACCGCTGCGCGTGAGGGAAGAGTGCATTGCCGCGATGGCGTGTCCCCCTCTCTGTCACTCTCGCAAACCTTTGTTAGATGATGATAGTGATCTAAGGAAAGGAAAGACGCTTGATTCTGCAACCCGTGAGGGAGCACGGCGAAGCGTCGTTCCTTGTTCGCACAAGCGTCTATTCTTCATAATTTCTCTCTCTCTCTCTATCTGATAAGCTCTCGCCTGCGTTCTGACTGCGCCTCGGTAAGGCCCATATAAAACGCGCCAAGCGTCTCAACGCGCTGGCTTGCCCGCGAAGTATTCATAACTCGAAGGACGCTCAGCAGCGTTCCATTGGACATTGGGCCACCCTAATATCTCCATTATATAGGCCCGCACCCGAATTTCAAGTTGGCGCACCCCAAAATTTCAATTTGGCCCACCCCTAAATTTCAACTTCACCTATCCGCAAGTTTCAAGTTCGCACACCTCCAAAATTAATTTGGCGCACGTCCGAACTTCAAGTTGGTCTGCCTACAAATATCAGTTGGCCCACCCCTACTGTGTGCTTCCCCATTCATTTTCTAAGGAGCCCTATGTATATCTATGCGTATTCTCTTTTTATTTCATTTCTTTTTCTTTATATTGCTAATTATCGCTGAAAATATTTACCGCTTTAATACCGCTACGCGACTCGCACTCTGAAGACAGCAGTATCAGTCGCGGCGTCCCAGTGGCCACGGCGTTTTACGTTTGCGAAATGAGGCCGCTGATTCATTTTCGTGCCCTGGCGGATGCATTTTCATTGGGGAGAAATGTAAAAATTTCCAAGGAGTGACACATGTTTCGACTCGCGTTAAAACGCGCTAAAAATACTGATAGAATGATCGAACTTATCCTGGAGTTCTGCTCTACAGCGTCTTTCATAACGCACGACCAGTTTTTGAATGTTTACCAATGAATTTAAGGTACCGTGTTCGCGGTGTCGAAGTGCCAAGTGCAGCCGCTGAACAATACACTCGAGTCGCAATACTTTCGGCAAGGTCCATGCGGCCCTGGTCATGCCAGAAGGTGGCTGCGTCGCTTCATCATTCACCTTTGACTTGAGCTACGCTTCGTTCTCTCCCGATAAAGATATATCGTGCTCATTTAATGGTGTAGAAGGTAGGCATTATGACCACTTGTCAGGAGAAAGAGGCACTCCGCTCTGCGTTTTACTTGTCCCGCAATATACCACGCTTTTTCGACAAGAGACGCTGTGACGCTTACAGAAAATGCGCCGCTATTTGTCTTCTTCCGTCGACCGCTTGTCATGGATAGTTTCGTCGCGTTTATTCCCTATGGGGCTGACGTCGTGCACGTTGTATCGCGGAAACTACGCCATCTGTCTTCGCCACGTCTTCCCTGTTGCTTTTTTTTTTATATAAAATGAGTTGATGGATAACGCGGACAATCGCGTTGCTGTGCTTGGTTTATTTCTGAATATGGCACGCCTTCAGAGAGTCCTTGTAATCGTGCTTTATTTTAAGGCAAATAAAAATAAAGAAAAAAAGAGGCACGTTAGTTACGGTGCAAGAACCATAGAGATCATAAACGGGGAAAGGCAGGTAAGTTTACGAGGCTGAGTCCAATTCGCTACCCTGCACTGGGGAAGGGGAAATAGTACCAAGAGCTAAGAAGAATTGCAGGAGAGAAGTTCCCAGAACAAACTCAAAGACTGCCTGAAGAGTTCATCACTCGTTCACTCAAAAGCGATCAGCCTGCACTGTAAAATAATTTACAACCTTAAAGTATCAAAAGAAAAACGAGTGTAAATTGGTCTTTAACTCACACACTCTCACGTCTATTGGGCGTAAGGGTGTGAGATAGACCAATTTTCACCCTCTTTCATATTTAAGACTGTAAATTACTTTACTGTGTAGGTTTTTTTATCTGAAGGAGTGCACATTTCTTGTCTGTTTTATGCATCGCCAGTAAAGCGAGAGAAGCCATGGTCACAGGATGCTTTCTTTGGTAAAGCTGTTAAGATGTGTTAGCGAATTTCGCTTCTGCGATACCAAAGATGTTTACCGGTATCGTGAGAGGAGGCTTAGTAAGCCTGGACATGGCGCAAAAAAAAAAAGAAAGAAAGACGGGTGCTGACACCACCCGGAAGTACACCGCAAGTACACCGCAAACGCTCTCCGCGGCGCCGTGGATTTCGACTCCCAACTGCCTGTGCCCAAGGACTAAAACGAAAGACTGAATGATGGCAAGCTTCCGAAACTTTTCCTGCCCTAAAATTCGTACAAACACGAGACGATAATTCCAAACCATTGACGTCACGCTGACGTACCGGCGGTGCGGTGGCTTCGGTACAATATTTCAGAAAATGAAGCTGGTTTCCATTTTTTGCAGTTGATCCAACACAAAAGCACGGAACGTTCGTGAAGCCTGCTGAAACGGAACGACTTCGCGGCAGTCGGCGGAGCGCTTTTTGGAATTTTTTAGCAATCACGCAATAAATAATTTTTTAACTTGAGTGACATCTTAGGAAACTGATATCAGTTGATGTTTGCAAATTAGAACCCTCGCCAACGCTTAAAGAGGGGAATCTCAGCCTACTGATGCTATTCTAAAAAAAGTTGAAAAAATAAATAAAGGTCGCCAAATGTTTCCATCGATATGGTAAAGATTTCTGAGCTATTTTGCTGTTACCCGTAAGATAAAGCTACGCCATTGACTGTATTGTGTGTAACCGTCCATCGTGTCGCTGGAAGTGTAGAGTTTCGTATAAAAATTATTAGGAAGCTAATTTGTAACTGGTGTCTGCAGGAGCCGCCGTCATGCTGTGTAAAATATTATTAGTCCACTGATTGGCGCAAACTTTGTCCTCCTGCCTTCAATGAACTTCGTGTCCTCGGAAACTGATCATGTGCAACAAAATATTGCGTCATAAATGTTCCAATTCGCAATCATTATGCATGCGTGCAGAGCTTTATTGCCTCCTGCTTTTAGAAAAAAGAAAGAAAAGCGTGATGACTCAAGTCAACGAGGCCACGTAAACGTCTGAAGACACAAACATGAAAATCGGGCAAGTCCGCGTAACACTCACCATTCCCACTGTGGCGGAACAAACGCTGCAGCAGAACTGCGTTGGCGCATACCATCGCCCAGAGTGCCGGACAATGTTTCCACGGCAGCGACAAGCTACTAACGTAACATTTTTTTATCCCGTCGAGCTCTCTCTGCCCTCTTTTTCCGAGCTGTTGAGAGCACGTTTGATTTGCTCGCGTACCACACGCGGATTGCACCGCACGCATGCGCGTCTGTGTCTGAGATGCTTCGTTTTCAGTGGAGAGCTTTAGGTTAGGGGACGCAAGCGGCTTGCGTACGCGAGAGATAGGGGCGACGGTACTGCGCATGCGCAGACTGAGAGGTAGGTGTCTGTGCATGCGCAGTACCTTCTTGCGTACGCAAGCCCCTTGCGTCCCCTAACCTAAAACTCTCTATTAAAGAAGGCTGCGGGTGCGGCTGTTTCGCCTTACACGAGCCTGCCGCAACTGCTGTTGATCTTACAAGCTGATAGAAACCTCTCGCAGCCAGCTTCGCCGGTAACGAAACAAGCTACGCTGTGCGATAGGAAACAGGCTACGCCACTTGTAGCGCCAGCACTCCGAGGTTTGCGTGGAAGCTTACACATTGACTTTCTTCCCCCGGATGACGCCAGAGATGAGAACGCGTGTTGAATGCGCCAACACACGCAGTGGCTTGCATCCACGTTGCTTTCGCCGCGTTGCTTAATGTCGAGGTGTACAATATAGGCGAGGATGGTCCGAAAGATAGCTGCGCAACAACGGCTTGACTGGCCCGACCGCTCGAGTAAATAAATAAATAAATAAATAAATAAATAAATAAAACTACAGCAAGAAGCGACAGTACATGAAAATGCGCATAGGACCCTTATGAAAATGCACAAGCTGAAGTTTAAACAACAAAATAGCAAAAGTCATAATAAAAACATCTGATACAGCATTTTTTTTTTTCATTTTATATGGGATAGGAATACCTGTAATAAAGTGCCGGCAACCGACGGTTTAACGCATCGTGACGCTGGCCAAGCGTCGACCCGGGGTTATACCCTACTCTGCACTACCCCAGTCGGGCCCGTTTGTAGTGGATCATGAGGTTTGTGCTTTTCGAGCGCATCCCGGGCCTGCTGGACGGCCCATAGTTGTGAGTCCTTGTCTGCTGACTGCAGTGCATCTTGAAGTTCTGGCGGGTAAGTCCTGGAGGTAGCTGCTGTCAGGAACCTGGCACAGTCCCACATGATGTGCCATTGGTCCGCCGGACCCGCTGCACAAACACCGCACAGCCCACTCGGATAGAGCTCTGGGTGAAGCGCGTGCAGCATTGCGGGGGCGAGGAGTGACGAGGTTTACGGCCTCGTCCCGATTGAGAGCCGGGTGGGGAGGCGGCATTGTCAGTCGAGCTAAGCGATAACACTTGGTTACTTCGGCCTAACTGGTCAATCTGTCCTTGGTTTCGAACCACCACACAGAACGGTCACGCTCGGGTAAGCGCTCGTGCCGCCGAACGGTACGCGTCTCGTTGTGGTTCGGTGAGGTGCACACTCGCCGGCGTGCGCCGGGAACCACCTGATACGGATGGTGCTGCCGCGGTCTTGGAGGTGGAGCTTGCCGATGACGGCGGCCGCCGGCGCGCATCGCTCGAGTCGCTGAGCACGGTGAGACACTCGGCCTGCGTGATCGCCAGAGCGATGGCAACCCCCTCAGCGTCTGTGGCGTTCGTGCACCGCACGTTCGCTGCCGTTGTCTTCGTGCCGGTAGCCGCCGCAACGACCACTGATGCGAAGCCTTCCCGCTTGTATTCCGCTGCGTCCACGTACCGGGCGTGCGGGTCTTGGGCGTGTTGTTCGGTGAGGGCCTTGGTCCGCGCCTGTCGCCGTTCTTAGTTGCACTCTGGGTGCATGTTCTTCGGGATGGGGTCCACGTAAATGTGGGCCCGCGCCTCCTCTGTGATCTCGCACGGTTGCCGGCTGGGAGCTTGGGAATTGTATATTTCATCTTTAAAGGCAGTCACTTTTAATCGCTAAATTCAAACTTATTTATTGTTTTGGGGTGCGAATAGCCTAGCAGTTAAAACCGTAATTTATATGTGGCCGCAGAAAACATCATGAATATGTCGTGTTAGACAAGAGGCGGTATTAGCTTGTCGACTAGCTTAAAATTGAAATAGGCTTGCCAATCTTAGAATATCTCATATTTAAAGGCTGATAATATTGGCACTCACACGCAGTGGTTCCTTTTACACTTCGAACTTTGCCAAGAGTTCAGGCGTCTGTCCTCATTTGTGAGCGCTGGGTGATCGCTCGCGCTTTGGGCAAAATGTTGCTCGCGTAAAGCTTCAAACTAACAATAAGGATAGTGGCTAGCCGGGCTTGTTGGTACGAACACATTCTTTTGCAAACAGTGCGAATAACGAGACACAGGAAGTGGCACACAACGCAGACGCTGTCGAGTGCCTGTGTCACCTATGCCATGTGTCCCGTCATTCGCGCTGTTTCCAAAGGATAAGAGCACGTACAATAGCACATTTGCTCTGCTATACATATAAGTTTTGATCCTTTGCCCGAGTGCTTAGGAAGGTCACATGATCGACAGTTCATTCTGCACTTCTGCATGACGTAATGTCGGTTCCGACCATTCAGTGCCTGGAGAAGCGGGTACCTCCCTTCGATGCGCTCGAGAACGGTGTGACGTCAAAGTAAAGCGGACCGTATGTTCGTCAAGATCTTTATTTAATCCTGTCCCACTATCTAATAGGCCGAGAAAGACGCACTGATAGTAATATCACTAAAATACGCTGATTAAGAATTCATTTCCACTTTACGACCAACAAGACCCCTGTAATACAGTACCTCTCTGGTTCCGACTTTCTTCTTCATCTTATGAACGAAGAAAGAAAATTCAACTAAACTCCAAGTACAACGTCATGATGGCGGCCGTACTTCGACGTGCTTGATTGAGACCCTCGCATGCTTAATTTAGGCGCATGTCGAGGATAACTGGCAGTCTAATAGATTTACACAAGGGTGCCACGAGAACGGAAACGCAGTCTGAGTTGCCGAGTTAGGTCATGGAATAAAATTAGGATCTTCGCAGTCGAAAGATGGGGTCAGCTGGCGTGAGACGGGCAATGGGAGATCGCTGGGATCGCCGTCATCCTGCAGCAGGGCATAAGTAGGTTGTTGTTGTTGATGATGATGACTATGATGATGATGATGAATACGACGACGAAGCAGAAGAAGGAACCTCAGGTGGGAAAAATAATCCTAAGACCCCATTGCAGCATGTCCTATAGCACCAGTGTTACTTTGCAGTGTTAATATCAATCAATCAATCAATCAATCAATCAATCAATCAATCAATCAATCAATCAATCAATCAATCAATCAATGTTATGAAATTTATTAAAGTAAGCAGAGTTGATTATATCGCATTTTGTCGCGTGTTCCTAATTTTCTACTAACTCCATGTACCCCCGGTGCCTGCCACAGCGCAAAATATCCATGAATGTCATATTATTTATTTTATTTCCTTGTAGTTGCTCGTACTTTGCCTGTGGAAAATAGCTGCACGAAATCACCAGCGCTTTATGGGTCTGTCCCGTGGCAACAACAAGTAAAGACGCGAAAAAACGAAATCGCAAGTTAGCCGACTCAAATCTACGACATGCATTAAAACACAGATATTCAGTCAGAATTAACGTGCTTAGAACGGGAACTAAATTCCTTTCCTCGTTTCCCTCGCGATGGCTCTCTATAATGCGTACTGTAGCCTCTGCTTCATTTAGCAAAATCCGAATGTGAAAGGGCCCCAGAATAGGCTCCCGGGAATTTAACAAAACCTAGTTTTGTGTTAATCGCGCTTGCACCGGTAGGATGAAGAGGCTATAGCAGAGAAAGCAATTTAAGTTGGAGACCTTTAAAACCTTTCGTAATGCGCCAGCTTTTCATTATAAGGTTGTAAAAACAGCAGAGGCACGAGAGTGCGCGTGGCCTTATGGAACCTAACTAAGCACCTCCCTAAAGGCGAGAAAGGGTGGAAAGGTACAAAGAAAAAAAAAAGAGCCTTCGTGGTTTGGACTAACTTGCGAACAAAAGTAGGACAGAAGAGAGCCTAAAGCATACCGAACAAATTCTCGTCGTCAGAAAAACTCCCTGACACCTTCTTTCTTTCTTCTTTTCTTTCTTTCTCTCTTTCTTTCTTTCTTTTCTTCTTTCTTTCTTTCTTTCTTTCTTTCTTTCTTTCTTTCTTTCTTGTTATTTTGAGTTCGTACATGTGTTTATGCGTTTGTGCACGTTGCGGCCGATGAGCACACGAACTATGGATTTCTTACTGCATATATATCTTTATACTGTTGTTTCGGCTACGCGAAAACTGGTAGCCGTCCCCATCACAGGACAACGACATGTCTTCCTTTTATTTTCATTTCAATAAAAAGAAGTCGTTTTCTATGCAGCGGGCGGTTTTAGAGCGCAGCTCTTAAGCCCCCGTTCCTGCGTTAAGCGTCGGCGTCCCTAGGCCTGCCTCGGCATTCATCGTAACCGAGTGAGCGTGTGCAGCGGGTGATGGAAAAAAGCGAGAGCGAAGAGAGCGCGAGGACGAAAGCGGAGGAGGAGGGTGCCGCGAAAACATGAGGAGGAAAGCAGCGCAGGAGCGTACGGCGAAAGAGTGAGTAGGAAAGCTGAATGCCGCACAAGACATGCTCGACGGCGGCGACCAGGCATGCGGCGAGCGCTATGGAAACAAAGCACTGGCATGGGCTTCGGGCCCACTGCGCCGCCGCCGCTAGAGATGGCTCTCCACGCGCGCCACGCGCTACAGTGTTTCTTTTTTATTGCGTTACTTTGCATTACGGCATGAAATGGAAGTGTTACCATAATTGTGAAACTCTCTCTCTTGCATAAAGTCCAAAAAGGAGCGGACGCGTTCTTGTGTTCACGCTTTCTTTGTACACGATGGGCGACGCAACCGGTGGAAATGCCTCGTCTGCCGCTGCTGCTCAACGAGCTGACCGAGCAGAGGCTCAGCGCCGCCCAGAGGACCCTGTCGTTTAGAATCAAATTCTTTGCCACAATATATTGCGAATTCAAAACATATAAACAGCTGCGTTCAGAATTCGCATAAGGGAGCCAAGTAATCGTCCGCGAACTTTTTAAATATTTCTTTTGAGCTGAATTTAAGGCTTCTAGCTGCTATCTTTTTTTTTTCTTGACTCATTTTCACGTCACTCGCCTCTTTGTAGATTTGGGTCAACTGCTTTAATTACGCAAAGGTCAGGTTCAAAATCTTTCCAAGGTAAAGAAATGTGCAAGAAAATAGAAGATGAGGAAGCCTGACTGAAACAGGGAGCGAGGAAACGCTGGTAGGTGAAAGGATGGGAAAAAAGAGGGGAGGAGGGGAAACGGGGTCGTGTAGCACTGTTTCGTTCCGTCACCTGTGACCCGTGCTTAAGAGCACACTGGCCACGCTAAAATGGTACTGTGTTCAAGCTCGTGTCAAGCAGCCCATATTCTGTCGACTTACGCAGAAGTGTGTGGGATTAACAATGGGTACTTATTGACCGGCTTCTTAGTTGTGCGGGATAGTCAGCTGTCGCGATTTGCAGCTACGATGGCAGCATACTAGGCAAACGCGAACACAATGTCTACATACACAAACGGCTCCGTTTATCCGGCCTCTGTGTCCAGTTATCGCGAGGTTCAACTTTTGTTCCCCGGCACGGCGTTAGGCAGACAAGCGGGCAGGCACCTTGCGGTAAATAAAGGGCACGAACTGTTCGTAAATAAGTACGAACAGAGCAGGCTAATGAAATCTCGTAACTGGAGGAGCGAAGTCTATTTTTGTAGTAATTGAGTTTGAGGTATTTCCTTTTTCTCTTTTTCATTTCTTTTTTTTTTTTTTTTTGTACCAACGCTTGCTTGCGTGTGCAAGACATCGGCACTTGCGCGACATGTGTTAGCTTTTGGGAAGTAGCATAGCACTCGAGTTGAGTCTTCTTTCTATATTCGTTTTTTCTTTCTCGGATAGACAAAACCTTTTAAATTAAAGAGCGCATCGCGAGAAATTGAGAGCCCCTGCTACATCCAGCGCACATGAGAGATATTGCCTAAAGGCGACGTACAAAAACAAATTAATTTCTTACTCACTTTCGGTATTGAGTACGAAGTTTCTTACCTACTGTTTTTGGCCAACACTCCACCGCAGGCAGCTAGCGTGATTAGTTGTTTTAGAGTAGGAACGCAGGGCGCGGAAGAAGCACTATGCCACGGAACTCGCTTTCCTTTGAAAACATGACCAGAGGAGACAGACCGATGCAAGATATTCGGCTACAATGGCGTCACACACTTTGCGTAATGCAACTGAAATGTACACCTGTAGTTTCCACACGACCAGAGCTGTCTGCACACATTCCGGACAAGGACATAGGTGCCTTGGGGGGAAAGGCATGTTTTTTGCCGCAAGTTAAAACACACACAAAAGGAAGACACATAAAGACAACACGGGCGGCTTTATGTGCCTTCCTTCCGCGTGTGTTTTAACTTGCGGCAAAAAAAACATGTCTTTTAGCAAGCACCAACTAGGCCAACAAGCAGTTCTCTTCTTGGGGTGAAGCCGAGTACTAGTTTCCTTCCTGCCGTTTCCCCACCTGTTGCTGAAAAGAATTTCGTTGATAGCGCTTATTTTCGATGTGCTTTGCGTATTTACTGGGAGATACAGCATGAACATTTATTGGGGGTAATAATATGTGTCGCCATTAAGGGCTCAAAGGAGGCTCTTTATACCTCGTCGGTTATGTGACCGGAAAAAATAAACATCGTGACAGTGACTTGGCAACACGTGCGACCTTTCTTTCTTGGTTTCCAGGTTCCTTTTCGCTACTTTATCAGCCTTCTCTTGATTTTAGCCAGTTCTTCCCGGAAGCTTGATAAAATGCGGGCAGGACTCGAGCCACGAAGGCCCTACGGCTTTGCTGAGGACATTCAACACTTGGTCCTTTCCTGACCCTTCTTATATGCCAGCCTTATTTGTAGCTGTTTATTTCTTTCTTAACATGAAATACATATTATAATTCTTACACGTTTCATTACACACAAGGCTTGCAGGAATCAGAGTCAACAGCTCCAGCCTTCACAAAACTCTTTTCCTCTTTTTCCTTTTTGTTGTTCATCACTTTCCTAACCTAACGTAATCTAACCAAACACTGATGTATCCTAGAAACCCATAGCTGTGATCCGTTGCCATCTTCAGTATACAGACTCATCGATTCCTTCATTTTGAGAGCGAATTTTTGCACTTTCCTTGTAAACAGCAGTACGCTTTAGAATGTTTGAAAACAAACAAACAAGAACAAAAAACACTAAGCAAGAAACCGGGAAACAAATAAAAATAAATTGTATCTTCAGCATTATTTACTCGAGCACCTTAGAAATCTGCGTCGCTTATTTGTGAACGAAATTGTTCGTGCTTCTGTCCGTAAGTGTGTTTGGAAGGGGGAGGTTGGATTTGTATGGCGCTCGCAGTGATGCCTGCGAGATATCGTTCGTGTTTTCCCCATGACACGTGACACGCATCTAAAAGCGCGTTCTCGCCGCGTCGTACACTCGGTGCGAAGCGCGCCGCCCGAATACATTCCCTGTATGAGCGCGAAACGGAAACGATGTGCTTTCCCGGTGCTCTGTATCAGGTTTCATGGCGCGGGACAACACAGCGTATACAACTACGAATGTTTACACATGCTGGAGCTTCTCGTTGAAAAAAGGGGCCAATAAACATGCGTTTTCGATGTCGAAAGCCCCGTTATTGTGTTTACGAAAGCCCCGGTTTTATAGCACGTGTGGTAGGTAGTAAGGTGTAGCCATTGCAGAAGGACGCCTCCAAAGAAAAAAAGAAAAGAAAAACAATAAGAAGAAACAAAAGAAGAAAGAAAGATAGAGAAAGCAAGCTTCTATGACGCATGTAATTAGTGTGCAAAGTGTATACCGTAACAATGGTATATAGCACGTTCTTATGGTGTGCGTATAAGCTCTTAAATGTTACCCAGATCCACCTGACTTTCGGAACCTGTAAGTCATTAGCA